>NC_142870.1:37739000-38346833 GCF_051225735.1 Oryctolagus cuniculus | reverse complement strand
GCCTTCCAAATAAATAAAAATAAATTCATTTTTAAAATCTCATTACTGATATTCCTTTATAAAAAAACACACATTATATAAAATGGTCATATAGCTTCATAAAATGGATGTTTTCTTTCTTACCAAACTATAAAACATGAAACAGGTACAGCCAGCAGCAATATAGATTCTGGCTCAAGCAGGTGGAGAAATAACAAGAGCATTGCACCAGCAGATGAATTCTTCATGAGTATATTCTTGCTGCACCAGCAACTAAACCCTCATCTATGGCTGCATAGGAAATCCTCATGTGCAGTGGAAGAATGAGAGAAAATAATTCAAGACTGATTTGGAGGGTTTTCTTTTTTAAGTAGTATATTCACAGCTGAAAGAATATAGCTTCAGTATGACCCTGAAAGACAGTGAGTAAGAGAAACATTCCTGAATATAAATGAGGATTATAAAGAGGATCCTCTTTGCCTCTAAGGAAAGATGGGATTAATGTGAAACTGCATGGACAATAAGCAGTGGTAAACACTTTGGAAGCATTAACAGGGAATTTAAGAAGAAAATGGGTCTCAGTCATGACCTCCTGAGCATTTGAGGAGACAACCAGAACATGAAAGAGCTCTTTTTCTCTTTTTCACCTTTCTGTTTGTCTCTCTTTCCTGTCTCTCTGCTCCTCAAAACAGAGAAAAGTCTGAGAATGAAAAGAGAAAGATCAAAAAAAGAAATATCTTAACAAGAATGTGGGTAATGATCACATGATGGATCCAGACTTGTTTTTTTTTCAGTCTTACACAGTAATATTTTAATAATCACAAAACATTAAAACTATAGCAGTATAGCATTCTTTGTTTTAAATAATTATTTCATTTATTTGTAAAGCAGAGGTAGGGAGAGAGAGAGAAAGAGAGAGAAATTCCATCTGCTGATTTGCTCCCCAAATGATTGCAATGGTCAAGCCTGGGCCATGTTGAAGCCAGGAGTCAGGAGCTTCATCTGGATCTCTCACATGGTTCAGGGACCCAAGTACTTGGGCCATCCTCTGCTGGTTTCTTAGGCTCATTAGCAGAGATCTGGATTGAAAGTGGAGCAGCCAATACTCAAACTGGTGCCCATATGGGGTGCCGGCACCACAGGCAGTGGCTTAACCCATCACTCCACATTGCTGGCTCCTTATGTATCATTCTTAACCATTGGTTTAACAAATATATAAAACAAAGGTGACAAAACTATAGTTGCAGGAATACTGATACACACAAGCATTTCTTTTTGGTTTTTTATTTTTTATTTTTTTTCTTTTTAATTTGAGTTCCCACATATAAGGGCATATGAGGTATTTATCTTTCTATGTCTGGGTTATTGCACTCAGTATGATGTTCTTTAGTTGCGTCCATTTTAATGCAAGTGATAGAATTTCACTCTTTTTTATAGCTGAACAATAATTTCAATATATGTGCGTATCACATTTTCTTTATCCACTTTGGTTGATTGCATATTTTCGCTATTGTGAACAGTGCTGCCATAAACATGGTAATGCAGGTATCTCTCTGATATCACAAGTTCATGTCTTTGTGGCATATATTCAGAAGGGGGACTGCTAGATCATGTGGCAGGTCTATTTCACTAATTTACATTTTCACCGACAGTTTGTGAGAGTTTTATGTGCTTTCTCCACATCCAGAACAGCATTTGTTACTCTCTGTCTTTTGGATAATAGCCATTCTGACGGAGGTGAGATGATATCTCACTTTGGTTTTGACTTGTGTTTTTCTTTACAGCAGGTGATTTTGAGCAGTTTTTAATATATTTCTTGGCTGTTTGTATTTCTTCTTTTGAGAACTGTGTGTTCAGGTCCTTTGCTTATTTCTTAGCTGGATTGGTTGTGTTTTGTTGTTGTTGCTGCTGCTGCTGTTTTTGCTGTTGCTGCTGATTTAATGTGAATGTTTTTTATTGGGTAGGTAGCTTGCAAATATTTTGTCCCATTCTGTTGTATGTTTTCTTCACTCTGTTGATTGTTTCTTTTTCTGTGCAGAAGTTGCTGAGTTTGATATAATCCCATTTGTCTTGTCTTCTTTTGTTTCTTTTGCTTTGGTAGGTTTATACAAGAAATCATCACCTGCAAAAAATTCTTAAAGTGTTACCTGTACATCTTCTCAGAGCAACCTCATAGTCCCATGTCTTAAATTTAGGTATTTTTGGGTCTAGACTTTGAATGTATTTGAATATCATGAGAATGTCCCTTCCCCATCACATTGGAAGCATTTAACCTGATGATCTGCCCTTTTCTTTGTCACCCTGAACTCACGAACTTGTGGGCTTAGCATTAGGTATGTTGGTTCTAGAGGTGCTCAACAATATAGATTTCTTTCATTAAGGTTAGTGTATTGCTTCCATCACAGCTATCCAGAACTAACAGGGATCTGTGTCAGATGTTTGACGTGGATAACCAACATGTTATATTAGCCACCTGTTATCGTGTTTATTACAATGAACTTTCATCACAAAAGGTATTGGCCTGCTTCAGGTAGCAACATCATCTGTAGAATACTACATTCTGTAATCATGGTTTTTTAATCTAGCATAATATTGGTTCTTATAAAAACATGTACCTTACAACTAAAACAAGTGAAATCAGGGCTAACATTTATATCTTTCATAGTTATCACCATGTAACATGCTATCAGAAGCAGTCATCATTACAGAATTTTTAGAAAAATACCTTGGTTAGGGTACCATCAGCAAGAAAATGGCCTATAAGCTGTGGATCCTCACTACAGGATGTAGAAGGTGCTTCAAATCAGTGATCAGTGCACGGTGTTTTCTCTCCTAATTACAGAATACATTATCTTGGCACTATATATTTCTCCTGAGGAACTATTGGTAAAATGCCTTCTTCCCAGAACTATCTCGTCGGATGATTGGAAATTTCAGAATAATAAGAATCAGCCATCTTTCTGCTTACAAACACAATCACTGTTTTGTTGTACTGGACACAAGGAGTACAAAATGACCTTTGGGATTCTTGCTATCACTGGATCTGAAAGGGGAAAAAAAAGAAAATATTGGTATTTTCAAGGAAAGTAAAAAAAATTACACAAAACTATTTTTTATTTACTTAGAAAAGTATGTCCTGAAGCCCCGACTGTTCGTGTCACTCCTTTGTACTGATGAGTCAATGGTAAAAATTAACAGAAGAAGCCACAGTAGTAATTGTTATAGGTAAGACCTATTGATTCATGCTAAAACACATCTGTGAGTAAAAGTTTACAAAGTAATGGGATATTTTAAAACATCTCCCACAAACTATTGGTGAAGTACAAAGAAAAAATTAGCGACTTCAGAGTGAGGAATCCTGGTAGTCTCCACCTCCCTGACGTGATTCAGGTGAACAGTAACCTCTGAGACAAATCAACAACATGCACTTGGCCGTTGCACATGGAAGATCAGATTACCTTTGAGATTTTTTATAAAACTGCATAAATTCAATAAAATCATGAGAAACTCCTACACAAGATAAACTTGGAGTACAGTTAAAAATGTTCATGCTTTATGTTAGGCAAGGCTATATTTGTGTTACCACTTTTTAAGTGTAAATGTGAGTGAGGAGTGTTCATTTATATCATTTTGTCCTTAAAATTATATCTACTGACTGGCGCCGCGGCTCACTAGGCTAATCCTCCACCAAGCGGCGCCGGCAAACCGGGTTCTAGTCCCGGTCGGGGCACCGGATTCTTTCCCAGTTGCCCCTCTTCCAGGCCAGCTCTCTGCTGTGGCCCGGGAGTGCAGTGGAGGATGGCCCAAGTGCTTGGGCCCTGCACCCCATGGGAGACCAGGAGAAGCACCTGGCTCCTGGCTTTGGATCAGCGTGGTGCACCGGCGGCAGCAGTCGTGGCGGCCATTGGAGGGTGAACCAACAGCAAAAAGGAAGACCTTTCTCTCTGTCTCTCTCTCTCACTGTCCACTCTGCCTGTCAAAAAAAAAATTATATCTACAAATCATATTGAATCTTTTAAAAACTAATTAAAACCAAAATTAAAAATTAAAAATAAAAAGAATAAAAAACAAAATTGAGAAATTTGAAAAGGTACTGATGGCTACCTTACTCAACATCCATTCTACACCTTCTAAATCTCTATGCTATTTGATTTATGCAAATAATACATTTTCCACATTATCATGAAGCCTGGATGTAAATGTATCCTCTTGAAGCTTGGTATAGAAGGGAACAAGATGAGATGAATTTTGCAAGGCTGAACCTTCTTGTAAACATGATGATAGACGTATCCATTTCCCCTGAGTTCCTCTACAGACAGCCATTCTCTAGAATTGTGGCTGCAAATTAGTATGTGGTGGTCGTATTGATGATTTCCTCTGTCACAATCCCGTGGTTCTGTCAGCTATTTTCTCTGGCTGTGTTGCTCCTGGCTTCATAGCTCCTGCTTGTATAAATGTACCATTGGAAGGCATTAGTAAGAGCAATTTAAATCACTTGATAATCCCATAGATTAATTCAAAAATTGAAATGCAGAGGATAGAAATGCTGAGGGTTAATGGATCCAATCAAATTAGTGTAAAATGGTAACAGCCTAAAATCCAATAGCTCAGAGACAAAGGAACAGTAAGATGGATAGCTTGTTTTACTACTCTAAGTTTAACTAAAAATTCTGCAATTATTTACATATGTGAATATTTTAAATTTTTCATTTTTATGACTATGCATCCTATGCACATACACACACACATATATACACACATATGTATAAATATATAAATAGAGAAGGTGTGTGGGTGTATGGGTGTCTCTATGTGTGTGAGAGACACAGATACACACAGAATTTATTTTAAGGAATTAGCTGAAAGTGTCTTGAGATGGCAACTCCTGAATCCTCAGGATAAAGCAGCAAGCTGAAGACTCGGGAAAGCACTGAAGGTGTGGCGTTGAGTCAAAATTCTGCTGGAAAGGTCACAGAGAGATTTCTGTGTTGTAGTCTTGAATTTGAATTCCTTCCTCCCCAGGAAATCTAAGTCCTAGCTAGTAAGGTTTTCCACTGGCTGGATGTAGGTCACCCACATTATGGAGAGCAGTCTTCTTTAAAACTCTGATTTAAACAGCAATCACTTATGGAAAATACCTTTGTGGCAACATTCAGACTGGTGTTTGACCACACAACTAGGTACCATAATATAGTGAACTAGACAGACAAAATGAGGCATCACACTCTTCCACTAGATGCTTAGTCCCACAGTATTAAATTTTGTATTAATTTATACTATGATTCTGATTCTCCCCCATCGAATTCACAGGTTAAAATTGCCTACAAGTAAGCTTTACATACCTTGAACCTCCAGCTGCAGTCATACTTCAGCTTGGCTAGACAGGACATGACTTGGATTGTTGTGTATCATCTGTTGATGAAGATCTATTTGAGGCTGTTCAATACAAAATATAAACAAAATTATTCAAAATTTATCAAGATAACTATTTTTTGAATTTCATGTTCTTTTGAAAAATATTTCTTTGTTTTCATTTTATTTAAAGGGCAGAGGGACAAAGAGAGATAGACATACAAAGAGAATATTCCATCTGCTTGATCACTCACTCCTAAATAACTGGGTCAGGTCAAAGCCAGGTCTCCACAGAGATGGCAGGAACCCAAATACTTGAGTCACCATCACTGCCTACCAGGCTATGCATTACAAGAAGCTGAATTGGAAGTGGAATAGCCAGGACTTGAACTAGAAACTCTGATATGGGATGCAGACATTCCAAGCAGCAATCTAACTACTGCACTACTCACTTCAAGTTCTGAACGTATTAAATTCCAGTTTCCTAGCAGAAAGTAGTCTATTATTTTACTGACATTATTCTAGAATATTATATTTTCATATAAGACTATAGATGTTTCTCCCAGAAGATCAAACTATTTGACCCTGGCAAACATGGAAACTGACCACTAATATTTTATAAATTGGTTCTAGAAATGGCATTGTCAAATATAAAAAGTCAAATTTTATATTATGTGAAATATATAAGCATATGGATTTATTTGTATAAAGGAACCAAGTAATAATTATCCTGAGTTTGAGATTGCATTGTATCATACACTTGAAAGATGGAGACAGATTTCCAGGACCTTTCAATTTGACTTGAAAAAATGGTAAGCTGTCTTGAAATGCAATATTTAAATAAGTTAATTTGTTAGTGGTCATTACATTTTCTCCTGCATACAAATATATGTTTGCGGGCTCGACAAGGCCCATGCACTGCCGGGATGGTGGGGCGATGGCATTCTTCCTCAAGAAGCACCTGAGGCAGTTTTGGTGAATATGTCTGCTTTATTAAGGACCACACACACACTTTTTAAAGGGCAGGCAGAAGGGGCATAACTAATTCAGGGCAACATTAATTCTATAGGATAGAACCAGTATTGGCACCACTATGCTTCTCCAATCAGCTTGAAGGTCATGTAGCTAGGATAGCTTTCGAGGTGGTCCTAATGGGCCTGGGCCACACCCAGGAGCTGTTTACCAGATTAGCAATTATAGGGCCCTTTAACAGGGAGCGGGGTTGGGGAAAAGTGCCTGGGGCTCCCACCCATCGTCTGCCAACAGTCAGGTTGTGGGATCCTTCCCAGGAAGGATGGTGTACCACACCCTCCAACCTCCTGCATGGGTAGGGCAGACAGACTCCCTGTCAGGTGCAGTATCACCCACTTATGATGTTTCCACTAATATATAAACAAGTAGGTAACTGGTAGAGCACAATTATATTAGTAAAGTTTACCCAATAAAATTAGTTAGAGCAAGATGTTCCTGTCTTTCTTGTCTAACATCCCACATTGTGTGTTTGGAAAATACTACTTAGCTGCTAAAATGTAAATGATTCTACATAAACCTAAATATTTCGAGCATCTCTCTTTTTATGAGTATGAGATAAGCTTCAGTGCTATCTAGCATCATTTTGGGAAAAACAAGGATGATTTTATGGGCATATTTTTAATCACAAGGAACTCCCAAGTTGGGTCCTCTGTCCACTCAGTATTGCTAAGCCAATAGCAAACCAAACCTGAGCATCAGCAGCAAGAGCTTTATTCAAACTCAAAAAATGGAAAAGTGGGGATCGGTACTGTGGTATGGTGGGGAAGCCACCACCTGCAGTGCCGGTATCCCATATGGGCACTGGTTTGTGTCCTGGCTGCTCCTTGTGTGATCCAGCTCTCTGCTATGGCCTGGAAAAGAATGAAAGATGGCCCAAGACCTTGGGCCCCTGTACCCACATGGGGGACCTGGAAGAAACTCCAGACTCCTGGCTTCAGATAGGCCCAGTTCAGGCCACTGTGGCCATTTGAGGAGTGACCAAGCAGATGGAAGATCCCATCTCCCTCTCTCTCTCTCTCCCTCTGCCTCTCTGTAATTGTGTCTTTCAAGTAAGTATATGAATCTAAAAAAAAAAAAAAAAGGAAAATTGGGAGCCTAGTTCACATCAAATTCTTAGCATTATGAGGGCTGAAGAGTCATAGATATAGGGCAGAGAGATGCTAATATGTGGGTGGATTATTCATAGATTTTCTGGGAAAGAGTATATGTAATTCTTAGAATCAAAGCATTCCTTCATTTTTGTCTTGTATGGTCTCTCTCAGTGGTTATCATGATGGTACCCAACTCTCATTGTGTGGGTAGGATTGATTTTCAGCAAGAAAATGACATTGAAATAGGTCTTTTTTAAAGATTTTATATTTATTTGAAAGTCAGAGTTAACACAGAGAGAAGGAGAGGCAGAGAGAAAGAGAGGCCTTCCATCCGCCGGTTCACTTCCCAATTGGCCACAATGGTTGGAGTTGCACAGATCCAAAGCCAGGAGCCAGGAGCTTCTTCTGGGTCTCCCACATGTGGGCAGGGGCCCAAGGACTTGGGCTATCTTCTATTGCTTTCCCAAGCCATAACACAAAGCAGGATTGAAAGTAGAGCATCCAATACTCAAACCGGCACCCTTATGGGATGCCGGCACTGCAGGCGGTGGCTTTACCCACTACACTATATTGCCAGCCCTGAAATAAGTCTTGAGGGTTGCTTGAGGACATGTTGGCAGCCATCTTAAATCTTACCAGTTTAAAATAGTTGACCTGGGAAGCTCTGTGCTTAAGCCATTATGTCCTTGAATAAAAGCAATATTAGGGTAGGGGTAGAAACTTAACTAGTCTATGCCAGCATTGCTTTAGCTAACAAATTGGATGTAAAAAACATATTGGGGATTTTATTATTTTTTAATATAGTGCCTATGTACGAAAACAGCAAAATGAGTGGTACAGGAAACTAGTTATCTGATCAAATCCAAAATACAAGTAAAGAATTATTATCCCTTTGATCCCTTTGTTTTGTGGAGTTGATTTGGGTTTGGTATCTTTTTTTAAGATTTATTTTACTTATTTGAAAGACAGAGAAAGAGGGAGAGATAGAGAAGAATCTTCCATTTCCTGGTTCACTCCCAAATGGCCATAATGGGCCAGAACTTAGCCAAGAGCCAAAAAATTCATCCAGGTCTCCCACATGGGTGCAGGGGCTCAAAGACTTGGGCCATCCTCTGCTGAATTTGAAGTAGAGTAGCCAGGACTCGAATCAGCATTCATATTGGATGTGTGTTACAGGCAGTAGCTTAACTGGTTATGCCGTAATACCTACCCCAGACCTGCTATCTTAATTGTCAATCAAGGATCTTGTCTCTCACAGAGATAAAAATTCTAAGCAAAAACTGAGAACAGAATTTATTTAAAAGTGAGTGAATAAACATACTTTTCATATGTGTATAAGGGAGGGGGACAGGAGGCAGCCCACATGGATGAATACCTGTTATGAGTGGACCAAAGGTTTGCTCAATGAGAAAGAGAGGGAAAAGTATAGCACTTTCAACCATACCAGTGGCAAAAAGAGTGCTCTCACCCATTATCAGCCTCTTTTATATAAGAGAGGTGGTGCCTTATCATGTGGGAAGCCATGGTATTATGATACCTCCACATCGAGTTTAATATCCACAGAATCATCCCTTCTTGACGCTGGGTGAAACAGAGGTGTTGCCTGGGAAGGTGGGGGTTTTACACTGACAGGAGAGAGATAACATTACATTGCCCAGCTGCAAATATTTAAACACACCTAGATAGGCCTAACTAGATGTTTGTGTATTTACACCATATAATCCCACTCTCAGAGTTTATGTAACTTATCTTTTATTTAATATTTATTTTATTTATTTGAAAGACAGAGTCACAGAGAAAGGTAGAGACAGAGAGAGGTCTTCCATCCACTGGTTCACTCCCCAGATGGCTGCAATGACCAGAGCTGCGCAGATCCGAAGCCAAGAGCCAGGAGCCTCTTCTGGGTCTCCAATGTGGGTGCAGGGGCCCAAGGACTTGGGCCATCTTCTACTGCTTTCTTGGGCCATAGCAGAGAGCTGGACCAGAAGAGGAGCACCTGGGACTAGAACCGGTGCCCATATGGGATGCCAGCACTTCAGGCCAGGGCTTTAACCTGCTGTGCCACAGCATTGGCCCTGTGTAACTTAATCTTAAGGAGAAGGGCCAGCACTGTGGCATAGTGGGTAAAGCCGCCGCCTTCAATGCCAGCATTTCATATGAGTGCCGGTTTGAGTCCTGGCTACTCTACTTCAGATCCAGCTCCCTGCTGTGGCCTGGAAAATCAGTAGAAGATGGCCCAAGTCCTTGGGCCTCGGTACCCACACTGGAGACCCAGAAGAAGCTTCTGGCTCCTGGCTTCGGATCAGTGCAGCTCTGGCCATTGTGACCAGTTGGAAAGTGAACCAGTGGATGGAAGATCTCTCTCTCTCTCTCTCTCTCTCTCTGCCTCTCCTTCTCTCTGTGTATAACTCTGACTTTCAAATAAATAAATAAATAGATAAAACCTTCAGGAGAGACTGCAGGAGGACAGCTGCCTTCTGAAGCTCCCTGATGCTGAGTCAGTCATGGGCCCTGCCATTCCAGGCAATGGAAATCTCTGCCTATGTGATCTAGCGTGTCCATCTCAAGAGCCAGAAGACTTTCAGCAGTGACCGCCAGTGATTGTGGTTCCTGTATAGTCATCACCAGTTTGAAAAGCTGCCAAACCCTGAACGAAAAAAAAACATTGTCAATCAAGGTGAGCATATTAGAAAAAGACAGATTGTAGGTAGGATCCCTGTTCTATAACATATTCTATTGTTTTCAAAATAGTGGGAACCGATAAGAGCTTCCTTGCCCAAATTATAAAGCAATGTAGTCTGGCTATAAAACCTTGCAATGACTCTTTCAGTGAGCATACTGTTAAAGTTAATATAACAGGTGGTATTAATTACTGTACACACATCACCTTGTTCTATCAGTACATATTCTTACTCTAGACTACTGTCTATGACTACTTGAGCTAGAGCAGCAACAGACTTGATTGCCTGTAGTCTGAGCTAAGAGGACCCAGGAATACACAGTTATAAAGTGATTCCATGGTGTATAGCAGAATGTTTTCCTACTAAAGTAGAAAAATTCACCAGGGAGTTTTCATGCCAATAGCAGCTTCTTGAGAGAATCAGGGGAAGAGGTAGGTAAAATGTTTGCCATAAAATGCAACAGCCTTGATATGAAAAAAAAAAAAAAAGATTTTACTTATCTTTTGCTTTTTTTGAAGAGGTTTATGAGGTTTCTAATTCCTCTCAAAAGAAGGCAGAATTATCCCCTGCATTCACCTGTGAAGACTCAAGAGGTAAAGGTTTAGTTTTTGACAGATGTGCCCAGGTCGAAATTCCTTGTAATTTAACTGCAATAGGAGTGCTAAGTAACACCTAGTGAAGGTCCTTCCATTTAGCTTGCAATTGGCCTGAAAAGGAATAATTATTTCCAATATTTTATTAAAACTAGAATTTAACTGTCCATTCTTTTGGAATCTGACACTGGGGGAATCTTAGGACCGTACTCTGTCAAAGCCTTCTGTACCTGACCTAGATTGATAATATACTTTATCTGATCCTGAGTATCTGAATTGAAGAGGATGTCAGAGGTAAGAAAGGGTCTCCTACATAACATTTTAAATGGGCTAAGTCTTAAAGTAGCCTTAGACGTTATCTTCCTCCTGAGCAGGATAATAGGCAATAACTTTCACCATGATTCTGAAGTCTCTTGGCAAAGCTTAGCCAGAATCCTTGTAAGAATATTATTAGCTGGAAGCGCCAGTGCAGTGAGAGCACATAAATGTACAGGCCATCATGTAGCTACTGAATTCAGTTGCTTAGAAAATTAGGCCACTGGCCATGAAAATTGACCCAATTTCTCTGTGAGCACATCCAGAGCTATTCTCTGCTTCTCTGCTACAGATTGAAAACAAGGTTTGCCACACGCTCCCACAATAATACAACTCTTTGAAGATAGGGTTCCTTTGTGGGAAATGGTAGAGTAATTGGTTCCCATGTCAATTAAAAACAAATAACATTGCCACCTGTGACATCAGTAATCACTTGGAACACCTAGCATGAGATATTTATTTCCTACAGAGCAGGTTGAAACTCCAGGCCCCATCATTCTTCAGACAAGTTCATCAGGGAATCAGGCGTTCCTTTCTCCCTTCAGTCTGAGGACAGGCCCTCTTCCAATAACCATTTATCACTCTTACATTGAAGTCAAGGACCCACAGGGTCCTTCAGGGACCTACCTGTTCACACTTGAAACACTTTCCTGCCATAGCAGAATGCCTCTTGAGCTGATACCGAGGTTGTCAGGCACTATTTATAACAGCCTTGATATCACTTTCATCCAATCAATGAGCCTGCTTTCTGGACCACTTCCCATGTTGGAGTACCTTTTCTTCCTCAGCCCTGTCTCTATTTGTACCATATCTCTCATGAGTGTCTGGAATCCCATGGCCAGGTGATGAAGCTTCCTTCTTTTTTAAAGATTTTATTTATTTATTTGACAAGTAGATTTACAGTGAGAGGGAGAGACAGAGAAAGTTCTTCGATCTGTTGGTTCACTCCCCGAGTGGCTGCAACGGCCAGAGCTGCGCCAATCCGAAGCCAGGAGCCAGGAGCTTCTTCGCAGTCTCCCACATGGCTGCAGGGGCCCAAGGACTTAGGCCATCTCTTTTTTTCTTACAGTGAACTAAGATTTTTTTCTTACAGTGACTTAAGACCCAGTGAAAGGGATATACACTCTGTTGGTTCCAGCAGCTCCATGTGGGCCTGCTTTCCCAGACCACAGCAGAAAGCGGGATTGGAAGTGGAGCAGCCAGGAGTAGAATCGGTGCCCATTTGGGATGCCAACGCTGCAGGCTGAGGATAAACCTACTGTGCCACGGCGCTGGCCCTGAAGCTTTCTTCTAATACTTGGCGCTGTTGAAATGGGTACTAAGTAGGACCTGCTCATCAGCAGGGTCTACATTGGCATATGTCTTTAACACTTTTGCCAGACATTCCTGGAATAAGCCTGGATTTTCATCCTTCTGTTGTTTATTTCCTGGATTCACAGGTATGATAATGCATTTTCTTATCCCTAGCAGTAGGCATAAAATCATATGGTCTTGGTGCTATAAATACTCATGACCCTTTTGATAATTTCTATCAGGTGCAGTCTTAGGACTGCTGACGTCCCTGCAGCTTAGAATTCAGGCTGGTAAACTGCCAGAGAATCAGCATTGGCTTGAGCTTCAGATCAGATATGTTGTTTCTCTCCCGGGGTGCAACAAGTGAATAAAATAATATGTAGGTTGTTCCAAGTCAGACAAAAATTGCAGTTAGGGCTTGAAATTCATCAGGGAATTTGTCAGGGTTTTTGAAAACTTCTCTAGATTTTTTTCTTACAGTGACCAAAGACCCAGTGAAAGGGACAAATACTTTTTTGGTTGTAGCAGCTCCATTTGCCACTTCTCTCAGAAGACAGAGTATTTGGCTGACAGGAGGACACACTGTGAGTAACTACGATCTGGCTGTCCTTTGGTGTAGGGGTCAGGAGGTTGAAGTGTGGAGGTCATGGTATGATAGGAAGGAACAAGAAATTGGGTTCTAAGGGTGCATATGAAGGTCTAGTACCACTGTAGGTGGTCCCAGAGTGGATCATTTCAACTTGGGATGGTAGAGGACCAACCAATAAAAAGGTCTTCCATTATATCTCTCTGTTGCTCATTTGTCTTTAAGAGAGCAGGGGCTTAACACAGTATGTAGCTTCTTTCATGAGTAAAGAGTTGATATAAAGCAATAAAGCTGTGTATATTCTGATTGATTTTTGTAATTTCTGATGATTTTTGTACTTTCTACAGACAGGTCAAGTTGTGAAATAATATTCGAATTGAGAGTTCCATTTATTGGCCAGGTCTCTCCATTCTCCAGCTTGTATTTTGGCCAAATGCTATTGCAGAGGAGAACAAATTTCTCCTTAATTATATCATTTAGCTTAAGAGTTTCCCAAATATGAAGAATACATAACTCATGGAAGCGAGTCTATGGGACTGGATGCGAGTTTCTAAAAACTGAAAGTATCTCAGTAAACTGGAAGAAAAGAAGTTAAAGTAGTTCTATATGAGCCCAGGTATGTTCAAGCACGTGGCATGAATCCCTCGTATTAGGAGATGTGTGTAAACTCAAAATCTATGGTTTGTACCTCAATTGTGGGGGTTTTTACCTCAGCCCACTGCCAGACTCTGCACAGGTTGGTCTAGATTTGGTGTGTTTTCCTGGATCTAACATACAACTGCCAAGCCCTTCAAATAGTCTCAGGTGCTTTTACTACCACACTTGTGGATTTTGACCTCTAGGGGGCACCACCATACCTGAGATTACAAGAGGAAGCATTTTTTTTTTTTTTTTTTTTTTTTTTTTTTACCTTGCCTGGTAAATATTTATTCACAACTCAGGGCTATCTCTGCAACAATAAAAGTATTCACAGTAGCTGTACCACCGGACCTATGGCTTCTGATCCCTTGGGGTATTGAACCCATTCCAGGAGCATATGCCCCATGGTGATGCCAGCATTAAAATATCATTTTTTCAATCATATTGTGTATTGTGCAAAGTCATTGTCTATATTTTCAATAAACTAGGGTCTTTTTGCTTTTTATATGTTATACTTCTGATTCAATGAATTATTAAGATGTTTTACTGTAATTTAAATTTAAAATGTGATCTCAAACACTAAAATAAAAACAGAAAGAAATGGAGAAGAAAAGAGAGTAAGTGGGAGAGTGGGGGAGGGAGGAAAGAAAAGAGGAAGGGAATACCATTATGTTCGTAGAATCATATCTATAAATACATTGAATCTTTTAAAAACTAAAATTAAAATAAAATAAATATACATAAAGCCGTATACATTCAAAATAAATAAATAAAAGGTATTTGGAGTTGAAACCAGTGTCCAAGCATCTTCAGATCTTGCAGGTAAGAAAACAGAGCATGCAAATTTCTTGAAGCTAACACCTGCAGTGTGGGACTGAGGGCTTGATTTTGTAATATTAAACCCCAATTGGGTAGCAAAAGCAATAGCAACATGGCAGGTGCCAATAGTCAGTGCATTTAAACCTGCTCTCTCATGGCTACAGTCATCAGAAAGAAGACTGTGTAATTGCCTATGGAATAACGACCCATGAGGCTCTAGCTGGACTTTGAGTCAGTCACCTGGTATGAGAGATTGTGAGAGTGGTGAGTCTCACCATCCACGCATGTCAAGTGCTGGTGATGTCTTGTTCTTAGAAACAGGTTGTGATGACCATCCATTTTTCACCAAAATAGGAAGGCCCAGCTCCAGAAATCAGATACAGACACTTCTTTCAGAATAGGAAGCCCATTCCCAGTGGCCATATGTAGCAACCAGGAGACAAGAACTGGCTCTTCCCACCCCCTCTCCTGTTTCATTAATAAGCAATAGGGAAGATTTATAAGGTCATGTATTAGAAGCAAAGGACCATGTGAAAAACAGTAGTTTGTGTCTCAATGGGAGCTGTTCTGTTCTATGGCTCCCACAAACTCTAGAAATATAATGCTGCCACAAAATGGACATCCATGCACCAAAACTGGGTGATCAACTGCAAACAGGGCTATTTGCAGAGATATCACATCGCTCATTCCTTACCAGCACACTGGAACACTACTGGTGATCATCAGGCACATGGACAAAAAACAAAAGTACCCAGATTTACAATTCAAAGGTCTGCACAAGACTCCAAAAGCAGAGGAAAGTTTAAAGTGATTGCAATAACAGCTTATGTCTGGAGAAACCATAGCCAAGAGGGAGCTGGAGATTCAATAACCCACTGCCTTTCCTGAGGTTATAGTCCTGTTCCAATGATGACTCCTGACTGGCTCGCCACTTGTGTTGGGCATGGTATCTTTATTTTCAGTCAAGGGTCTTGTTCCTCACAAAGATAAGAATTATAAGCAGAGTCATATATAGGTACAGAAAGTGAGAATGTATTTATTTAACAGGGAGAGAATAAACAAACATTCACATGTGAGTGTGGGACACCCTACACAGGGAAATACCTTTCATGAGTGGGCCAGAATGTTCCTGAAAGAAAAAGAGAAAGAAAAAGAGAGAGAGAGAGAGAAATAACACTGCCAACCTTGTTCAGAGGCAAAAAAAAAAAAAAAAATGCCCTGCTCACCCTCCTGTATGAGAGAGAGTGTGGTGCCTTAGCATTTGTGAATTCATCTTGGAATTTTATGACACTTCTACTTGGAGTTTAATATTTATATGTTCATCATGGTGTCTCTGCCTGATCCTGGATGAGAAAACTATGTGTCCTTGGAAGTGGCATTTTAAACTGACAGATAAAGGGATAACATTATATATTGCAGGGCTACAAGGATTTCAGCTCACCTAGGTCTAACAAGCTGCCTGTATATTTGCACTATATCAGAGTGACAAATACAAAATTGTAAAAGAAATATAGTAGAATGTAACATAAGAATCATTCATGATTTCTTTTCGAAGTGAGGTACATTGATTTAAAATAGCATTCAGTGAGAGACCAATAAAGCAAACATGTTAACTAGTGCATGTAAAGTTAAAATACTTGTGTTGGAAATTTGATTAGACAAATGAAAGAGACAGAAGGTAAATTACCCTGCTTATATAGGGCATTATATAATGCATGAACATTTTTATTGTTGCTGAGAAAGTATTATTTAGGTATTGCTAATTTAAAACTGAAACAAAGCAACCTTACACTGAGTAAGCTAGTACAGTTCTTGTCTTAACTTGGATATTTGCATGTCAAAGAGCTTGCTGGGGATGAGGTGATAATTGTGGATCTTGCCCAAGCAATTCTAGTTCAAGAAGCAGTTATGAGTATTGACTCATCATTTTTCTGCTTCATGTATGTACATTAGAGGATCAGTGAGGACATCAGGGAAGTCCTTCTTATAGCAATGGGAGAGGTCTAAGTGAATGAATGCAACTCCAACAAAACATTAAGTCTCTCATGTCATGTTTGGCAAGGCAAATTATATGCACAAGCTCAAAGTAGAGGGAACGGGAGCAGTACATTCTGGTCTCTTGAAGGAGAAAAGTGATTTTTTAAAAATAATAATCTAATTACAATACTTTGTCATCATTTCAAAAAAATATGCACTTACTTTCCATCAGCAAAATCTACTCACTCTATTCCATGATGGGCAACGTTTCATTTAATTACACTGTCATCTTGAAGTTCAGGATTTTGAGATAAATTTCTATTTAGGAAACTACTTCTAATATTTAGTGTTTTTTTTACCACAATTAAATATCTGATGCAAAATGAAAATACATATGAAGGAAAGGAAGGTGTATGTAATTCACCATTTGATGTCTTCGATGTCCAAACAGTATGGTACATCTTTAGCTCCGTGAGCAATTATGCATGGACTGAAGGCGAGAAAATGGTGAACCAAGAAGCACAGAGTAATTGGGTTCGAACTGAGGGTTTTATAATATAAAAGGGTATAATGTAGTGCAGGTAACTAAACAGGGTATAATGAGGTGTGGGTGACAAGTGCACAATAAACCTAATGATAGACTTTGGGGTGAATGAATCTCACTATAGTTAATGAAACAGTAGATGGCCCTCCTAACACAACGCATAGTCTCTTTAAGATTGGAAGGCCAAGTACTGTTTTACAGCCACTCACCCACATATTTGTTATGTTCCACCTATGTCAATACCAAGCCCATCAATTTTCCTTCTGCATGTTTCTTAGGAGAAACTGCACTGTTGTTTGAGATTTATGACAATACCCTGTAACTAGACCTGCAGCCAGTTTCAGTGTTTGGCTGCTTACTCCTGAGTCCCTAACAGTATTCCCTGACATACCATTAGTATGGCTGTCTGAGCACAGCTTCCCCTTATGAACTGAAAAGGATAGCAATTCTTATTATTATTATTTTTTTTTTTTTGGACAGGCAGAGTTAGACAGTGAGAGAGAGAAAAAGACAGAGAGAAAGGTCTTCCTTTTCCGTTGGTTCACCCCCCAAATGGTTGTCATGGCTGGCACAATGCACTGATCCGAAGCCAGGAGCCAGGTGCCTCCTCCTGGTCTCCCATGTGAGTGCCGGGCCCAAGCACTTGGGCCATCCTCCACAGCCTTCCCGGGCCACAGCAGAGAGCTGGACTGGAAGAGGAGCAACCGGGACAGAATCCAGCACCCAACCGGGACTAGAACCTGAGGTACCAGCGCCACAGGCGGAGGATTAGCCAAGTGAGCCGTGGCACCGGCCAGAAGTTCATTTTTTAAAATTTTAACTTATTTATTTGAAAGGCAGAATTACAGAGAGAGAGAGAGGAGAGACAAAGATCTTCCATCTGTTGGCTCACTCCCCAAATGGCTGCAACACACCAGCCCCAGAACAGTGATTCTTAAGAATCAGAGTTTCAGAAAGGGAGAGAGACAGGGAGAAAGAGAGAGGAGGGAGAGAGAAAGTAAAATGATGCAGTCTTGTCTGGTGCGATTTACATCTTGGACACCACCTTAGGCTCTAGTCCCTGCCACCATTGCTGGAACCAGGTGACCAGATGGCCCAACCAAAGCTCCCAGTTCCACCCCCACCCTAAGGGGATTTACTGCTCCTACTTCCCTGCACCCTGGCAAAGGTATAACAGGACCTGCTTCCAGCTCTCTCTCTCTCTCTCTCTCTCTCTCTCTCTCAATTCCCCTCTCTTTCTTCGTTGCCCCTTCCCTCCAGCCAGTCTGATTTCCCCATCAGTAAACCCTTTCCCTTAACTCTGGTGTTTATGTGTTTTCTGGTTGCCTTACATTGGTGCTGTGACTCAGATTCAGGCTCTTCCATCGACCTTGTTCTGCCCTTGGGGATTTGGGCTACTTTGGGATCCTGGAACCCTGCCAACCACAAAACACACTCCCAGGTTTCCTTCCATGCCACCAAATGCTCTGCGATGCCTATCCACACACTGTTCTTTCAAATTCCTGAGGAAAGATAGGGCAGGTGGAGGAGCCTCTCAATGGGACATTCTATGGGTGGGTTGTGATTCTACTCAGCTTTGCCCTGAAGTTTTGATACCAGAAACCAAAATTCCTACAGCCTCCTGCATTTACAGACTCAGTGTCTGAGAAACAGTGGGTTTGGATGAAGGCTCAACCCCCTGTTTCCCTTCTATAGGCTAAGCCCTGGGCTCCAGTAGGTGCATGGGTGACAACCTCTACCCTCTGTTCCCATATCCTCTCGTTGGATGGCCTTGAAATCAGGAATGCCCAATATCCTCCAATCCAACACTATAGGTCACCATGGGAGCTTCTTTGTTCCATCTTTCTGATCCTCCTCTTAGTTGTCTCCTACTGCTTAATGGCACATTTAACCCCAACATTATTAGGAACTCTACCACTTCTGTGAATGTTTGGAAAAGTGGAAAGAGAGTTCCTATGTCTAGGCATTTATCTTTGCTTATGTTCTTTGGCTCAAACTCTCTTAACTTCCAAAGCACTTACAAAAAAGCCAAAACTCCAGCTCTCACAATCTCATTCACTCTTCTTCCTGCCTGGGAATTCCAATCATATCTCAGAACCAGCCCTTGTCCAAAGTCTACTCCCCATGCCTTATCTATGATCCTCTCTAATGCCCTCCTCCCAGAGAAGCAAAAGTGAGTTTGGGAAGGAGCCCTGTCTCCATGCCATCAACCTCTAGCCCTCATCCTATAACTAGTCTTTGCTCCTCCCCATCCTATTGCAATTTTACCATAAGAAAAGCAAAGGAGTGGTGAAATTTTATCCTTCTGAGCTCCCAATTTACTTCAAAGCAAAATAAGAATCCCAACTTTTTGATGGCTCTTTTGTTTTTTTTTTTATAAATAAATCTTTTTTTAAAGATTTATTTTTATTTATTTGAAAGTCAGAGTTACAGAGAGAGAGAGAGGTCTTCCATCTGATGGTTCACTCCCCAATTGGACACAATGGCCGGAGTTGTGCCTATCCAAAGCCAGGAGCCAGGAGCTTCTTCTGGGTCCCCCACGCGGGTGCAGGGGCCCAAGCACTTGGGCCATCTTCTACTGCTTTCCCAGGCCACAGCAGAGAGCTGGATCAGAAGTGGAGCAGCCAGGACTCAAATCAGCACCCATATGGGATGCAAGCACTTCAGGCCAGGGCACTAACCCACAGTGCCACAGCGCTGGCCCTGATGGCTCTTCTGTTTTATCATGAGCAAGCCAGACAAGATAATCAAGTCTTTTGATGTGTTTAGTCCCTGCCTTGTAGTTGAATATCAAGGTGACCTCACCACGTCTTTTCAATTCCTATAGACTCAACTCACTGATCCCATTAGCGAGCCCTTCCTAGACTGGGCCTTCAAACCAGCAGGCTCACCAGGTTAATTACTATTTCCAGACATATCTCCTTTTCCTAATTTCCCTTTATCACCTATCAGATTCTCCTCAGGAATCTCTGGAGGGGTGCCCACCTGCTCTGGCGGATACCCTCTCCCATTAAACCTAATTGTGAAAAATCTCCAGTGGACTTCTTGTCCCTGACACATCAGCCCCTAACCCATAATCACCCTTGGGACCTGTCTGGCAGCTACCTGAACTTTTGTTTCAGAAGCACTCCCAAGTAGCTGTCTATTAACTAGGGCCTTATTGGCCTAAGGTGTTCTTTGTGTAAGAAGAAATCTAGATCCAAATTCAATTAAAATCTAAAAAGAAATATTTGGTAAATAACAATCTTGTGCATGAAAATTTGGTTCAGCTGTAGCTGAACATTGGGTTTAAATGAATTTCTCTCCTTGAATCTAGGAAGATCGTTGCTTTGTAACTGGCAGAACTTATTTTGCAATTTGTTTTAACAGGTTTCCGATGATAGAGCAATGGGTAATCAGTACTCCTTAGAGCCCCTAAGGTAGATTTTATAGTTTTTGGTTTAATGTTACTGATTTATAGCTAGAATTTTATAAAATGGGTAGGATTCCATATGCATGCAATTTGGACCTTATTTCAGTTAGAGCTATGATATAATACCAGCATCCTCAGTCATCCAGGTGTAATTGCTAAATGTAAATTGAGTAAAGGCAAATGAGATAAATGTGTCTAAATGTGAACACTGGTACTCTTAACATCTTATATTCTATAGAGAAACTGTTTGGGTTTGCTAATGTTTTCATAAATTATCCATATAAAAATAGTTCAATACTACTTAAAAGTTACTAACATTGAAATTTGATGTGTTTCTTATTTAGAAAATGTTGTCTTACTTTGGAGATTTTTAAAGGGTTATTTCAAAATGTAAAACAAGGAAATCAGCAGGTGGAAAGCAAAAGCTATTATTTGACATAGAAATAGAGTCTGATCCTCTGTTAAAGCAATGAGGTTTTTATATTTTAAAATCATCTTAAAAGTCTATTTAAAACCTGTAGCATCTCCTTTTAATAGTTTTCTGTAATTGGTGACTCTGTCAGTTTTCTAGCCAGCTCTAGTAAGCTATTCTCTCTTCCCTATTTCTGACTCTGTTAAAACTGTTCCAAATTATGGGATATGATTCCATGTACTAGCTCTTACATTTAAGGTTTTATTTCCAATTTTTGAAATGACCAAAGATACACAGATTTTGTGTTCTGTTGAAGTAATCAGTTGTGTTCTGTTAATGTCTCTGTTAGGTTCTAAGTGTTTAAAAACAGCTGATTTTTTTTTAAATTAAGAATTATGGTGTGTTTAAATATATGCTTATTCTAAAACATTTGAATAATCACCTAGTAACAATGATCAAATCTGATCTATATTATGTCATGATGTTAAGAAATACTATTTCTACCAGATATTTTAAGCTCTTTAGCACCCTTGACAGGCATTCAAAAAAATCAAAGTTCCAAATTCTTTGGACTTTGATATTTTTAGTTGGGCTTCTGGGAATATCAAAGGGTATATGTCTCTCATCCTGTAGAGACAGAAACTAATCAGGCTATTTGGATTATATTACAGGTACTGTCAAGATGTGAAGTGGTACTTAATTTTAACTTATAATAATATAAAAGGCTACTAATATAAATGTCCAAAAGTTAAAAAGTCTAATGATCTTCTGTTATCAGACATTATGGTTATCTTAATGAAAAAGGCCCAGAGGCCTAAAATGATTAAATGTTTTATAAAATCCTACAGGTGCTTTCAAAAAATTGCATAGAGTAAGCAAGTGCCTCTTGTGGGCTAATGAGTTTCTTTTTTTTTTTTAACTTTTATTTAATGAATATAAATTTCCAAAGTACGGCTTATGGATTACAATGGCTTCCCCCCCATACCGTCCCTCCCACCCGCAAACCTCCCCTTTCCCACTCCCTCTCCCCTTCCATTCACATCAAGATTCATTTTCGATTCTCTTAATATAATACAGAAGATCAGTTTAGTATACATTAAGTAAAGATTTCAACAGTTTGCACCCCCATAGAAACACAAAGTGAAATATATTGTTTGAGTACTCGTTATAGCATTAAATCTCAATGCACAGCACATTAAGGACAGAGATCCTACATGAGGAGTAAGTGCACAGTGACTCCTGTTGTTGACTTTACAAATTGACACTCCTGTTTATGGCATCAGTAATCTCCCTATGCTCCAGTCCTGAGTTTCCAAGGCTATGGAAGCCTTTTGAGTTCTCCGACTCTTATCTTGTTTAGACAAGGTCATAGTCAAAGTGGAGGTTCTCTCCTCCCTTCAGAGAAAGGTACCTCCTTCTTTGAAGACCTGTTCTTTCCACTGGGATCTCACAGAGATCTTTCATTTAGTTTTTTTTTTTTTTTTTTTTTTCCCAGAGTGTCTTGGCTTTCTATGCCTGAAATACTCTCATGGGCTTTTCAGCCAGATCCGAATGCCTTTAGGGCTGATTCTGAGGACAGAGTGCTGGTTAGGACATCTGTCACTCTATGAGTCTGCTGAGTATCTCACTTCCCATGTTGGATCACTCTCCCCTTTATTTATTCTATCGGTTAGTATTAGCAGGTACTAGACTTGTTTATGTGCTCCCTTTGACTCTTAGTCCTTTCATTATGATCAATTGTGAACTGAAATTGATCACTTGGAATAGTGACATGGCATTGGTACATGCCACCTTGATGGGATTGAATTGGAATCCCCTGGTATGTTTCCAACTCTACCATTTGGGGCAAGTCAGCTTGAGCATGTCCCAAATTATACGTCTCTTCCCTCTCTTATTCCCACTCTTATGTTTAACAGGGATCACAGAATTAAACCAGACATATTAAGTAGAACAGACAAAAAAACTACTAAGAGGGATAATGTATTAAATTGTTCATTAACAGTCAGGGCTATGCTGATCAAGTCACTGTTTCTCATAGTGTCCATTTCATTTCAGCAGGTTTCCTTTTTGGTGTTCAGTCAGTTGTCACCGATCAGGGAGAACATATGATATTTGTCCCTTTGGGACTGGCTTATTTCACTCAGCATGATGTGTTCCAGATTCCTCCATTTTGTTGCAAATGACTGGATTTCGTTGTTTCTTACTGCGGTATAGTATTCTAAAGAATACATATCCCATAATTTCTTTATCCAGTCTACCGTTGATGGGCATTTAGGTTGGTTCCAGGTCTTGGCTATTGTGAATTGTGCTGCAATAAACATTAGGGTGCAGACCGCTTTTTTGTTTATCGATTTAAACTCCTTTGGGTAAATTCCAAGGAGTGGGATGGCTGGGTCGAACGGTAGGGTTATCTTCAGGTTTCTGAGGAATCTCCAGACTGATTTCCATAGTGGCTTAACCAGTTTGCATTCCCACCAACAGTGGGTTAGTGTCCCTTTTTCCCCACATCCTCGCCAGCATCTGTTGTTGGTAGATTTCTGCATGTGAGCCATTCTATCCGGGGTGAGGTGAAACCTCATTGTGCTTTTGATTTGCATTTCCCTGATTGCTAGTGACCTTGAACATTTTTTCATGTGTCTGTTGGCCATTTGGATTTCCTCTTTTGAAAAATGTCTATTGAGGTCCTTGGCCCATCTCTTAAGTGGGTTGTTGGTTTTGTTTTTGTGGAGTTTCTTGATCTCTTTGTAGATTCTGGTTATTAACCCTTTATCTGTTGCATAGTTTGCAAATATTTTTTCCCATTCTGTCGGTTGTCTCTTCACTCTCCTGACTGTTTCTTTTGCAGTACAGAAACTTCTCAATTTGATGCAATCCCAATAGTTGATTTTGGCTTTGACTGTCTGTGCCTCTGGGTCTTTTCCAGAAATTCTTTGCCTGTGCCAATATCTTGAAGGGTTTCTCCAATGTTCTCTAATAACTTAATGGTGTCAGGACGTAGATTTAGGTCTTTAATCCATGTTGAGTGGATTTTTGTGTAAGGTGTAAGGTAGGGGTCTTGCTTCATGCTTCTGCACGTGGAAATCCAGTTTTCCCAGCACCATTTTTTTTTTTTTTGACAGGCAGAGTGGACAGTGAGAGAGAGACAGAGAGAAAGGTCTTCCTTTGCCGTTGGATCACCCTCCAATGGCCGCCGCTGCAGCCGGCGCACCGCGCTGATCCGATGGCAGGACCCAGGATCCAGGTGCTTTTCCTGGTCTCCCATGCGGTGCAGGGCCCGAGCACCTGGGCCATCCTCCACTGCACTCCCTGGCCATAGCAGAGAGCTGGCCTGGAAGAGGGGCAACCGGGACAGAATCCGGTGCCGCAACTGGGACTAGAACCCGGTGTGCCGGCACCGCAAGGTGGAGGATTAGCCTATTGAGCCACGGCGCCGGCTCCAGCACCATTTATTGAATAGACTGTCCTTGCTCCAGGAATTAGTTTTAGATCCTTGATCAAATATAAGTTGGCTGTAGATGTTTGGGTTGATTTCTGGTGTTTCAATTCTGTTCCATTGGTCTATCCATCTGTTTCTGTACCAGTACCATGCTGTTTTGATTACAACTGCCCTGTAGTATGTCCTGAAAGCTGGTATTGTGATGCCTCCGGCTTTGTTTTTGTTGTACAAGATTGCTTTAGCTATTCGAGGACTCTTGTGCCTCCATATGAATTTCAGCATCATTTTTTCTAGATCTGCGAAGAATGTCTTTGGTATCTTGATTGGGATTGCATTGAATCTATAAATTGCTTTTGGGAGAATGGACATTTTGATGATGTTGATTCTTCCCATCCATGAGCATGGAAGATTTTTCCATTTTTTGGTATCCTCTTCTATTTCCTTCTTTAAGGTTTTGTAATTTTCATCGTAGAGATCTTTAACGTCCTTGGTTAAGTTTATCCAAGGTATTTGATTGTTTTTGTAGCTATTGTGAATGGGATTGATCTTAGCAGTTCTTTCTCAGTCATGGCATTGCTTGTGTATACAAAGGCTATTGATTTTTGTGCATTGATTTTATATCCTGCCACTTTGCCAAACTCCTCTATGAGTTCCAATAGTCTCTTAGTAGAGTTCTTTGGGTCCTCTAAGTACAGAATCATATCGTCTGCAAAGAGGGATAGTTTGACTTCTTCCTTCTTGATTTGTATTCCTTTGATTTCTTTTTCTTGTCTGATGGCTCTGGCTAAAACTTCCAGAACTATGTTAAATAGCAGTGGTAAGAGTGGGCATCCCTGCCTGGTGCCAGATTTCAGTGGAAATGCTTCCAACTTTTCCCCATTCAATAGGATGCTGGCTGTGGGTTTTTTATAAATGGCTTTGATTATATTGAGGAATGTTCCTTCTATACCTAATTTGCTTAGAGTTTTCATCATGAAAGGGTGTTGAATTTTATCAAATGCTTTCTCTGCATCAATTGAGATAACCATATGGTTTTTCTTCTGCAGTCTGTTAATGTGGTGAATCACATTGATTGATTTGCAAATGTTGAACCATCCCTGCATACCAGGGATGAATCCCACTTGGTCTGGGTGGATGATTTTCCTGATGTGTTGTTGTATTCTATTGGCTAAATTTTATTGAGGATTTTTGCGTCTATGTTCATCAGGGATATTGGTCTGTAATTTTCTTTCAGTGCTGCATCTTTCTCTGGCTTAGGGATTAAGGCGATGCTGGCTTCATAGAAAGAATTTGGGAGGATTCCCTCTTTTTCGATTGTTCTGAATAGTTTGAGAAGAAATGAGATTAGTTCTTCTTTAAATGTCTGGTAGAATTCAGCAGTGAATCCATCTGGTCCTGGGCTTTTCTTTGTTGGGAGGGCCTTTATTACTGTTTCAATTTCTGTTTCAGTTATGGGTCTGTTTAGGTTTTCGATGTCTTCCTGGTTCAATTTTGGTAGATTGCATGTGTCCAGGAATCTATCCATTTCTGATAGGTTTTCCTGTTTGCTGGCATACAGGTCCTTGTAGTAATTTCTGATGATTCTTTTTATTTCTGTGGTGTCTGTTGTTACGTTTCCTTTTTCATCTCTGATTTTATTGATTTGGGTCTTTTCTCTTCTTTTTTTAGTTAGTTGGGCCAATGGGGTGTCAATTTTGTTTATTTTTTCAAAAAACCAGCTTCTCGCTTGGCTGATTTTTTGTAATTTTTTTTGGATTCAATCCTGTTGATTTCTTCTCTGGTTTTAATTATTTCTCTTCTCCTACTAGATTTGGGTTTGGTTTGCTGCAGTTTTTCTAGGTCCTTGAGGTGCGCTGAAAGCTCATTTATTTGGTACCTTTCCAATTTCTTGATATAGGCACCTATTGCTATAAATTTGCCTCTCAATACTGCTTTTACTGTATCCCATAAGTTTTGATATGTTGTGTTGTTGTCTTCATTTACTTCCAGAATGTTTTTGATTTCTCTTTTGATTTCTTGAATGACCCAGTGTTCATTCAGGAGCATGTTGTTCAGTCTCCATGTGTTTGCATACTTTCTGGGCTTTCCTGAGTTGCTAATTTCCAGCTTCATCCCGCTGAGGTCTGAGAAGCTGCATGGTATGATTCTAATTCTTTTAAATTTGCTGAGACTTGCTTTATGGCCTAGTATGTGATCAATCCTAGAGAAGGTTCCATGCGCTGCTGAGAAGAATGTGAATCTGTAGATGTAGGGTTGAAAGTTCTGTAGATATCTGTTAGATCCATTTGGGCAATAGTGTCAATTAAATCTGCTGTTTCCTTGTTGATCTTCTGTCCGGATGATCTGTCTATTTCTGAGAGTGGAGTATTGAAGTCCCCCAGTACTATTGTATTGGAATCTAAATCTCCCTTTAAGTCCCTTAACATATCTTTTAAATAGACCGGTGCCTTGTAATTAGGTGCATATACATTTATAATAGTTACATCTTCCTGTTGAATTGAACCCTTAATCATTATATAGTGTCCCTCTTTGTCTCTCTTAACAGTTTTTGTATTAAAGTTTATTTTGTCTGATATTAATATGGCTACACCTGCTTTTTTTTGGTTTCTGTTTGCATGGAATATCTTTTTCGTACCGTTCACTCTCAGTCTGCATGCCTCTTTGTTAGAGAGATGTGTTTCTTGTAGGCAACAAATAGTTGGGTTGTGTTCTGTGAGCCAGTCAGCCAAACGGTGTCTTTTAACTGAAGAATTCAGACCATTAATGTTCAATGTGACTATTGATACGTAGTGACTTTGCCCTGCCATTTTCCCGGAAATATTTTCTAGTATATGCTTTGAGCTTCCCATGCTCTTTTACTGGTAGGTGTTCTTCCTTTCCCTTCTTTCATATTGATGGCCGTGTTTCTGTGTTTCTGAGTGTAGCACATCTTTAAGTATCTTTTGCAGGGCCGGACGAGTGGCCACAAAGTCTTTCAATTTCTGTTTGCTATGAAAGGTCTTTATTTCACCTTCATTCACAAATGAGAGCTTGGCAGGATATAATATTCTGGGCTGGCAATTTTTCTCTCTTAGCACCTGTGCTATGTCTCGCCATTCCCTCCTAGCCTGTAGTGTTTCTGATGAGAAGTCTGCTGTGAGTCTGATTGGAGATCATCTGAGAGTAATCTGACGTTTTTCTCTTGCACATTTTAGGATCTTTTCTTTATGTTTCACTGTGGTAAGTTTAATTACCACGTGTCGTGGTGAGGATCTCTTTTGGTCATGTTTATTGGGGGTTCTATGAGCTTCCTGTACTAGGATATCTCTGTCCTTCTCCAAACCTGGAAAGTTCTCTGCTAGTATCTCACGAAAAAGGCCTTCCAATCCTTTCTCTCTCTCCATGCCTTCAGGAACTCCTAGAACTCGAATGTTGGTTTTTTTAATAGTATCCTGTAGATTCCCAACAATATTTTTTAGGTTTCTAATTTCCTCTTCTTTTCTTTGGTTTGACTGTATGTTTTCCTGTGCTTTATCTTCTAAGTCCGATATTCTCTCTTCTGCTTCACCCATTCTGTTTTCAAGGCTTTCTAATGTGTTTGTCATTTGATCTATTGAGCTCTTCATTTCATTTTGATTTCTCTTCACTATTACACTTTCCTGTTCTACTAGTTTCTGAGTTTCATTTTGACTCTTCCTTAAAATTTCATTTTCACGAGAGAGATTTTCAATCTTGTCCATTAAGGATTTCTGTAGTTCAAGGATTTGCTTTTGAAAACTTCTAAATGTTCTTATCATAAATTTTTTGAAATCCGTATCTTGCATTTCTTCTATCTCATCATCTTCATACTCTTGGCTTGGGGTTTTTGCTTATTTGGAGGCATCATAGTGTCATCGTTGATCTTGCTCCCTCTATTTCTGTGTTTGTTACTCGGCATAGTTAATTCTTCTTGCGTCACTGTGCGTTTTTTTTTTTTCTTTTTCTTTTTTTTTTTATACTGTGTCCGTGTTAAGTGGACTGCCTGCTGTTGGAGGAGCCTTGGAGGCTTGAAATGGGTGTGGCCTGAGAGCTCTGCCTGGTTCTTCCTGGTTAAGGGTGTGCAAAGGTGACACCCTCAGGTTATGCGTGGTAAATCTCTCTCTTTTTATTTATTTATTTATTTTATTTATTCAGGGGGTAAGTAACACCGCAGGGCAGGGCTGTGCAGAATTGATGGTATTTAGCTTCCAGTCTTTGGCTCCTCTGGACTCCCACTGTGTTGCCTAGGCTACTGAATTGTAGTGACTCAGTTCCTTAACTCTCCCCCATTGATATGTAAATCCAGAGAGGAGGCCTGCTCTTTGTCTCTTGGGAATTCTTCAAGCCTTGCAGCCTTGTAACCTTTGCAAGGTTAGGGGGAAGAGAAACCCTGAAGCTTTTTTTTTCCTTCTTTCCGGTAGTGAGTTTGCTGCACTTTCCGGCCCCCCTCTAGATTCTGACCCCCGTTTCCCCACCAATGTCTCGGGTTATTGAGCTCACCTCCCCTTCCAGCGCCGATGTGTGGACTCGGAGCCCTGAGCGTCCCAAGTCTCCCCGCTGTTGTCTGTGTGGCATGCACTCCCCTTGGAGCACTGGCGCGCAGACCCTGGGGCTTCTGCGGCTCGGTCCCGCGACTTGGCTTCCGCGCGGTGGGCGACCTTGTTCTCCCAGTAGGTCCTCCGATTCATGGCTGCTCCATCCAGAAGGGTTTCCCCTGCAATTTTTTTTTTTTGGTTCTATTTTCTGCAGCTACCGTAACTCCCCTTTTATTAAACTAAATTTTCCCGGACTATCGGTGCGCGCCCTCACTATTCCGCCATCTTGGCTCCGCCCCTTCTTTGAATGTTGGTTTTTTTAATAGTATCCTTTAGATTCCCATCAATATTTTTTAGATTTCTAATTTCCTCTTCTTTTCTTTGGTTTGACTGTATGTTTTCCTGTGCTCTATCTTCTAAGTCCGATATTCTCTCTTCTACTTCACCCATTCTGTTTTTAAGGCTTTCTAATGTGTTTGTCATTTGATCTATTGAGCTCTTCATTTCATTTTGATTTCTCTTCACCATCACACTTTCCTGTTCTACTAGTTTCTGTATTTCATTTTGATTCTTCCTTAAAATTTCATTTTCACGAGAGAGATTTTCAATCCTGTCCAATAAGGATTTCTGTAGTTCAAGGGTTTGCTTTTGAAAACTTCTAAATGTTCTTATCATAAATTTTTTGAAATCTGTTTCTTGCATTTCTTCTATCTCATCATCTTCATAATCTTGGCTTGGGGGTTTTGTTTATTTGGAGGCATCATAGTGTCATCGTTGATCTTGTTCCCTCGATTTCTGTGTTTGTTGCTTGGCATAGTTAATTCTTCTTTTGACACTGTGCATTTTTTTAAATTTTTTTTTTATTTTATACTATGTCTGTGTTAAGTAGACTGCCTGCTGTTGGAGGAGCCTTGGAGGCTTGAGATGGGTGTGGCCTGAGAGCTCCGCTTGGTTCTTCCGGGTTACGGGTGTGCAAAGGTGACACCCTCAGGTTATGCGTGGTAAATCTCTCTCTATTCATTTATTTATTTATTTATTTATTTTATTTACTCAGGGGGTAAGTAATACCGCACCGCACAGCTGTGCAGCATTGATGGTATTTAGCTTCTGATCTCTGGCTTCTACCCAAAGAGTCTGTGCAGGCTCTGTTTCTCCTCTGGACTACCACTGGGTTGCCTAGGCTACTGAATTGTAGTGACTCAGTTTCTTAGCTCTCCCCTGTTGTTATGTACATCCAGAGAGGGGGCCTGCTCTTTGTCTCTTGCAAACTCTTGGAAACTCTTGCAAGCCTTGCAGCCTTGCAACCTTTGCAAGGTTAGCGGAGAGAGAAACACCCCACCTTTTTTCCCTCTCTCTGGTAGTGCGTCTGGTGCACTTTCTGGCTCCCCTCTAGATTCTGACCGCCGTTTCCCCGCCAATGTCTCGGGTTACTGAGCTCACCTCCCCTTCAAGCACCAATGTGTGGACTCAGAGCCCTGGGCGTCCCAACACTCCCTGCTGGTGTCTGTGTGACATGCACTCCCCTTCCCGCACTGGCGCGCAGACCCTGCGGCTCCCGCAGCTCGGCTTCCACACGGTGGGTGACCTTGTTCTCCCAGTAGGTCCTCTGAATCACAGCCACTAGATCCAGAAGAGTTTCCTCGTTTCCTCTGCAATTTTTTCCTGGTCCTTTTTCTGAGGCTACCATAACTCCACTTTTATTAAACTAAATTTTCCCGGACTATCAGTGCACGCCCTCACTATTCCGCCATCTTGGCTCCGCCCCCCTGCAGTGACTTTCAATGTAGAAAACCGGGGATTCAGCAGGAGTCAGTTTATGAAGAGCCCTGCAGCTCTGCCAGCCAAGAGTTGGATCACTGGAGATAGAACCACCCTGGAGTCTAAAGATGTCCAGGTCAGAGCCATAGATCCTGTGGGCTTAAGCTGAAAAACCCTTCATTCAGCACAGCTTCCAAAGTATCCAGTGCTACTGAGGGGGTGACCAAGTAGGGTCAGAAACATTGCAGGCAGAACTGTAAATTTCCTGTTAGAGATGCCACCTGCCTTTACCTGGCCAGCCCTCCTGCCAGGCTAGCCAGGTAATGGAAGTCAACAGGGTACCTTCCTAAGGCTGTTCATACCTCCTTTATGATGTATCCCATGTGAAGAGATAGACAGGTCTGGGCCTCATAACTACCAAGGCCTTAAATCTCGCCTGATCTTTATCAAGCCCCTTCTGTCAGTTTCTATTTGCCTCTCCATGGGAAAACTTATTTGAGGTTTAGACAACACCTTTCTTAGTTCCTCCAATAATGACTTTGTCCTTTGTTCTAGATACTGTCCAGCCCACTTGGGGCCTCATTCCTTTATATTCATAGCCTCTTTTCTAACATCAATGGCTCTACTCCTGTCTCATGTGTATTGATAGTCCTCTTCCCTCATTTAACTTTGTATGATTGTTCAGAATTTTTTGAAAAATCCCTCTACCCATAAGAGATGAGCGGCCTCTCTCCAAGTCTTGGTTGGCATTAGCTTTGCAGCCTCTCTCTCCTCAGTAGTGATCTCAGGAACAGTTTTGGGCCACAACATTATCTCAACTCCAAAACAGCTCCAGCAGTTATAAGAGGGGGTCACTAGGTCCACTGAGACCTCAGCTGATGCCATCTGAGATCTCCAAAGCCATATCACCTCACTAACAGGCGTGGTACTACAGAGCAGACTGACCTTAATTATGTTAACAAATCAGGCCACATAAAACCACACCCATCTAATAGTCTTCACTAGGGTCCACAGAGTCCCTCATTTCCTCTCCATAAAATCCTCTCATTACTTGGTTAATGTCACTACAAGGACCATCGGCTGCTATTCTCACTCTGGCTTTTATACTATCTTGTCTGTTTAAGTGTTTACGGGAGGTGATAATGGTACAAACCAAAGCCTTCATCAACCAGGTAGTTAACCAAATGCTGCTACAGGGATATACTCAGCTCCCCACCCAGGAGATCACAGCTTGAGACATCACCGCATGCCTGCAGAGAGTAACTCATCACCCCATGTCAGCAGGAAGTAGGTCTAAAGACAGATCATCATCCCTCCACCCCTCCTGGACTTTGGGCGCTGATGTAATCCATATGACACCTGCTTCATAAAAAGTGGGGGGGGCTGTTAGTAAAAAGGCACAGTCTTGTCTGTGGTGCAATTTATGTCGACACCATCCTAGGCTCTAGTCCCCACCACCATGGCTGGCAGCCAGGTGACCAGATGGCCCAACCACATGTGTCAGCTCTACTCCCACCTTAATGGGATTCATTGCTCCTACTCCCTGCTCCCCGGCAAAGGTATAACAGAACCTACTTCCAGCACGTGTGCTCTCTCTCCTAATTGCTCTCTCTCTCTCTCTCTGAAACCTCACCCCCTTCTTCCTTGCCCCTTTCCTCTGGCCAAATTTCTCCACCACTAAACCCTTTCCCTTAACTCTGGTTTTCAGTGCATTTTGTGATAGCCTGAAGGAGGGAGAGAGAGAGAGAGCCAGAGAGAGAAATGGAGAGAGAGAAATAAATCTTCCATCTACTGCCTCATTCCCCAAATGGCTGCAGTGGCCAAGAGTGTGCCAGGAGGAAGTCAGGGACTGTATATTCTTTTGGGGTCTCCCATGTGGGTGCAGGGGCCCAAGCACTTGAGCTATCTTCTGCTGCTTCCCCAAGCGCATTTACAGGGAGCTGGATAGGAAGTGAAACAGCCAGGTCTCAAATCAGCATCCATATGGGATACTGACATTACAGGTAGTAGCTTAAGCTAAGCCACAGGCACCTTTGGATAGATTTTTAAACTTTCTCTTCCTTTTATCCTTAAACCATGTACTTGTTATTCTGATTTAGCAAGGTTAACACTAGACCTTTGGTAACAACAATCCTTTTATGAGAACCCTTGCTGACTTAAAGGCCTCACAATAGGCCCACTTCCTAAAGTTTTCACCATAATTGGATTACATTCCCACCTTCTTAGAAGTATTAACAAAACTTGGAGAAGTAAACTAGTGAGGTTGAGATAAGAATTATCCAAACTATAGTGCTACTTTTGAATTGATGGCCTATTATTTAAAGTAAAACTGTTATCTTTAAAAATACTATAAAATTCTGAAATAGAGAAAACAAATTAATAATAATAATAATACTTCTTTTATGAATGGAAAAAATGGGAGGACCATAGAAATCAATATTTTACTACAAGTCCAATACTTCAGTGAGGATATGTTGGTCAGTCAACCCTGAATTCTTCTTAATCCATTTTTCTCCATAGTGCATTTCCCTTCTGTCTGGAAGTTTTTTAACTATCTCGCTTAGGAACATTTGAAACATTTCCAAATCATATTGTCTATGTAATCTGAACTGTCTCTCAACTTGTTTCCTTTGATATAGAAATTTTGGTGTCAGAATTCTTTATCTTAATGTCATTTCCCTTTATAAAAAGTTTGCAGTGCTTTTGCAATATAGTTATTTCAAAAGCTTTAAATTTTTCCATGTATTTGTATCAGCTATTGCAAAAGTAATCACATAATTTTTCTAGGATATTTCTGTCTGTATAAACTTGAGTATGGATATTTTGAGCACATTAGTCTGGTAGGACTATGTTTTTAATCTATCTATAAATAGATTGTACCCAATAACAGTCCCCAGTAGAGGCCACCTTAGTGTTTGTTAAGAAATCTTAACAAAGGTAGAATGATTTTTTTAATAAAAGGCTTATGTTTTTACTACATTGCATAACTTGATGCTGTTAATATTTCTGTAAGATATTAGTAAGATAAAATCTTATCCTATTTGGAAACATTGGTATTATGGGTTGAAATGTGTCTCTCCAAAAAAAAGTTGAAGTATAGATCCCTAGTACCTTGAAATGTGATCTTATCTGGAAATTCAGTGAGGCTTCAAAAAGCTTTCTGGAACATAGAATTAAAATATACATTTTCATGACTCAAGAATATTTTGTAATTCATTTATCATTTCTTCTTGGCACACATTTTTCACGAACTTTTTCAAGGTCATCATATGTCTTACAGAGATAATTTTCAAGATAAAATTAGGCCGTTGGGTTGAACCTTAGTCCAATATGTTTGATGTGCTTTTAAACAGGAGAAATCTGGACACAGGGAGAAGACCATGAAAACAGAGGTAAAGAACACCATATGAATATTGGGATTAGGCTGCTAGAAATCAAAGAATGTTGGTCTTCCAGAAGCTGGAAGAAGCAAGAATGGCATCTTAGTCCATTTTCTGTTGCTATAACTATACCTGAAACTAGGAAATTTATAAAACACAGAGATTTAGTTCTTACCATTTTGGAGGCTGGAAAGTCCAGGGTTGAGGAACTGCATATAATATTGCCTTGTACTGTGTCATTCCATGGTGCAAAGCTGAAGACAAGAGAGCATGAAACAACAAGCAAATAAGAAATAAGCCCAGATTCATGAGCACTAACCCATTTCTGCATTGATGACATTAATATCAGGGCTGGCATTGTGGTGCAATGGGCAAAGCTATCACCTACAATGCCAGAATCCTACATGAGTGCCTTTTTGAGTTCCAGCTACTCCACTTTCCATTCAACTTCCTTCTAATGCACCTGGGAAAGCAGTGGAGGATGGCCCAAGTCCTTGGGCCCCTGTAACTACTTTGATGACCTTGAAGAAGTTCCAGTCTCTTGGCTTCAGCTTGGCACATCCCCAGCTCTTGTGGCCATTTGGGGAGTGAATAAGTGGATAGAAGATCTCTCCCCATATTTCCCCTCTGTAAATCTACCTTCCAAAGAAAGAAGATAAATGTTTATAAAAAATTTAAAAAGTTACAAAATGTCAGTGTCCTCGTGACATATTAACCACTTACTAAGTCCTACCTCCCAAAACCATTCAAATTGTAGCAAGTATTTCTTCTATAAATTTCAGAGTAAGTTGGACTCTTCCAAAACATTTATTTCAGACTTGACGGCCTTTGGAACATTGGTTAATGAATTTCTGTTGTTCTGAATCACCTGGTATGGTGCATTTTGTCAGGATAGCCCTAGAAATTTAATCCAATTGGAGATAATCCCAATGCTTTAAGTATTTTATATTTTTTTCTAAAATTTTTTTTGACAGGCTGAGTTAGACAGTGAGAGAGAGAGACAGAGAGAAAGGTCTTCCTTCCATTGGTTCACCCCCTAAAATGGCTGCTACGGCCAGCGTGCTGCGCCGATCTGAAGCCAGGAGCCAGGTGCTTCCTCCTGGTCTCCCATGCAGGTGCAGGGCCCAAAGACTTGGGCCATCCTCCACTGCACTCCCGGGCCACAGCAGAGAGCTGGCCTGGAAGAGGAGCAACTGTGACAGAATCCAACGCCCGACTGGGACTAGAACCCGGTGTGCCGGCGCCGCAGGCAGAGGATTAGCCTAGTAAGCTGCAGCGCCAGCCTAAATTTTTTTTTAATACCAAGAACCAGTTCCTCCCCCCGGACTCAGTGTTCTTACTGTCAATTATCACATTCAATTAAAATCAACCAGTTCAAATTTTCAACATAGTGCCTTATGATTTTTTACTTCAATGGAACAATTTCATTGTGTATGATTTTTGCATTATACATTATTGTGAATGACAATTTGCCAAATATTTGACTGTGTATACCATTTGGTCACAGTGTTCTCCTCCCACTAAAGTTCTCCCAAGCCATCTTTCCATACTTTTGTAAGATGGAATATATTTGTGAAATTCTTTGGACTTCCCGATTAGGTAGAAATCCACTGAAACCTATGTAACACTACTGTTATTGATCTTTTATCAACTAACTTCTGCTGTAGCAATTCTGTATAAGAATCACTCATAACTAATATTTGTAGGAGAGATGGAGCTTTATTTATGTAGGCTGAGCTAAGTTTGTCTTTGATGGATAGACCCACTTCTAACTATAGCTCTGGCTCTGCTGTGAGTTGGTCCTAAGTTTTGGTGTATGTATTATTCTAGGGTGAGCACATTCAATTTCTGCTACTTTTTCAGAGACCACACCCCTAAATCAACCACATCTGCTTCATTTCTGACTTTTAAATTTGTAAGTATAACTAACATTATTGCTCCTGTACAACTCTTTCAACCTTTCTAGATTCTATTTCTTCCAAAGTTCTCAGTTCTCTTTTCATTTATTTTCAGCACCTAACGTAAACTCCAGATCACTTTAATCACACTTCTGAAAACTCAGCAACTTTGATTTTGTTCTCTTGTACCTGTTTGCTACTATTGCTTAATTTGAGATATTTTTAATTTTTAATTTTTAATTTATATAAGGTGAAAACATTTCATATATTTATATGTACAGATTCATTTATTTGAAAGATGGGGTTAGAGAGAGAGAGAGAGAGAGACAGGCATAGAGGTCTTCCATATGCTGGTTCACTCCCCAAATGGCCACAATGGCCAGAGGTGGGCCAAGCTGAAACCAGGAGCTTCTTCCACGACTCTCACATGGATGCAGGACCCAAGCACTTGGACTGCCCTCTACAGTTTTCTCAGGGAGCTGGCTTGGAAGTAGAGCAGTCAGGACTCAAAACAGTGCTCACATGGAATGCTGGCACTGCAAGCAGCTGTTTAACCTACTAGGCCACAACACCGGTCCCTCATATGTAGGGATTAAAGAGTACAATGACACTTTTTTTAAAAAAAGATTTATTTATTCACTTGAAAGTCAGAGTTACACAGAGAGAGGAGAGGCAGAAAGAGAGAAAGAGAGAGAGAGGTCCTCCATCTGCTGTTTCACTCCCCAGTTGGCCACAATGGCCGGAACTGTGCCCATCCATAGCCAGGAGCCAGAAGCTTCCTCCAAGTCTCCCATGTGGATACAGGGGCCCAAGGACTTGGGCCGTCTTCTACTGCTTCCCAGGCCATAGGGGAGAGCTGGATCAGAAGAGGAGCAGCACAGACTAGAACACGCGCCCATATAAGATGCTGGTTCTGCAGGCAGAGGCTTAATCTACCACTGGCTTAACCAGTGGCTTAACCTGCCACTGCTCAGGCTCCTGGATAAGTTCAACAAATATCTTTTAGCCACATTCACCTAGCCTTCAAAGTTTCATTGAAAGATTAAATATAGGGCCGGCGCTGTGGCTCAATAGGCTAATCCTCCGCCTAGCGGCGCTGGCACACAGAATATGGCGCCCTGACTGGGACTAAATATAAAGAAAATAATTCACACAATATGAAGTCTTCAAAACTATCTAGAAAATGTTAAATCACTTAAATTGCATTTTAATCATTTGAAGAGGTAATATACAACTGCTCACCTGTTTATTTTTCAAATGAAAAGACAAGTCACAGGAGTCTCCATCAGAAGAGTTAGCTCTTGACCAATACTTTTTATTGAGGTGAATAAAAACAGGTGCACGGGACCCCAAAAATAGACCAGGTAAAGGTTTAACAAGCATACATCATTAGAAAGGAGATGCAGGATAATTAGGCCTCCATGTTCTGTGACCAGAATGATATCATCATTCCAATCAATCATCTTGATTACTATCACAGGTTCCTGAAACCAGCATTCTTTCATTAAGCACCCCTGTAAATGATTTCGGTTCTGCCCACTGCTGCCACATTCCATTGGGAGGGTGTGCCCTCACCTAGTTTGCATGAGCAGACAGGACTGTCACCATGCCCTATTCCAGGGGGCTATAGCCCCTCAGAGAACACTTAGGCAGTATCCTCTACACTCACCCATTTGGTGATGGCATTCCTTATAGTAATTAAACATGTTGGTTCTGGTGTAACGCAACCATTTACTAATGGTGTGATCATCAACTTGTTAATAATTTATCCCCCTCCAACAATTATTGCCTGCCTAAATGAACACTGGTCAAGGTAGCTGTTCAAAAATGGTGAATTACTAGGTTGTGCATTAGTTCCTTCTAACATTGATCTTTTTTCCTTAAAATGTTTAGATTTAATAAATGTTAGAGGATTATATCTTTCAAATTGATATGATTAGTTTCTCAATTCTTTTTTTGAGTTCAGAGCTCTCTATACTATTATTTATTTCTACTATATTATAAATATGGCTGTGTTTATGTCTTAGCTTTAGGATTTATCTCTGTGTCTGAATAGAATCTTTTCTGTAAGGCTCCATTAGTTGCATGTTTTCATGACCTTTACCCCCCTGCAGCTGATGGATGTCATGATAACTCTACTAGTTATCTTCTTTCAGATCTTTCCCCTAAAAGAACATATCAGGTATAGATTTAGCGCAACAATATCCTCATCTTCTTCCTTGTCATCAAATATCATTTTACTCATTCCTGTCATGACATTTTTTACAACAGAAAACAGGCTGTAGCTATAGAGACCCTAGGATTTATGTTGCACAAAAACTTGTTTCAATTGCTGGAACTCATGTCACATGTTTATAAAGGCCAAAACATTAATGGCAAAAAAAAGATCTTCATATTGGACATAAAAATGAATCAACATACTCATTTTTTTGTGTGTTCCATAGATATGAAATATACTCCTTATTCCCATTTAAATATGAATCCTTCACTCATAAAAAGTTAAAAAAACAAGTAAAATCTTCTATATTAGTGCAAAAAGTTTATTCCCTTAAATTGAAGGCTATAACTATTATTAGTTTTATATTCCATAAACAGAAAGCAAAATGTTATTTCTAGTGATATTTTTACTGATAATTATGAATATTTAATTATGAATCCCATAATTGTATCATATAAATGCAAAAACTCATAAGATTTATTGTTTAAAATGTAGCGCTTTTTTTTTTAAGATTTATGTATTTGTTTGAAAGGCAGAGTTTCAGTGAGGCAGAGGCAGAGAGAGAGAGGTTTTTCATCTGCTGATTCACTCCCCAGATATCTGGCAGTGGCCAAAGCTGCACTGATCTGAAACCAGGAGCCAGGAGCTTCTTCCAGGTCTCCCACACAGGTGCAGGGGCCCAAGTACTTGGGCCATCATCTACTCCTTTCCCAGGCCATTAGCAGGGAGCTGGATCTGAAATGGAGCAGTTGGGTCTCAAACTGTTGCCCATAGGGGATGCTGGCACTGCAGACCACGATTTTACCCACTGTGCCACAGCACTAGCCCTGGGCTTTATTTGTAAAAACAGACAACAATGTCAGTAAGCAAACCATATATTTCTCATTTATTTTGTAAAGAAATCCTGTGTAAATGGGAAAGTACTCTGAAGTTTATAAAGTTGTGAAACACATGATATCATTGTTGTTTGAAATAAAATGTTTTTAAATTTACATTTGCCAAATTCTAATTATTTCACCATATTCAGAGACAATTCTCAAATTACAGTACAAGTGTTTGCTTTTTTTTGATGTAAAACAATGCTAATAGAAGAATGTGTCTTAAAGTTAAAACTTACATCTTTTATTTCAGTAAGCTTAATACTTCATTGAAATAGCTTTTTATAAATCTGTTATTTATAATTGAAAAATAAAAATTAAGTATATTTATACATGATATCTTGATACTGTATGCATTGCAGAATGACCAAGTCAAGTAATTAACATAAGCATTACCTTACATGCGTTTTGTAGTGAGAACAAAATATGCTATAATGGTGACTTACTATATTCGACATCTTGTGCAATAGACCTAGAAGACAAATCTTTGGTAATTTTTCAGCTAGATCAAAAAAAGAAGAAGAAGAAATTTAAAAAAATTAAAAAACGGTTTTGGAGATATATGGGATGCTATCAAATGACCCATCATATGGGTCTTAGGAATTCCTGAGCGTATGGAAAGAGAGAATGGCTTAGAAGGCCTTTGCAGTAAAAATAATTACAGGAACCAGGGGCTGGAACTACTACTGAATCCCACGAACTATTAAGGTGACTTAACTGCCAAGCTTAAATGCCAAGCTAACTTGTAATTTTACATTCATGTAAGTGTTTCTGTGATTTTCCATGACTGTTAGCATTTAATTCATAAAATTCATCTATTTCTATTTTTGTGCTAAATTTTGGGAGTATTTGTCTTGCAGCATTTATGACAAAAACATCCTCTTTTCATCTAGTCTGGTATGCTAATCACCACACATATTGAATATTTTACAACCAAAATTCTTCTCCTAAATATGTTAGTTATGGTAGTATAACTTACATGTTGCAATACAAGTTTTTATTAGCAACTCATCTAACAAATAAATACTATATATTGGTGACTACACACACACACACATACACACACACACACCCTTTTCATTTTCATGTTATTTCTCACTACCAATCACTTAAAGGTTGTCTATTACACCCATTTTGTGGCTCAGCCATTCATTAGAATCCTTGCAGTGTCCACTGGGTCTTGTGCATCTCCAAGGCAAACAATGTAAAAGAAAAATGAAAGTCATTATGAAGAATTTTAAAATAGGTTTTAGGGACCATCTGAAAGTACAAGTCACTGAAGAATAAATTAAGTTTCTGGTTAGGAAAAGCTTCCTGTACCACACTGTGGAATTTGGATTTTTTTCTGAAGGCAATGAGACTTTGACACATGTTAAGATTTTTAGCCAGTACTGCCAGTTTTGTAACATAGAAACATCACTCTAGTTGGTCTGTAAATTATATATTTTAGTTAGGCAAAGAGAATACTTAGGAGAATGTTGTCATTCAGATGATAAATTATGGTGTTTTCAACCATAAGGGAGAGAAAAAGAGAAGTGAGAAGTCTGAAAAGATGGTATTAAGGAAACAACAGGGCTTTGTGATTATTGGAGCTAGTGTTGAGGAAAAAAGAAAAGTCAAATAATATAGACAATTTTCTAATTTTCCCAATGGGGTAGATTGTGTCTGTATTCACTAAAGTTAAAGACTTTGAAAAATAACACAAGTAGAAGAATCATTTGAGTGTTTAGGAGAAAAATTAGAGACCCTGTTAATTTTTTTTTTTTTTTAATTTAAGAGAGACAGAAGGGGCCGGCGCCGCGGCTCACTAGGCTAATCCTCCGCCTTGCGGCGCCGGCACACCGGGTTCTAGTCCCGGTTGGGGCGCCGGATTCTGTCCCGGTTGCTCCTCTTCCAGGCCAGCTCTCTGTTGTGACCCGGGAGTGCAGTGGAGGATGGCCCAAGTCCTTGGGCCCTGCACCCCATGGGAGACCAGGAGAAGTTCCTGGCTCCTGCCATCGGATCAGCGTGGTGTGCCAGCTGCAGCGCGCCGGCCATGGCGGCCATTGGGGGGTGAACCAACGGCAAAGGAAGACCTTTCTCTCTGTCTCTCTCTCTCACTGTCCACTCTGCCTTTCAAAAAAAAAGAGAGAGAGCCAGAAGGACAAAAATTATTTTTCACTATTTTTAACATGATAGTCATAAAAGAATTATTAAATGAAAAATAATCTATTACATTTATACTCTTAGAAAATTATAGACACTAAGTATGTTTTTGTATTAATAAATTATTATGTGACATGATGAGAATGATGGGTAAGATAGGAGATTTTAAGTTTTTGAAAAACTATTGAGGAGCTAGTTAAAAAGAAAAGGTTCCTATTAAAATGAACTAGTTGTTATTTAATAATGTTAATTACATAATGAGAGTAGATAGATCCTAAAACATTAGTAAAGTAATTAGCATTTGGCAGTAAAATCGGAAGCTTCTTTCTTAGAGATAAGAAGACAGATTTACATTAAGTAAAGGTTTTGAGAATAAATGTAGTTCCTATCTCATCTCTGTTACTTTGTTTTTTTCCAAAGCTGAATGGAGAGTAGTGGAACAGGCTGTTTGACAAGTGTGAGATTCTTAAAATAACTACTGTAGAGATGGAGAAGAACAACTCATTAATGAGGATATGCACTGGAATCACTGTTAATTTGTGAATAGCACAGAATAGTGTTAGAAGAATCAGGATGTGGCATATACAGGGAACAGAGTCACATTAATTAGCAGACTCAAAAGGCCTTCCCATTATGTACACATTTGTAAGAAGACTTAAAGACAAGCAGAGTTTCAATATAAATACTACGTGGGAAGATATATACTGAACCAGGGCATATAGAAAAAATGGAAGAACATAGTACTAAATAATATCTCATAAATCTATGTGTTGGTCATTTAGGAGTTTGGAGAGAAAGATAAATAGGCCAATTTTGTGGGGGGCTGAACCATCTAAGTATTCGATGGCCTACTTAAGGGTTCAAATTTTTTCTGTCAATGCTGATGCTTTAAGAAAAAGAATATGTTACCAGATTTATAGGAAGAAAGATTAAAGCACATATTTGAGGATGTATGAGAAATGAGTCTGGTACTCTCTTCTCCCTTTTTTCTTTCTTCATTTTAAATACTTTTTGTTTGAATGTGTTCATGAAAACCTCATAAAAAATTGTACTAGTATGAACATAATTATGACCATCATAAAAACAAAGAAGAAAATCTAAAATATTACCTATATATTTCCAGAATTTTGTAATTCTTTCAAGGAATCATACAAATATTATTGTGTTAAGTAAGACGAATCATTGATAGATTACAGCTTCATAGCTATTCTGAGTAAAACAAATCATTTTGCCTTAAACATTATATCAGAAACCAAACTTCCTATTTTATGAATGTAGCCTTACTGAGGCAACTGTAAAGCTAGTGCCTTCTCTTCTTTCTCCTTTTAATAGCCTCTCCATAACCACTGAAGAATAGCAAAACCTGGAAAAAAAAATGCAACTGGAAGTTGAAGAGGCATGTAAGAGGAATTGTGCATGCAATTTTTAAAAATACAGGATCTACAATTTAAAAGCTAAACACAAAATAAAGAAAATGTGAGGAATATGGAATTTGTAAAGTTTCATCCCTATAATACACACAGGATAAATTCCCATCTCAGTCTGGAAAAACTGATTTAGACTCTCAGGGAAAAGTGGAAATTTGAGTGAAAGACATGTGCATCAGTGGTAAGTAGTTGACACCTGAATAAAAAAAAAATGACTAAACAGTGACTGATGCATTCAACGTGTCCACTGGAAGTGTAAGCTTTGGCTATCTCCTCTCTTTTGATGCTGAATTCAATGAGCAATACACGGGTCCCTAGAAAATATGCCCTTAAGGAATAAAAGCAAAACAAAATAACATTTCTAACCCAGAAAACAACATAAATTTAGAAATGACTTACATAGGGACCTTCATATAATTTTTGAAAATAAACCGATATTCATAGATTATCTCTATGAAACATCAAAGAGAAATACATAAGGAATAAGCAAGAAGCAGTAGAAAAATTAAACACAGCAGGAGAAAGAATACATAAGGTGAGATGGTATTATAATGTATTTCAAAAGAAAAATTTCAAATAACATATTGGAGTCTACTTTGGAGTAAGAAAAATATTATGGAGTGTAATGGAAAATCTTATAAAAGAACCAGAGAGAATGAGAAAATATTCTAGTAAGCACATTTATTTAAGTTCCCCAAATATTTCAATAACGTCACTGGTTTTCAGAAAATGGATTGGATATATTAAAACACTATATTAATTGAATTAAAAGTATTGTAATAATTCATAAAATGATAACCTTTAAAAAAGATACTGTAAGTCCAGCATCCTGGACATACCTCTGTCATTAACTGTCTAAGTATCCTTGAGAAAATCATTGAGAATTGATAAAGTCTATCTTGGCTTTATTCTAACATATTATGGAGATTTCTAAACATATTACATTACTAGGTTCCCCAACCTATTGTTCTTTAACCTGTTCATTGAAATCTGTAAGGTAGTGACTCTGTAAGAATCTCAAGTCCACAATAATTGAAATACTTCAGTTAAAAAGGATTTTTGCTATTTTGCCATTGTTATTTTTTAAAGATTTCTTTATTTATTTGAAAGTCGGAGTTACACAGAGAGATGAGAGGCAGAGAAAGAGAGAAGTCTTACAACCAATGGTTCACTCCCAACTGGCTGCAATGGCTGGAGCTGTGCCGATCTGACGCCAGGAGCCAGGAACTTCTTCCAGGTCTTCCACGTGAGTGCAGGGGCCCAAGGACCTGAGCCATCTTCCACTGATTTCCCAGGCCATAGCAGAGAGCTGGATTGGAAGTGGAGCAGCTGGGTCTCAAACCAGAACCCATATGGGATGCCAGTGCTTTTTCCAGGGCCTTAACCCACTTTGCCACAGCACCGGCCCCAACCATTGTTATTTCATGTACAAATTTAAGTAACTACTATATTGTACTTACCCAGTATTTTGAGAAAAAAAAAAAAAAACAAAACTCTTAAAAATACAGAATGGACAAATGGACATGGTAACAGGTGGTAACTGAAAGCTTTTAGGAAACTATTTAATGGAACTTCACCTTTTTCTGAGATGTTTACAGAACCACTCTCATTAAAACTTTCAGATTTTCTGTGGCTATGAAGTAAGCAGGCAGACAGGTTAAAATCAGTTAGGATTGTGAGCTGGAAGACCATGCCTTCGCCATGCCCCTGTGTGACCTCATTCCCCTACCTGGCCACACCTGAGTGCCCACCAGCCAATCAGGTTAATTAAGCACATGCCTTTGGAAAGTGGGTTAAAAGCCTAGGACACAGTGTGTCCCACCCTTCTTCGTCTTTTCCCTGGCCTCTTACCAGGAGGGGGCCTGCTGTAGCCCTGCACTTCCAGAGCACGTGGCCTTCGGGCCACCCGCCCTAGGCTTCCTAGCCTAGATGCTCCTCCACGTGGCTGGTTTCTGTTCCTTGGTATGGACCCAGATTTACCTCTCTCTCTTAGATAAAGCTCTCTCTCTCCTATGTACCTTTCGCACTAAATAAAGCTTAAAATGTAAGATGCTGCCTCATTTATTGATGCCGGTATTTAGAATTCTCTAAATATTAGGCAAGAACCCTCTCAGGCTTATTAATATTGGGGATTTATTAATAAGCATATGGTGATATCATATGGCACCCCAAATTCTGGTAACATATGTGGCATCCCAGATGGCGCTTCTGGGGAACTTTGAGGGGCGACATTTTTGCATAGATTTTATGGGGTCATTTCTAATATCATATGGTGACCATGAAGGGACATAAACATGAAATTTTTACAAAGGGATTTACAATTTTTCGAAGGGGTTTTTAACATGTAAAACAAATTTTTTTTTGACAGGCAGAGTTAGACAGTGACAGAGAGAGAGACAGAGAGAAAAGTCTTCCTTCCATTCGTTCACCACTCAAATGGCCACTACGGCTGGTGCACTGCGCCGATCCAAAGCCAGGAGCCAGTGCTTCCTCCTGGTCTCCCATGCAGGTGCAGGGCCCAAGCACTTGGGCCATCCTCCACTGCACTCCCGGGCCATTGCAGAGAGCTGGACTGGAAGAGGGGCAACAGGGACAGAATCCGGCGCCCCGACCGGGACTAGAACCCGGTGTGCCGGCGCCACAGGCAGAGGTTTAGCATAGTGAGCCGCGGCACCGGCCAACATGTAAAATTTTTAAAGGGATTAATTTTTAAGAAATTTTAAAACTAGACAGCATGGTGGGAGCAGACTTCTTGCGGCTTCTGACCCTATCTCTCTGCCTGTACCCTTTCCCTCCTACGTCTGTGCTGGCGCTTTCCCTGTGCACCCAGCCACTTTTGGGCTCCAAAGTGCCCACCCTGGTGGCGATGTGCTCAGACTCTGCTGGGAAAAGGCACATCACTTTCTTCAGCCCTGGTGCTGGCCATGAATCCGTTTCGGTCCACCAGAGGGTGACCCACAGGGAGCTGCACTTCCTCTCTCCTCAGGTTACAAGGTGATTAAACTATGAGTAGTTCTGCTTCTACTCCTTTGGAGACTCCCTGAAAGATCTACACTTAATAATTGGTAGACCCTTCGACTAGATGGGATTAAGAAAATATAGCTATAATACAATGTATCCATGTAAAATGCTTAAGAATAACCAAGCTTGTGAAGAGCTGTGTCTGTTTTTTATTTTCTCAGGTCCTACAGAGAGACTGTAAAGCGGTGTAGCTCTGCATGCATTCCTATGAACTTACTTCTAAGGGGACAGTTTAAAACTTGCTATGGGATCGCAAATTCCCTTGGGCTGGATGATGATGGTAACATCTTAAGTTTTAAAGTGATCATATAGGTGTGATTAAGTGCTAAAGTGATCATGTCAATAGGATCAAGTGTTAACTGCTATTATTAAATAAAATTAAAGAGGAGTAAATGCTCCAACATGGGAAGGAGTCTGTACAGCAAACTCATAGAGTGGCAATTGCTTTTAGTAGCACTCAGTGACCTCAAAATCAACCCTAAAGGCATTCTGGTCTGGCTAAAAAGGCCGTCAGGAGCATTTCAGGTGTGGAAAGCCAGGACACTTTTGCGAAAAGTGTCCCTACGTGCAGAACCTCCTTGGGTGAGAACCCAGTGGAGAAAAGTGGCCATCAAAGAAGGATGTTCTTTTCTCCAGAGGGAGGAGAGAACTTCCACTTTGCATATGGCCTTGTCTAAATACTGATGGAGTTTGTGAAACTCAAGTCTTCCATAGCCTAGCCAGCTAAAGCTAAGTGCCTCAGGTGATAACTGAAGTCACACATAAGAGTGTTAATTGTTAAATTAACAACAGGAGTCACTGTTTACTAACTTCTCATGTAGGAATTCTGTTCTCAAAAGAGCTACAGTATTAACTTTAATGGTAAAACTTAATCCCAAAGATTTACTTTGTTCTATTGTGTGATATTATGCATCATAAGTTCTAGTTATTTCTAAGTGTTTGACTCCATTACCTGTATTCCTAGGTATTTCATTAAAGTTTATTAAACACCTCAAATGTAAAATCTGTGATACATGTCTCTCTGTGAAATTCTTATCTCATATGTTTTAACATAGGTCAAATATTTACAGGCAGCCAAGGAGATATCTGAGAATGGCAAAATTCTGTGGACTTTGGATTCCAAGATTTGGATTCCAAGCTTTAAGGGTAGCTACACAAGTTGTTACAGATTCCAGGATTTGGATTCCAAGCCTTGTGTTTGCTTAAAAGCCTCTGAAACAGACACTGTGCTGGACAGGGGAGCTGCAAAGTTGTTCCAAGGAATCAAGGAGTTTTTGTCAAAAACTCCAACATTAGACATTCCGGAGCAAGCCATTCATAAGAAGATCCTCTTCAGATCAGTTTCAACTTAAGGGACCTTACCAGGTGCTATAGAGCATGGCTGCCTCCATGAAATTAGGATTAAACTTCTACCTCTTAAGTCTTCACAGGTGAATATGAAAGACATGTCTAATTATTCCTGTAAGCCAATCAGAAACTCTAAGTACCTCTCAAAGCAAAAAAGATAAGTAAAGTTTTACGTTTGTCACATCAAGACTGCTACACCTTAAGACAAACATACTGTACCTGCTTCCTTGATTATCTCTGGGAACTGTTATTGATAATAAAACTACTTAATGGATTCTTCTATTATAATATGCTCAAGTTAAATGTGCTTTATAATCTATATAAGGGTAGCCTATCACTACCCACTACCTGGGAATCTGTTAAGGTACATTCTTTCCATCTAAAGGGGCACTCCACTTATAATTGGTTTTGCTCCAGTTGTACTAATTAACAAATTTATATGTTTCATAACTTCTAAGACTAACTGACCATGCAGGGGACACAGACATTGGCAATGACTGAGACTGCTCTAGCTCACAAAACATTCCTTAGATAGGATTAGACAGAGACTTCCAGACCCTGGATAGGCAGGGCCCACACTACGCCCCTCATAAGCAGGAAGCAGTTACAGAAGAGATGATTCAAGGTCCATCAACTTCCCTTCGGATTAAAGGATGGAATCTCTCAGGGGGGAATGAAGTAGTCAAGCAAACAGGCTAAAAATGGATTAGGTTTGTGAACTGAAAGAACACTCTCAGGCTTATTGATATTGGGGATTTATTAATAAGCATATGGTGATATCATATGGCACCCCAAATTCTGGTAACATCCCAGAAGGCACTTCTGGGGAACTTTAAGGGGCCAAATTTTTGTATATATATTTAGGGGGCCATTTCTGATATCATATCCTCTTTAACTTTATTATTAGTAGTAGTAAATGCTTAATGCTATTGACATCTTGATTAAAAACATCAGATTTAGGGCAGTGATTATTCAATATTTGGACTATTTGTGTGAAGGGGGAAACTCTTGAAAATATATTAAAAGTGCCAATAGCTTAGATCCTACCTGGAAGTGCATAAAATTAGAAATTCCACAAGATAGAACTTGAAATACTTACATATACATTTTTAGCTAGTAACATAAATGATTTTAATCTATTTACTAGCATAAAAATTTAACATTGGGTTCCAAGATGGTGGAATAGTGACAGGACAGTCTGATTTACAAGCAATAAAATTAATATTTAAAACAGGAGAAAGAGTACACTCTGAGAACAAAACTGTGGAAGAGCCATGGTGGGAGACCCAACCAGAGTAGTGGAGGTCAGGACTGTGCTGAGAAAAAAGAAGGAAAAAAAAAGGCACATTAATTTGGACTCATGGATGAAGACATCCACCCTGGCGAGCCAGGTGAGAGGGGATTCAACTGGCTCAGGGCACTGCTGATATAACAGAAGAGAAAACTTAGTAAATTGCTATTGGAGTTCCACACAGATCCCCCACATGTGGGAGGGGGCAGGAAAAAAGGCAATGTGTCTCTCTCCCTTCCCCCATCACCATTACAGCAGAGATTTGTGGCCAGCAGGGGTAGAGCTGACACCATTGTTGGACACAAGCAGCAGGCAACTCCCCCAGCTCTTGCACCAAATGCAACATTCCAGTTGCCTGGCAATGGGAAGAGATGAGGAGCTGCCTCTCCACAGGTGAAGAGCTGGCTGAGGGTCCCTACATTCCACACAGCACAATTCAGAAGCGAGTGGGGCTGCAGTGGGCAGCTACATTGAGCACTTGGGAACCACAGATCAAATCACAGAGAAAAATCCTACAAATTCAGAAAAATAAAGGCAAAAATGCAAAAATCAAAAATAAAGGAGGCATCATGAGCTTCCCAAGGGAACTACAACATTTTAATATTAGTATGTGAAATTGAAAAAATTAAGAAAATGCAGGAAATGGGATTCAAAAAACTAATCATTGGATTGCTCAGAAGCAAATTCATAAAGTAAAGAAAACTACATATAGTATGAGTGAAAAATTTTCACATGAAATTGAGATTTTAAAAAGAAGTCAAAACGAAATACTAGAAATGAAAAAAATTAATTTAAATAAATAAAAATTCAGTTGATCAAATTAAAAATGCAGTGAAAAATCTTAACAACAGAGCAGGTGAGGCCAAAGAAAGAATATCTGAGATAGAAAACAAATCTCTGGAAGTTTTACATTCAGATAAAAAAACAAGAAGAATAAATCAGAAACCTGGAAAACACTGTTGGAGATCTACAGGACATCATCAAACTATCCAACATATGGGTCTTAAGAGTTTCTGAAGGTGTGGGAAGAGAATGGATTAGAAGGCCTTTTTAATGAAATAATAACAGAAAACATCTCAAATTTGGATAAAGAAAGGAACATCCAAATACAGGAAGCACATAGAAATCTCAAGAGACATGCCTAGAAAAGATCTTTACCATGACATATTGTTGTCAAACTCCACAAAAATATAAAGAAAAGAATTTAAAATGTGCACGAGAGAAACATCAGATTACCTTCATAGCAGACTTCTCATCAGAAACTCTACAGGCTAGGAGAGAATGGCAAGATATAGTCCAAGTCTTAAGAGAAAAAAATTGTCAATCCAGAATACTGGACCCTGAAAAGCTCCCATTTAAGAATGAATATGAAATAAAGACTACAAAGGAAGGTGAAGGCAGAAAATCTCTCAGCAAAAGTAAAAGGAAATCCAAAGTAAAAAATAGGAATATTTATGGAAAATGGCAGGACAAAATTGTTACTTATCAATAATCACCTTGAATGTAAATGTTCTCAAGTCTCCAGTTAAAAGACACAGACTGTCTGAATGGATTAAAAAACAAAATCCATCTATTTGCTGCCTACAAGAAACACATGTCACCAAGAAGGATACTCACAGACTGAAAGTGAAAGGATGGAAAAAGGTATTCCATGCTAACAGAGACCAAAAAAGAGCTGGTGTAACCACCTTAATATCAGATAAAATAGACTTTAACAAAAAGTTGTTAAAACAAAGATGGGCACTATATAATGATTAAGGGATCAATTCAACAGGAAGAAATTACTATAATAAACACCTAATTACAGGGCACCTGGCTATTTAAAATAAATGTTAAGTGATATAAAGGGTGACATAGACTCAAATACAACAGTAATGGGGGACTCCAATATCCCACCTTCAGCAATGACCAGATCAACAGATAGAAAATCAGCAAGGAAAAAATAGTGTTAATTAACACTATAGACCAAATAGACAAAACAGATATCTACAGAACATTCCATCATACAGCTGCAGAATACACATTCTCATCAGTGCATAGAACTTTCTCTAGGATTCGCCATATGTTAAGCCATAAAGCAAGTCTCAGCAAATTCAAAAAATCAAAATCATGCTGTGCACCTTCTCGGATCATAATGGAATGAAGTTAGAAATCAACAACTCATGAGTCTCAAGAACATATAAAAACTATAACACATAAAACATATAAAAACATGAAAACTGAACAACTCCTGAATAAACAAGCTCCTGAATAAACAGTGGGTCATAGAAGAATTCAAGAGACAAATGAAAAAAATTCTGGAAACAAAAGATGACAACACAACATACCAAAATTTATGAGACACAGCAAAAGCAGTGTTAAGAGGAAAGTTTATAGCAATTGGTGTCTACATCAATAAATTGGAAAGCCATCAAATAAATGAGTTATAAATGCATCTAAAGGATCTAAGAAAACAACAGCAAACCAAATCTAAAACTAGTAGGAGAAAAAAACATATTTAAAATTAGAAAATAAACAAAATTGAAATCAAAGACACAATACAAAAGATCAGCAAAGCAAGGAGATGGCTCTTCGAAAACATAAAATTGACACACCATTGACCCAACTAACTAATAAAGGAGGGAAAAAACCCAAATTCATAAAATTAGAAGTGAAAAAGAAAATGTAACAACAGAAATAAAAAGAATCATCAGAAATTACTACAAGAAGCTGTATGCCAACAAAATGGGAAACATGGGAAACTTAGAAGAAATGGATAGATTCCTGGACAGATATGGCCCACCTAAAATAAACCGTGAAGCCATAGAAAACCTAAATAGACCTATAACCACGATAGAAATTGAATTAGTAATAATGACCCTCCCCAAAAAGAAAAGCCCAGGACCAGATGGTTTCATTCCTGAATTCCACCAGACATTTAAAGAGGAACTTTAAAGAAAAACTTTAAATTCTCAAGTTATTCATAAACAATGGAAAGGGAGGGAATCTTCCCAAATTCTTTCTATGAAGCTGGCATCACCTTAATTCCTAAACCTGAAAAAGATACCATAGAGAAAGAGAACCACAGGCCAGTTTTCCTGATGAACAGACACAAAAATCATCAATAAAATTCCAGCCAATTGAATCCAACAACACATCAGAAAGATCATAGACTTGAACCAAATGGGATTTATCCCTGGCATGATAGGATGGTTCAACATTCACACATCAATCAATGTGATGCATAACATTATCAAACTGAAGATTAAAAATCATATAATTTCTTAATAGATGCAGAGAAGGCATTTTATAAAACCCAACAACTTTTCATTATGAAAATTTTAAGCAAGTTGGGTATAGAAGGAAATTTCCTCAACACAATCAAGGCAATTTATGACAAACCCGTGGCCAGCGTCCTATTGAATGGGGAAAAGTTGAAAGCATTCCCATTCATATCCAGAAGCAGAAAAGGATGTCCACTCTCAACATTGCTATTCAACATAGTCCTGGAAGTTTTAGCCAACATTAGGCAAGAAAAGGAAACCAGCAAATACAAGTAGGGAAGGATGGAGTCAAACTATCCCTATTCACAGGTGACATGATTCTATAGAAGATCCAAAATACTCCACTGAGAGACTACTGGAACTCATAGAAGAGTTTGGAAAAGTAGAAGGATATAAAGTCAACACACAAAAATCAACAGCCTAACAGAAAAATCAACAGCATACACAGAAAATGCCAGGGCTGAAAAAGGACTTCTAATATTAATCCCATTCATGATAGCTACAAAAAAATCAAATACCTTGAAATAAATTTAACCAAGGATTTCAAAGATCTCTAGGATGAGACAACAAAACATTACAGAAAGAAAAAGAAAAAAAATGGGAAAATTTGCCATGTGTATGGATTGGAAGAATCAATATCATCAAAATGTCCTTATTACCAAAAGCAACTTACAGATTCAATGTAATAGCCATCAAAATACCAAGAACATTCCTTTCATATATAGAAAAAATGATGCTGAATTTCGTATGGAAACACAGGAAATCATGGATAGCTAAAGCAATCTTATACAACAAAAATAACGCAGGAGGCATCAAAATACCATATTTTAAGTCATACTAAAAGAGCAGTCATAAACAAAACAGCATGTATCTGGCAGAAAAACAGATGGATAGGCCAATGGAACAGTACAGAAATGCCAGAAATCATTGCAAGCAGCTATAAAGACCCCAGAGGCACAGGAAAAGAACCCAGAGGCACGGGCAATAAAAGAAAAAATTGGCAAATGAGATGCTTCTGTTCAAATTGGGATGCTTCTGTACTGCAAAAGAAACACTCAAAAAGTGAAGAGGCAACTGATAGAATGGGAGAAAATACTTGCAAACTATACAAATGATAAATGATTAATAACCAGAATATATAAAGAGATTAAGATACTCAACAACAACAAAACAAACAACCAAGTTAAGAAATGGGCAAAAACTTAAACAGGTATTTTTCAAAAGAGGAAGTCCTAATGGCCAATAGACAAATGAAAAAATGCTCAGGCTCACTAGGCACCAGAGAAATGCAAATCAAAAGCACAATGAGGTTTTACCTCACCCCCGCTTAGAATGGCTTTCATATAGAAATCAACAAACAACAAATTCTGGAGAGGATGTGGGGGATAAGGTAACCTAGCACACTGTTGGTGGAATGTCGAATGGTAAAGCTACTATAGAAGACAGTATGGAGATACCTCATAAATCTGAATATAGATCTACCATATGACCCAGCCATCTCACTCCTAGAAATTTAACCAAGGGAAATGAAATCAGCATATGAAAGAGTTTTCTGTACACCCATGTAACAGCTGAATTCATAGTAGCTAAGATAGGGAATCAACCCAAATGCCTGTCAACTGAAGACTGGATAAATAACTTATGGGATAAGTACAGCATGCAATACTACGCAGTAGTAAAAAAAAAAATGAATTTGGTCAATTGCAACAAAATGGATGAAACTGGAAAATATCACACCTAGTGAGATAAGCCCATTCCAAAGGGAAAAATAAAATATGTTCTCCCTGACCTCCAAAAACTAAGAGATCACATAAAAGACAATGAGTAGAAGTGAAATTGACACTTTGAGAAGCAATGGCTTCTTTTATTTTTTTTAAGATTTTAGTTATTTATTTGAGAGGCAGAGTTACAGAGAGTGAGAGTGAGAGACAGAGAGAAAGGTCTTCCTTCCGTTGGTTCACTCCCCAAATGGCCGCAAAGGCCACAGCTGCATTGATCCAAAGCCAGGAACCAGGAGCTTCTTCCCAGTCTTCCCACACAGGTGCAGGGGTCCAAGGACTTGGACCATCTTCTACTGCTTTCCCAGGCCACAGTAGAGAGCTGCGTTGTAAGAGAAGCAGCCGAGACTAGAACTGGTGCCCACATGGGATGCTGGCGCTGCAGGCAGAGGATTAACCTATTGCACCATGCATCAGCGCCAAGAAGCGAAAACTTTGAATAGCTCTTGTCTTGACTGTTGAGGAGATTTTCCATTTTTTTTTTCTTTTCTCTCTCATTCTAAATGTTGAACTCTTTACTCAACATACAGATAATCATATGTGAGTAAAGTTAACTGAAAATAGATTTTAGTTAAAAAAAAAAAAAAAGACTGGGAATAAGAGAGGGAGGAGGAAGGAGGATGGATCATGTGTGGGAGGGTGAGCACAGTGAGAAGAATTACCATGTTCCAAACTGTAATAGTGAAATGTATGAAGTTTGCCACTACAAAACTGTATAGCTCTTCATAGATTCCTACAGGCTTACTTCTAAGGATACAGCTTAAAAATTTACCATGATGCCCCTTATCCCCTTATACTGGGTCATAAAAATAGCATTTTAAGTGTTAAAGTGAGCATAGGGATAGGATTAATTGATTCAGTGATCATATAGATAGGATTAAGTGCTAAAGTGATCATATATAATTAGTATTAAGCACCCAAATGAGATGCTGGCGCTTCAGGCCAGGGCGTTGTTAACCCACTGCACCACAGTACCAGCCCCTAAAGTAAACTATTTCTGCATGCTATCAGAACTCCAAAAAAGTATACATCCAAAATTGAAACTAGACACTATTTTGTGTAATAAAACAACATTAATTCTTTTTGTAAAATTCTTTCACATTTCTTTTATGCTGGTATCTCTTTATTATTTCATTGTCAAAAAGTAGCAAATTTCATTACATAGAATTTTTAAGTCACCTGAAAAAGGTCAAATGCATTTTATTTAAAGATACTTATATTCTTGACTAAAGTTCATGTGGTAATGTATGGTGAGGATGAATTGAACCAGATTATGATTGCCTGATATAGCAAAAAACTTCCCAGAAAGATTGATGGGATGATGAAATTTCTAAAAATGCAAGGAGAAGAGATATTTGTCTAAGTTACATAGAAAGCAATTGCATAGTCAAATTGCTAACTCTTCTCTTTGTTTCTTTGTTCCTAGTAAATAATATATTTTTAAATGCAACCAAGAGAGATTATGTTGAGAATTTACATACCAAGTTAATTTTTGGTAAGATTTTTTAGGTACAAAGTGTAAAAAAAAATTAAAAATATATTATAAAATTCATGGAACTCTTATTTGATAGTGAATTCCATTTCAGTTCAGGCAGTGGGATAAGTGCCAGAGATAGGGAAAAAAATGACAGTCTCTTCTAAGAGCACCCATCCTTGCTTGAAGGAAACAGATACAGATAGTTAGATAGATGACTGATCAATAGATACATAAACATATTTTTCCAATATGTTTTGGTAGATTCTGCAATAGAGCTTCTATCATGATAAGATGGCAACATGGCTGATCCTTTGTGATTTGGATACTGAAAATTATATTCAAAAGGGAGGTTTGTGCAATCATCTAAGATAGTTTTTAAAAAATTAGGATTTATGTAAGGAGAGAGATATTGAGATCATAACTGAGACTAATGCTGAGAATTCAGTTTGTACTCAACAGAAATAAAAGCAGAATCAAATATTAGTGGATGGGGGGCGGCACTGTGGCTTAGCAGGTTAATGCCTTGTCCTGAAGTGCTGTCATCCCATATGTGCGCTGGTTCAAGTCCCGGCTGCTTCTCTTTCAATACAGATCTCTGCTACGGCCTGGGAAAGCAGTAGAAGATGGTCCAAGTACTTGGGCCCCTGAAACTATGTGGGAGACTTGGAAGAAGCTCCGGCTTCCTGGCTTCAGATCGGCGCAGCTCTGGCCATTGTGGCAAATTGGTGAGTGAATCCATCAGATGGAAGACCTCTCTCTCTCTCTGCCTCTCCTCTCTCTGTGTAACTCTGCCTTTCAAATAAATAAATAAATCTTTTAAAAAATTAGTGAAGGTTTGAAACAGGTGTTTGTTTGTACTTTCATTCGGTACAAACTATCCTTCATAGTGCAAATGTGAATAGAAGGTCAATTGAATCCTTTAGTAATGCAAGATGTGCCCTAAATATTTGTTATTCAAACAACACACACTTTTGTGGTCATAGAGTGTCGCTCCCCCTCTTCGCGGAGGAACGACACTAAACCCTGCCTAGGCTTCATATCTGAGTCACGGCACCATTATGTCGCTCCCCCTCTTCGTGGAGGAACGACACAGGACCCTGCGCTGTTCTTTCGCCTGCTCGGCCCTCCCCGGGTTTGATGTTGGTTCTTCCCGGGTTGGCTACCGACCCTTCCACCTCCGTGGAAGGGCGGTTCCCCCTGCCACTTTCCCCACTTCCGCGGGGGAGCGGCACACCGCCGGCCGGCTCTCTCGGGGGCTGCTCAGGTGTTCCTTCAGATAGATGTTCCCTGGTGCATGTTGTCTCTCTCCTCCTTTATAGTCCTCTTCCACCAATCCCAACTCTGCTACCCACACGCCGAGTACGCTGCTCTCCTCCAATCAGGAGCAGGATCAGCTCCTGAAGGTCATCACTCAAGTTGGCGAGAGGCAGCTGCGTAGAAGTTGTTACTCCCTTCTCAGCGCCATATTGTGGGAAAGCAGATGCATAGAATAAGTCTTAATTCCAGTAACAGTCTAGTCCGAGTTGCTCCCCACAATAGAGGTTAGCTCTTTTTTTTTTTTTTTAAATAGATTTATTTATTTATTTGAAAGACAAAGTTATAAAGAGAGGGAGAAACAGAAAGGGATAGCTTCCATCCACTGGCTCACTGCCCAAATGGCCACAATCACCAATGCTGGGCCAGGCTGAAGCCAGGAGCCTGGAACTATATCTTGGCCTCCCACATGGGTTGGCCCAAGTACTTGAGCCATCTTCTGCTGCTTTACCAGTTACATTTTCAGGAAGCTGATTTGGATGTGGAGCAACCACGTTTGAACCATTACTTATATAGGTTGCCAGTATCTCATGCAGCAACTTAACCAATTGCACCACAATTACAGGTCCTGACTCTAACTCTTTTAAGAGTTTAGAAATTCCATAGTCATGAGTTATCTTGATTGAAAGTTGCAATCCCTCAGAGGAGCAAACATAGGAAAGCATTGCTAAGCCTTTTCATAGCTAAGAAATTATTTTGCTAGCATGTACTTTAGCAGAGATCATTTATCAAATCCAACTGAAGCTTTGTATACAAAATCTGGGGACTTTTTTTTTTTCTATGCATTGAAATAGTAAGCAAATTGTTTAAGGAGCTGAATCATATAAAGTGTTACCTATTAATAAACTTTCTTTTTTGTAAGATTCATTTATTTATTGAAAGTCAGAGTTACACATAGAGAAGGAGAGGCACAGAGAGAGAGAGAGAGAGAGAGAGAGATCGATCTTCCATCCACTTGTTCACTCCCCAATTGGTCGCAACAGCTGGAGCTGCACCAATTCAAAGTCAGGAACCAGAAGCTTCCTGTGGGTTTCCCACATGGGTGCAGGGCCCAAGGACTTGGACCATCTTCTACTGCTTTCCCAGGCCATAGCAGAGAGCTGGATCAGAAGTAGAGTAGCTGGGACTCCAACCAGTGCCCATATGGGATACTGACAATGCAGGCGGCAGCCTTACCTGCTATGCCACAGCTCTGGCCCTTCCTATGAATAAACTTTCCAGTTATCTGTCTTTAGAAATGAGATGTAGACATGTGATTGTGTGTGTGTGTGTGTGTGTGTACATTCACACATATATGTCTAGTATCTTAATATTCTTATTGGATGCTTATCATTCTAACCTGTGTGTCACAAAACAAAGCAAATCACTATAACAATATGAAATTCATTTACGATAGAATATAATTTTAAAGTTGAATTTCCATCCAGTACCTACTAAAGGTTCAGACACACACATACACACACACACAAAGTGCCCAGTTTAGGCATTTAAGAACTCATTTTTCATGTGGATCTTAGATAAACATAAATCAAGAAAAAGACATTTTCTACTCAGAGGTTTAGGAGACTTTTATCCACAATTTTTTTTAATTTATTTGACAGATAGAGTTACACAATGAGAGAAAGAGACAGAGAGAAAGGTCTTCCTTCCATTGGTTTACTCCCCAAATGGCTGCTACGGCTGGAGCTGCACCCATCCGAAGCCAGGAGCCAGGCGCTTCCTCCTGGTCTCCCATGCGGGTGCAGGGCCCAAGCACTTGGGCCATCCTCCATTGCCTTCCCAGGCCATGGCAGAGAGCTGGATTGGAAGGGAGCAACTGGAACTAGAATGGGATGCTGGCGTCGCAGGTGGAAGATTAACCTAGTGAGCCACAGCACCAGCCCCATTCACAAATGTTTTGGAAGACAAACATCAGGTTGCCTTAGGCTTGCCTGAAAAATAAATATTTTAACTACGATATATCCTGTCTAAGACCACAATAATTTCATCATCCAAATAACTGCATAATCATCCTCATGTTAAATCTTTCTCAAAACTCCTGAATACTGTCCACGTGAGTATGAGTAGAAAAAGATAGCAGAAGATAGGAGACATGTGTGGAGCCTGGACGTTCATATGTGTTGGTGGAAAAAATCCTATCAGAAAAAAAAAAACATTTCTCTGATTTCCAATGGTCAGGAATTCTCTTATGGTTGTGAGATAAAGTTGATAATTTACTTTTGCTGACCTTGTTTTACCTACTAAAAAATTTTAGAATCAGAGAATAATTACATCAGTAATCAGCAGATATAATACACTATATAATTAAATTGAAGGAAAACCAAACAGAAGCCTATACAAAAATCTTTAGGCAACCATATTATTGTTCTGTATTAATGCAAATATCAGCTAATGAAGAAAACGAGTTAAGTCTGCTTAGTGTTCTTATAATAATTAACATTAGGCCTCTGGAGATTGGCATTATACACCAATACCTAGTTTATAGAAAATCTCGCATATTTGTAACTTTTGTTTCTCAGAGCATCGATTCTTTTTGTGTGCAAATGTAAATTTTCTTCATACTAATTATCAATATATTTGTATCTAGAAAGAAGTATTTTGCCACAATATTTTAAAGGTTTTTTTTTCCTTTCTATTATCATTTTATTAAGGAAAACTCATAAATTCAATTAACACGTTAAGTTTTATTTTTAAGATAATAATTGGATTTATTGATCTGGCACTATGTGACATTTTGATCTGCAAGTACATTACTAAAAGAGTAATTCAATCTAATTAACATTTGTATCACCTGACCCATTTGTAATTTTCATTTGGTGAGAATAAAAATGTATTTTAGCAATACTGAAATATGCAATACATTATTATTAATTATGGTCCTATATAGTGAGATCACAAAAATATGATCTTCCTATCTGCCTCTCCCCTTTAATTAACATCTTCACTTCCCCAACCAACTCTTTCCTCTCAGCCTCTGGTAACCACCTGTGTATTCTCTGTTCCCCTGAGATGGACTTTGTGATTTTGTGCAGATCCCTGTGACTGTGCAAGGGTCATGACAATACTGAGCCTAAAAGTATGGCAGGTTCCTGTTTCTATCAACCCATCAAAGGCGGAGCAGGCTCAAGAATGGAAGTATGTTGAGGAAATTCCCACTGAGTAATTGTGGGGGGCTCTGGGGCTTGAAAAACCTACTGCCATAGTCCCAGTATTTCACAACAGGGAAAGAAATTTGCTGAGATTCCATGGGGTGAGTGTGAGTTATGGTTGGGATTGTGCACTTGCAGTGATGAGCATGGAGCTGACAAGTGCACATAAAACTTTCCCAAGGTAACCTGGGGTAAGTACAGTTGACACTATGGGGGCTGCAAGTCTCAGAGGGGAACTTCCTGGATTCCACATGGAAGGAAAGGGTGTCCATTGGCCATGTGCACGGGCTCTCGAGGGCCCTGAGCCACAAAAAGATGTGAAACGAGATTTCCACTGTACCTGCCAGGTGCGCAAGACTGCCAAGACTCAGATTTTTACATAGGCACATGCTAGATTTATTGACTTGAGTAAGTTACAGGGTTTTTTGAATTTTACAAAACATAAATAATACTACTAGCTATCTACTTCTTAGAGTTAAAGGTAATGATTTTGGATGGATTTTGGATGAATAAATAAATGATAAATAGGTGTACCTATATACATATAGTACTTCATATGCATATGGCAAAAACTAAAATTTAATGATAGTTTGTGATTGCTCATACTGTTGTAACTCTATTGTTTAATATTTGCTTATCCAAATCATATGAATCATCTTATTAGCATATCAATACTGCTGAAATCCAAACATTTCTTCATTAACATTAAAATTTGATGAAAATAGTCTACTTCTAATAATTAATAAATAGCAATGAAAATGTCATTCTAAGAATTATAGCAAAAACATATCAAGTAAACAAAAGCTTATATTTTCTTTTCAGTCTTTCTTTGGCCTTTATCCCTCCAAACTTGTGAGGCACCAACATTTTTTTTAAATCTTGATTTATGCCTTAGAGAACAAAGTAGAAGCCAAGGATAATTCATTGACCTGACAAAAACTACAGCAAGAAGAGAAAAAAGTCAATGGGATTTGGTGATAGTTTATCACTCATGGTGACTGGGTTTATCTCTGGGCCAAAATCAATAATGCTGGAGAAAAACACAACTTGGATGGAAGAATGCACTGAGTGTCTTACTATTTAATATGTCTATTTGCTTTCATTTTACTTCTCTTTTTAATCCATTGTATTATCCTTCAGGAAGCACTGATACTGAAACATAGGAAGAATGCAGTTTATCTTTGAATGATGACAGAAATAAAATTAATTTTCCAGCATTGTCATACACACATCTAGTCACATTTGTTTTAATAAATTAAAGTTGACAAGATATTTAATTATTTTATCTATTACAGTTCTCTCATACATTGCTCACACAATCATATGTCACTTTGAATTTAATGAAAATTCTCATTAATCTTTTTTGGATGATAATTATTCAAAACAAAAAGGAGAAAAATTATTAATGTACACTTGGCTATGGGAACTTTGACTAAAAATATCATCTATTTTTATGTGAAGATAAACCCTTAGATTCTTTTTAGATTTTTTAATGTGTGCATTTAATATATAATATACAGCATTAGCGGTTATTAACTAACCTAAATGTATTAATTTATACTTGATATTACAAATAATTATGATTAGAATACTACATTAATCCTTTCACAAGTGCACATGCTTGACTCATTATTTTGTATATAGCATATTATTTAGTGAATGAAATCTTTTTGAGAAGGAAACTAATATTCTCTCCCATTGTAAGTGACGAAATTGGTAAAACAGTCACACCTCCTCACCTTACTTCTTACTTTCAACTCACTCTAGGTGTGAATATCATGGCAACAACAGCACTACTTGATTTCTAAAATTAAAATAAAAAAAAGAATTGTAGAGCAAAGATAGTAAAGTTGTTTCCATAACAATAAGGTTATAATATTTAAGAAGTATAAAGAATGTGACATTTTACCCCAATTGCACAATAACAAATCAGTCTACTACAGATCCGTACAAGCTGCTACAAGATATAATATTTCTGGATCACTAGTAAGTAATAATGTTACTCATATCAATAGTAATAATAAGAATATAAGCATTTTGGAGATTTTTCCCCAAGTCCTAATTGTGTGCTGTGATAACAAGAAACCTAGATGACACCTGCATATACAAGAAAGCTTGTGTTTTGGTGACCTAATTTTTAAACAATGAATAGTAAACAAATTTACCCTAGGGTTTGAAGAGGGAAACATCTCTATTTTGAAAGGCCATTTTCTGTGGAAACACCCTTAAGAAGATATTACAATACAGAAAACATTTTTACATGTTGCATATAAAAATGTTAGAGCCCTGGGCAAACTGTTTTTCAGCAATGACTTTTAACATCTCAAATTTTCACATTCAGAAACCACATCCTGGGGGCCAGCACTGTAGCACAGCAGGGAACGCTGCCATGTGCAGTGCCGGCATCCTATATGGGTACCAGTTCAAGTCCTGTCTCAGCTGCTCCACTTTCCATTCAGCTCCCTGCTGATGAGTCTGAGAAAGCAGCAAAGGATTGCCAGTCCTGGAGCTCCTGAACTCCTGAATGATACACCTGGCTCCTGAATTTAGCCTGGCCCAGCACTGGCCATTGCAACCATTTGGGGAGTGAACCAGCAGATGGAAGATCTCTCTCTCTCTCTTTCTCTCTCGCTCTCGCTCTCACTCTTGCTCTTTTGCTCTCTCACTCTTGGTCTTTCTGCCTTCTCCCTCTCTCTGTAATTGCCTTTCAGATATATAAACAAATATTAGAAAAAAAAAAAACTACCAACTTACTAAAGTACTAAGCAAGAATAAAAAGACCAGTGCAAGGCTGCACTAAATATAAACCAAGATTGTTCCCCAGAATCCTTCTGCAAAAGGACCTCCAACTGCTTTTTGAGATTAATGGCCCCTGGAGACAAGGAACAATTTTACAACCTAGATACTTCCTTGATCATTTAGTTTCTTTGATACTTAAATAATTTTGACCTGATTATTAAGTTAGAGGTCCATAATGCATAGGTAAAAATTGGAGTCTTGGCTAAGATCCAACTTATAGTGTGTCCTCAAATCCTGTAAACTTGTCCAGTGGTCATTTCTCCTGGAGTGAGTACATAGTTTGGAATGATGTACTTGGCATTTGGAGTAACCTATATGTCGGTCTGTATTTTAAGAATTCTCATGGTGAAAAAAGAACAAATGGAAAACTCTCATGTAACACATCATTGTCAGTTAATAAATCAGTTAATAAATTAAACACTCACTGGAGATTAGGAAGATCAATGCTACTTGACAGAATCATAGCCTTGATCATAATAGTTATTCCAGATCTCACCTTTTTTCTAAGAAATATTAAAGAAGTCATTGATTAATTATGGTTTGACACTGATTTGGCAGTTCTTTTGTACCTAGAGTATACATGAGAGCATTTGAAGAAATGCCTGGAACACAAAAATGTGTAGAAAAAAGTACCTTGGTAGTTGAATATGGTTATGCAAAAAATGAATATAATAATGACTAAATGGCCTGGTATTTCTTTTTGATGATATGCCTATTAACACATCTTGTTCATTTAAAAATTTATTTTTGTCTTCTTACTTTTAAGTTATCAGGTTTTATATCTTGTGTAAATGTCTCTATGTGATACATTATTTGTAAATATATTTACATTCTTTGTCTTGTCTTTTCATTTTCCCAATATTATGTGTTGATACACAATAGATTTTTATTTTTAAGATTTATTCATTTACTTGAGAGTCAAGTTTGCAGAGAGAAAGAGGGAAAGAGAGAGAGGTCTTCCATCTGCTGGTTCACTCCTCAAATGGCTACAACAGCCAGAGCTAAGCTGATTCAAAGCCAGGAGCCAGGAGCCTCCTCTGGGTCTCCCATGCATAAGCAGGGGCCCAAGCATTTGGGCCATCTTCCGCTGCTTTCCTAGAGCATTAGCAGGGAGCTGCATTGGTAGTGGAGTAGCCCAGAATTGATCTGGCACTTATGTGGGATGTAGGCACCACAGGAAGAGGCTTAACCTACTGTGTCACAGTCCTGGCCCCAGTAGTTTTAAATCTGATGAAGTCTTTTCAGTTTTCTTTTTTTAAATTTTTTTTTTATTTGACAGGTAGAGTTATAGACAGTGAGAGAGAGACAGAGAGAAAGGTCTTCCTTCCGTCGGTTCACTCATCTAATGGCCGCTATGACTGGCGCTGAGCCAATCCAAAGCCAGGTGCCAGGCTTCTCCTGGTCTCCCATGGGGTGCAGGGCCCAAGCACTTGGACCATCCTCCACTGCACTCCCTGGCCACAGCAGAGAGCTGGACTGGAAGAGGAGCAACCGGGACTAGTACCTGGCACCCCAACCAGGACTAGAACCTGGGGTGCCGGCGCCACAGGCGGAGGATTAGCCAAGTATTAGCCAAGTGAGCCACGGCACCGGCCAGTCTTTTCAATTTTCAACCACTTATACTTTTGTTGTTATATTTAGTATCTGCCTAAACCAAAGTCATGATAATATTTCCCTTTATTTTGAGCCTCATAGTTTTAAAACTTATATTTAAGTCTGAGTCATAGTTAAATACATTTGCTGTATCATGTGAGTGTAAATTTATCTGTTTTTTGTGGACATTAAGTTGTCCTAGAGTCAAATTTAAAATATATTTCTGCCATTTAAATTGCTAATCACTTTTGCCAGAAAATAATTGATCACAAATATAAAGGTTTATTTCTTTACTAAAATTTCATGAAATTAAAATATATCTGCCATTATGCCAATAGAAAGATTTGAAATCAGGAAGTATATAATCTAAAGCTTTGTCAATCTCTTTTTACTAAGCTTGTTGCTTCTAATTTCTACAAAAATCATAAGATTACCTGGTGCATTGCTGCAAGGAAAGCAAGCTGAGAGTTCTAAAGGTATTATCTTCAGTCAATTTGGGGATAATTTCCATTATAGTTATAATGAGTCTTTGGATAAATGAAAACCCAATATAATTCCAAATATTTCTATTCTTTTAAAAATTTTCAGTAATATTTTGTAGTTTTTGATATACTATCTCCATTATTTTTAAGTATATTTCTCATTACTTTTTTTTTTTTTTTTTGACAGGCAGAGTGGACAGTGATAGAGAGAGAGACAGAGAGAAAAGTCTTCCTTTGCCGTTGGTTCACCCTCCAATGGCCCGTGCGGCCGGCGCACCACGCTGATCTGATGACAGGAGCCAGGTGCTTCTCCTGGTCTCCCATGGGGTGCAGGGCCCAAGGACTTGGGCCATCTTCCACTGCACTCCCGGGCCACAGCAGAGGGCTGGCTTGGAAGAGGGGCAACCGGGACAGAATCCGGCGCCCCAACCGGGACTAGAACCCGGTGTGCCGGTGCCGCAAGGCGGAGGATTAGCCTAGTGAGCCACGGCACAGGCCTCTCATTACTTTTTGATATACTATGGCTAATATAATTGTTTTCTATATTTTATTTTCATTTTCTTTATCACCCCATGTATTTACAATGTATCTTTAGATCATGCTTAACTTCCTAGCTCTGGTAAATTGGTCATTATGTATAATACTATTTACACATTGTAAGATTTGGCTTGGGAATATTTTATGGAAGACTATTGCATCTGTATTCAAGAGAGATATAGTGTATACTTTACTTTTATTCAGTTTTGTCAGCTTTGATGTCAGTATAATATTATCCTCAGTGTATGAGTTTCTGCTGATATTTTCAGACATTTTCTTCCACATATAATTTACTTTGAATTGTTTATCTCACCGTGTCTCTAAATTTACTGATCTTTGTTTGGCAGTGTCTAATCTACCAAATCTTTCCTGGTGTATTTTTATTTTTGTAGTTTCTTACATTGTGATTTTTATCATTAGAAGTCTGATTTTAAACATTTTTATATCTTCAATGTTTCTACTTAAAATGCTTATTTTCCTATGCCTTTTTGAACAAATGATCCATAAAAAGCTTTTGTAACTTACTTGGCTATTAAATCCATTATCTATTGCTTTTCTGTGTCTATCCATGAATGGATTTGTCTACCCCTTAAAGTACCACTTCCCTACTAGTTTTGTAATTTTTTGCCAGATGGAAAGATACAATGAATTTTTGCCAGATGGAAAGATACAATGAATTCTACTTTGTTGGGTTCTGAATATTTCTGTACTACAAATAATTTTTAACTTTACTTTGGGGACTAAATTACTTGACATGGGTTGATCTTTTCAAACTTGCATATTAACTTACTTAGGCAGGATTGAGACAGCCCCTAGTCATGTATGAATATTCCCCAGATAAAAAGGTGATGCCTGTATAAATATTTGATACCCTATAGAATATGAGGATATTTTCCACTTGCTAGTGAAATCACCAACTATTTCTAGCCCTTGTAAAAAACTATGGATTTCTCTCTCTCTTTCCTTCATGTGATTCTTACCCCAAATTCATGTAATTTCCTCACATATAGGAATAGGTGACTATTTGAGGACTAGATAGGACCCTCTCTAATTAACATGGCTTCTTTCTCCTCTTTGGTACTTCTCAAATGCTAGCCATTCATTCAGACCTCTCACACACAGTTTGCTAACATCATTACCCTGTTTTCTCAACTCAGTGGATAGTCAGTCCCTCTCAAAATAATCCTTCATTGTGGCAACTGAAGACTCACTAGACATTAAAAAGTAACAATGACCGTGCTTTTTTATTTTGATAATTTCCCCTCTGTTGAGTAACTTCCTTTTTTGACTAATGTTCAAATCTTTTCAGAATTGCTTCTTATATTTTCTTTAGATTTTAGTTTTTTCAAATGAGTGGGAAAATTTGTTCCTTCCCACACATTTTGAAATTTAGCAATCTCTTTTGCTAATTCTGTTTTAATCAGCATTTTGAAAAAATGCTGCAGAAGGAAAAACAATATTTACCTTAGAAATTTTGGTTATCTAAAAATGGAAATACATAATAGATGGTAGGTAACTTGCTCAAGGTCCCCAGAGTGACTAGTGACAGAGACAAGTCAGTAATCCAGGGTGTGTTCTATTAATTTAACATGTAGGGGGCCTGCGCCATGGCTCACTTGGCTAATCTGCCGCCTGCGGTGCCAGCATCCCATACAGGCGCCGGGTTCTAGTCCCGGTTGGGGCGCCAGATTCTGTCCCAGTTGCTCCTTTTCCAGTCCAGCTCTCCGCTGTGGCCCAGGAGGGCAGTGGAGGATGGCCCAAGTGCTTGGGCCCGTGCACTCACATGAGAGACCAGGAAGAAACACCTGGCTCCTGGCTTCAGATCGGCACAGAGCACCGGCTATAGCGGCCATTTGAGGAGTGAACCAATGGATTGAAGACTTTTCTCTCTGTCTCTCTCTCTCTCTCTACCTGTCAAATAAAAAATTAACATGTAAAAAAACTATTTACTTATTTGAAAGGCAGAGCAACAGAGAGAGAAGAAGAGATAGAGGGAAAGAGAAATATAGAGAGAGCTTCCATTCATTGCTTAACTCTCCAAGTGGCCACAACAGCCAGGGTCGGGCTAGGTTGAATCCAGGAATCTCCATCCTGGTATCCCACACAGGTAACAGGGGCTCAAGTGCTTGGGTCATCATCTGATGCCATCTCTCACACATTGGCAGGAGCTGAAATTGAAAGCAGCGTAGCTGGGACTCAAACCATCATTTTAATATCTGTTGCTGGCAATGCAAGCAGCCACATAAACTGCTGTGACACAAGACCAACTCTTAGAATTATTTGAGTTAGTAGTGGAGCTTCCATTACAAAGTGGAAGTGAATAAAATGCTTTTCTGAAAATATACTTTAGAGACCATTTGTATGTATATTAAATGCATTTATGAATAATATTCTTGAGTTTGTCTTCTAATTTTCAAAATAAAATCAATCTACCTCCAGGATGTTAAGAAGTTGACAAATGACACTGGCATTTTTTAATAGGAAGTAATATTTTTATAATAAAACAATTTAGAAAATCAACTAGTTTCCTTTTAATGTTAATATTATTCATTTCAAGAGGGCTAGTGAAAGGTAATAGGAATATAAATAAAGTATTTGTTTTGAAACATCTCAAATCAAATTTCCAAAACACCCAAATGCATAAGGACATCAGAAATAATCATCCTGAACATTGCTTTTAATCAGCTGCATGCACATAAATTGTAATGATATATCATACTTATTCCCCAACCAAATATGTATATTATAAATCTCATTCATTGTGCTTTTTGGCATCACAAAATTTACTTCATAATGTATTTCAGTTATTATAATAACTAGCTATTAACTTACAGTAAAGTAATTTATTAGAAGTAACAGATACATTATTTGCAGCTGTTAATAATTCTACGTGTCCGCATAATGATCAATCTCAGTAGACCAAAAAAAAAATAAAATGACTATTATGAAGAGAAGTAGGTGTCTTTCAAAATATCTAGAAGTCATGTTTCTATAATGACTGTTTTTATAATGAAGACATGAAGTACTCTGTGTCTGAAATTAAAATAAGCACTACAAGCAAGCCCAGAAAAACTTAATTTGTAAATATGCAGCTGTATAGGACAAATCAGATTACTAGAAGAAATCATGGTCAAATAAGAAATAAACAAAGGTGGAATCCTCCTAAATTGTGGACATATTTGAAAACCTGGAAAAATGTTAAGCTGAAAATCAGGATCAGAGGTTGGCATTATGGTACAGCAGGTAAAGCCTGCATCAAATATGGGTGCAGGTTTGGATCCTGGCTGCTTCACTTCCCATGTAGGTGCTACTAGTGAGCCTAGGAAAACAGTACAAATGGCCCAAGTGCTTGAGTTCCTGCCACCCACGTGGGACACCAGCAAGAAGTTCCTGGTTGCTGGCTTCAGACTGGCCCAGCCATGGCTGTTATGTCCAACTGGGGAGTGAATCAGTGGATGAGATTTCTCTCTCTGCTCTCTCCCCGACCCCCTGTTCCCGCCCTGTTTTCCTCTCTTCATAACTCTATCAAGTAAATAAATAAATCAATTTAAAAATACTTAAAAAAGGGGGCAGGCGCTGTGGCACAGCAGGTAAAGCTGCCGCCTGCAATGGCTGCATCCCAATATGGGTGCTGGTTCGAGTCCCAGCTGCTCCACTCCGACCCAGCTCTCTGCTATGGCCTGAGAAAGCAGCAGAAGATAGCCCAAGTCCTTGGGCCCCTGCACCTGTGTGGGAGACCTGGAGGAAGTTCCTTGCTCCTGGCTTTGGATCTGCACAGCTGTGGCCATTGCAGCCAACTGGGGAGTGAATCAGCGATGGGAGACCTCTTTCTCTCTCTGCCTCTCTTTCTCTCTATGTAACTCTGACTTTCAAATGAATAGATCTTTAAAAAAATACTTTAAAAAAAAGAGATCAGGATCTAATTCATATAATGTGCAGTTGCAAGAATGATGACTACAGGATTATAATCCTGTGAAATGAAGAGAAACTTTCAATCATTTGGAAATGACTGAAAAACTATTAAAGGTGTTTCTTGACAATTACTAAATGTATTTTTTCCAGGAAGTCTTATGTTCAGCATTGTAAGGAAGAAAAATTAGTCATAGTCATTTTCAACAAAGCCAACTGACTTCCTACTCAAGAACATAGCGATTCATAGTTTAGATTACTGAGAAAAAAATTTATTCAAAACTTTCAAGCTTCTAAGCACTAGGAAGACTCCTCTTATACTGTCTTAGCAGGGACAAAAATGAAATGATTCTCTGTTGAAAAATTGTAGGTACAAGATATACTGGCTGTTTTCCTGAGTGAAGTCACTTGCCACTATTTTTTATACCCAAAGTGATTGATAGTTTATTACATCCTTTGCTTTATCTTTTTGGTTTCCATGGATTGATGGCAGACAAAAACAACTTCCTTAATGTCCTATAAAAGTATTACAAAGTAGCAAGCTTCCAGGATCTATCACAACATAAAATGGGATATAAACACTTTATGAATATATCAGGCTTTCTAATATGTTATATTTTCTACCTCTTGCAGATTGACTTGGCCAAGCCTATGTTTTCCAGGTAGCAGTTTATGTTTTTCTCTTGGGTAAGCGTAAGATCATCTCAGGGAAATTAGACAAGAACCTCTTATACCTTAAGAAGCGCTGACTGGGTTTCCCAAGCATGTAAACATATATATCTTCTCAGTAAATATTTATTTGTGCACTTTAAAAAATAGCCAGAGTTCTTTATCATTATCTTCATCATTACAGTTGTTCTGGAAGAACATATTGATAATATTGCTCTTCTAAAATTAGAAAATCTGAGAGACTTAGTGAATTCCCCACATTTATGCAACCAACTAGGACATGAGTCAACTCAAGTCTCATGCTCCATATGACATTTATGATGGACTAATAACTGTGCACCATTTTGATGAAATTTAAGTGTATGGGAATATGTACTGTGAGCTAACATCATAAATGAATATATACATATTGAAATTAATATTGCATTTACTCACAATTTTAAAATATGAAGTCCTTATTTTATATACCAAGCATCACCTTAAATCCTATGGAAGTACAATCAAAATAAGGTTTTAAAATTAAGATGTTGGTATATTTCAAGCATGGAATACTACTCAGCCATAAAAAACTAAGAAATACTGTCTTGCAACAAAATGGATGCAACTGGAAACCATTAGGCTTAGTGAAATAAGCCAGTCTCAAAAGACAAATATCGCATGTTTTCTCTGATATGTGGTAGTTAATACAGAATACAAAAAATACAGAGGAATGAAATGGACATCTTGTGATTTGATTGTTGCTTTTGGCCCTTGTTTATACACCTGTGGAACTGTGGTCTTTTTATTTTTGACTTGTTGAAGATTACAGTTAGTACCGTATTAAGCCTGTGATTATAGAGTGGATTGAAATCACAATTTTGCAAAAATTGAAGAAGAAATAACTAGTGGTGGGAACAAAGGAGGGAGGGAAGTATGGTTATCTTCTCAGAACTGTTTCTATAATATACATGAATCTGTTACCTTTTATTAATTTTTTAAAAATCTCTAAAAACAATACAAAAATAAAATTAAGATGTTTGAGTTTGTTTCCCACTTTTTATATATTTTCCAAAGAAAACTTGAATAGTATATTTACAGCAAAGATTTAAATGTTTTCTTCTACAAAGAGCAATCATCTAAATTTAAAACATGGACACACAGGATTTTAAAATGAATTATGAAATATAGTAATATAGTTGAATGACTCTAATATTTGCATTACCATATTCCTTTAATGCATAAAACATTTTAAGTGCTATCTTTTCAGATTTTCTCCACCAATTGTTTACAGAGACTGTAGAGAGGGAAAGAAAAACAACAAACAAATACAGAAATGATAGAAAGTTCGATAAGACTAGAAAAAGAAATATCAGATTGCATCAGTTCAATGAAGGTCTTGAAACAATTGGGACATATTCTTGTTTTTTAGAAAAAGGATTTTTAGGGGTCGGTGCTGTGGTGCAGTGAGTTATAGCCATGGCCTGCAGCACTGGCATCCTATATGGGCACCAGTTTGAGTCCTAGTTGCTCCACATCCCATACAACTCCCTTCTGATGTGTCTGGGAAAGCAATGGAATATGGTCCAAATACTTGGGACCCTATAGCTGTGTAGGAGACTTTGAAGAAGCTCCTGGCTCCTGGCATCGGCCTGGCCTAACTGAGTCGTTGCAGCCATATGGGTAGTGAACTAGCGATGGAACAGTCGTCTGTCTCCCTGTCTCTGTAAATAAATATTTTTAAAAGCATTTTTAATGATAGGAAACAATTGATTCATTCACTCATTCAAGTTTTGAAGTCTACTAATTGAGTCTTTCATGGAGATCTGGCTTTTCATTTTCTGTGGAGCTAAAATAGTGGGAAGAAGAGATAGGGAAATTTTTACTTGAGTTTTTCATCAATTATTGAGGATGATCATTGAGGATATAACACCTATTAGCTTTTTACTGTAGTCTTCACTGAATTCCAGAGTGAGGTGGCATGTACCAATGCCATCTCACTAGTCCAAGTGATCAATTTCTGTTCACAATTGATCATAATGATAGGACTAAGAACCAAAGGGATCACATAAACAAGAATAGTGTCTGCAAATACTAGCTGATAGAATCAAAAAGGGAGAGAATGATCCAACATGGGAAGTGAGATACACAGCAGACCCATAGAATGGCAAATGTCCTAAACAGCACTCTGGCCTCAGAATCAGTCTTTAAGGCATGCGGATCTGGCTGAAATGCCCATGATGATTTCATCATCATTTAAAAAAATCATCTATTATTTTTCACTTTATGTTTCTGTGTGGGAGCAAACTGTTGAAATCTTTACTTAACGTATACTAAACTGATCTTCTGTATATTAAGAGAATCGAAAATGAATCTTGATGTGAATGGAAGGGGAGAGGGAGTGGGAAAGGGGAGGGTTGCGGGTGGGAGGGATAGTATGGGGGGGAAGCCATTGTAATCCATAAATGTACTTTGGAAATTTATATTCATTAAATAAAAGTTAAAAAAAATAAAAATGTAAACTTTAAAACTGTTAAAAAAAAGAAAAGTTGCATCAGACCTTCTATAGTATTTGTTATTAAGTCATTATTGAAAAATGAATTACACACCTCAATAGCAGGCTCTTGCTTTGATTTTTTTTTCTTGCTTATTTGCCATTATGACTGGCTAATTCTGTGATAAAGGGGTTTCTTTTTCAAAGATTGTATTAGGTTAGAATATATTACTATTGTTTCAGAGTTGCACTTACCCTAAATGTTAAACATCTGACAAACTATAGAATTATTGGCACCAACGGCACATTAACAACCAGCCCTAATAAAATTGCCAGCACATATCCAGCAAGATATGATTACTTGATTATGAATTATATTCTTTCATCTTACAAGTAACATTATCTAACTTCCTGATCATTTGCTAATTGAAATAATACTAACAAGTTATTATCCTCTAGGGCTTCTCAAGTACGCAGCAAATGCTTAAGACTTACATATGCATCAGTTTGTGTCAGCCTGTTATGAGCTACCTGTTTTGCCAGATATTTAAGGGAAGATATTTCCAGGAAAATATCTTGGCATATGGTATAACTGCTGAATCCATCACAGTACCACTTTTCATATTGTTTTATGAGCAGTGAAACAAGGCACATTATGTCTCCAGGGAGCAGTAATTCACCAGAGGTTCTGTTTTTAACTTAGCCTGCGCACTAAATTATGAAGGCAGATTGTTTCTTGGTGAATTCTGAAATTTATGGCATGTACATATTTTTCCATAAATGTCCTTTCAACTGAAAGATGTTACACAGAACTCAGAGAAATTCTTGTTGACGAATGGGAGGAGGAAAAGTGATAGATGATTTGTAAGTTATTCTGACTGATGTTGTTTTATGCAGCCATAGAAAATATTTTCATAAAAATTCAACAAATGTTCCAGTTAAATAAGCACAATTGTTAAAAGTAGAACACATTTGGGATACATAGTCTAAATTTAGGGCATCTAAGATGTTCTAGCATCTACCTAAATCCTTCTCACACTCTGTACTCATGTCCCACATATCAATCTTCTTATTCATCCAAAAGTTATTAGATTAAGCACAAACACTCCCAGCAAAGATAAATTCAGTATTAATTTCACACTACTACATAAATGTATGTGATAGCATATCATACTATAAATGATTACTAGTGAGGTTTTACCTACTCTGTAAAATATAAACTCTGATAATTCTAAACCAAGCAGTGCTCAGTGTTGGTAAAAGCTTCACTGAGCATACCACTTTGCATTTAGATTATCAAGAGAAATGAATTAAGTATCACATATTCACATTAAAGCAGGCAGAAAAATAATTTAGAGGCCTCAATGTTATTTCATCACGATTTATCCAGTGCCTTCTCCAAACTAGTCCTCTTTATTCAAATGTATTCTCCAATAATGAGTTAAACTCAGATCTGTAATGAAATATGCATGTAAGATATATAGAAGCACTTTGGAAAAATGCCTGGTTTCTCCACCTTTCATCAAATAAACACAACGGCTTTTCTATCCAGTTATACTTCCGTGATTCACTGCTCCAAATGAAAATAATTTAAGATGTCAAAAAATTCTGTGTCAGTTATAAATAGATGTCTGTTGAATTTCTTAGAAAAATCCTTAGAAAAATGAGAGGAAATAAAATCTAGAACAATGTTTTTCAAAAAAAAAGGTGCTCATTAAAATTTCTACATTGGAAATCCTCAATATCTTGGAATAATTGGTACAGATTATTGGAAGAAAGAACCTAATTACAATCACTTTTTTAAGGAAAAGAAGTTATAGTAAAACTATACGTAATTAGAAAACACGGCACAAAAATGATTAAAGAAGATAACAGCTTCTTGAAAATTCTAAGCATGGTTTAGAAGATCATATATTATTTGTTTTCTGAAAAATCAAGAGAAAACTATATTTCTTGAATCTTGGTAATAGTTTGAAATTTAAAAAAAATTAACTGGTTTGAAGATAATTTTGTATTTAAGTTCAATATATAGAAAAAGAACCTTAGTCAAACTTTGCAAGAAATGAGTCACAATTTTTTGATAAAAATAATTAATCAGGGGCTGGCGCCATGGCTCACTTGGCTAATCCTCCGCCTGCGGTGCCAGCATCCCATATGGGCACCTGGTTCTATTCCTGGCTGCTCCTCTTCCAGTCCAGCTCTCTGCTGTGGCCCAGGAAGGCAATGGAGAATGGCCCAAGTGCTTCAGTGCCTGCACCCACGTGGGAGACCAGGAGGAAGCACCTGGCTCCTGGCTTCAGATCGGCACAGCGCCGGCCGTGGCGGCCCCTTGGAGGGTGAACTGACGGAAAAAGGAAGACTTTTCTCTCTGTCTCTGTCTCTCACTGGCTAACTCTATCTGTCAAATAAAAAAAAAGTTTAAAAAAAATAATTAATCAAAAATTATTCACTTACCAATGAAGATATAATGACACAAGGAATGATATCATTATAGCAGGTGTTGCATGTATTATAAGTTGAAGCAAATCAAAACTCATATCTCTTAACTGCTTGAATAGTACTTATATTCATAGACAAAATTATTTTTAAGATAATTCTAAAGAGAATTTGTATATTTGATGATACATTAGTACCTCATATGTTGAATTACAATATAATTTTCTTTATAAAAAGAGAGCCAAAGAAACAATAGAGCAAGCTATTACCTACTGAGATATTCATTTCATTCTTATGTCTTTTATTTTACAGTATTATGGGGAAATGATAAAGTAAAAAATAATAAAATATGCCAATGAAACATGTGCTTAGACTGGATATACAATCTTGATTTGTTTTATCATTTTTCATTGAAAGTGTTTTAAATTCATATTATGATTCAAAGCATGATTTATAGGATATTAATAATATATTATTGAAACACTATTATTACTATGGAAATATTGCTAATATCTTTGCACAAAAATATACAATGTACTGAGAATTCACACCAGACTTCTTAACAGATGGTAAATATAGGATGGATTATAAATGAAGTTGATGTAAAAAGGGTTGAATTTCTGAAGAAAAGTGATACATTATAAACACCTAATCTCAAAAAACAAATTTTTAAATCTTAGTTTGCAATGGTGTGGAAAATTATGATGCATATATAACTGATTAGATAATTAATGATGCTACAAGAAGAAATATGCTATTCAAATATTTGGAGGATTACCGAATTACTCTTCTAAATTTATTACCTTTATTCAACTTGCAAAACTGACACAGAGATGATACTTGAACCTATATATTTTGAAAGGAAAAAAAAATTCAAAACATGGTGATAGAATCTTTAAAGTTAAGGTGAATTGTAAAACAATACCTTTCAAGAAACTATTGAGTTTTTGTCAATATTTCTTTATGTTTCAATAAAAACTGAACTATTATGTTTAGTTAGAAAATAGCTATATTTACTCAGGCTTTAAAAATTATGGTCATGGGGCTGGCACTGCAGTGCTACCTGCAGTGCTGGCATCCCATATGGGTACCGGATCCAGTCCAGCTGCTCCTCTTCCTGTCCAGCTCTCTGCTATGGCCTGGGAAAGCAGTAGAAGATGGCCCAAGGCCTTGGGCCCTTGTATCCATGTGGAAGACCCAGAAGAAGCTCCTGCCCTTGGCTTCAGATCTGTGCAGCTCTAGATATTTTGGCCATCTGCGGAGTGAACCAGCAAATGGAAGACCTCTCTCTCTCTCTCTCTCTCTCTCTCTCTCTCTGTCTCTGCCTCTCTGTAACTCTGCCTTCAAATAAGTAAATAAATCTTATAAAAATATGGCCAGCAATTCTTAATATTGTTAATCTTTATTATTTCATTTTTATCTTTGGTTAAATCTTGATATTTAAAAGAAAATCCAATTTTTATTTGGTTCTATAATTTTCCAAATTGGTTAAGGATTTTGATAAAATTTACCTTGTATGTGTGTGGCACATGTAAATGTAATTCTTTTTTGAAATCATATATTTCTCTTAAGGACAGTCTCTTGAGTTATTTCTATTTTTAATATGTTTATCAGTTTAAGATTAAAATATATGCAATCAATTTTTCTGAAGACCATAATGAATTAATTCTTATCATGTGAAATATAAGGAAACAAATGAATGGAGTAAAATGATCATTAAGTTGTCTATTTTATCATCTCCAACTTTGTTCAAATACTGGGTCCCTCAACAGAAATCTAATGTTAAATGAAGATGCTAACACTCATTATCCGTATAGCTTTTTGTAACTTATTTAACTTCTTGGAATTATCTTTATTTCACTTAGGGAATAGAGATTGTAATAATTCTCCATGCCAGATTATGTGTGTGTGTGTGTATGTGTGTGTAAGAGAGACACTACCTAATGAATAATGGAAATACTAAGTGCAAAGTTAAGGATCTACTGATCACACTAGGGATTGGCAGCTAACAATTCTATTGAGCTGTTTCACAATCTTTTATGAGTCATCATTTGAAACTGTGAAGACAGGTGATAAAGGAATAGGTTCCTGAGGATTCCACAATTACATTCTATAAAGATCTCATCATGTGTACCTGTCAGCAAAACTCAAGCACTACAGAATGTCTGTAACATATGGATTGCACAAATAATAGTAATTATAAAAATCATTTGAAAAATCCTCATGTGCTACTAATGTACTTAGTGCTTTAGGTCAAGGGACTTCTCTGAGCCCGGATTTCAGTGCAAATAAAATAAGGTATATCAATACTTAGCTCTAGCAGATATAATGAAAATGAGATAACAGAAAGATACACCATATAATTCCTACACATTGTATACGTTCAAATATTTCTTTCTATATCATCCTCATATTTTGCATATTTTACATATTTTCCAGAATTATTGAAGTTTTCATTTTAACTTAATAATTTGCATACTATCAAAATATTGTCTCAGTGAATATACAGAGAAAATAAATCTATGTTTTCCTGCTACAGAAAATAAATGAAAGTCCTATTAAAAGAGAAGCAGTTGAATGAAAGACTACAAAAAAAACTGTAAAGCTCACAGATTGGAGTAATTTAAGGAGACAAAACCTAAATATAAGCCGGCGCCGTGGCTCAATAGGCTAATCCTCCACCTTGCGGCGCCGGCACACCGGGTTCTAGTCCCGGTTGGGGCGCCGGATTCTGTCCCGGTTGCCCCTCTTCCAGGCCAGCTCTCTGCTATGGCCAGGGAGTGCAGTGGAGGATGGCCCAGGTGCTTGGGCCCTGCACCCCATGGGAGACCAGGAAAAAGCACCTGGCTCCTGGCTCCTGCCAGGATCAGCGCGGTGCGCCGGCTGCAGCGGCGGCCATTGGAGGGTGAACCAACGGCAAAAGGAAGACCTTTCTCTCTCTGTCTCTCTCTCTCACTGTCCACTCTGCCTGTCAAAAAAAAAAAAAAAAAAAAAAAAAAAAAAAACCTAAATATAATCTTGTATTCTAAATTGGATCTTTGGACAAAAACTAAATATATGAGCTCTTTAATTGGTTCTTTGATGATACATAAAAGAGAAATTGAGTGATATTCAATTTGCAAGAAATTTCTGTACTTTTTCCAGGTTTTTCTCTAAGCCTAAAAGTAGTTAAAATAATATGTGTTTTCCAATTTTTTAATTTGTATAAGGTGAACAAATTTCATCTGTTTCATATACACAGATTTAGGAGATAGTGATACTTCCCACCTTACCTTCCCTCCTGCCTATGCTCACACCCTCCTTTCTACCTTTTTTATTCTTCCTTGCAATTTTTACATAGAATAATTTCAGTGTATTTAGTAATCATAACCTTAACCCTCCACTAGATAAAGATTTAACAAATTGTAAGAAAGAAATGTTACTCAAAAATAGAGACAAATGCTATAATAATAATCAGGTTTTAAAATGTGAATTTCACTCATATATTCTATATTTTTATACTCTATTAGTTATCACAGATCAGGGAAAACATGACGTTTGCTTTTTTGCGGACTGGTTAATTTCAAGTACAGTGGTTTCCAGTGGCAGCTATATTGTTGTGAAAGAGGATTTCACTCTTTTATGACTGAGTAGTATTCCATAGTGTATATATACACCATATTTTCTTTATCCTATCATTGGTTGATGGATGTCTAGATTTATTCCATATCTTAGCTATTGTGAATTGAGCTGTGAAACACATGGGGGTACAGATAACTCTTTCCTATACTGATCCCATTTCATTTGGGTAAAATTCCCAAGAGTGGAATGGCTGAGTCATAAGGTAGATCTATTTTCAGATTTATGATATATATCCATACTGTCTTCCACAATGGCTGCGCGAGTTTATCTTCCTTCCAAAAGTGTATTAGGGTATCTTTAAAATATATGTATGAATCAAAAGAGTACCTTCCAAAGAAAGTTTTTTAGAATTTAAATTATGTTTCTTCAATTGAAATGCTCAAGATACTCCTAAACATTGGTTTGAATCTGAGCTATTTTATATATATATATATATATATATATAAATTGTAAAATATTTTAGAAATAGATTTATACAATGTGGTGAAAAGATGACTAGCCTGTTCCTGGTGATACATAATTAACATTTTAAAAGATTTTATCTATTTATTTGAGAGGTAGAGTTACAGACAGTGAGAAGGACAGACAAAGAGAAAGGGCTTCCAGATGCAGCGCCACGGCTCACTAGGCTAATCCTCCACCTGTGGCACTGGCACCCCGGGCTCTAGTCCCAGTTGGGGCACCAGATTCTGTCCCGATTGCCCCTCTTCCAGGCCAGCTCTCTGCTGTGGCCCGGGAGTGCAGTGGAGGATGGCCCAAGTGCTTGGGCCCTGCACCCGCATGGGAAACCAGGAGGAAGCATCTGGCTCTTGGCTTCGGATCGGCACAGTGCGACGGCCGTGGGGCCATTTGGGGGGTGAACCAACGGAAGGAAGACCTTTCTCACTGTCTCTCTCACTAACTCTGCCTATCAAAAAAAAAAAAAAAAAAAAAAAAAAAAACAAACAAACAAACAAAAAAACAGAGTGAGAGACAGAGAGAAATGTCTTCCCTCCAACTTCTACTGCTTTCCCAGGCCATTGCAGAGAGCCAGATTGGAAGAGGCACAGTCAGGACCAGAACCGTTGTCCATATGGGATGCTGGCACCACAGGCAGAGGATTCACCTGATGCACCACAGCGGCAGCCACACATAATTAACGTTTCTTTTAAAAAAAAAAAAAGATTTAAATATTTGAAAGAGTTACAGAGAGAGGTAGAGACAGAGAGAAAGAGAGAGAGGTCTTCTATCTGCTGGTTCACTCCCCAGGTGGCCGCTGCAGCCAGAGCTGCGCCGATCCGAAGGCATGAGCCAGGAACGTCTTCCCTGCCTCCCATGTGGGTGCAGAGGCCCAAGCACTTGGGCCATCTTTTACTGCTTTCCCAGTACACAACAGAGAGCTGGATTGGAAGAGGAGCATCCGGAACTAGAACCACGCCCTATGGGAAGCCGGTACTTCAGGCCACAGCTTTCACCTGCTGCACCACAGCGCCGGCCCCCACAATTAACTTTGAATAATAGAGTACACATACACAATTTATAGGAAAGTTAATGATTATGATTAATTCTTATAATTTGAAATAACTTATGAATTAAATAATACAGAATACTGTAATTATTTTGAATTATGAGAATTATTTCACCCTATGAAATATTTTGGATACATTAGAATTTTTTAAAAGTTCAAAGACATGTGATTTCTGTGTAAGTATATGCAGTGTTATATATCTTACTAAATGCAAGTAGACATCTAGTTGAACAAGATTTAGATAGTTTAAATTTCTTCCTCAGTAGAACTGTTGAGTAATTTTAGGATCTTAGTATCTGTTTTTTCACTAACTTTATGTTTGAATTGGTGTTTGCCTTTGTGTGTGTGCGTGTCTCTCTCTGTGTAGTTACCATAGGAACAAGAATGAGAAAATACTGCAGTGACTTTTTGGGCTGTGTCTCCCCCCAGAGGCCCACAGAGGGGAATCTGTTTGAGCAAGGCTTTTGGTGATTTCAAGAAGTATGGTTACACATATTGTGTGTATGCTTTAATAGATTCATAATATTATTACTCACTTAATTGGGGTACATTAAATTCTTTGTGCCTGAAGAGGAATAATAAAATGAATAAAAAAAAACTACTATAGCTTTGACTATCACCTATGATTTTGGGGGTGCCTAGAGCTTAACTGCAGAGTATATTAATTTATTAGCTTTTATATTGCATTTTTGATGATTTTTATGTTAATTTTAAACCAATGCTACACTAAAACCTCAAACAAGCCATATGGAGTCCATTCCCTTAACATTTTGGAACAAAATATTTCTGGAAACAAACATTTCTGGAATTATAGTATACTATCCTAAATATTTTAAGTCAACAACATATTATACAATTCCTGCTAGCAATAGTTGTAACCAAAAATTGATTATTTTCAACTAATTAATCTCATTAATCATTAATCTCATTTAATGGTCGTTTTGTAAAAGACTTTTGTAAGAGCTTACCTGTGGTTACAATCTATTTTGCACTTAACAAGGGTTGTATTTGGATTTCATCCCATGAGATTTTATTATGTATTGAAGTTTGATTCACTCCTTGAAACAACATAACTTGATTTTTCACTTTATAAGCTCTCTTATCACTGCTTCCTCAAACCTCCTGAATACCAAACAAAGAGCCTGGCCCATAAGGTCTGCCACGTTAGAAACTTTCAGGCATTTTTGAAAGCAGCACTGGGAAAACAGCAAATCAGGTAATACTTTCAATTTTGCACCAAGCAAATTACTTTCTAGAAGGGGACCAGATAGCTCCTGGGATAGGTAATTGGATGCAGAGCCTCTAACCTCCTGGTCGACCTTTGCACCTGGGCAGGGTTGGTGGTGACAGAAAGCCATTAGCCTTTGATTGCTGCTTGCTGACCTGTGTGAAACGAGCTGATGACTCCCATTCAGTTTCTAGTGGACAAGTGCATGGATCACATTTGGCATCCTTGTTGGCAGCTCCAGAAAAATAGAGATGGATTGAAGGGGCTGTAAGGTTAAAGCACTAACCCTCCAGATTAGAACTGACTTTCCCTAGAGGGGAACTTTGCTCTTTCCTGGCCCACACTCTGTACTTCATAGATAGACTAGTGAAGCATTTAAGGTACTAGCGATTTCAAACTATTACTCTTAATATGATCTAAGTTTTCTTAAGATCATGAATCGAAAAGTTGATATTATTGAGAACCACTTTCTTTTTGTTAGATTCTTTGAAATCAACAAAAATTTGTATACCATTAGTATAGTCATTAAATAGTCAATGAACATTTGATAATAAAAGCAGAAAAATGATAAGCTTTATTTGTTAATTATGATTCAGTCAATAATTACTACATTTTTTTCAGACAGTATAATCTGGACTGTCCTGTTCAATCATAAAGAAGTTGCAGAATTCCAATTCATTGCCTTGTGATGTGGGTGGATATTGCATGTCCCCCAAAATTTCATGTGCTGGAAGTTTTGTCCCTAATATAACAGTATTGAGTTGGACCATTGTGGAATACATTGGGGTCCTCACCACCCTCTTGAGTGAGTGGTTAGATCTCGTGTGACTGGAACTGGTCTTTCAAAAGTGAGCAGTTACTATCAAAAAAGGAGGTACCTTTCTCTGAAGGGAGCAGAGAACTTCCACTTTGAATATGGCCTTGTCTAAAAAAGATCAGAGCTGGTGAACTCAAGAGGCTGCCATAGCCTTGGTAGCTCATGACAAGAGCCTTGGGTGATTATTGACATCATAAATAAGTGTCAATTGTTAAATCAACAACAGGAATCACTGTGCACTTACTCCCCATTTAGGATATCTGTACTTAATGTATGTCCTATGTGAATTAATGGCATAACTAGAACTCAAACAGTACTCTATACTTTGTGTGTCTTTGTGGGTGCAGTCTGTTGAAATCTTTACTTAGTAAATACTAAGTAGATCTTTTGTATATGAAGATAATTGAAAATGAATCTTGATGGAAAATGGGATGGGAGAGGGAGTGGGAGATGGGATGGTTGTGGGTAGGAGGGAGGTTATGGGGGGAAAAGCTATAATCCAAAAGTTGTACTTTGGAAATTTACATTTATTAAATAAAAGCTTTAAAAAAGTGAGCTGTTAAAAGAGTAAGGTAGTCTATGTGATTTGTCAATTCTGCAAGCAACAGCTTCCCTTTCTTCTAAACCAGACAGTGACACAACCTCACCAGGATGCCAGTGCCATACTATTTGAACCATTCAGCCACAGAATCATGAGTCACATAAACATCTGTACTTTATTTATTTATTTATTTTTTGAAAAGGTAGAGTTATAGACAGTGAGAGAGAGAGAGAGAGAGAGAGACAGAGAGAAAGGTCTTCCTTCCATTGGTTCACTCCCCAAATAGCCGCTACGGCCGGAGCTGAGCCAATCCAAAGCCAGGAGCCAGGTGCTTTCTCCTGGTATCCCATGTGGGTGCAGAGATCCAAGCACTTGGGCCATCCTCCATTGCACTCCCGGGCCACAGCAGAGAGCTGGACTGGAAGAGGCGCAACCAGGACTAGAACTCGGCTCCCATATGGGATGCCGGTGCCGCAAGCGGAGAATTAACTAAGTGAGCCACGGTGCTGGCCCCAAACATCTGTACTTTATAAACTAGCCTCAGGTATTTTGTTATAGCAAGACAAAACAGATTATGAAACTTTGGTAAAAATGTTTGCTTTTTTATCTCATATGCTCATTACATCAAATATAAGTACCGCTTACCATACCAGGTAGTTATAAGAAATTAAATAAGACTGGGGCTGGTGCTATGGTGCAACAGGTTAATGCTCTGGACTGAAGCGCTGGCATCCAATATGGGGGCTGGTTCAAGATCCGGCTGCTCCACTTCCAATCCAGCTCTCTGCTATCACCTGGGAAAGCAGCAGAAGATGGCCCAAGTCCTGGGACCCCAGCACCCACGTGGGAGACCCAGAAGAAGCTCCTGGCTCCTGGCTTCAGATCAGGGTAGCTCCCGTCATTGCAACCAATAGGAGAATGAACCAGTGGATGGAAGACCTCTCTCTCTCTCTCTCTTTCTCTCTCTCTCTCTCTGCCTCTCCTCTCTCTGTGTAATTCTGACTTTCAAATAAATAAATAGATCTTTAAAAAAAAGAAATTAAATAAGACAATGCTTGGAAAACACCTTGAAAATATTGAGAGTTATATAAATGTTAAGATCTGATTAAGTTTCATCTAAAAATTAAACATTTGTTTTGACAATGCATGTTTCGGTTGAATTTTTCATCCACAAACATTACTATATTGAAATTCAAAGTCCAGGTACCTCAAAATGTGTTCTTAGTTGGAATCAGGGTCATTGCATGTATTAGTATTTAAGTACAGAGGAGTTCATATTGCTGTAGAGCAAACTCATCTCACTTCAAAATGACTGATGTCCTTAAAAAATGAGAAAATGTGGATAAGGACACCCAGAAGAATAATGCATCTGAAAGCAGGGATTAAAGTGATGCTTCTAAAAGACAAAGGACACCAATTATTTCCAGCAAACTTCCTGATTCTAGCTGAAAGATATGGGAAATTGTTCCTTATACTCAAAAGTAATCAACACCTTGATTTTGGACTTCTAGTATCTAGAACTGCAAAACAATAAATTTCTATTGTGTAGGCTCATAGTTTATGGCACTTTGAATTGGCAACCCTACCTATCTATTGAGCATCTATGTGCTACAATAACTTACAAACATAAAACAGAATAACTGCAAAGAGGGAACATTGCTTTAAAAACCTCTCTGCTTCAAAGGACACTATCAAGGAAAGGAACCAAAAATATAATTGAATGTAAGAATATAGTTTCAGGGCTGGTGTTTTGATATAGCAGGTAAAGTCACTGCCTGTGAAGCAGCCCTCCCCTATGGGCACTGATTTGCATCAAGCTGTTCCACTTCTGATCCAGGTCTGTGCTAATGACCAATGACCTGAGAAAAGCAGCAAAGATGGCCCAAGTGTTTGGACTCCGGCTACCCATGTGGGAGACCCAGAAAAAGCTCCTGTCTCTGGTCTTCTGCCTGGCCCAGGGCTGGTCACTGCAGTCACTTAGGAGAGTGAACCAGCAAATGGAAGGTCTCCCTCTCTCTCCCTACTATTTCTATTTTAAAAGAACACAGTTTCAAATCACATATCTTATAAGGGCTTATATTATGGATTGTATAAAGGACTCTTAGAACTCAATAAATGAAAAGATAATCCATTTACAATTATTTTAATAGAGATTTCTCCAATGGGGTTATATAAATGACCAATAAGTATGCAAAAAGATGTTTACTATTAATAGCCACCAGTAAAATTCAAGTAAAAACTCCAGAAATATATTATTTTACATCAACTGTGATGACTAGAACTAATTAAAACAGGGAAAAGATGTGGGGAATGAGAACATGCTCGCATTGCTACTAGGAATGGACAATGACACAGCCAGTTTGGCCAATATTCTGGTAGTTCTTCCAGTAATTAAATATGGAGTTACTATGAGGGCCTTCAAGATATTTCAAGAAAAATTGCATTAGCCTTTGATTCGTTTTTCCTTGAACCTTTAGAAACCTTGTCATATATGTCCCAGCAAGTCCACTTTTAGGTATATTTAAAAAACAAACAAAAATATACTATCAAATAAAAACTCATGAATGAATTTGTACAGCAACATTATTCATGATAACCAGCAAGTATAAATAACAAGTATCCATCAACTGATGAATGGATAAACAAAATGTCGTTGTACGATGGCATATTATTCAGCCATAAAATGGAAGAAAGTGCTTATACATGCTGTGACTTGGATGGAATCTGAAGGCAATCACAGTATGCTATTATAAGCAATGTCCAGAGCAGAAAAATACACAGGCGGTGGGTAGATTAGGGTTGCTTAGGTGCTGGTGATGATTTTACATGATGGAAAATACAATGGAAAGCAATTTATATTCATTAATAGCAAATTAAACTTCATAGATATAACAAATACATCTAAAATGAAGAAAAGCTAGATGAAAATGAAACCAAATGAAATCAATTATTTAATGGAAAAAGATATTATAATTCTGATTGGAAAAATCAATACTGCATAGCTGTATAATCTTTCAACTGACATTATATGTTAGTTTGCTCACAATTGATTGACTTTTGTGTGAGTCTAAAAGGAGGAGATTAGCAATTTAATATTGTTCAGTTTAAATATATGTTTTTTCAAAATTCCAAAAGTATTTTTAAATTGAATAATGATGGCTTAGTCTTTGTATCTGCCACAAAAGAAAGCATATAGAAAGGTGTAAAAAATGGGCAAAAACATTTTTTTAAAATGATTAACTAATACTTGACTAAACACTATATGAAACATCTTATAAAGCTACAGAATTGAGAACTCATTTTGTGTTTTGGGTGCAATGATACAAAAGCAGTTTAATAGAAAAAATAAAAAAGCAAAAAGAAACCAACTTATATATGCAATTCAGCAAACTGATTAGATATCATTTTAAATTTATGTGGAAATATGCTAGTAAATGTTATGCTTTGATAATTGCAAAGAAAAATTAGATTATATAATAATTTTTCTTAAAAATACAATAAATTTCAATTGGGACATGAATGCAAATGTAAAATGCAATGCTGAAATAGAATTAAGATAAGATGTAGAACAATGTTAATCATCAGAATGATGGCTTAAGTAAGTCACAAAACTCACTTTATAAAGAAACAGATTATTGGAGTGCATCAGCTAAATAACAGCATAAACATTTGATTGGAAGAAAACATTCACAGTCTTGTGATAGAATGATGTGTTTATAAGTGTTTTCCTTTTTCTGCTTTTTTGGACTATTTGTATTACTTTGGGCATGGGCGAACAACTTGCTTTAATTAATGTTATTTGAAGGGTCATAAAGCATATGCTTTCTGAAAAGAGATTTTAAATATCTTTGGGAGGTCGCAGCTATTCTATTGAGCTTTTGTCATAGATAGGAGCAAGACATGCTCACATAGGTGACGTGTTCTTGATTGAGGTTTGAGAAGGATTTTAAAAATCTATTTACAAAAAACCAGCTCCTCGTTTGGCTGATTTTTTGGAATGTTTTTCTTGATTCAATCCTGTTGATTTCTTCTCTGATTTTAATTATTTCTCTTCTCCTACTAGATTTGGGTCTGGTTTGCTGTAGGTTTTCTAGATCCTTGAGGTGAATTGAAAGCTCATCTATTTGGTGTCTTTCCAATTTCTTGATGTAGGCACCTATTGATATAAACTTTCCTCTTAACACTGCTTTTGCTGTGTCCCATAAGTTTTGGTATGTTGTGCTGTTATCCTCATTTACTTCCAGAAAGTTTTTGATTTCTCTTTTGATTTCTTCTATGACCCATTGTTCATTCAGGAGCATGTTGTTCAATCTCCATGTGTTTGTGTATGCTCTAGGGATTCCTGAGTTGGTAATTTCCAACTTCATTCCTTTATGGTCTGAGAAGCTGCATGGTATGATTCTAATTCTTTTGAATTTGCTGAGGCTTGCTTTATGGCCTAGTATGTGGTCAATCCTAGAGAAGCTTCCATGTACTGCTGAGAAGAATGTAAAATCTTTAGCTGTAGGATTGAAAGTTCTGTATATATCTGTTAGATCCATTTGGGCTATAGTGTCATTTAAATCTACTGTATCCTTGTTGATCTTCTGACCGGATGATCTGTCTATTTCTGAGAGTGGAGTATTGAAGTCCCCCAGTACTACTGTATTGGGGTCTAAATCTCCCTTTAAGTCCGTTAATAAATCTTTTAGATAAACTGGTGCCCTGTAGTTAGGTGCATATACATTGATAATTGTTATATCTTCCTGTTGAAGTGATCCCTTAATCATGATATAGTGTCCCTCTTTGTCTCTCTTAACAGTTTTTGTGGTAAAGTTTATGTTGTCCGATATTAAGATGGCTACGCCCGCTCTTTTTTCATTTCTGTTGGCATGGTATATCTTTTTCCAGCCTTTCACTTTCAGTCTGTATGGATCTTTGTTGGAAAGATGTGTTTCTTGTAAGCAGCAAATAGATGGGTTTTGTTCCTTAACCCAATCAGCCAATTGGTGTCTTTTAACTGGACAGTTCAGGCCATTCACGTTCAAAGTGACTAATGATAAGTGGTAACTTTGCCCTGCCATTTGCCAAAGATAAGTTCTAATATATGCTTTGAATTCCCTGTGATCTTTTGCTGTGAGGTTTCCTTCCTTGGTTTCCTTCCTTTACCTTCTTTCATATTGATGACCGTGTTTCTGTGTTTCTGTGTGTAACACATCTTTAAGCATCTTTTGCAGGGCTGGACGAGTGGCAACAAATTCTTTCAATTTCTGTTTGCAATGAAAAGTCTATGGGAAATGGTGGCTTGATCAGCATAGCCCTGACTGTTAATGAACAACTAAATACATTATCCCTCTTAGTAGTTTTTTTATCTGTTCTACTTAATATGACTGGTTTAGATCTGTAATTGATGCACAGTTATTCTTAAGTGTTGAAAATTAACTGAAATGTGATCCCTGTTGAACATGGTGGTGGGAATGGGAGAGGGAAGAGATGTATGATTTGGGACATGCTCAGGCTGACTTGCCCCAAGTGGTGGAGTTGGAAGCATACCAGGGGATTCCAATTCAATCCCATCGAGGTGGCATGTACCAATGCCATCTCACTGTTCCAGGTGATCAGTTTCAGTTCACAGTTGGTCATGGTGAAGGGACTGGGAGTCAAAGGGAGCACATAGACAAGTCTAGTACCTGCTAACGCTAACTGATGGAGTAAATAAAGGGGAGAGTGATCCAACATGGGAAGTGAGATACCCAGCAGACTCATAGAATGACAGATGTCCTAAATAGCACTCTGGCCTCAGAATCAGCCCTAAAGGCATTCGGAGCTGGCTGAAAAGCTCATGAGAGTATTTCAGGCATGGAAAGCCAAGACACTCTGGCAACAGATCTCTGCGAGTGAGATCCCAGTGGAAAGAACAGGCCATCAAAGAAGGAGGTACCTTTCTCTGAAGGGAGGAGAGAACCTCCACTTTGACTATGACCTTGTCTAAACAAGATAAGAGTTGGAGAACTCAGAGGGCTTCCATAGCCTTGGAAACTCATGACTGGAGCATAGGGAGATTACTGATGCCATAGACAGGAGTGTCAATTGGTAAAGTCAACAACAGGAGTCACTGTGCACTTACTCCTCATGTAGGATCTCTGTCCTTAATGTGCTGTGCATTGAGATTTAATGCTATAACGAGTACTCAAACAATATATTTCACTTTGTGTTTCTATGGGGGTGCAAACTGTTGAAATCCTTACTTAATGCATACTAAACTGATCCTCTGTAAAAAAAAAAAAAAAAAAAAAAAAGAAAGAAATTATCAATTCCCAACTTGACTCTCACTGGGATTAAACATGACAATAGGTCTGCTCTGATTTCATCATCATTTAAAAAAATCATCTATTATTTTTCACTTTATGTTTCTGTGTGGGAGCAAACTGTTGAAATCCATACTTAATGTATACTAAGCTGATCTTCTGTATATTAAGATAATCGAAAATGAATCTTGATGTGAATGGAAGGGGAGAGGGAGTGGGAAAGGGGAGGGTTGTGGGTGGGAGGGACGGTATGGGGGGAAAGCCATTGTAACCCATGAGTCGTACTTTGGAAATTTATATGCATTAAATAAAAGTTTAAAAAAAAAATCTATTTACAGACTAAAGTTGAGTCTCATCTTGACCAGGCAAAATTTGTCAAAATCCAGGCAATCCCAAGACCTATAATCAATGAAAAGTAACTGAGGCTTATTGTTTAACAATAAAATTCAGGGCTTATTTATTTATGAAGCATCATCAGCTAAAACACAACAATTAATATATATGTATAGTACTTGTAAATTGTGCATACAAAAAATGCTGGAAATCAGAAAGAAAAAAATAACTGTGTAAAACAATCGCAGAAAAATGAAAAGAAAATATTAACTTCTTCATAATTGTCTAAATATAAGCTTGAATATGTTAACTATTTTGCATAATGCACTGTCAAATTTTATAAAAATTAAGACGCACAAATTGTAGGAAATGAATATTTTAAACAACACTTTGAGAATGTTCACATATATGAAATTTTGAGAATGCGATTTACCACTTTTCAACTTCACTCCCTACTGTAACCCAAAACCAATTATAGATTTCTTACAAAGTCAGGTTCCTGTTTTTGCCTAAATCAGCCATGTGTTTGTGCTTGACTTGCTGCACAAAGTACTTTATTCTGAGTGTGAACTCAGTGTTCTGTATGCCATTTCCTTACAAAGCCTCCAGTATCCAACTTTAGATATATCTATCTCTGCAGAGCCTTAAATGATCCCTGGTAAAATTAATCAATTACTCTTGTCCTTCATTCTAAATAACAATAGGACTTCTTTACCTGTTTGAAAGTTTGTGTTTATAAATAACATCTGTCTCTCTTACTGACATGAACCAATCTTTTTTATTATTGCTTGTCCCAGATTTTATTGTGTATCTTAATTATATATTTGTATTTAATTAATGTTGAGGGTTACATAATTTCGATATACACTGTAAAGTATTTCATTTCTGCTCCTTCTTTCCAGAATCTACAAATATAAAAAATATACTTTTCATTACTGTACTATCCTGAACCATACTTTTTCTTCATAAAAGTTGCTTCTTCTCCATCCCCTCCCATGAGACAGTTGAGGCTTCGTATGCATTCTTCATTCCTTAATACAGACAACTGCTCCTTTGAAGTGAGATAAACATAGGAAGGGACTGGCTAAGGAGAATGATAAAGTCTGGTTTCCTCTAACACAAATTTGCTTCTTAAAAATAGGTAACAGGGGCCCGCGCCGCGGCTCACTAGGCTAATCCTCCGCCTTGCGACACCGGCACACCGGGTTCTAGTCCCGGTCGGGGCGCCGGATTCTGTCCCGGTTGCCCCTCTTCCAGGCCAGCTCTCTGCTGTGGCCAGGGAGTGCAATGGAGGATGGCCAAGTGCTTGGGCCCTGCACCCCATGGGAGACCAGAAGTGCCTGGCTCCTGCCTTCGGATCAGCGTGGTGCGCCGGCCGCAGCGTGCCGGCCGCGGCGGCCTTGGGAGGGTGAACCAACGGCAAAGGAAGACCTTTCTCTCTGTCTCTCTCTCTCACTGTCCACTCTGCCTGTCAAAAAAAAAAAAAAATAGGTAACAGGAGAAAGCAATGCAGTTGAAATACGGGATATGAATGAGTTGAGTTGTTAGTTGTTTTGGTTAAGAAGGAAGTGCGAATTCCCTCTGCTCCTGAAATTGCATCCTGTAGAGCAGGATCTGCTCCTTACCTTACCTGTGTCATTTTCAGGCCACAGTTGTTACACAATTCTCTCTATATCACTTTTACCACTTATTTAACATTTAAAAGTCCATTCTATAGTTTTAGAATAAATATGAAAATTGACCTCAAAAACAAAGTATAGTGAGAGGATAACAACCCCAGTTATCTGGGGACAGTTCTTTGAGAAAACCGTTGTAGACTTCCATCAATACACATCACCGTGGGTTGACTGCATGCCTACTATTCTCTTGGGTTGAGTTTACGTCTCTGCAATGACAACTACAGCTTGTAAGGGACATGGACAAAAATAAGGACGTTAGAAAGAAAATCTTTAGAACTAGTAGATAAGCTCTGATCCAGGGAAAGTGAATAACATATTAATGAATAAGTTTGTGGCTTTAACTTTTTTCAAGGATAAGATAGATGCTTGGCTTTCTGTTTTGTTTTGGCTTGTTGTGTTGTGTTTAGCTATTCCTAAAATCATACCTTCAACTCTATGCAGCTGTAAGACACTGTGTTCCAGCAAGGTTTCACTCTTACAAGCAATACAATGAAAGTCTTACAGAACAGCCTGTTGGTGCCCTCTATTGATGTTTTCAATTGTTCAACAATTTCAGGAAAAGAAGCCGGGATGATTTTTAAATGTTTCTGAAAGAATTTTCTTCAAAGAAAATGGCAATAATTTTTTTTCGTATTTTCATTATGTCCATTTCAACCTTTAAAAAGTGGGTATGTGCAAAGGCATTATTATCACACCGGTGTTCCTTTCATCAGCTGCCATTTTTCTTGGCTGGATGCACTTTAAAAAAAAGACACAGGAAGTTAACATGATTGAAAAATGCAAACTCATTATGAAATTTCATAGATTAGTGCACAAACAATAGATTGTCTGAATAAATAGGAAGGAAAATTCTAGTCAGTGTTTGCAGCCTGCAGCACAATTAAACACTAAATCTTTCACAGTGATGCTTTGAAATTACTTTCTGGTACGCGGAATAAAGTTATGCCTTGTACACTTTACCCTGATACCACACTGATCATTATTCATTTTTGGCTTGATTTTTTTTCCCTCCTCAGGTTGCATGCTGTGAAATTTGGGGTTTGAAAATGTTTACTTCATTTATTCAACAATGTTTCACAGATTATTTTAAATATGTGTGCCTCATTAATAAACTAAAAACTAGTTAAAATAAAATTGACTAAATTGCTTAATGAAAAGCTTTCCAGATATAGTGTAGTTAGATTTTCATAATATAAAGTAATACAGACTCTGCAAAATCACTTATTTGATTCTCTCCCCCACCTACTCTTTTACTATTATTATTGCTTCGTTCCTTCTTTATCACAGGTGGAAGCTCTTCATTGCTTTCACAACACTTTGGGGTGAGGACAATTTAGCTTTAATAGGAGGAAGACATTCTTCCTCAAAATGAGGTGAGGGTTGGGGCCGGCACTGTAATGTGGTGGGCAAAGCCAGTACCTGCAGTGCCCATATTCCATATGGGACACTGGTTCAAGTCCTGGATGCTCCACTACCAATCCAGCTCTTTGCTATGACCTGGGAAAGCAGTAGAAGATGGCCCAGTTCCTTGGGTCCCTGCACCTGTATGGAAGACCTGGAAGAAGCTCCTGGCTTTGGATTGGCCCAGTTCCTGCTGTTGCAGCCAGTTGGGGAGTGAAACAGCGGATGGAAGACCTTTCTCTCTCTGCCTTTCCTTCTCTCTGTGTGTAACTCTGACTTTCAAATAAATGAATAAATCTTTTTAAAAAATGAGATGAGGGAAGTTGAGATGCTGAACAGGTGTGTAGACAAGAGAGTCTTGGTTTTAATGCCTTATTGAGTCATATATTCATTTGGGCCTTTCTTTTTTTAAGAAGTAAAAAAAACACTGTTCCTGAACAGTAGAGACAAGGGCTGTAAACATTCATCAAATATCAAAACATCAATTTCATTCCTTCACATTATACTCTATTAGTTACCACAGATCAGGGAAACATAAGGTATTTTTTTGAGGGGGGTCTGGCTTATTTCAATAAGTATAATGGTTCTCAGTTTCATCCATTTTATTGCCAAAGTCAGGATTTCATTCTTGTTTACAGCTGAGTAGTACTCCATGGTGTATATAGACTACCAATTGATGGACATATGAGTTGATTCCATATCTTAGCTGTTGTGAATTGAGCTACTATATATGTGGGGGTACAGATAACTCTTTCATATGCTGATTTATTCTGGTTTGAGTAAATTCCCAGGAGTGGGATGGATGGATCATATGGCAGGTTCGAATTCAGGTTTCTGAGGTGCATATATACTGTCTTCCACAGTGGCTATGCTAGTTTATATTCCTAACATCAGTGCATTAGGTTATCTTTTTCCCTATATCCTTGCCAGCAGTTATTGTTTGTTGGTTTCTGTATATAAGCCATTCTAACAGGGGTGAGGGGAAACCTCATTGTGGTTTTCATTTGCATTTCCCTGATGGCTAGTGATCCTGAGCATTTTTTCATGTGTCTGTTTGGCCATTTGAATTTCCTCTTTTGAAAAAAATCTATTCAATTCCTTTGCCCATTTCTTAACTGGATTATTTGTTTTGTTGTTGCTGAGTTAATTGAGCTCTTTATAGATTCTGGATAATAATCTTTTATCAGTTGAATAGTTTGCAAATTTTTTTTTCTCATTCTGTTGGTTGCCTCTTCACTTTGGTGAGTCATTCCTTTGCAGAGTAGAAGCGTCAGCTTATTGTAATCAAATGGAGACCAACAGAATAGAATAGAAACTCTGGAAATCAATCCACACATCTACAACCAACTAATATTTGACAAAAGAGTTAAAATCAATCCCTGGATAAAGGAAAATCTCTTTAATAAATGGTGCTGGGAAAATTGGATCTTTGTGTGCAAAAGTATTAAGACCACTACCTTTCATGTTATGCAAAAATAAATATTAAATGGCTCAAGGTTCTGAATCTATGACCTGTTACCAACAAATTAATAGAGAAGAACACTGGGGAAATTCAGCAAGACAATGGCATAGGCAAAGTCTCCTTGGGTAATATTACAGAAGCACTGTCAATCAAAGAAAAATAGACAATTGGTCTGTCTTTATCACATGAGAGTAACTATCATAGAATAGGAAATATTAATTTTGGGTATAAAAAACAAAAAAAAAACAGGGGCTATATACAAATTATCTGAATATATTATATTGATTTGTGAGGTTATAAAGCACTACTTCCCTGACAATATTACATTTTGTCTGTAATTCTTCCTTTTGAGGAACTATTCCTGTGACAGTAAGTTATAAAGTGCATGTAATTCTGCATTTCTCTTTACTATACTTTATGAATTCTAAGAACTTTTATTTTAATTAGGTTAAATATTCAGGGGCTGGTGCTGTGGCCTAGCACATAAAGCTGCTTCCTGCAGTGCCGGTATCCCATATGGGTGCTGATTTGAGTCCTGGCTGCTCCACTTTCACCTCAGCTCTCTGCTGTGGTCTGGGAAAGCAGTAGAGGATGGCCCAAGTCCTTGGGCCCCTGCACCTGAGTGGGAGACCTGGAAGAAGCTTCTACCTCCTGGCTTCAGATTAGCCCAACTCTGGCTGTTGTGGCCATTTGGGGAATAAACCAGTGGTTGGAAGACCCCTCTATCATCTCTCTCTCACTCTCTCCCTCTCCCTTTCATTTGTCATTCTACCTTTCAAATAAATAAATAAATATTTATATAAATTAACATATTTAAAAAAAGTGTTGAGGAAAATGGACTTAAAAGATAAGTTTATTCTGGTGTGAGGAATTTCATAATCCATGCATGCATACAAGGGATCTTTGGAAAGTTTTGGAGTTGTGCACTAAGAAAAATCTTAATTACTTTATTTAAAGCACATCATAATTATTCATTCAATTCATAAAATAAAATATTCTCTGAGTAACATTTCTTTCTAAAGAAAATATATTAACATTTTTTGTGAGTCATTGAAATAAGTTAGTGAACTGTGTTGGCCATTTCTGAAAGCTGAGGTTGTTTTCCTTTAGACTTAAGTATGATAAAATATTAAAAATCTTGAGTTTTCTTATTCTGCTTTATAAGCCATGAATCTATGATCTGTTATGAACAAATTAATAGAGGAGAACATTGGGGAAATTCAGCAAGACAATGGCATAGGCAAAGTCTTCTTGGATAATACTACAGAAGCACTGACAATCAAAGAAAAATAGACTTTGCGTATGCCATTTATATAACTCATGCAGAATTGTATCTAAGGATCAATAAGAAAATGTAGATTTACTTTTTAGATACATAAACTTCTTTTGAGACTCCAGAGATGGTGAAATAGGCTTTTTATAATAGAGTCTGAGTTTGAGCTAATTTCCTCTTTCCTGTTTTCTGCCTGAATTTTTTTAATTCATTTTCTTATTATTTCAAATTTTTGTTAGTGAATTTGTTTACCCAATGTTATATGTTCTGAGTCACCAATAAGACTATAAATTAGCCAATTTGTATTTATGTAATCAAAGTTTTTGTGGAGAGTTGAGCAGAATTGAGTACCATGAAGATTGAATTCTAACTTCAAAAGAGTATGATTGTAAAATTTCCCAGAAAAAAATATGGAGAAAAAGACACTTTGAATATTTCTAATGTGATTTTATGTGATATTTATTATAACAGTAGAACTTGTATATTTCCTTCATTTAAATATCATTCCACCATATATAGAAAGGTAAACAAAAAAACATTTCTTCCTACCATGCATTTCATGCGTTCCTAATTAGGGTTAACATATTAGATAATATTTTTTCATGCACAACAAGAGCAAATTCATAAAAGTCAGCCTACTTCTAATATACAATGTATACTTTTTGACACTTTTTTTTTCAACCTGGAAATAACTTAAAAATATAGGGACTATTGGGGGCGGAGCCAAGATGGCGGAATAGTGAGGGCGCGCACCGATAGTCCGGGAAAATTTAGTTTAATAAAAGGGGAGTTACGGTAGCCTCAGAAAAAAGAACCAGGAAAATATTGCAGACAAAACTCTTCTGGATCCAGTGGGCATGAATCGGAGGACCTACTGGGAGAACAAGGTCGCCCACCGCGCGCGAAAGCCGAACCGCAGGACCGAGCCGCAGGACTGAGCCGCGGAAGCCGAGCAGCGGGACTGAGCTGCGCAAGCTGCAGGGTCTGCCCACAAGTGCTCGAAGGGGAGTGCAACAGCGGGGAGACTTGGGAAGTCCAGGGCTCCGAGTCCACACATCGGCGCTGGAAGGGGAGCAGACCTGCGTGGAGAGCGTGGGAGCCCACAGTTCGGGACATCAGCGGCAGACTCAACACACCAGCGCTGGAACGCGAGGTGAGCCGAACCTCAATAACCCGAGACACCGGCAGGCAAGCGGAGAGAGGAGACTAGAGGGAACGACCCCCGGGGCGGGGGGGACTTCACCAAGCTAACTGGAAGAGAGAGAGGGGGAAAAAAAAAGGTGACTGGTATGGACACGGGTTTCTCTCTCTCCGCTCACCTCTCAAGGGCGAGCAAGACAAAGAGCAGGCGCCATCTTGGACATACGTCATAAGCAGAGCGACCTCAGGTCTGCACCGGCCCTGAGCCTAGCAGTAAAACCTGACTCTGGGTGGGGCGAATTAACAGGAGATTAGGACTTAGTAAATTTATGGTGCTACTGAACTGAGACTGTGAAAAAAGAGACGGTGGGGGAGAGAACTCACGGAATTCACGTGAGCACTCTCCAGAGACGCTACAATTCCGTAACTTTGGCAACCCAGTGGGAGACTGAAGGAGAATTTGAGCCCACTCTAAGGGCCGAACAGATTCCCTGTGTGGTCCTTGGGAAAGAGCTTCTGATCTCTGGCTCCTGTGGGTATATCATTCGCCTGCTAACTACCTCCAACTTTGTTCAGCTGTGCAGAATAACTTCCCTGTTGAATCAAAAAAAAAAAAGAGAGAGAGAGAGAGAGGTTTACCACGCCTAACCTGGGAGTGTCACCTTAGGCACACCAAACAGAGCTCTCAGGCCACACCCATCTCAAGCCCTAAGGCTCCCTCAAAAACAGATAGTCCACTTAATCTAGAGTCGTAGTATAACAAGAAAAAGCACCACAGTGAAGAAACCAAATATCTCCAATATGACAAATAACAAACGCAAAAACCAAGGTAATAAAAACAAGGAAGTCACCATGAAGCCCTCAAATGAAAAAGACACCCCAATTCAAGATTATGAGGACGATGACATAGAAGAAATGCAAGAAGCAGATCTCAAAAAATTGATAAGAACATTAAGAAGTTCTCAAAAACAAATTCTTGAACTACAGAAATCCTTAATGGACAAGATAGAAAATCTCTCTCGTGAAAATGAAATATTAAGGAGGAATCAAAATGAAACGAAACAACTAGTACAACAGGAAACTGGGATAGTGACTGAAGTGAAGAATTCAATAGATCAAATGAAAAACACAATAGAGAGCCTTACAAACAGAATGGGAGAAGCAGAAGAGAGAATATCGGACTTAGAAGACAGAGAACAGGAAAGGATACAGTCAGACCAAAGAAAAGAAGAGGAAATTAGGAATCTAAAACATATTGTCGGGAATCTTCAGGATACTATTAAAAAACCCAACATTCGGGTTCTAGGAGTTCCTGAAGGCATGGAGAGGGAGAAAGGATTAGAAGGCCTTTTTAGTGAGATATTAGCAGAAAATTTCCCAGGTTTGGAGAAGGACAGAGAAATCCTAGTACAGGAAGCTCACAGAACCCCTAATAAACACGACCAAAAGAGACCCTCACCACGGCACGTTGTAATTAAACTCTCCACAGTGAAACATAAAGAAAAGATCCTAAAATGTGCAAGAGAGAAACGTCAGATTACTCTCAGAGGATCTCCAATCAGACTCACAGCTGACTTCTCATCAGAAACTCTACAAGCTAGGAGGGAATGGCAAGATATAGCCCAGGTACTAAGAGAGAACAACTGCCAGCCCAGAATATTATATCCTGCCAAGCTCTCATTTGTGAATGAAGGTGAAATAAAGACTTTTCATAACAAACAGAAATTGAAAGAATTTGTTGCCACTCGTCCAGCCCTGCAAAAGATGCTTAAAGATGGGTTACACACAGAAACAAAGAAACACGGTCATCAATATGAAAGAAGGTAAAGGAAGGAAACCAAGGAAGGAAAGCTCACAGCTAAAGATCACAGGGAATTCAAAGCATATATTAGAACTTATCTTTGGCAAATGGCAGGGCAAAGTTACCGCTTATCATTAGTCACATTGAACTTGAATGGCCTGAACTGTCCAGTTAAAAGACACCGTTTGGCTGATTGGGTTAAAAAACAAAACCCATCTATTTGCTGCTTACAAGAAACACATCTTTCCAACAAAGATCCATACAGACTGAAAGTGAAAGGCTGGAAAAAGATATACCATGCCAACAGAAATGAAAAAAGAGCAGGCGTAGCCATCTTAATATCAGACACCATAAACTTTACCACAAAAACCATTAAGAGAGACAAAGAGGGACACTACATAATGATTAAGGGATCAATTCAACAGGAAGATATAACAATTATCAATGTATATGCACCTAACTACAGGGCACCGGTTTATCTAAAAGATTTGTTAACGGACTTAAAGGGAGACTTAGACCCCAATACAATAGTACTGGGGGACTTCAATACTCCACTCTCAGAAATAGACAGATCAATAGGACAGAAGATCAACAAGGATACAGTAGATTTAAACGACACTATAGCCCAAATGGATCTAACAGATATATACAGAACTTTCAATCCTACAGCTAAAGATTATACATTCTTCTCAGCAGTACATGGAACCTTCTCTAGGATTGACCACATACTAGGCCATAAAGCAAGTCTCAGCAAATTCAAAAGAATTAGAATCATACCATGCAGCTTCTCAGACCATAAAGGAATGAAGTTGGAAATGAACAACTCAGGAATCCCTAGAGCATACGCAAACACATGGAGATTGAACAACATGCTCCTGAATGAACAATGGGTCATAGAAGAAATCAAAAGAGAAATCAAAAACTTTCTGGAAGTAAATGAGGATAACAGCACAACATACCAAAACTTATGGGACGCAGCAAAAGCAGTGTTAAGAGGAAAGTTTATATCAATAGGTGCCTACATCAAGAAATTGGAAAGGCACCAAATAGATGAGCTTTCTATTCACCTCAAGGATCTAGAAAACCTACAGCAAACCAGACCCAAATCTAGTAGGAGAAGAGAAATAATTAAAATCAGAGAGGAAATCAACAGGATTGAATCAAGAAAAACATTACAAAAAATCAGCCAAACGAGGAGCTGGTTTTTTGAAAAAATAAACAAAATTGACACCCCATTGGCCCAACTAACTAAAAAAAGAAGAGAAAAGACCCAAATCAATAAAATCAGAGATGAAAAAGGAAATGTAACAACAGACACCACAGAAATAAAAAGAATCATCAGAAATTACTACAAGGACTTGTATGCCAGCAAACAGGGAAACCTATCAGAAATGGATAGATTCCTGGACACATGCAACCTACCTAAATTGAACCAGGAAGACATCGAAAACCTAAACAGACCCATAACTGAGACAGAAATTGAAACAGTAATAAAGGCCCTCCCAACAAAGAAAAGCCCAGGACCAGATGGATTCACTGCTGAATTCTACCAGACATTTAAAGAAGAACTAACTCCAATTCTTCTCAAACTATTCAGAACAATTGAAGAAGAGGGAATCCTCCCAAATTCTTTCTATGAAGCCAGCATCACCTTAATTCCTAAGCCGGAAAAAGATGCAGCACTGAAAGAGAATTACAGACCAATATCCCTGATGAACATAGATGCAAAAATCCTCAATAAAATTCTCGCCAATAGAATGCAACAACACATCAGAAAGATCATCCACCCAGACCAAGTGGGATTTATCCCTGGTATGCAGGGATGGTTTAATGTGCGCAAGACAATCAATGTGATACACCACATTAACAGACTGCAGAAGAAAAACCATATGATTCTCTCAATAGATGCCGAGAAAGCATTTGATAAAATACAACACCAGTTCATGATGAAAACTCTAAGCAAACTGGGTTTGGAAGGAACATTCCTCAATACAATCAAAGCAATCTATGAAAAACCCGCAGCCAACATCCTATTGAATGGGGAAAAGTTGGAAGCATTTCCACTGAGATCTGGGACCAGACAGGGATGTCCACTCTCACCACTGCTATTCAATATAGTTCTGGAGGTTCTAGCCAGAGCTATTAGGCAAGAAAAAGAAATTAAAGGGATACAAATTGGGAAGGAAGAACTCAAACTATCCCTCTTTGCAGATGACATGATTCTTTATTTAGGGGACCCAAAGAACTCTACCAAGAGACTATTGGAACTCATAGAAGAGTTTGGCAAAGTAGCAGGGTATAAAATCAATGCACAAAAATCAACAGCCTTTGTATACACAGACAATGCCATGGCTGAGGAAGAAATTCTAAGATCAATCCCATTCACAATAGCTACAAAAGCAATCAAATACCTTGGAATAAACTTAACCAAGGACGTTAAAGATCTCTACGATGAAAATTACAAAACCTTAAAGAAAGAAATAGAAGAGGATACCAAGAAATGGAAAAATCTTCCATGCTCATGGATTGGAAGAATCAATATCATCAAAATGTCCATTCTCCCAAAAGCAATTTATAGATTCAATGCAATACCAATCAAGATACCGAAGACCTTCTTCTCAGATCTGGAAAAATTGGTGCTGAAATTTATATGGAGGCACAAGAGACCTCGAATAGCTAAAGCAATCTTGTACAACAAAAACAAAGCCGGAGGCATCACAATACCAGATTTCAGGACATCCTACAGGGCAGTTGTAATCAAAACAGCATGGTACTGGTACAGAAACAGAAGGATAGACCAATGGAACAGAATTGAAACACCAGAAATCAACCCAAACATCTACAGCCAACTTATATTTGATCAAGGATCTAAAACTAATTCCTTGAGCAAGGACAGTCTATTCAATAAATGGTGCTGGGAAAATTGGATTTCCACGTGCAGAATCATGAAGCAAGACCCCTACCTTACACCTTACACAAAAATCCACTCAACATGGATTAAAGACCTAAATCTACGACCTGACACCATCAAGTTACTAGAGAACATTGGAGAAACCCTTCAAGATATTGGCACAGGCAAAGAGTTTCTGGAAAAGACCCGGGAGGCACAGGCAGTCAAAGCCAAAATCAACTATTGGGATTGCATCAAATTGAGAAGTTTCTGTACTGCAAAAGAAACAGTCAGGAGAGTGAAGAGACAACCGACAGAATGGGAAAAAATATTTGCAAACTATGCAACAGATAAAGGGTTAATAACCAGAATCTACAAAGAGATCAAGAAACTCCACAAAAACAAAACCAACAACCCAATTAAGAGATGGGCCAAGGACCTCAATAGACATTTTTCAAAAGAGGAAATCCAAATGGCCAACAGGCACATGAAAAAATGTTCAAGGTCATTAGCAATCAGGGAAATGCAAATCAAAACCACAATGAGGTTCCATCTCACCCCGGTTAGAATGGCTCACATTCAGAAATCTACCAACAACAGATGCTGGCGAGGATGTGGGGAAAAAGGGACACTAACCCACTGTTGGTGGGAATGCAAACTGGTCAAGCCACTATGGAAATCAGTCTGGAGATTCCTCAGAAACCTGAAGATAACCCTACCGTTCGACCCAGCCATCCCACTCCTTGGAATTTACCCAAAGGAATTTAAATTGGCAAACAAAAAAGCGGTCTGCAGCCTAATGTTTATTGCAGCTCAATTCACAATAGCTAAGACCTGGAACCAACCTAAATGCCCATCAACGGTAGACTGGATAAAGTAATTATGGGATATGTACTCTTTAGAATACTATACTGCAGTAAGAAACAACGAAATCCAGTCATTTGCAACAAAATGGAGGAATCTGGAACACATCATGCTGAGTGAAATAAGCCAGTCCCAAAGGGACAAATACCATATGTTCTCCCTGATCGGTGACAACTGACTGAACACCAAAAAGGAAACCTGTTGAAGTGAAAGGGACACTATGGGAAACGGTGACTTGATCAGCATAGCCCTGACTGTTAATGAACAACTTAATACATTATCCCTCTTAGTAGTTTTTTTGTCTGTTCTACTTAATATGACTGATTTAATTCTGTAATTAATACACAGTTATTCTTAAGTGTTGAAATTTAACTGAAATGTGATCCCTGTTAAACATAAGAGTAGGAATAAGAGAGGGAAGAGATATATAATTTGGGACATGCTCAAGCTGACTTGCCCCAAATGGTAGAGTTAGAAACATACCAGGGGACTCCAATTTAATCCCATCAAGGTGGCATGTACCAATGCCATCTCACTAGTCCAAGTGATCAATTTCAGTTCGCAATTGATCATAATGAAAGGACTAAGAGTCAAAGGGAGCACATAAGCAAGTCTAGTACCTGCTAACACTAACCGATAGAATAAATAAAGGGGAGAGTGATCCAACATGGGAAGTGAGATACTCAGCAGACTCATAGAATGGCAGATGTCCTAAATAGCACTCTGGCCTCAGAATCAGCCCTAAAGGCATTCAGATCTGGCTGAAAAGCCCATGAGAGTATTTCAGGCATGGAAAGCCAAGACACTCTGGCAAAAGATCTCTGTGAGTGAGATCTCAGTGAAAAGAACAGGTCTTCAAAGAAGGAGGTACCTTTCTCTGAAGGGAGGAGAGAACCTCCACTTTGTCTATGACCTTGTCTAAACAAGATAAGAGTCGGAGAACTCAAGGGGCTTCCATAGCCTTGGAAACTCATGACTGGAGCATAGGGAGATTACTGATGCCATAGACAGGAGTGTCAATTGGTAAAGTCAACAACAGGAGTCACTGTGCACTTACTCCTCATGTAGGATCTCTGTCCTTAATGTGCTGTGCATTGAGATTTAATGCTATAACGAGTACTCAAACAATATATTTCACTTTGTGTTTCTATGGGGGTGCAAACTGTTGAAATCTTTACTTAATGCATACTAAACTGATCCTCTGTAAAAAAAAAAAAAAAAAAAGAAAAGAATAGAAACTATCAACTCCCAACTTGACTCTCACTGGGATTAAACATGACAATAGGTCTGATCTGATTTCATCATCATTAAAAAAAATCATCTATTATTTTTCACTTTATGTTTCTGTGTGGGAGCAAACTGTTGAAATCCTTACTTAATGTATACTAAGCTGATCTTCTGTATATTAAGATAATTGAAAATGAATCTTGATGTGAATGGAAGGGGAGAGGGAGTGGGAAAGGGGAGGGTTGTGGGTGGGAGGGACGGTATGGGGGGGAAGCCATAGTAATCCATTATTCGTACTTTGGAAACGTATATTCATTAAATAAAAGTTAAAAAAAAAATATAGGGACTATACATAACTGTGTTACTCACAAGAATGCAGAGACTGGTGGAGGAAATGGTACATGAAAAATTAATACTTTCTTTATTGAATTTCCCTCTGTTGTTTCTCTACTTTTCAGAAGCGTAGCAACTGTATTCAGCTTCCATCTTTAAATTATTCCGGTAACTATCAGCAATTGAAGGTGAAACTGAAGAATCAGTTCTGTTCTTCTTGTCTAGGAACCAAAGGCTTTTAAGGCCTACACATAGCATTTTTTTTCTTATTTATTTAATTTATTTTTTTGACAGGCAGAGTGGACAATGAAAGAGAGAGAGAGACAGAGAGAAAGGTCTTCCTTTGCCTTTGGTTCACCCTCCAATGGCTGCCACGCTGCAGCCAGTGCACCGCGCTGATCCGAAGGCAGGAGCCAGGTGCTTCTCCTGGTCTCCCATGGGGTGCAGGGCCCAACACTTGGGCCATCCTCCACTGCACTCCCTGGCCACAGCAGAGAGCTGGCCTGGAAGAGGGGCAACCAGGACAGAATCCGTTGCCCCGACCGGGACTAGAACCCAGTGTGCCGGCGCTGCGGAGGCGGAGGATTAGCCTATTGAGCCGTGGCGCTGGCCCAACATTTGAAAGTAAGTAAAGCAATTTAAAATGCCAACATTGAAACACTTATAAACAATTGTTTTTGCTGTTACTTTCTTTGTGGTCCCTAATCAAAATGAGGTCATGTGGCCATCAAGTGACGAATGGATAAATAAAATATGGAAAAGCCCTATAAAGGAATCTATTTTATAACCAAAAGACATGAAATATTGATGCATACCACAACACACATGGATTTTGAAATAACTATGCTAAGTAAATGAAGCCAAACACAAAGGACCTACATATTGTAGAATTGCACCCCTGTAAATATATGGAATACGCAATTCTACAGAGCCAAGAGAGATTAGTGTATGCTTATGGCTGGGTAGAATTGAGAATAGGTGATGATAACTGGGGAACAGTATTTCTTCTTTTTTTATTGATTTATTTACCTATTTGAAAGAGTTACTCAAAAAGAGAAGTAGAGGCAGAGAGAGAGAGAGAGAGAGAGAGTTCTTCTATCCACAAGTGCACTCCCCAAATGGCTGCAATAGTTGGAATTGTACCGATGCAAAGCCAGGAGCCAGGCACTTCCTCCAGGTCTCACACATGGGTGCAGGAGCCCAAAGATTTGAGCCATCTTCTACTGCTTTCCCAGGCCATAGAAAAGAGCTGGATTGGAAGAGAGCAGCTGAGACTCAAACCGGCACTCACATGGGATGCAGGCACTGCAGGCGGTGGCTTTACCCACTAAGCCACAGCAGCAGCCCCCAGCATTTCTTCTTAAGATGAGTAACATGGTACAAAATCAACTGATTGATAGCAAAGATCTGTGAATATGCTAAATATATTGAGATTTAATTGGGTTAGTGGGATGTGATGTTCATTATATTCCAATAAAACTCATTAAAAGTGAACCTAGGATCATTTTGTATTATTGTTCAAGATGTTTGTAAGAGATGATCACATTGCTATGATATGTTTGGTATGGGAAAAACTCAGAGTTAATCAATATAAGAGCATCATATAGCATATTTTTTCTGATGAATAAGTTCTTTTGAATCATATGAGATTTTCTTCTTTATATTTGAAAAGAAATAATAAATTACTTATCAGTTAGAACCACCTAATATACATTTAATTGTGCAGAAAATTAGTGGGAGTCAATTTTATAAAATCTGATGCATAATAATAATGCATTTTTAAAAACCATAAGAACAAGAAAATGTAGTGAATAAATTATGCATTGAGAGTTATTTCATCAAAATTTTTTTCAAAAATGTTTTCTTTTAATTGATATTGAAATGAATCTTACTTATTTTGAACTATAAATCTAAAATTTTGTTAATTCTCTCATTCACTGAACAACAATATTTTAGGATATATTTGAACATCTACCAAGAAGGAACATCAAATAGAATATGCCTAATGAGAGATAATACATAATGCATTACCTAATACATTATAGTAGATTACAGAGGAGCGCCACAGAATATATGAGAAAGAATCACAAGAAATGTCATATTTTCTGGGCATTAACACGCAGGGAACAATGAAAAGATAGAGATTAATGGAGAGTTGTTTCAGATACACTTGGCGAAGCAGAAGCAGTAAATTTAGATATAGCGGTGTGAAATCAGACATAGTGTTCATCACCAACAAAAAGAAAAGGTTAAAATTAGAAAATTGTTGGCAAGATGAATTAGGTTCAACTGGAGAATCTTTCAAAGTCATCTCAGAAAGTTTGGATTTTATTTCACAATACACAGAGAAGTGAATATTGGTAGGTTAGAAAGTAATATCTTCACAAATATATTTCAAAAAGACTGTTAAAGAACTAGCATTGTTGCAAGCAGGCTAGGCCACTGCCTGTGACGCTGGTATCACATATGAGGGATGGTTCACGTCCCAGCTGCTCCACTTTCAATCTTGCTCCCTGCTTTTGCACCCGGGAAGGCAGAGGAACGTGATCCTAGTCCTTGGGCTCTGTCAACCATGTGGGAGATTCTGATGGAGTTCCAGTCTACAGGCTTTGGCTTGGATCATTCACAGCTGCTGTGGCTTATTGGGGAGCAAAGATGTGGATGAAAGCGCGCGCTCTCTCTCTCACTTTCTCTCCTAAACTCTCTTTTTCTCTATCTTTCTAGTAACTCTGCCATTCCAATAAGTAAATAAATATTTTTAAAAATATTAATGTGTTAAAATAATAGAGGTTTCAAAAGAATAGATTATTTTAAAATGTATCACAATAAACTAGTGACAAATTACTATTAGATTAACATAGTAATCATAGGGATAAAGAAGACAAAATTGTGTCAATTATCAGAAATAAGTATTGATAGATGTGAAAGAGACACACAGTCAAAGTGAACAGGATTTCAAGCTTGATAATAGAAAGGATATGGGAACTATTAATAAACATAGATCTGGGGGCTGGAGCTGTGGCGTAGTGGGTAAAGACGCTGTCTCCAAGTGCCAGCATCCCATATGGACACCAATTCGAGTCCCAGCTGCTCCTCTTCCAATCCAGCTCTTTTCTATGGCATGAGAAAGCAGTGGAAGATGGCCAAAGTCCTTGGGCCCCTGCACCCATGTGGGAGACTTAGAGGAAGCTCCTGACTCCTGGCTTTGGATCAGTGCAGCTCCAGCCATTGCAGCCATTTGGGAAGTGAACCAATGGATGAAAGACTTCTCTCTCTCTCTGCCTCTGGCTCTGCCTCTCTATGTAACTCTGCCTTTCAAATAAATAGATCTTAAAAAAATAAACATAGATCTGGTAATTGTTGTTTTTGTGTTTGTGTGTGTGCATGTGTGTGTGTATAAGAGAAAAAAATGATACTATAGAGCCAAGCAGTGCAGTTTTTCAGATTATTTATTCTGGATATTTCTTTTTAAAAATTATTTTTATTTATTTGAAAGGTAGATTTACAGACAGTGAGAGAGGGAGAGACAGAAAGGAAGTTTTTCCACCCTCTGGTTCACTACCCAAATGTCACAATGGCCGGAGCTGCACCAATCTGAAGTCAGGTGCCAGGAGCCCTGAGCTTCTTCCAGTTCTCCCATGTTGGTGCAGAGGCCTAAGTGTTCCAGCCATCTTCTGCTTTCCTAGGCCATAGTAGGGAGTTGGATTGGATGTGGAGCAGCCAAGAATAGAACCAGTGACCATATGGGATGCCCGCACCATAGGAGGAGAATTTAACTAATTGTGCCACAGTGTTGGCCCCTATTCTGGATATTTCAATGAAACAAAATGGATGCAACTAGTGATCATTATGCTTAGTGAAATAAGCCAGTCCCAAAAAGACAAATATCATGTATTTTCTCTGATATGTGGTAGTTAATGTAGAATGCAAGTGATCCTTGTTAAATATAAGAGTGGGAGTAAGAGAGCGAGGAGATGTACAGTTCGGCTCATGCTCCATCGGACTTACCCCTAATGGTAGAGTTAGAAACATGCCAGGGGATTCCAATTCAATCCCATCAAGGTGGCATGTACCAATGCCATCTCACTAGGCCAAGTGATCAGTTTCAGTTCATAATTGATCATAATGATAGAATTAAGAGTCAAAGGGATCACATAAACAAGACTAGTGTCTATTAATACTAACTGATAGAATTAAAAAGGAGAGAACAATCCAGCATGGGAAGTGGGATACACAGCAGACTCATAGAATGGCAGATGTCCTAAATAGCACTCTGGCCTCAGAATCAGCCATTAAGGCATTTGGATCTGACTAAAAGCCCATGAGAGTATTTCAGGCATAGAAAGCCAAGACACTCTGGCAAAAAATGACCTAAATGAAAAATCTCTGTGAATGAGATCCCAGCGGAAAAAATGAGCCATCAAAGAAGGAGGTGCCTTTCTCTGAAGGGAGGAGAGAACTTCCACTTTGACTATGACCTTGGCTAAATAAGATCGGAGTCAGTGAACTCAAGAGGCTTCCATAGCCTTGGCAACTTGTGACAAGAGCCTCAGATGATTACTAATGCCATCAATAAGAGTGTCAATTGTTAAATCAACAACAGGAGTCACTGTGCACTTACTCCGCATGTAGGATCTCTGTCTTTAATGTGTTGTACTATGTGACTTAATGGTATAACTAGTACTCAAACAGTACTTTATACTTTGTGTTTCTGTGTGGGTGCAAACTGTTGAAATCTTTACTTAGTATATACTAAATTGATCTTCTGTATATAAAGATAATTGAAAATGAATCTTGATGAAGAATGGGATGGGAGAGGGAGTGGGAGATGGGATGGTTGCAGGTGGGAGGGGAGTTACGGGAGGGAAAAGCCGCTATAATCCAAAAGTGGTACTTTGGAAATTTATATTTATTAAATAAAAGTTTAAAAAAGGTGAAACTGACATCTTTTGGGTTGGTTATTGTTCATAATCTTGTCTGTAATCCTGTGAAACAGTGGTCTTTCTATTTTTTTCCTTAACATTATTGGTAATGGTGCATTAAGCCTGTGAATATGGGGTGGATTGAAATCATGTTTTTGCAAAAATTAAAGGAAAAAAATGAAAGAAAGGAAGGAGTAGGGTTGAGTAAGGAAGAGAAATATGGTTATCTATTCAGAATTGTATCTATGAAATGCATATAACTCATTCTCCTTATATTAGTAAAAATTTTATAAAAACTTACAAAAGGAGTGGCATGAAAGAAATAAAATAACCATAGACAAATGACAGTAATTTATATAACTAGCATAATTATTGTTAAGATATTGGTTACTGTGTCCCAGGCACAAAGAAGAAGGCAATAAAACTGAGAATACTTGGGACATTCAGTGAAATCAATGTGAGGGAACATTATGATGTGTTTGAAACTGATACCAGAGTTGTGGGGAAAAAGAAATAGCAAAGAATCCACAGAGAAATTGAAATAACAGAGGACAATGGATGAGCAATTTCCATTGGTTCCAGCCTGGGATCTAGGCCTGTACTCATAACCAAGCCATTTAGTTTATTTCTTCTACTTTTTCCTCTTTGGTAATATGTCACTGAAATGTGTTCTTTAAGATTAAGCTCATAAGCCGGCGCCACGGCTCACTAGGCTAATCCTCCGCCTTGCGGCGCCGGCACACCAGGTTCTAGTCCCGGTCGGGGTGCCGGATTCTGTCCCAGTTGCCCCCCTTCCAGGCCAGCTCTCTGCTGTGGCCAGGGAGTACAGTGGAGGATGGCCCAAGTCCTTGGGTCCTGCACCCCGTGGGAGACCAGGATAAGTACCTAGCTCCTGCCATCGGATCAGCGCAGTGCGCCGGCCATTGGAGGGTGAACCAACGGCAAAGGAAGACCTTTCTCTCTGTCTCTCTCTCTCTCTCTGTCCACTCTACCTGTCCAAAAAAATAAATTAAAAAAAAACCCCATAATATATATTCTATGTCTCATCTTGAACATTTATATGGAAACCATCTGTAGATTTTATTCTATATACATTCGTTATTGAAGTTTCTTACAGGAGCCAGCCCTGTGGCAGGCGGGTTAAGGAGCTGTCTGCAGTGCCAGCATTCCACGGGTTCAGGTTCAAGACCTGACTGTTGCACCTTAAATCTGGCTCCCTGTTGATGCATCTGAGAAAACAGTGGAAAATGGCTCACATGCTTGGGCCCCTTCACCTACATGGGAGATGTGAAAGAAACTCCTGGCTTTTTCTCTGGCCCTGCTCTGGCTTTGTGGCCATTTGGAGGATGAACCAGCAGATGGGAGAAATCTCTCTCTCTCCTTCACTCTCTCTCAAATTCTACCTTTCAAATAAAATAAATAAACCTAATAAGACAAAAGTTTCTTTCAAAAGTATTCAGAAACAAGTAAGTGGCTTTTAGGATGGCATGTTTATCTGATGCCAGAAATGATTTTAGAGGAATAATGTCTTCATAGATGTTTGAAAGGCTCTTTCTCATATCTGTGCACTTTATATGTGGCCACCAAACAGTGGATGGTGTTGACTTATCAAAGTCTTACAGGATGTATCCATAAAGTACATGGAATTTCACTTTCTATAAACAAGAAGTTATTCTACACATTAAGATACATTTTCAGGTAAGATATTTCAGTATGTTTTTTGTTACTGGGTTATGAACTTAAAACAGAAGTTTCAGGGCTTAGCTATAGCTTGGCATCTAAGGAAAACATGTCCAATTTGCTTAAAAATGCCCCGAAATATTATCTCCTCTGAAAATAAAAAGAGTTGCTGAAAAAATTGCAGTCATCCATGTGTAGGGAAAGATAGATCTAATTTGTGTCAGAAGTCACATAAACACCATAGACGTCTGCTTGTCAAAGGTAGTAAACACCCTTTCATTCCTCATGGCACCAAGCTCAAATGCAGCAACAACAGAATCCCAACATATTTCTGAAAGGAAAGAAGGCAGTGAGTTAACTCCTCAGTGGAGCGTGTCTCAGTGTGATCACTACGCAAGCTGAGCCTCCTTCTGTTCTGCACATAGACACCACCTATTTCCATATGATGAAGAGACTAATTATTACATCACAAGCCGCTATTTTTTGTTGATTTTAGTTTTGTAACTGATATATTTGCTCTACCTGTGTCAGCAATTCACCTGTCTTAGCAGGTGTCTTTGACATGATACATGATACAGAATGTAACAAATGCTGGGTATAAGGAATGAACCATTTGAATGGCTATAATTGACAGCTTAACAGAGAGAACTATATAATAAGACTGAAAGAAAGGAGTTCAGAATGAATACTGTGACTGTGGGGCCCAGAAGACCTTCAGAGTACAGATTTCAGACTAAATTTTTTGCCTATATTCATTTCAAGGTTTATTATAACTTGATCATATTTTCCTAGTGGGGTCTAACAAGGGGTTACCTGCAGTGATCTTAGGTTAGTGTTCAGAACTTAATCACTCCTTCCTCCACCTGGTTGTCCATAGGTGAAGGATACTGTTCACCACTGCTGATGTAGAATTTGCCATGTATCTTGGTTGCCACAGAAGTATGGGTACAAGGGACAACACAATGTTATGAACTCAATCATTAAGAAGATTTGTTTCACTTACCAATCAGATTAACTTCTCTCAACATTTGCAAAGAGAAGCTGCCTAGGGAGTTTTCATCCTCTGAACTTAAACCCAGAAGGGGATACATGGAGCAGGCACACGGCCTGAAACAAGGTCCAGTTGGACCACAGCCCGAAGCAGAGGTGCTCTATCCAACCTGTATTTTATTATTGCATATGTATGTTCCTGATGGCATTTTTACACAGAAAAAATTAATGAATAAACCCAGTTACATTAACTTTATTGCCTATTTTTCATGTTGGGTGAAGTCTAAGAAGGTGATATGAGAAATCCAAGAAAACCTCTGAAATGTACAGATCCTTCTACACTGTTTGGCGATTCCCCGATATTTTCAAGTGCCAGCCTCAGAATTCTTCACTTATTGGAGACACAGTCTGTTACCTGTAAATCATTTTATGTTCTCGATGTTATGATGATTACTTCCGCAGTACTTCCTCAGCCCATAGAAATTTAGAATGTCATAACTGGTTTTTTAAGAGCCTACTTTAAAATAAGAGATTTCTGAGAAGAGCTATCCATTCTTTCAGAACATAAGCAAGATATTTTGACTGAAATTTCTTTACAGAAAGAGCCAGAAATTCCCCCACCAACCATAACATTGAATTTATTGATTTTTATGTATTTACCCATTAGTGCTAACTCTTGGGTACTAACCTGTGATAGTCGAATGCATATGTAGGCATAGTCTTAATAAGGCCTGAATTATCCCAAGTGTTTTAAGAAAGTTCTGATAGTATTGATCAAAATGTTTTAATGGCTTAGTTGTGTTAAGTCCCTTTTGTTGAATAACCCAGCTTTTCAATATGTAATCCCTGTGAAATGTTCATACTGGGTTAAAGGTAGACAAATTTTCTATGGCTATAACAAAATATCTGAGACTGGGTACTTTATAAAGAAAAGATAACCTGCGGTACACCTGAACCTGCGGATTTAATAAAACAAAGGAAGCCAAAAGCTCTTACTCTGTAAGAATCTTTTCTTTTTCTCCCATTCATCAGACAAGGAGAAATTAACTACCATATTTGAGTAGCCCCTTGAAAAGTACCTGGGGATTGGTCCCGAGCTCTGGGAAAATTATAGCCTGAAAGCAACCATGTGAGAGGGTGTAGACGTGGATTGTCCATCCCCAACCCAGTCTTGAGGTGACCAAAGCTCAGGCCTAAAAATTGTCTGCAAATGAGATCATTCCAAATGGTCCAAACTGCACCAAGATTTCTGCCCCATAGACACTACAGCATACTGAATGAATGTTTCTTAGCTCATAGTTCCGTAAGTTCAAGAGCATGCCACATTGGCATTTCTTCCCCTCTGGTGAGGAGTGTCTCAATAAATGACATTACAAAACTGCGAGTGTGTGCACATGTGGTGAGCAGTGCATATGGGAGAGGGATTGAGGAGCAGTGCAAGGATCTCTTGAAGTAGCCTGTCCTATGACAGCTTCATTAATTTCGTCTCAGGATGATTTCCCCAGGGACCTAATTACCTCCACCTAGATCCTACTTCCTGAAGGCCCACCACCTGTACACCACCACACTAGAGGCCAAGACTCCAGCATATCTATGAACCTTTGGGACACAAAATCAAACCATATCCAGATCCTAGAACCTGATTTATCCATAACAATTGTCTCATTTTCCATTATGCTTCTACCTGCATGAATTTTTGTATTCCTCAAGCCTTATCAAGCCTTTTCTCACCTTTGCGATAGTTTATGTTTTGCAACATTTTCTGTACTTAATCTTTCTTCAGCACTTCGTCTGATTTACCCATTCTTATCCTTTAAAACCCAACTCAAACAGCATCTACTCAGAGATGTCTTCATTGATCATATCTCTTCTCTAAAATTACCATGCCTTTACCTTGCCCATTCCTTCCTAAAACATTAAAAAATCAGTAATTATTTTACTTGTTTTCAGACAGGCTTACCTTCTCTCTCTTAAGAAAACACAAACTTTAATATTTCAAAAAAGTACAGTTTATTTGTCAGTGTTTTACCAGTATTTAGGAACCAACGTATGAAAAAATAAGGTAGCATATTGCAAATTAAAATTATGAAACTAAAAACACATTTATTTTAGCTGGGGTCTCCTACATCCATGAGTTCCTATCTGATTGACTGTTAAATTATAGTCTATGACTACACTGAGAGTAAAGCTCATACACTCAGTTTATTGCTGAGGTGGTTAACAAAGCTGCTCATAGTTCATTGTTACCAACATTCATTCAGTATGCTGTAGTGTCTATGGGGCAGAAATCTTGGTGCAGTTTGGACCATTTGGAATGATCTCATTTGCAGACAATTTTTAGGCCTGAGCTTTGGTCACCTCAAGACTGGGTTGGGGGTGGACTATCCACTTCTAAACCCTCTCACATGGTTGCTTTCAGGCTATAATTTTCCCAGAGCTCGGGACCAATCCCCAGGTACTTTTCAAGGGGCTACTCAAATATGGTAGTTAATTTCTCCTTGTCTGATGAATGGGAGAAAAACAAAAGGTTCTCATGGAGTAAGAGCATTTGGCTTCCTTTGTTTTATTAAATCCGCAGGTTCACATGTACCACAGGTTATATTATTTCTAAAACATGTTGATAATGCATAATAGAAGCACACACACGCATAGAGAGAGACTGAGGCATTGCTTTGGTAATCTGATCTCAGAAGTGATATTCCATCACAGTTGTCAATTTGGAAACCAATCAGGGAAGGAAATTTCCTTGAACGTTAATACCAAGATGCTGGGGTCATCACAGAATTTGCCTACTGCAGTTGCAGATAGTGTAAAGACTACTCTGGGTTACACTACATTGGCTCCAATTTTCTTTCCTCTACAGTGTATTTTCTGTTAAATTTGTCATCACAGAAGCAGGTATTTTGCCTAGTAATCCAGATGGCTATATCCCACACTGAAGTACCTGGGTTTGACTCGGCTCTTCATACTGATTCCAGCTTCTTTCTAATGAAGAGCCTGAGAGGCAGCTGTGATGTCTCAGGAAAAAATTGGATTTCTGCCACCAACCTGAGAGACCTGGGTAGAGTTCTGAGCTCCTGGCTTTGGCCCTGGCTGCAGCAGTTTTTTGAGGGAGTGAATCAACAGATGAGGATACTCTTTCTCTCTCTCTTTTTTCTCCATCAATTAAATAACATTTTTAAAAAAAAAAAACATTTCATGACAATATTTGGAACACCAAAGAAATGCAGCAATTATTTGCGAAGTACATTTTCATATAGATGGATCGATAGATAGGTAGATGATTGATAGATAGATAGATAGATATGCATGTGTGTAGATAGATAGATAGATGTGTGTGTGTGTGTGTGTGTGTACTTTGAAATGCAGAGACAGAGACAGGATGATGGAAATTACATACAGACACCTGCTGCTTCCCTCCACAAATGCTCACAACATTCAAGACTGGGCCAGTCCAAAGCCAGGACCCTGAGACTCAGTCTGTTTCTACCAATATCCAAGTGCTTGAGCAATCCCCTGTTGCCTCCCAGGGTGCACATTAGCAAGAGACTAGACTCTAAAGTGGAGCTAGAACTCAAACTCAACTAACCCCTAGGGGATGCATACTTCTTTTTTTAAATTTGTTTTTTATTTATTTGAAAGTTAAGGGAAGGGGGGAAGACAGAGAAAGAGAGGAGAGAGAAGAGCTGAGGGAGGGGGAGAGAGAGAGAGAGAGAGAGAGATCTATCCACTGGTTTACTCCCTAGATGGCTGTGGCAGGCTGAAGCCAGGAACCCGGAACTACCTCCAGGTGTCCCACCTGGGTGCAGGGGCCCAAGCACAGAGACCATCCCCTGCTGCTCTCCCCGGCCATTAGCAGGGAACTGGACTTGGAAGAGGAGAAGCCTGGACTCCAGTTAGCACCCATATGCACAGATGGCAGGGTTACTGGCTATGCCACAATGCCAACCCCAGGGATATGGACTTCTCAAAAGTATCTTAACTATTGTGCCAAGTGTCCACCCAAAGACACATTTTCAAAATAACCTCAGCTCTATCATTGTCATTGAATTCAGGGAGTCCCAAGAATTAAAATATGTCAGTTAATTTTATTTATCCATGCATTCATTTAACAAATGCTTGTAGTATATTGAATAGGCCTAGAATATGTTTAGTAATGTAAATATGTTGATGAAGAAAAACAGAAATTGTCTGCATCCAGAGAATTTTAGTGGGAGATAACTATATTAATCAAATATAAAATTTCATTTTCTGGAGAAATCAAGTACTACCTGTATTATTATTATTATTATTATTTTATTTTAATTCCACAGTTTCAGATACATTACAGGTTAAATTGTGTCTATAACAGATTGGTACTGCACAGTGAATTTGCATCTGTGCTTGATTAACTCATGAGGGAGTGTTTAAGGCTTTTCCTCAACATTCACATCATAAAGATGTTAACACTGCGTCTTGTGTTTATTGCATTGGTAAACCCACAACACAGAAAACTGTCATAGATAACATTTATTCCATGTTGGTTTGTGACTAAATGTTTTCTGATGGGCTGTGAATCTCAGTTCATGGATTAAAAGTATAGCAACCTCAAATAGCTCTGAGGCTTATGTAAAGCATCATCAAAATTCATAGGCAACTCAGCAGGAAGGACTGCAGATAGGCTTAAACTCATTGTCAAAAAAGTATTGCCGATGTCCCTGAATTGATAAAACCCATATAACCAGATTTTTCCATCTCCTTAATATATTTTTAAAGCTTATACTGTGTGTGTGTGCGTTTGTGTGTGTGTAGGCGTGCTCGGAGGGGTAGGGGACTTCAGAGACATAGGAGTTTGAAGCAAGCACAGTTATTCAGTGGTGACTGAATTATATTTTGTTGGCTTATAACATATAACTTTATAAATTCCAGCCTCCATTATTTCCTACCATCTTTGCTTGTACTCTCTTTTCTCTGGGCCAATTTTCTAGGAGTATTCCCTGTAGAACAGATGAAACTAGCCTGCTTGAACTTCTTCTGTGATGTGCTTGACAGAAAACAACTTTTGTCTTTCAAAGGAAAGTAAACAATTGCAGAGGGACTGAACCTATTTCCAGGCTCATTGCTATGCATGTGATGGACTGAGAGAATGACCTAGGAGGTCTTTCAATTGCTCCTATTTTTAATACAAGTTTCCTTCATTTTTAAAAAAGTTTAATGACTTGGGATTTCATTTACACCAAATAATGAGAGCCTGTGCAAGACTGCAAATTGTATCTTGGGTGTTGCCATGCACTGCTGCACTTGATAGATAATTTATTCAGAGTCCTGGAAGAGAGCTTTTTAAAAATAACTGACATGGAGGATGCCAATAAACATTGATGCCACGCGTGTGCCAGCTGCGAAATCATTAGTAGGTGAAACGCCCTGCCGTGCACACAGCTTCAGACTGATTTGAGCAGGGATGTAGTTTAGCCAAAAACAAATTAATTCATGAATTTGCCTTACTTATGGTTCTTTATCTCAGTTCTGTCTTTTGAAATTTTCATTTATTTATTTCTTATATTGGTTTATTTTGGTGGCTTTACCATTTGAAAATGCAGAATGTTCTCTTCTCTTATATTTCCTAGAAGATAAAAGTGCTGTTAGTGGAAGATTACCATTACAACTCTGACCTTCTAGTTAGTTGGTAAGTGGAAAATGAGCTGATATTTGCTTGGAGCTTCTTTGTGAGAGCTAGATGATTTCATGATATTGTTTAGTCACTCATAAATGGACGCAGTGCCAGTTTATATTGTGATAAACTTAGTCACACTTATTATTTCACTGGTGCTACAAATAATTAATGGGAAGAATTCATTTGTTCTAAGTATTTGCAAGGAGTGAAATAGGATCTATGGAAACAGGGTAAAATATTTCTGATTTTGAATAATGGAAAGATTTTCAATTTTTTTATTTTTATTTGAAATACAGAGAGAGAGACAAAGATCTGCCATCCACGTGTTCTCCGTGCAAATTCCTGCAATAGCCTGTGCTATGTCAGCTCATAGTCAGGACGACGGAGCTCAATCCAGGTCACCTCCGTAGGCTTCAGGGAACCAAGTGCTGGAGCCCTCACTGCCATCTCTCAGGGTGAGCAGCCTGGAATCTGAAGAGAACCCAAGATTTAATCCGGGAACTCAGACATGGTAACAGGCTTCCAAGCCCTGTCTTAAGCGCTGTGCCATGGAATATTAGCCAAAGTGAGAAAGTTGTTTTTTATATTTCCACCTAGAAAACATATCTAGACTTGGTAGGAGGGAGAGAGGAAGTGAGCAGCATTATATTTTTAGAATTACATCTATAAATACATTGAATTGTTCCCTTTGTAATAATATCATATTAACATGAAAAAATACATCAGATGGAAAAAAATACATCCAGTCTAATTCTAGCTCCATATTATGCAATACAATAATGGAGGACACAAGTCACCACACTGTAATAAGGAATACCAACATTCCATTAGTAATATTACCTTCAGGAAGAAAAGTAGCTTTGGAGTCGTGTCTTCCACATTATTTTTGCATGAAGTACAGAGCTCATTCTCTTTATTTTTCCTTAATTATGATTTCTTTCTCTTTCTTTTGCTTTTCTTTTCAAAAGAACCCAGATAAAAAAATAATAATTTTAAGATTCATGTTTGTGGAACCACAATATTATTAGCTAAATGCAACCAATTTCACAGCTACTAGTATACTAATTAGCATTTCATTATATTAAATGCCTTCTTAAACATTCCTTAATAATGTAAGATGTTACATTCATCTGACTACATTAATAGGATGTTACATGTGAAATTGCTGTATTTAATCATTTTGAATTACCAGGATTCCAACTTAATATATGTTATGTTGTGGTAAAAAGTTAGACATCACTAGACTAATGCAAAAATTTTTAAAATATTCTTATGTGAAGACGGGTTTAGTCACCAAAGGCATGGAAAATACATGGTGTGAGTGACACAATAGCTCCTGTGTTACTCACCTTAGTATTTTTGCTCCTAACTCATTAGCCAAACCTGGTGTCACTGCCCCAACACAACTCCAAGTGGAGACGGGAAATGTGAGCAAGCACTTGACTACTGATCTGTGAATATCTCTGCCTAAAACCACACAGATACTGAGGAATGCATGAAGCTCCACGTGGTAAAATTCCTATTTAAGAAATTCTATAGATCCATAAAATGAGAGGCCAATGTAATTATTTTGGAGATAAAGCATTTCTTTTTTTTTTTAGACACATAACTTTTATTTATTTATTATTTTATTTTTTTAACTTTTATTTAATGAATATAAATTTCCAAGTACAGCTTTTGGATTACAGTGGCTTTTTCCCCTCACAACTCCCCTCCCACCCACAACCCTCCCATCTCCCGTTCCCTCTCCCCTTCCATTCACATCAAGATTCATTTTCAATTATCTTTATATACAGAAGATCAATTTAGTATATATTAAGTAAAGATTTCAACAGTTTGCACCCATGAAGAAACAAAAAGTGTAAAATACTGTTTGAGTACTAGTTGTGGCATTAAATCACAGTGTACAGCACATTTAGGACAGAGATCCTACATGAAGATTAAGTGCAGAGTGACTCCTGTTGTTGACTTAACAAATTGACATTCTTGTTTATGGTGTCAGTAATCTCCCTAGGATCAAGTCATGAGTTGCCAAGGCTATGGAAGCCTTTTAAGTTTCCCGACTCAGATCTTATTTAGACAAGGTCATAGTCAAAGTGGAAGTTCTCTCCTCCCTTCAGAGAAAGGTACCTCCTTCTTTGATGACCTGTTCTTTCCACTGGGATCTCTCTCGCAGAGATCTTTCATTTAGTGTTTTTTTTTTTTTTTTTTTTTTTTTTTTTTTTTTTCCAGAGTGTCTTGGCTTTCCATGCCTGAAATACTCTCATGGGCTTTTCAGCCAGATCCGAATGCCTTAAGGACTGATTCTGAGGCCAGAGTGCTGTTTAGGACATCTGCCATTCTGAGTCTGCTGTGTATCCCACTTCCCATGATGGATCGTTCTCTCCCTTTTTGATTCTATCAGCTAGTATTAGCAGACACTAGACTTGTTTGTGTGATCCCTTTGACTCTTAGACCTATCAGTGTGATCCATTGTGAACTGAAATTGATCACTGGGACTAGTGAGATGGCATTGGTACATGCCACCTTGATGGGATTGAATTGGAATCCCCTGGCACGTTTCTAACTCTACCATTTGGGGCAAGTCCGATTATGTATTTCCCAAATTTATTTAATAAATATAAATTTTGAATGTAAAACTTTTGGATTATAGCGGTTCTTCCCCCCACCATAACCACTCTCCCACATACAAACCATCCCATCTCCTACTCCTTCCCCATCCCATTCTTCATTAAGATTCATTTTTAATTATCTTTAAATATAGAAGATCAACTTAGTACATACTGAGTAAAGATTTCAACAGATTTTACCCACACAGAAACACAAAGTATAAAGTACTTTATAAGCACCGTGGCTTACTTGGTTAATCCTCCACCTTGCCGTGCCAGCATCCCATATGTGTGCCAGGTTCTAGTCTTGGTTGCTCCCCTTCCAGCCCAGCTCTCTGTTGTGGCCCAGGAAGGCAGTGGAGGATGGCCCAAGTGCTTGGGTCCCTGCACCCACATGAAAGACCAGAAAGAAGCACCTGGCTCCTGGCTTCATATTTGCACAACACTGGCCATAGCGGCCATTTGTCTGTCTCTCTCACTGTCTAACTCTGCCTGTCAAAAAAAAAAAAAAAAAAAAAAAAAAAAAAAAAAAAAAAAAGAAAGAACATATCCAAAAGTTATAAATTGGAAAAAACATTGAGTAAGAAACCCAAACCAGTGCCCAAATGGGATCCCAGCATCACAGGCAGCAGCTTGACCCACTGAGCCACAGCTCAGGACCTCAGCCTAGGAGATGTTTGTAATGCCAAGAGGTACTGAAAACAAATTGCTTGGTTATCTTAATCATGGCCTTACTGTCCTTCACTCTGTGTTAGCTTGGTTGTGGGCCCACTGACACAAAAACCACCCTCCCACCCGCAAACCCTCCCATTACACAAACAGAACAGCTTCCCATAGATCGCTCCACGGCATTCTCAGTCCCATTTGAGCTGCCGGACATCACTAGTATTGACTCCTTCTAGGGACCTCTGATGCAGTTTTCTGATCCGGCAGTTCCCAGTGTTTCTGACAGTTGTGTAGGGCTAATTCATACAGAAAAATCACACCCTAGAAACCACTGCTATTAATTCCATTCTTCCAGTGAAACCTGGACTGTCTGACAAGCCCCTTAATAGGCCAACAATATTAGTCTCTACATAGTAGATGGAAAATGAGAGATAACCAAAATCATACATTTTTTAAGATCTATTAATTTATTTGAAAGCATAATTTCAGAGAGAGAATGAGAAACAGAGAATGAGAAAGAGAGAGAGAGAGATCTTCCATCTGTTGCTTCACTCCCAAAATGGAGTGAAAAGCCCCAAAAACCAGGACTGGGCAGGGCAGAAGCCAGAAGCCATGAGATTCATCCTGGTTTCCCACATGGGTGCAGGGGCCCAAGCACATGAACCATCTTCAATTCTTTCCCAAATGCATTAGCAGAGAGCTGTCCCAGAAGAGGAGCAGCCGGTGCCCGTAGGGTATGTCAAAATCATAGGCCATTGCTTTACTTGCTACACCGAAACACAAGCGCAAGGTCACAATTTTTAAAAGTGATGGATCCTGGGGCAAGCTGCCACCCGCAGTGCTGGCATCATGCTCGAGTCTCGGCTGCTCCTCTTCCAATCCAGCTCTCTGCTATGTCCTGGGAAAGCAGCAGAAGATGGCCCTGGCATCTATGTGGGAGACTCAGAACAAGCTCCTGGCTCCTGGTTTCAGATCGGCACAGCTCCCACTGTTGCAGCTATTTGGAGAGTGAACCAGCAGATAGAAGACCTCTCTCTTTCTCTGCTTCAGCCTTTCTTTAAATATGCCTTTCAAATAAATAAATAATCTTAAAAAAATTGATGAAGCTCAAAGTTCAAGCCCAAGCAGTCTGGCAAATGGTAGTCTAAAATCTAATATGAATTTATTTAAAAACTAGGTTTCTGTTTTCTAGAGGGGAGTATACTAAACTGCATATAAAATAACTTAGAATCAAGTGTTAGCTTAATCATTAATTAGTGACTTGCTTTTTTTAAGATTTATTCATTGATTTGAAAGTCAGAGTTACACAGAGAGAGAAGGAGAGGGAGAGAGAGAGGTCTTTCATCTACTGGTTCACTCCCCCATTGGCAGCAACGGTCAGAGCTGAGCCAATCCGAATCCAGGAGTCAGGAGCTTCTTCTGGGTCTCCCATGTGGGTTCAGGGGCCCACGGACTCTGGCCATCTTCTAGTGCTTTCCCAGGCTATAGCAGAGAACTGGATCAGAAGAGGAGCAGGACTCGAACCAGCGTCCATATGGGATGCTGACACTGCAGGCGACAGCTTTACCAGCTACGCCACAGTGCCAGCTCCAATTGCTAAATCTTAAACTCAGGTAATTCCTCTTGCTATTCTGTCTCTCATCTTTACAAGGAATATTAAGTTTTAGATGACCTTTAATATCTTATTCAACTTAAGAATCCTACAAATCCTACTCTTCACTAAAATATTTTCCTCCAAATGTTACCTCACTCCATAAAAATTTCCAAAAATAATTGATGCCTAGAAAGGCTTTCATATCAAGGATCTGAGGGCGCAGTAAGTACATGCACGCCCATAGTTGTGGGTGATCCTGTGCCTGGCTGGGAGACTGCTGGCGTAGCCCACGCAGGAGGTTAAGAGGGCATGGCACACCTTGCCTATGTCTACCAGGAAGGAACCTATGACCTGACTGCTGGCAGGCGGCATGAGCCCTAGGCACATTTACCCTAACTCACTTCCTGTTGAAGGGCCTTGTAATTGTCAATCAGATAAACAGCTCCCTGGCGTGGCCCACTCCCATAAGGAGCACCTGAAAAGCTATGTATGCTACAGGACCTTCAAGCTGATTGGAGAAGTGTAGAGACCCCAGTATCTGCTTTATCCTATAGAATTAGTGTGGCCTACTCTTCTCCCCAGCCCTCTAAAAGCTTGTGCCTGATTGTTAATAAAAGGACGTGGTCACTGAAACTTGTCTCCAGTGCTTCTTGTCAAAGAACGCCGTCACCCCGCTATCCCAACAGTGTGGGCCTCGCAGGATGAGTCTGCCCATAGTAGACAAAATGATCTCTTCTTGCAGACACCCATATCTGGATTCCTGGGACCTGTGAAGATGTTATGCAGAAAAATAATTTTATAGATGTGATTGAATTAAATATATTGAGGTGGATTATCCAGGTGAGTCATACATAGTTATAAAGGACCATATGGAAAGAAGGAAGGAGGAAGGAAGGAAGGGAGGGAGGAAGAGGAAGAGGAAGGAAGGAAGGAGAGAGGAAGGAAGGAAGGAGGAAGGAAGGAAGGAAGGAAGGAAGGAAGGAAGGAAGGAAGGAAGGAAGGAAGGAAGGAAGGAAGGAAGGAAGGAAGAGGAAGGAAGGAAGGAAGGAAGGAAGGAAGGAAGGAAGGAAGGAAGGAAGAAGGAAGCAAGGAAGGAAGGAAGGAAGAGGAAGGAAGGAAGGAAGGAAGGAAGGAAGAAAGGAAGGAAGGAAGGAAGAAGGAAGGAAGGAAGGGAGGGAGGGAGGGAAGGAAGGAAGGAAGGAAGGAGGATGGAAGTGGAAGGAAAGCAGAGATACAATGATGTAATCTGAGGTAGGAGCAATGCAGAATCAAGGAATGTGAATAGTCTCCAGAAGCTTCAAAAAGTAAGGAAATTTGTTCTTATAGCATCTAGAAGCTCTGCTCGCCTAGTTTACATTTGTAATCTCCAAAATTTTAAGAAAATAAATTTGTAGTGCTTTAAGTCATTAAGTTTGTGGAGATTGATTGTAGCTGTGACAGCTAACGAATGCCATGCCGAGCATCATACACTACACGACTCATTCCAGGTCTCCCCTCTCTCTGTGTTCATACACTGCCTGTCAGTGTTTGCATCAATAATGGCAACTATCAATGCCATGTATGCGCAGTATGTACATAGTATGTGCAGTATGTACATAGCATGTGCAGTATGTAATTAGTTCTTACCAGAACTTTCATGTAGCCCCCTTACTGGCCTCCCTGCTTCCATCTTCATTCCAATCTGATCCATTTCATGTATGGTATCCTGAATGATCTTGATTATGTTGTTGATATCACGTAATGTTATGTCACAGCTGTTCTTAAAATTATCCAATGGATTCTGATCATCATGAATGATCTCTCAACCACTTATCGTGGTGTCTAGACATATTGCAACACTCTATCCTATTTTAATATCGTATAGTTTCTTTCTGCCACCACAGACACACTGGTCTTCTTTAAATTTCTGGACCTTCTGCATTTTATTCCTACTAAATGCCTCCACATTTAAGTTTCTTTGTTGAAATGACTTTCCTCTTCTGAAGATGTACATTGTCTTTTGTGTATTTCTTTTTCAGTCTAAATATCATTATTTCATACATGTGAGTATTTTTAGTCTAGTTAAATCCATCAGCTTCCTAGCCTTTAGGATATCTCAGTAAGGACTTTGGCTGCCTCCCTACTTCTTTACCCAAACATTTTCTCCATTCCGGAGTCTGAAGAGACTCAAATTCTGGCTTTTGCCACTAATATGCAGCTCTTCCTTTTCAACTATTTTTGTTCATGTGAGATATAACTCTGATGGTCAAATATGTCTAGGAATAAGTCATTTGTAGAGAGATCTTGTATTTTCTAATCCAGTTTGCACATTGTCTTTGTCAAAGACAGTGTACTCTTATTTTCTCTTTTCCAAACAAACACAGATCAGTATCTGATACTTTCTTTGTGTATTGATTTCACTGTCTGTGCTCACCTCATGGTGGCAGAATAATGTAAACTCCAATGTGCCTAGCACATTAAGTATTTGTTACAGAAATATATGTGATTATTAATTGGTAATTAGTTTTCCCATGAATTGAGTTGCATCAGAAATTTTTATATTAAAGGAAAGAAGAACATTTGTTTATCTCCCCGTAAAAACATCTTGGGGTGAAAAGGTTTCACCATCTTCCTCACTAATTAGTCTTCCAGGCAAACTTTATAGAACTTTGTTTAATTTCTAGAGAGAGAGGCCATATATGCAACTTTTAGCAGTGGAAGCCAATTATAATCTGTGAGGTACAGAGCAAAATAATGAGAATTTTGTGCTTACTTTGACATAAAAGTGGATTAGTCATTCTCCTTTGCCATTATTAAATAGCCACTTCCCTGGTTGCTCTGCTGGCCAATATGGAGGAATCATACTTGTCACAAATGCCAGACCATCACTTATGGTCACATCATGAGGAGCAAGGAAACAAGGAAAAACTGAATGAGAGATTAATGCAAGGGATATAGAAAGACAGTAGAGCAGTCAGCCAAAATGTGTCTTCTAAAACTGCAGTTGACTCTGGTGATTTCTGTTCTTCCTTTCAATACTTATGAATAGAGAGAAAAAATTGTTCTTTTTCCTTGTTGCCATCACTGTAATTTTCAAATGGTATTGTAAAATGTGATAACTTGTATTTCAATACCTAAGATGTTTGAATAGGTAAAATAAAGTTAATTGTTGATTCCTTTAAATTTTCTGCCTCCACAGAATGATTTTTTTCTCCTCATATAAATGATTGACTTGTGTAATTACATGTTAAGTGCTGTTTTTCAAAATATGACATCAGTGAATAAAATGATTTTATTTTAGATTGTTTTTCAGAAATATTTCAGATGGCTTACTATATATAATCTATGCTGAAAAATGTGGATCAAATCTATGCTACGTATTATGACATTATTTTTCTCTGACAATATACATTATGTAAAGTATTTTCATGTCTATATGTAGTTTTTAAAACAATTCTTTTTTTGAGACTTAATTGTGGTCATCTATAAATCCATCTGTTCACCACCCATTTAATGTAACAAAATTTTTGCATACTTCCTATGTATTAAACATGGATATTCCCTGGTGATATCAGTTATGAATAACTTACTATTTTTTCATTAGAAAATCACAGATGGCAATGGTATGAAGAACATAAATGATAATCCTACAAGAGATGTAAATGAAAAACTGTGAAAATGTTTTATTATATACAGAATGTTAATAATTTTTCTTGGTGTTTGTAAAACTCATCTAGAATTCAAAAATAATGTGGCTCTGATATTAGATGTTAATTGGACATGCAGAAGACTGGGACATTCTAAATAATTAAAACAATAAAACCTAATATTGGGCTGATGTTTATTAAAACGCCCACCAACATTTGGGAGCAAAAAACAAAGTTTATTATCGTGCTCAGTCCTCTTGTAAGTATTCATAAGATATGCTCTACACTGTAAAGCTATTATAATGACAGAGAATAAAGGAAGATTAGTCCAAAGGATGGAATGAGATTGAAGAAATTTGATAATAAAACATATATTAAAAAGGAAATACAACTGAATATAGATGAATGCTATCAGTAACAAGAAAAAGATAGCCTTCCCGCTTAATTTACTTTGGCAAACACTTGCATGTATGCAATGGGAATATCATCTAAATGCCTTATTAAAATATGTATCTCTTTGCTGCAGCTTGCTTTATCACACTCATAGATATATACTGCTTCCAGGAATATGTGCTTAAATGTGTTTTGTTAGCTGTTACCAAGAAAACCAAGGGGGATAAATTTGTTGTCCAAAGTACTTAGAATATAATTTCTTTTTAAAAATAATGCTCATATTTAGAAGACCCATGTTGACAATTTTCATTACTAATTTTCTATCAGCATCATAGATTATGAAAGCAAATTAAATAGTTTCTATAGCATATGTAAGAAAAATAATAAAACCTTTAGTCAAATTATATTTCTTGCATCATGATGTCCTGCAAAGTGATATCTATGCCACATTAAAATTCAATAGAAAAAATGTTGGATCATGGCCCTTAGTCATATTGATAATGTAATTAAAACCATATTGTGCCCTTAACGCTATTAACAACAGAAAAAAATGGTGAAAAATTATTTTTTCTTTCTACTAGTAAAATGCATCTAATAAAATACCACAAATATATTTCCTCCTTTTTACAAAATATCTAGATTTTGGATTTCTCAGTACATTAGAAGTGCAAATGTTCATTTAATATGTGAAGTTTAAATACACAGGGGTATGGACTCACATGTTGTGATAGAAAGGGTCTTTAAGATTACCATATTGTTTTTCTTTCATTGTTTCTGTGCCAATCTGTTCATGTTAGTGTGGTCAGATGTCATTCAATCTCTAATCATTTTTACAACTATAGTCACATCCTTATGAATAATACTACTCTATAACTATTTTTGACAGTAAAATTACATTCATTTTAAATGTTGGGAAATATCTGGTTTCAGCAATTATTAGTGGTAGGAGAGAAAGAGAAGAACTTTAATGGGATATTTTGTCCAATATATATAATTCACAGCCTTGAAATATTTAGATTTTCATCTTTGTTTAGAGTCAGCACTATAGAAATTTAGATCCTGCATATTGTAAAAATCTACAATTTATTTTTACAAATTGAGTAAATTAATTGGAAGAATTTCTCACACTAGGGTCCACATACATTTTGGGAACTACAATGTTATCATTATGTGGACTTGAGTATATTTAATAGTTGTTTTTTGTTTTTTGTTTTTTTTTTTTTTTTTTTTTTTTTTTTGGGAAAGGCAGAGATAGACTCATAGACACACACACACAGAGGGTGTTTCTATCTTCTGGTTCACTCTCCAAATCCCAAATGCCTGCAACAGCTGGGGCTACATTGCATCGAAGCCGGGAGAAGGATGATCCAGGTCTTTCATAAAGGTGTCAAGAATGCTATTATTTCTGCTATTGCCACTGCCTTCCAGGATCTACGCTGGAGGTGGCTGGAGTCAGAATCTGGGGCTAGGTATCAAATCCAGGCACTCCAACATGGGACAGGAACATATTAACCAGTGTCTTAACCATTAAGCTTAACACCTTACCCTATATATTTGTTTGGTGAGGATTTCTATTTGACTTGGCTAACTAGTAGTAGGTATATCCAAATATATTAGTTATGCCTAGTTTCATATATATAAACAAATATGTTGCCCAAAATCTCTGGCTGTTTATAGTAATCTTGGCATTTCAGGTTTCAAATTTTAAAGAATTTCAAGCATTCAAAAATTGCTCTTTATGTCAATAACTATGTTCTCAGTTTTTATCCTCAAAATATGATCTGTCAATATTTTGACTATCTGAAATTCACCGACACCTTAGAAATTCTGTTTCAGAATGTTACTTCTAATAACATTATGGTGAAATGTTGAAATTTATTAGGACTCTTCAGGAAAATGTAGTAAGCATTTTGGCTATTTCCTGTTCTTTCATTCCTAGCCCCAAAGCTTGAGGCTTGCTATGGTTTAAATATAATTTGACTTTCACACTAATGCAGGGCTTTAAATCCTCAAATCATAAGAATACTAAGAGGGTAACACATTAATCCATTTATAGTGTTTAGGAACTGAAACTAATTGGAGGTCTTTGGGAATTTGGAGGTGTGTTTTTGGTTGGTGGTTCTCACGAGAAGAGGCAGGCCTAGCTATTCCCTCTGCTTTCTGGCTCTCCGTGTGACCCATCCTCCACTGGTGATCCACCATGTCCATCTACCACATGCATCAGTGGCCAAACCAGTGAGGCCACCTGATCTGGGATTAAAAATTTCCATAATCATGAAACAAAACAACCTGGTTTCTTTACTAGTTAGTTGCCCAGGTATATATATGTCCTATAATAATGATGTAATAAATGCAATACTTTAGACAATCATTTATTTTCCTCATAATTTTTGGAGTCAGAAATTTAGAGAAGACTTGGCTGGATGGCATGTCATAATTTGTGTGTCCTAAACAGAATTGTCATTTCTATGACATTTTTCATGTATTGAGTCTTTCAGTGGTCACAGCTGAAAGACCATACGGAACTGAACATAGTTCATAATTGTTTCTAGTTCTCTTCATTTTGTCTCTTACATAGTTGATTAGGGCTCCAAGACGCCAAAGAGCAAGTTTCCAGTCCTCCCAAGGGTAACTGGAGTTGACATGATGTCAGGCTCACCACCGGGGTGAACAAAGCAAAGGTATAAATTTTAAGGAGGGGAAGGAGATTACTTTTCTTTATGAATGAAGTGGCAAATAGAAGCTTTAATGAAAGAGCAACTTTCCTGGTGACTGGTAATAGGTGTCTTATAATGACACTAGGGATCTATGATTTCATCTTGGCAATATAATTAAAATTCTGGACTTATGTACATGAATGTTTATTTTCTATCAGGATTGTCAATAAATTCTGTGTGTGTGTATACAGAGTCAATGTGTCTTCACTATTCAAAAGCAAAATCACCAACTCCTAGGAAAAAGTTAACACTAAGAGAAACAGAACAAATTCCAAAATTGAAAAACACTGCAGAAATACAAATAGAGGTAATACAGTATCAGAAGAGAGCAGGTGCTTGTTTTGCTTTGCAGTGAGTAAAGCCACTGCCAACAGTGCTGGCATCCGATAAATCACCAGTTGGTGTCCGGGCTGCTCCACTTCTGATCCAGCTCCCTGCTAATGTGCTGGGGAAGGCTGTGGAGGATGACTCAAGTACGTGGGCACCTGCACCCTGTGGGTGACCTGGCAGAAGCTCCTGGCTCCTCGTTTTAGTGTGGTCAGGCCCTGGCCATGCAGCCATTTGGGGAGGGAACCAGTGGATGAAAGATTTCTCCCTGTCTCTCCGTCTCTCCGTCTCTCTATAACTCTGCCTCTCAAATAAATAAAATAATTCTTTTAAAAAAGAAGCTATAATTTTAATTTTAAATTTTGATTGTTTTGGAATTAGCACAGGAGAAAAAGCCCATCCAACTAATTATATGAAGATATTCAACACATCATTATAGACTATTAAAGAACTTTTTGTGAGTGTATGCTAATATAAAGTGTTCTGAGCACATGCATGATAGACTATGAGAAATTATTAAATTTGATAGATTATGTATATTAAATTGATATATATACATGTTTTTATAGTACTTCTTTTGACTTATAATATCTTATGATGGGTTTATTGATCTGTAACACCACTGTAAGTCAAGAAGTATTAATACACATAATCATATTGCACATGTACATATATGCACAGGCATACACGCACACACAAGCTGGAACATATATGTAAACCACTTGACAATTCAACTTCAAATCATCAAGAAAGTAAAAAAAACAAGTGCTCATAGTTACCAGGTTAATGCTTTGGATGTATAAAAGTAAAAGGGAGGAAAATTGCCTATAAGCATATTTCAGACCCTTTAACAATTATTGACACTGGAGAAAATTGAAGTTGTCTAAGCAGTTCAAGTATATAAATAATATTGAACTTAGAGTATTAAATTTTTTGAAAAGGTGTCACTATAACGTGAGGACAAAATTATGACATTGGGAAATAAAAATATACGTGACTTGTAACACTTGTTTAGAGGAATTAGATTGGCCGGCGCCGCAGCTCACTTGGCTAATCCTCCGCCTGCAGCGCCAGCACAGCGGGTTCTAGTCCCGGTTGGGGTGCCAGATTCTGTCCCAGTTGCCCCTCTTCCAGTCCAGCTCTCTGCTGTGGCCCGGGAGTACAGTGGAGAATGGCCCAAGTGCTTGGGCCCTGCACCCCATGGGAGACCAGGAGGAAGCACCTGGCTCCTGGCTTCGGATTAACGCAGCAGCGGCCGCAGTGGCCATTGGGGGTGAACCAACGGAAAGGAAGACATTTTTCTCTGTCTCTCTCTCTCACTAACTCTGCCTGTCAAAAAAAAAAAAAAAAAAAAAAAAGGCATAAAGGAATTAGATTATTCTGTAATGAGAATAGTAATCCACAAATTGGGAAAACTACTGAAAATTCTTCCAAGTACGTGGTTGAAATGACATCTCCTTCAAAGTTCATCTGTAGTCTCCATAATCAAACAATTATAGTCCTCCAAAAAATTCTTACTATCTTTGTCTCTGAATTCCTTAATAGTATGTATTAACTTTATATTTAAGTTGTATTTTCAGCCAAATTGTCAGTATCACAAAACTTCTTAAATAGGATCATGTTGGGGCCGGCGTTATGGCACAGGGGTAACGCCCTGGCCTAAAGTGCCGGCATCCCATATGGACGCCTGTTCTAGTCCTGGCTGCTCCTCTTCAGATCCAGCTCTCTGCTATGACCTGGGAAAGCAGTAGAAGATGGCCCAAGTCCTTGGGCTCCTACACCCACATGGGAGACCTGGAAGAAGCTCCTGGCTCCTGGCTTTGGATTGGCACAGCTCCAGCCGTTGCAGCCATCTGGGGAGTGAACCATCCAATGGAAGACCTCTCTGTCTTTGTCTCTCCTTCTCTTTCTGTGTAACTCTGACTTTCAAAAAAATAAATAAATCTTTAAAAAAATAAAATTATGCTGATTTTGCATAACCATATATAGACTAATGTTTTTTGTTGGTGCTTAGTATTACAATAACAATCAAGAAAGTATTTTAAGAAATAGAAATTGCACTCTATGTAAAATACTTCTTAATATCTAACAAAGAAGCCATCAATGGATAACATGAGAAATTAAATGACACAAAAGTAATTTCCATATTTTGGAACTCTGCATTTGACTATTCACATAATTCATATTTTATAAATATTACACTGGGAACAAGTCTCACACAATGAATATTATTTTAGTGGTAGCATGTTTGAGTTCTACTTAACTCTATGACAGCCCATAATTTGGCTTTACCAAAGTGATTCAATTCTTCAAATTCTTTCTCTTCCTCTTCACAGGGGTCTTTCTTCCCAGCTTATTATCCGAGCTTATCACTATTTTAACCTGCTTTACCAGTATTTGTAACTAGTGGACACTTCAGCAAATACTTATTTCTTTTTTTTTTTAACTTTTATTTAATGAATATAAATTTCCAAAGTACAGCTTATGGATTATAATGGCTTCCCCCCCATAACGTCCCTCCCACCCGAATACTTATTTCTTTATTGTCTGTCCAAAGTATTATTTCCACGGAGACATAGCCTTTGTTGTGTTCATCTGTATATCCCAAAACCAATCATAGTGGCTGAAAAGTACAAATCAATCACTATCCAGGAAACGAATGAATGAGTAGGTGTCCTAGTGAGTTGTTAAATCATTTTACTTGCTAGTAATTAAAAAATACACCTGCAAAAATACTTAATCATTTATAATTCATGTGTGACACTCAAAGAAAATGCCTCCAGACAGAAATAACAGGTTACATTCAAGTGGTATTGCTGTATATTTTAGCAGCTACGACTAACTCTCACAGGACATGGCATAGGAAGTGATTTTATGTTTTCACTTTGTAGAGATCGATGCTCTGAAATGTAGAATAGCAATGTTGAGTTTGTGTGTGTGTGTGTGTGTGTGTGGGAGCATGTAGGTGTATGTTTCTGTAAATCTGTATATCTATACTTAGATAGAGATAGACTACAGAGAGTGGGAGAGACAGACCAAGAGAGAGAGAGAGAGAGACAGAGAATATGAATTTAGGAAAATTTTAACCCAGAAATAAGCATCAGGACTTGTGCATCTTGGCAAATATTCCTTTCTTTGTCTTCTAAATAAATAAAATCTCCATTTTCTTTTAACATGGGTTAATTTGTGAAAATAGCAACATCAGAGAAGTTTTGCCAGATAACAGCTGATGCCATGGCAGGAGGGGCATTATCTTAATTATTCCACTGGTCTGATTGGGAGAGATCAGCCATGGCCATATTCATATGAGCAATTGGTTATGCCATTCTCCTAGGCCATCTGTATACTAATGTGAGTGGTGATGCCAGAGCCAGACTAATGGCAATCAGAAGTGTGCAAGTAACAGCACTTTAGGCTGATCTTTTGGGTAGAGTTACTGCAGAATATGCAAATTAGAAAATCCTTCATTAGCATTCTCAAGTTCTCCTTTCTTCCTCTCTTTGCTCTTTGTAACCTTTCAGCATCATTGTTCCCTCCTGAATATTCACATAAAATTCCTCAAAGTTTTTTTTTTTCTTTTTTCCAAAGCAACTCTCTAAAATAAATTGTTTAGGGTTCTTAATCACAGGAGGCGTTTATTTTTCCTATGATTGCAGGGATGACACCAACCGGGCAAACACTGAAAAGCAACTGCTTTCTAGCAGCATGCCACAGGACATGCGGTGAGTACATTTGATAATGAAGGATTCTGTAATTTACAAATCATTTGGTAAAATGACAATCTCTGGAAGGGTTTCTATTATTATCACTCTTCACTGCCTCTCCTTGTTTATTAGTCTAGCAATTAACCTTATTTTGTGAAATTTGAAAGAAAAAAAATGATCATGCTTTTTTTATTCTGGAAAGCAAATTTTAAAATATTTGATTGGTATTTATTCATGACAGAGTTTATTCTGACTATGCTTCTTAAAGGTTCATCCCAAAAACAAAATTATAAAAAAAGATAACTCTATTAGCATATATATTTAGGCCCACTTCCCTACCCCCTGCAAAAGAATAACAGGACCTGCTTCCCACATACATGCTCCCTCTCTCCCTTGCTCTCTTGCCCTCTCCCTCAGGCCTGTTGGGTTTCCCCCACCAGACAATAAACCTTTCCCTTAACTCCTGTGTTTGGTGTGTTCTGTGGTGGCCTTACAGATACTAAGCCCGAAGTCAGGTAAAGATAATATATGTAGCCTCATAGTAATTACAAGCATTGAAGAAATTATTAAACATTTAATTTATATTTCAAAGATCATTATTTTTAACTAGAATTAATAGAATACTGTATTATTATCATACATTAGCTACAATATAAAATTACGTTTTTGCAGTTAACAAATTTATTTTTCAAGCTATGACAGAGATATTTAGGAAAGAACATTGAGTGGAAGGAAGAAATAAAATAACCTATTTTTGAAGCAAATTGTTTATGGTAAAATTAATTATAAATTCACTGCAAAAAGCATGGCTTCTCTCTATGTAATTTTTAAAAAACATTTATTTATTTGAAAGTCAGAATTACAGAGAAAGAAGGAGACGCATACAGAGAAAGAGAGCGAGAGAGAGAGAGAGAGGTTTTCCATCCGCTGGGTCAATCCTCAAATGGCCACATTGGCCAGGGTTGGACCAGGTAGCAGCCAGCAGCCTGAAGCTTCTTCCCATGTGGTTGCAGGAGCCCAAGCACTTGGGCCACCTTCTGCTGCTTTTTCAGGCACATCAACAGGGAACTGGATCAGAAGTGGAGCAGCCGGGACTTGAACCTGTGCCCATATGGGAATACTAGCACTGCAGACAGCAGTTTAACCCATCACAGCACCAAACCCTCTGCAATTTTAGTCATTCCATATAATCAGGCATATATTTAGCATAAGTAATATTCCAGAAACATAACAACTTATTTATTGTTAATACTATATCACATCTATGATAAACTTGTTTCCCTCAACTTTTTTTTTTTTTTTTTTAAGATTTGAAAGACAGAGCTTCAGAGAGAGGTAGAGACAGAGAGAGAGAGGGGTCTTCCACCTGATGGTTCACTCTCCAAATGGCCACCAAGACTGGGATTGTGTGAATCCGAAGCCAGGAGCCAGGAGCTACTTCTGGGTCTTCCACTCGGTGCCCAAACACCTGGGTTATCTTCTACTGCTTTCCCAGGCCATGTCAGAGAGCTGGATGAGAAAAGGAGCAGCTGGGATTAGAAGCTGAGTCCATATGGGATGTCGGCACTTCAGGAGGAAGATTAACCTACTGTGCCACAGCGTTGGCCCCTCCTTCAGCTTCTTAAGTCTTGAGTGTGTTCAAGTCCTCTTTAAGTTGATCTGAAATTAGCACTTGCTTTTTATCTTCCAACCACCAGAAGCATTACCGTTTCCATTCTCTTCCTTCCTAGTTGATCCTTAATCTAAGGAGTTTAATGTCAAATTTAATTTTCTTGTATTGTATTGTTTGTAGATAATGCTTCAGAAGATAGTTTAAAATTACATATTTTAAATGTCTTAATTTTATTCATTTGAAAAGAAGAGACACAGAGAGTGAGAAAACAGAGAAAGAGAGAGAGAGAGAAGTGTTTTTTATCCATTGGTTCACTACCCAAATGCCTACGACAGCCAAGGTTGGGCTGTTGCCAGGAGCCAAAAATTCAGTTTGATTCTCCCATGTAGAAGGCAGGGAACCAGCTACTTGACACATTATCTACCATCTCCCAGTGTGGTTGTTATTGGTAGGAATCTGGAAAGAGAATGGAGCCTGGACTCCAAATCAGGTATCCCGGTATGGAATGTGATAATTCCAGGTGGCCTCTTAACTGCCACATAAAATACCTGAAACTTCATGAATGTATTTTGAACTATTTTTGTTTGCTTCTGCATATCAAAATGACTGTGTTTCTCTTTATTAGATTTTGTCACAGTAGATCACAATTATTCTACCCTATAATTTTTTTAAAGATGTATTTATTTATTTGAAAGTCAGAGTTATACGAGGCAGAGAGAGAGAGAGAGAGAGAGAGAGAGGTCTTCCATCCTGTGGTTCACCATGGCCAGAACTGCATCAATCCAAAGCCAGGAGCCAGGAGCCAGGAGCTTCTTCTAGGTCTCCCATGCAGATGCAGGTGCCTAATGACTTGGGATATTTTGTACTGCTTTCCCAGGCCGTAGCAGAGAGCTGGAACAGAAGTGGAGCAGTCCGGTCTTGAACCGGCGCCCATATGGGATGTCGGCGCTTCAGGCCTGGGCGTTAACCTGCTGCACCACAACGCTGGCTTCTCTATTCTATAATTTTGTTTTATGAAAATAAGTTCCATGAAAATCCTTATTTTCTGTTTGAGGGAATATTAATGCCATTGTAGAGATTCATTTTACAAATTGTGTCAAAATAAAGAAAAAAGCAGATGTGAAGTACTGGTGAACAAACTCCTATATAAAAAAAACAGCCAACAATATTTATTCTTTGCAAAGGTATTTTCATAAAAGTTTAAAAACACTAATTTATCTGGAGTATTATTAAAAAATTATAATTTTTATAAATGGAGATATTCCTGAAAGTTGCATAAATAATGCAACTAAACTCTTGACATGATTAAATAACTACTTGATGTATTTCCATAAATCATAAGTCAAACAATTACAAAGACAGATGTATAAACCTTACGCTGCCTCAAATCCCCCCATCCAGTTTTTTTTTTTTAAAATTAGTACTTGTGAGGCCGGCGCCATGGATCACTTGGTTAATCCTCTGCCTGGTTGCTCCTCTTCCAGTCCAGCTCTCTGCTGTGGCCCGGGAGTGCAGTGGAGGATGGCCCAAGTGCTTGGGCCCTGCACCCCATGGGAGACCAGGATAAGTACCTGGCTCCTGCCTTCGGATCGGCGCAGTGCTGGTAGTAGCAGCCATTTGGGGAGTGAACCAACAGAAGGAAGACCTTCTCTGTGTCTCTCTCTCTCACCGTCTAATGCTATTTGTTAAATAAATAAATAAATAAATTAGTACTTGTGATGCTAGAAATAAAGTGTGTCAGTGATTTTCTGCTTATTTCTTTTGTAATGTTTTATTTATTTATTTGAAAGACAGAGTTACAATAGAAAGGGATAGACAGTGAGAGACTATACCTAATTGTATAGGCAAATAATAGCACATTTAAAATGTTCATATCATAGGCATGTAAGGTATTGTACTTATTATTGATTTTTGGCCTCCTTAATTAAGCTTGCAAGACACTAATCTTATTTTTCTTGTATTCTACAGGTTATGTCTCTATTATTATTTAAGTGCCCAATAAACACATGATGAATGGATAAAAATGAATACACATCAATTAATTATCTACTATAAACACTAAAAAAGTTTGAATACTTTGTATTCATTTTAATTGGAGTAAAATGCTACAATTTCTTTCAATAGAATAAATTTTATGAAACTGTGACAGTCATACACTTTCAAAGATTTGCAATACTTACAATCTTGATGTTCTAGGAATTTTTTTCACTGAGAAATATTCTGTCTACAATTATCTCCCTCAAATACACCCACATTAAGGAATTCATTATTAAACTCTGATATTAATCTTAACTATGCCACAATAAAGATGCATGTCAGTGTTATCAATCACCTTATATAAACTGTAGGGAAAACGATCACCAGAAGCAAATATATTGTAGTTCTATGTTTCTTTATTATGTGACAAAAGCATGGCAGTGTATTAAAAAGCTAGGACCTCTCTTCAGTTAGATTACATGTGGAATCTGCAGTGAACGTTGTCAGCTACACAAAAAGAGGGCTGGGAAAAAAAAAAAAAAAAAAAAAAAAAACAGAAAATAGTGACCATGAAAATGACAGAAACCTATAATCACATATCACTAAGGGAATCCACTTTTATAAAATTATACACACACACACACACACACTGCCTTGCCTGGAACAAAATAGTTTCCATATGCTCTTTTGAGATTTGTTCTTCAATTTCCTCTTAAATCCATCTGGGTAATCCTAACATTGCCTTATCAGAGTGCCTAAAAGAGGGAAGACATGACAATTATTTATTGTGTGCAGGTGGCTGACAGAAACAGAAAATCTCATTGAAACTATCTCTTGTTTTCCTTTCCTGTAAATGTAATGGTATTTGGTTTGATGTACTTATATAAAATTTTTTGTTCATAGTTTTGTTTGCAGTGTTAGTTTCAAAATCACTAGCCTAGGTTGTACTCATCATCTTCATGTTATTTCAATTTTGCAAGCAAATGTTCTGGCAAAGGAATAAGTAGGATTTGATTTACATAAAAGCAATTTAAATTGTGATTATGTTCATTAATCAGAAATAATCAGAGCAATTGGCATGCATTAGGCATCTAACTGAGCACAATGCTCTACATGTGTTATCTTAAATACTCATAGAAAATATAAAGAGGTTAAAGGGGTTAAACAAAAAAAAAAAAAAAAAACACTAAGGGAAAAAGGACAGCCAGTGGTGACCCAGGGTCAAAACCAGATTTATTGGACTCCATTGCCCTTGTTTTTTCTACTATTTCACACTGATTTGAATCCCCTGTAAACATGGATTTTAGACATGGGGCTTTTGCTGATGTTTTCTCTTTACTGTCCACAAGCATTCTTTTTAAAAAGTTACTTATTCATTATTTATCTGAAAGGCAGAGAGTCAGAGGTGATAGAAATTTCCCATCCACTTGATCTTTCCCCAGTTGACAACAGCTGTGGCTGGGCCAGTCTTCACCTAGGGGCCAGGTACCCCGTGCAGGTCTCTTACATGAGGGCAGGGACTCAGAAGCAGGGGCTGAAGTGGGGCTCCATCCCACACTCTGATCTGGAAAGCAGGGGTCCCACGTGGTGGCTTAACCAGCTGTGCCTAACGTCTGCCCTCTCTACATACACTCAAAATCATTTTCCATCTTGCTGTCTACTCCCGAAGGCTAAGTAGAAGGGACTATAGGCAGGCTCCTAGTTAGAACAGACAATGGGAGGAACTGGTAGGAAACAAGAGACTGATGGACAGTGAGGTAGGGTATTTGTACTCCAGATCCCTTTCTGCTAAGCCACTGCAGGCTACACTCCTTTATGTGGGTCCGGCTCCTTCCAAATTGCCTCCTTCCAGATGCACCTTCCTTCTGAGACCAGCTCATAGTCTTGCCACTTCTGAACTAAGGGAAGAAACAACCTCCTGGAGATGGTTCTGAAGTTTTTCTTCTTAAATTCCCTAAGCTCTACTCAAATATTATTTTTTTAAGATTTATTTTATTTATTTGAAAGACAGAGTTACAAAGGGAGGTAGAGCCAGAGAGAGAGGTCTCCCCACATGGCTACAATGGCCCGAGCTGGGCCAATCCGAAGCCAGGAGCCAGGAGCCAGGAGCTTCTTCCAGGTCTCCCACGTGGGTGCAGGGACCCAAGGACTTGGGCCATCTTCTGCTGCTTTCCCAGGCCATAGCAGAGAGCTGGATCAGAAGTGGAGCAGCCAGGCCTCAAACCGGTGCCCATATGGGATGCCAAGTGCTTCAGGCCAGGGCCTTAATCCACTGTGCCACAGCGCCAGTCCCTCTACTCAAATACTTGTAATGCTATTTAAATAAATCTTTCTTTAAGCACAAGCTTTGTTTATGCCAGTTATTTCCTATTCAAACATTTCTTCAGAGGCAATGCATATTTTTAAAATAAACTCTATATGTTTAATAGTCCCTAATACAAATTTGCATTTGAGAATACCTTAACAAAAATTTTTTTAAATTATTTGTTTCTTTGAGAGGCAGAGTTACAGACAGAGAGGTAGAGACACAGAGAGAGGTCTTCCGACCACTGGTTCACTCCCCAAGTAGCTGCAAAGGCCAGTGCTGGACCAAAGCCAGGAGCCAGCAGCTTCAGATGCAGGAGCTCCAGAATGTGGGCCATCTTCCACTGGCTTCCCAGGCCATAAGCAGAAAGCTGGATCAGAAGTGGAGTAGCCAGGACTAGAAACAGCGCCCATATGGGTTGCTGGTGTTGTAAGGAGAGGATTAGCCTATTATGCCACAGAGCCAGCCCCAAGCAAATTTTCTGAGAACTTATCCAGACACAAGTTTTCTACTTAAAAGTGATATTATATTATTTAAATCTACAGATCATTTTTGATGGATCAGGTTCCCACAAGTAGATGTTGTTTATAAGAAACAGGTCATCTGCACTTTTATTTTCACACAATGCTAAACTTTGTTAGTAAATCACACATTAATTTAGCTGTGAGCTGTGTAGGCTTCACTGAGTATGCAAAGACCTCAGATAATCCCCATTCATTCAATAGTTGTTGAATCAAATTGAAAAGGTACATGCAATCTGCAATCACCAATGTACATCAACTAGATATGTAATAATAATTATATGCATAGTGCTTAAATTTATACCCCTTAACCTAAAAGAGAAAGAGAGGGAGAGAAAGTCTTTAGAAAGGTCTGACATCGGTCTTTGTCTTGCAAGAAGTCAGATGAGTTGGGTCATCCTCCACGGACCAATGTCTGGGTCATGGGAGTCATAGCATGTGTGTTCTGCAAGTCAGTACATATTGGCTGTGATGGGAACTCTGATGTGACATGCAAGTGTCCCAAGCAGCTTCTTAATTGCTGTGATATATGTCTACCCTTAGTCCTGTTATGGTCCATGCAGGATGTGACTTTATTTTTTATTGGTTGTATGTTTGAGTTTGTTTAGTAACACCTTTGTAGACATTAGGAGACATGTTTTGAATTTGTCTGCCTTGATGTTTTTGTTTCTCTTTATATGGAGTCAGCCTGGTGCTGGTGGTGTGGGGTTGTAGGCTAAGCCTTCGCCTGCAGTGCCAGCATCCCTTCTGTGTGCTGGTTTCTGTCCCAGCTGCTCCTCCTTCAATCTAGCTTTCTTTTATGCCTTGGGAAAGTACTGAAGGATGGCCCAAGCTCTAGGGCCCCTATTCCCACGTGGGAAGCTTGGAAGAAGCTACTGACTCCTGGCTTCTGATCAGCCCAGCTCCAGCCTTTGAGGCCATTTGGGGAGTGAACCAGCAGCTGAAAGACCTTTCTCTCTTTTTCTCCCTTTCTGTGTCTATAACTCTGCCTCTTACATAAATAAATGAAATCTTAAAAAAAAAAAAAAAAAAAAAAAACTACAATGGGGGCCTTCCAGTCCAGCTTTCTGCTGTGGCCCGGGAAGGCAGCAGAGGATGGCCCAAGTGCTTGGGCTCTGCACCCGCATGGGAGACCAGGAGGAAGCACCTGGCTCCTGGCTTCGGATTGGCCCAGCCCTGGCCATTGAAGCCATCTGGGAAGTGAACCAGTGGATCGAAGACCTCTCTCTCTCTCTCTGCCTCTGCCTTTCAAATAAAGAAATAAATCTTTCAAAAATGGACTTTAAAAAAGCTTCTTCAAAAGCCGATGTTCACTGGAACATAGAACCTGCGGTGATCTGTCTTTTGGATCACTCACTTTTGGGGCAAAGTTTGACAGGCACTTACAGTCAAGATTCCATACATCTTAGGCAGCTTTCTTGAGCTTGAGATGGCTCACAATGATTGGAACTTTCTCTGTTACTTGCTGTCTAACTCTAAGTCATAATCTTGCTTTTTCAGACCTGTTTGTGAATGTGTTTTATTTCAAGGAATTTAGATAAATAGGCCATCAGTGCACAGTGTATCTAAATAGTAACCCAGGATGCAGTGGGCATATGGATGTGGGTTTCTTTTTCTGATAGTTGGCATAGTGATGAGCTTTTCTATCCTCCACTCAATAGGAGTACTCTCTTGGGATTGATAATTAGTAAGCCTGCTCACAATAATTATTTAGCTGGGAAAAGAAAGTTGGAAGGCAATTGCTTGCAAACAGGTGTCCAAAAGTGCAACCTTATTCACATATAGAACAATGGAATGTCTTGGAAAATGAAGTCCCTAAACACTTCTGAAAGAGGAAGATATGCATATAAAAAGATTGGGTCAAAGTTTTTTCTGAACATCAGTTAGAATCTCAAATTCTCACATCTGCTCCATGAAGCTACAGCCAGCTCCTTTATCCAGTGGCAGCACAGAGAAAATGTCTTTTCTGCTTCAGCTAAGGAAAACACTCCATATTTGGTGAGAAGACCATAGGAGACAGTAGGGCTAAGGTAAAAACAATTGATTAATAGTCAAAATGTAGCAATGCTTTTACTCCCAAATATGACCATAGCCTCCTATTTTGTAAATTAATTTCTAAAATATTATTATTATACCTGGTTCTAAATCCTGATTCCTGCTACCTACTATTTCAAACCTTGAAAGGCACTGGTGATGGCTCAATAATTGTGTTCATGCCACCAAGTGGGAGATCTTAACTGAATCTCAGCTGTCACTTTTGGCCCCAGCCAGGAGCTTCTAGGCATTGGTGCCATGAACCAGGAGAAAGGACTTCTCTCTATATATCTTCATGTTTTTTTCTGTGTGTGTGGTATGTGTGTGTGTGTGTGTGTGTCTATTGTTTTTCACTTTGCCGGTTAGCCTTTCAAATAATATTTAAAAACAGATAGATCCACTAAATATTATGTCATAATGAGAGATATTTTGAGTAGGGCTATTTCAATACTGTCAAATAAGCTACATCAGATAACATTTCAAACTAGAGAGAAGATGATTTTGGTAAGATTCCTTTCCTTCCACACATTGGCTATTCAGGTATTAACAGCTCTTAGCTATCATCCATTATGTGCTGATATAATTATTCCTGCCTCCAAACTTGGAAACTGATACTTGTGATGCAGTGTAATGAAGGCTCAAATAGAATTTTGTGTCTCAACAGGTGGAGTACACTTTTTTTCTCAGAGGACAATGACTGTGTGTTTGGATTTAACTGATAAATACATACTATATTCTCAAGCCAGGTGTGGATCTGGGGATGCTGTTAATTAAATGAGAATAATTAGATGAGATAGAAGTTGGTGTAACTTCTTTAAGTAATGTAGATATAACAACATTTTATTATCACAGAATGTAAGTTCTTTCAGATTGTTTTATCAAATAGATAATCTCATTATAGCACTCTGGCCTCAGAATCAGCCCTAAAGGCATTCAGATCTGGCTGAAAAGCCCATGAGAGTATTTCAGGCATGGAAAGCCAAGACACTCTGGCAAAAGATCTCTGTGAGTGAGATCTCAGTGAAAAGAACAGGTCTTCAAAGAAGGAGGTACCTTTCTCTGAAGGGAGGAGAGAACCTCCACTTTGACTATGACCTTGTCTAAACAAGATAAGAGTCGGAGAACTCAAGGGGCTTCCATAGCCTTGGAAACTCATGACTGGAGCATAGGGAGATTACTGATGCCATAGACAGGAGTGTCAATTGGTAAAGTCAACAACAGGAGTCACTGTGCACTTACTCCTCATGTAGGATCTCTGTCATTAATGTGCTGTGCATTGAGATTTAATGCTATAACGAGTACTCAAACAATATATTTCACTTTGTGTTTCTATGGGGGTGCAAACTGTTGAAATCTTTACTTAATGCATACTAAACTGATCCTCTGTAAAAAAAAAAAAAAAAAAAAAAAAAGAATAGAAACTATCAACTCCCAACTTGACTCTCACTGGGATTAAACATGACAATAGGTCTGATCTGATTTCATCATCATTAAAAAAAATCATCTATTATTTTTCACTTTATGTTTCTGTGTGGGAGCAAACTGTTGAAATCCTTACTTAATGTATACTAAGCTGATCTTCTGTATATTAAGATAATCGAAAATGAATCTTGATGTGAATGGAAGGGGAGAGGGAGTGGGAAAGGGGAGGGTTGTGGGTGGGAGGGACGGTATGGGGGGGAAGCCATAGTAATCCATTATTCGTACTTTGGAAACGTATATTCATTAAATAAAAGTTAAAAAAAAAATAAAAAAAAATAAAAAATTCCAACTCTTCAAAAAAAAAAAAAACCTATATTTTTTAGGGATAGAATCACAGCTGCACCTAGGAGCTAAATATCTGTTGAATGAAATGAAGACATAATGAAGACATATGGATTGAGGAAATAAACACACGTCTTTAATTACTACTATTTAACATTGTTTTCACATCTGCGTGGTCATCTCCACAGTGACAGGAAGTATTATACTTGTATTTTGGTTACTATTATATAACCAGAACATATCAAAGACTAGGAACCATTATAAACCATACATATCTTTCGAATAAATGAATGTGTCTGAAAATAGAACGTGTTTGGAGAATTTTTTAGGACCATGAACATATGTAGTCATTAAAAATTATAAGAGTATGGATTTAAACAGTAATGCCCCAGAAATTAGGGGACAAACTAACACTGAGTTTGAAAGAAGGTGATTTTCCATCTCTTGACATACCAATCTTAAGACATAATGCAGTTTTGGAACCTGATAATTTAGAGGCAACAGTTTGTGACAGAACTATTACTTTACAGTTGACATGGTCAAAAGAAGCATTATTTGGAGATTTGAAAAGTAAGACAGAGTGGATGTTCATTAAGTCAATGTCTTCATAGTTACAGATGAAGCTGTTAGAGACTTCCAAATATAACCTTGGATAACTTTTAGTTGGAGTCCTAGAGAGATGATCATTTGGGAAATCTTCAAAAAGTTCATGGAAAGTGAATGTTATGGGAAAAAAATAGAATACGTAGGGATTTCAAAAAATGTTTTTCCAAAAATTATCTTTATTTTCTATAAACTTTTTTAAAAAATACTTATTTATTTATTTGAAAACAAAGTTACAGAGAGGGAAAGGCAGAGGCAGAGAGAGAGAGAGATCTTCCATCTGCTGGTTCACTTCCCAAACAGCTGCAATGGCTAAGGCTGGACCAGGCAGAATCTAGGAGATAGGATCTCTTTTTTTTGAAGATTTATTTTATTTATTTGAAAGACAGAGAGAGAGAGGTCTTCCATCTGCTGGTTCACTCCCTAGATGGCTGCAATGGCTGGAGCTAAGCTAACCTGAAGCCAGGAGCCAAGAGCTTCTTCTAGGTCTCCTACGTGGGTGCAGGGGCCCAAGGACTTGGGCCATCTTCCTGTGCTTTCCCAGGCCATAGCAGAGAGCTGGATCAGAAATGGACTGAAAGTGGAGAAGCCAGAACTCAAACAAGTACCTATATGCGATGCAGGCATGACAGGCAGTGGCTCACCTTGCAACAGCGCCGACCCCTCCATGAACATTTTGCATTCCTCTCTTAACAATTGTGTAGTGTCAGGTAAAAAGAGATGGAACTTAGAGGATAGTTGGGTTGCTTATAAAATAGGGCTTTATTTAAACAAGTACTTTATATAAAATAGATTTTACTTATAAATAGCAACATAAAATTCTTACAAATAATTGGATATGAGGGAGAAATTTAAGCAAAAAATATTGTTAGTAAAACAGAAGAAAGTAACCTACATACCATGAGAAATTAACATATACTTAAAGGGACATTTCATAAGGTCCAAGCCAATATTTCCAATGTTTAACAATGATAACTTTCTCAGCATTCTATGATGCTATCAAACCCAGAATAGTACAAATCAAACTCATTTATTTTGACTTCTATCCGAAGACATGTGCCTACAACAACTATTTTTTTTTTTTTTGACAGGCAGAGTGGATAGTGAGAGAGAGAGACAGAGAAAAGGTCTTCCTTTTGCTGTTGGTTCACCCTCCAATGGCCACCATGGCTGGTGCGCTGCGGCCAGCGCACCGTGCTGATCCGAAGGCAGGAGCCAGGTGCTTCTCCTGGTCTCCCATGGGGTGCAGGGCCCAAGCACTTGGGCCATCCTCCACTGCCTTCCCGGGCCATAGCATAGAGCTGGCCTGGAAGAGGGGCAACCGGGAGAGAATCCGGTGCCCCTACCGGGAATAGAACCCAGTGTGCCAGTGCCGCAAGGCGGAGGATTAGCCTATTGAGCCATGGCGCCAGCCCAACTATTTTCTTTTAATGTTATTAACACAAACCTCATGAACAAATTCAAAAACCTTATTGCTTCCTTGTGCTTTCTTTTTCAAAAATACGTATATATTTACTTATGTTTTTACTTATTTGAAAGACAGAGTGACAGAGATTGATATTCTATTCACTGATTCATTCTGCAAGCCCTTGCAACAATTAGAGCTGTGCCAGGCTAAAGCCAAGAGCCAAGAACACCATCAAGGTCTCCCAAGTAGGTGGCAGGGACCCAAAGTACTTGGGACATCATCTGCTGCTTCCCCAGGCTCATTACCAAGAAACTGATTAAGAAGTAGAACAGTCAGGACTCACCGTGACATGCGGATACAGGATGTACCAGTATCCAAGGTGAGGTTCAACCCACAGCACAACAGTTCTAATGCTGCCTCCTTTTAGTTTGTAATTTCGCATAAGCAACATTTCAGAAATATAATACGGTCTACCACATATTTACAATTTAAATAATTTCCTCAGTTGACTCAGTTATTCCTTTTCTCAGTTGTCAAAGACCAATAAAACCAAGTTAATGCTATTTAACGTATATTGCTGTTGTGTGTCAAGAGCATTAGAAAAACGATATCACTGAATGACCCCACACTATCTGTTATACACGGTGACTGAAGCTCACAGAGGTTAAATATGTTCATGGTTGGTTAAATTTTATTTAATGATAGGATTAAAAGTCAAAGGGATCACATAAACAAGACTAGTGTCTGTTAATACTAACTGATAGAATTAAAAAGGAGAGAACGATCCAACATTGGAAGCGGGATATACAGCAGACTCATAGAATGGCAGATGTCCTAAACAGCACTCTGACCTCAGAATTAGCCCTTAAAGGCATTCGGATCTGGTGGAAGAGTCCATGAGAGTATTTTAGGCATGGAAAGCCAAGACACTCTGGCAAAACACAAACAAAAACAAAAACAAAAAAACAAACAAACAACAACAACAACAACAACAAACCCTAAATGAAAGATTGTGAGTGAGATCCCAGCAAAAAGAACAGGTCATCAAAGAAGGAAATGCCTTTCTCTGAAGGTAGGAGAGAACTTCCACTTTGACTATGACCTTGTCTAAATATGATCAGAGTTGGCAAACTCAAGAGGCAACTCATGACAAGAGCCTAGGGTGATTACTGATGCCATAAACAGGAGTGTCAATTGTTAAATTAACAACAGGAGTCACTGTGCTCTTACTCCCCATGTAGGATCTCTGTCCTTAATGTGTTGTACAATGTGAATTAATGCTATAACTAGTACTCAAACAGTACTTTACACTTTATGTTTCTGTGTGGGTGCAAACTGTTGAAATCTTTACTTAATATATACTAAATTGATTTTCTGTATATAAGGAAAATTGAAAATGAATCTTGATGTGAATGGAATTGGAGAAGGAGAAGGAGATAGGAGGGTTGCGGGTAGGGGAGAAGTTATGGGGGGAAAAAACCACTGTAATCCAAAAGCTGTACTTTGGAAATTTATACTTATTAAATAAAAGTTTAAAAAATTATTAAAATTGGAACTAGGATTCTGATGCTGGCAGTTTAGATCTGAAGACTTCAGAACATCACTATATTGCTAAGGATAGTAAATTTGCATGTAAAACTTGTCCTAGTCATCAAACTTTTGAATCTGCAGTTGGCTTCTGCTGTAGATATGATATGATGATAGATATCATATATGAAGGTTAGTGCAGAGGGAATAATTTGCAAGATTGAACTAAGGTACACAGCTACTGGGCTGGAGTAGGTTGACTTAACAGTTACTCAAAATGTCTCTTGTTTCCATTCTTTATTTGCAATACAGCTAAAGAGAGGTCCTGGGTCTCTCAGTGACATTGTCTTTCTCTCTAGATTGTATTGTTTTGCATTTTGATTCATAAGGATTCACAGTGGTTATCTTGACCACCAAACACACCAATGCAGGATCACTGGAGACTAAGGTAAAACTGAAGAAGTTGCTGGAAAGGTAGGCATATTTGAAAATGTTAGGTATTAAATATCCCTTTTCTACATGAAACTTTGTGTTTTGAAGCCATCTTATATTGATTTTTAAAAGGAAATATATATAATAATGGCAATTTGAACAATATTCTACTTCTAACTCCTACTGCTGTAGAAAGCAATGCTGATAACCTTAAGATATTGCCTTAGATAATATTTTCTGGGTCAGGCATTCTATCACAGAAAATTAAGCTGCTAGTTAGAATACCTGTAAACCATCTCTGAATGTTAGTTTGAGTCTTGGTTACTCTATTTCTGATCCAGCTTCTTGCTAATGCGTTCTAGGAGGCATCAGATGATGGCTCAAATGTTTGGGCCCCTGATATGCATGTAGAAGACTCAGATGGAGCTCTGTATTCCTTTCTTTAGCCTTGTCCAGTGCTTCTTGTGGAAGGCGTTTGGAGAGTGAACCAGTGAGTGACAATGTCTCTCCTCTCACTCTCTCTCCCCTTCTTTGTCACTCTGCCTTTTTAAGCATATGAAAATAAATAAATAAGCATTTTAAGAAGTAATATTTTCTTGTAAAATTCCCTTTGTACTATAATAATTATTAGAAATGGAAAAAATAAGTAACCTATGTTTTAATGTACTTCATGGTTAATGTTCCAGGAACAAAATAAATACATAATAATTGAAAGAGACTGGATGAGAACTTAGAAAAGCAGTTGAAATTAAGAAGAAACTAATTTTTCATTATATACTATAGAAGAATAGTTATGTCAAGTAATATCAAGGAATTAAATAAAAATATGACTACCCCCTGAAAGACATAGAAACACATGAAAATAAAATATATCTCTCAGAGAACTTACTAAAGAATAATAACACTAAAATAAAATTTTAGTTCCATATATATGTGCTGGAAGATTGTTATAATGTGTGTTTTTATTGGTTGGTTGTGATTTATATTTAGCAGAGACAGAGAGACAGGATACAGATCTTCCATTTGATGATTTACTTCTCAAATATCCACAATGGCTGGGACTATATCAGGCCAAAGCCAAGAGTCAAGAACTCAATCCAGGTATCCTCGTTGGTAGCAAAGATCCAGCTACTTGAGCCATCCATCACCTGCTGCCTCCCAGAGTATGTACTAACAGGAAGCTGGGTTGGGGAGTACAGCTGGAACTCCAGCAAAGGTGGTCAGATATGAATGTGGCTTTCAACCAGTTTTTTAACTGTCATATACTGTTTAAAATAATTTTTATTTTAAATTTTGCATTTCAAAATACTTTTATTTTTAAAGATTATGTCATCTTTAGATTACTTCTAATTAGCACTTCCAAGGCATGAATCTCTTTGCCAGTAGACCATCATACTTTCTGCTGATACATCACTCATCGCTAACTTATCATAAAAGTTAAATTCACTCTACTGCCATACAAAGATTTACTTGAAATGATTTTTGTTTGAAACATTTTTATTCAGAATACATCATTCTAAAATGAATTGTTCAGTGCATGAAATCATGGTATATTGTGTTTAACGTTCCTTAAGGCGAAAGGATATCAAAGTATATGGGCAGTGAATTTTGAAGGCATTTTTCTTAATACACACAAAAGAGAGTTGATTTAATTCATATTTGAAACATAGTTTCTTTCCTTCTTGATTTAGGAATAAAGTCTCAAAAAGTATAATATTTCTAAAAAGAAATAAATCATTGAAGATATGCTTAATTATTAGAAAGCATGACAAATTATTTTAGATCACTATGCAGATGAGAATATTTCTTCCTAAACTGCATAGAAACAGTTGAAAAATCCTTTTTAATCTTGTGGATAAACATAGGGATATCGAATATATTATCATGTTTCAAGTTTCTGGATTCATGGCAAAATGGTATATTCAAAAATAATTTCCCAGGGATGAATGTTTCGCCTAGGGGTAAAGGCACTGGTTAGGAAGTCAACACCCACATCAAAATGCAGTTTACCAAAGGGATCACATAAACAAGAATAGTGTCTGCAAATACTAGCTGATAGAATAAAAAAGGGAGAGAACGATCCAAGTTGGGAAGTGAGATACACAGCAGACCCATAGAATGGCAAATGTCCTAAACAGCACTCTGGCCTCAGAATCAGCACTTAAGGCATGCTGATACGGCTGAAAAGCCCATGAGAGTATTTCAGACATGGAAAGCCAAGACACTCTGAAAAAAAAAAAAAAAAAAAAACAAAAAACACACACCTAAATGAAAGATCTCTACGAGTGAGATCCCAGTGGAAAGAACGGGTCATCAAAGAAGGAGGTACCTTTCTCTGAAGGGAGGAGAGAACTTCCACTTTGACCATGGCCTTGTCTAAATATGATCAGAGTCGGTGAACTCAAAAGGCTTCCATAGCCTTGGCAGCTCATGACAAGAGTCTAGGGTGATTACTGATGCCATAAACAAGAGTGTCAATTTGTTAAGTCAACAACAGGAGTCACTGTGCACTTACTCCTCATGTAGGATCTTTGTCCTTAGTGTGCTGTACATTGAGTTTTAATGCTATAACTAGTACTCAAACAGTATATTTCACTTTGTGTTTCTATGTGGGTGCAAACTGTTGAAATCTTTACTTAATGTATACTAAACTGATCTTCTGTATATAAAGAGAATTGAAAATGAATCTTGATGTGAATGGAAGGGGAGAGGGAGTGGGAAAGGGGAGAGTTGTGGGTGGGAGGGACGTTATTGGGGGGGAGCCATTGTAATGCATAAGCTGTACTTTGGAAATTTATATTCATTAAATAAAAGTTAAAAAAATGCAGTTTAAACTCTCAACTTCTGCTCCTGACAATCTTGCTAAGGCTGAGCATGGGAAGCAGTGACTATGGCGGAAGTAATTGGTTCCTTCCATCAACAAGGGAGACTTGGATTGTGTTCCTAGATCCTGACTTCAGCCTGGCTCAGCGCTGGCGATTGCACGCATTTGAGGAATGAACCAACAGGCTGGAGTGCATGCTCTCTCCTCTTTCCCTCTTTCTGGTTCTGCCTCTAAAATAAATAAATAAAACTTTAAAAATATGTATTTATATCTCAGTCTCTTTGTGTCTCTATCTGTATCTGTCATCTATCACCTATCTACATCTTTAATAGATTAACAACTGGAGGGGAAGTCACTTTGAGGTGAAAAATAGAACTTTGTGTTGTACCTATTAAAATATTATTCTAATCTTTTACATACAGTGGCTGGTAATATTTTAAATAGCATGAATAAACAATATTGCATATGCTTATTGAAATCCTGTTCTTGACTAACTCATGGCTTTCTGTATAAATTTTAACAGAACAATTGGCTTGCAGATAGATAAAAAACCTGTTGAATAAATATATGAGTGCTTGAAAAAAATGGATATTTAGTAGGGAACAACTGCTTAAATATATTTACATAATATTTTGTGACAGTATATCATTAAATGTGAGCTTTGTTGGTTAGTTATAGAGGTTTCATTTCACTTTTTCTGATAATCATGAGATGAGAAACGTTTTGGATTTTTCCAATTTTAAGAATATTTGTGTATACTTGATATAACATGTGGTTGGTATTCTAGTCTAAACAAATTTTAAGTGCACCTTATTCACATAAATTGAAGGTAATTTTATGAAATATTTTTAGTGTGCCTTCATTTTGCCTACCGACCAGCACATGAGATCAGGTGTGAAATTCTTTATTTGTGGCATCTTATTTGTGCTTAAAAAGATTTGGATTTTGTACCAGTTCATATTTTCAGATTCTGCATTGCATTTTCCTGTGTATATTATAATTTGAAGTAAATAGAAAGACTAAAAATACATTTGGAAATCTAAAAATTAAACGATGAGAAAAAAGTCTTCATTATATATATAACCTATACGCTTTGTAGGCTTTGTGCTTGTGCTTGTATCCTCTATGCTTGCTTCTGAGTAAATAAGTGCATGTAATTTATGCATCCCCCCATCCAGCTCCTGGGCTAAGCCCTCTTCCATGGGTTAGTACCAAATTTTAATTTTGGAAAATGTATTGATTCTAAAATTAACTATTGTTATTTCTATATAATGCAACATATTATATGCATATATTATTATATACATACTACAATATATGTATCTATAATAGCATGCATTATAAATAACATCAGGATGGAATTTTTGATTTCTGAATATTTTCAGAGATAAAGGAACACACAGGCTAAAATAATCTACAAATCGACAGCAGAGGGCACTCATTTCCTACTATGAAGAAAAGTCAAACTACTATCCTGGGTATATTTTTCCATAAATGTGTGTTGCTTTCTCAGTTTGAGGAACAAAAGTGAAGAGAAATGTGCTCCCTCAACCAAAAAAAGAAATTAAACCAAATTGAAAAATTTGTTTGGTAGAATTAGCTATGAACGAAAAATTCCCATAAATTAAAAAAGTGAATGGTTTTTAAAGAAAAGACATGTGAACAATCTGTAATCTATCTGAATCACCTTCTGTAATTTATTTTTCAATTGTTTTCTTTACAATTATGCATTTATATCTGTAACAAGTTATTTTCATCATAACAAGTATGTATTTCCTGTGTTTTTATAACTTCTAATTTTATAGAACTGAACAAAATGTTTTGATTTTAATTTTAATAATTGCACTTCTCTTACATAGATAAAATAATGTGCACACATGAGTGTGTTTGTATGTGGCAAAGAAAAGGAGTAGGACAGAGTGAATTTTGGAGTTGTAAAGTACTTTTATATAAATTATCTTATTAAGCATTTTAAAAAATATATTTAAAAGAAAGAAATCGACTCATGCAAACAGTGATTTTTCACTATGATTGAATTCAAGATTTTGAAATTTAATATGAGGTTCAACAAGAATACATGCATTTATTTTAATTTCAAATACTTTCATTTGGTTTATATTATGTTGTGTTTTATTTGTTCATATTTAATGAGGGACATCAGTGAATATTATTGATCTGACAACCATAGGAATGACCTCATGTGTATCAATTCAGTCTGCTGGATTTTAAAATGTATCTGGCTATCTTTGTATAATTAAATTGCTTCAAATTCACAAGTGTAGAGAATATTATTTTAATGAATATTTAATAAAAATTAAGTTCTATCTATTTGTCAGATGCTAAAGAAACATTGATTCATTATAAGGTGTATGTAAGTATTTAATAGTCCTTGTTTACAACAGAAGATAACATGATAGAATATACGAATATATAAGTTGTGACATTCACACTTTGCAAAGCTTAGCAATAATTTGATCGTACATATTCTTTTATTCTTTATGCTGGTTATTCTCACCCAGAAAAACAAAATTCATTTTTAGAAAGTAATTCATAATCTGTAATTATAAATATAAATATGTTGAGAGTGGTTTTCTTCAAATTTAAATTGTTTTATAAAAATTTTATGAAAACTGAATGTTAGAAATAATATATTTAATTTAGATTATGTTCATCATTAAGAAGTTAAAATAATACAAGGATGTCTACAGAAAACCTTTGATTAGTCTAAATTCATAATGGATTGAAAGTATGTGGCTGAATTTTGAAATCACTCATTGAATTAAGCTTCATGAGAAAAGAAAGAAGAGAAATAAATTTAAATAGAAATTGAAACCTAAATTTTCAACTAATCTTGTATACCAAATATGACTTTTGTTAATTTTGACTAATTTCTTTGTACATTACATTTTTTTTTTTTGCTTTCAAACTTTTATTTAATGAATATAAATTTCCAAAGTACAGCTTATGGATTACAATGGCTTCCCCCCCATAACGTCCCTCCCACATTTTTAACATTTCAAATTACTATTTAATAAAATCTATAAGCTATTAATGACATGTATCTTGTATTGCTCAGTCATAATTATAAAAAGAGCAATGATGACTTTCCTTTGCTTAAAATTAAAACATTGATTAAATAACATTGGACATTTTAAAGTACAGAATCTTTGATGTAATCAACAAAAACATTTACAAGCTTAAATTACACTCAAATAGTCGATTTATTATATGTATATGCACAGACAATTTGCAGACAAATCAAAACACTTGTGGAAAAATTTTAAGAAGTAAATAAGTAAAGCATTTCCTATGTGGGTTTAATATCATAATCAGAGATGAATTAATACAATCAAATAAGTTAATTTGTACTTTTGAATAAAATTTCTAATTATTTTAAAGATGTCTTGGTAAATATAGACTTTTTTTTTTTTTTTTTTTTGACAGGCAGAGTGGACAGTGAGAGAGAGAGAGACAGAGAGAAAGGTCTTCCTTTTGCCATTGGTTCACCCTCCAATGGCCGCCGCGGCTGGCGCGCTGCGGCCGGCGCACCACACTGATCCGATGGCAGGAGCCATGTGCTTCTCCTGGTCTCCCATGGGGTGCAGGGCCCAAGCACTTGGGCCATCCTCCACTGCACTCCCTGGCCACAGCAGAGAGCTGGCTTGGAAGAGGGGCAACCGGGACAGAATCCGGCGCCCCGACCGGGACTAGAACCCGGTGTGCCGGCGCCGCAGGCTGAAGATTAGCCTAGTGAGCTGTGGTGCCGGCCTAAATATAGACATTTTAAACTTGCTAGTCTCAGAGGTAGATAATTAACTCAATTTCTAGTCTAGATCTGAAAGAACTGTTGAGCAGGTACTCATGAAGTCACCAGTTCCTGCACTTTAATCAATGAATCTGACATCACTTTGCTCCATAAACTGTCATAGTAATCGAAAAGCTATAAAAGCCATAAATAGAAAAGAAATTGAATTGTCTCTATTCACAGATGACATAGTATTGCATGTAAAAAAATCCTAAATAATTTGCTAATAACTAATTAATTCAGCAAGGTTGTGCAAGAAATTAAGGAAATTTGTTTGAAAATTAGCATATAATAGTTGTCCTATTATCCACAAATGACTTCTGATAACCCTAAAACTAAAACCATACTAGCCTCTAGTACAGTTAATACTAATTTTTAGTTCATAGAGTTAGCTTTGTCATATAATTCCAATACCCCTCAGTAGGCCATGGTTAAAGGCCTGTTTTCTTGGATGGTAGGTATTTCGGGAGGTGGTGGACATTTCAGGAGATGGGACCTACTGGGAGGTCTTGAGATCATTGAAAGTGAGTGCTAACAAAGCAGCTATTGCTGGAGGGTTGTTCAAAAAGCCTGAGTTTGGCCCCACCCAGTCTATGTCCTTACCTTATTATTTGATCCTCCCTCCACACAGTCTGTGACCTCCACCCTGGGGTCCATGCCAAAGCCTGCATTAACTAACTGGATTGTAATCTTCCAAAACTAAACTAAAAAAGTCTTTCCTTCTTATCAGTTAGTTGCCTGGGGAAATGAAAAGCTAACTGATACAAGTGTATTATCATCCCTCATAAATAAACAAATATTAACAGAATACAAGATATGAATCTGTTTTCCAAGAATTTAGTTCTGGAGTTTATCGCCCATGTAGAATTATTTTCTGCCCACTAGGATTGAGATAGAAATTTATACAAGTTTTCAGGTAGAACATTCACTTGATATTAGTAAAAAGCAAAGATAATACATCTGGGATGGTTTTTAACATTATTTTAATCATTTTCATTTCATAATTGAGTATCCTTGGCTGTGTATATTTTACTGTATGTGGTTTTGTAGAGCTTTATGTTTCTAACCACCTTTCATAAAGACTATTATCTATCTCCATATTTTTAAAACTATCTTTCTTAAAATATATTCAAATTCCTTAAACAATGCCATTGGCTTAGCAATGATTGTCTTCAGTAGTTCCAATGTTGATAAAGTGGTGTTATTTTTCTTGTCCATGGATATTATCCTTTAACTACCCTGATTTGTTTTGTTTGTTTGTTTTTCCTTTGCCCTCTATTTAGAAGCTGATTTTAATTATCCAGGTTTTGGCAATGATTTTACATGCAAAATGACAGTCCATTCAAATTGTCAACACTTTTACAAATCGATGCAGATGGCTGTGTGATTGATCCAGTTATTGCAATCAGTATAGATTTTGAACAGAGCATCAGCTGTGCCACAATCTATTTGGCCCCAGAAACTGCATCTTTTTTCTTGGTCCTACCTCTTAGAAAGGAAGATGTTGAACTGAATACAAATTCACAAAAGTCACTTAATCAATAAAGCAAAAGGTGATGAACAACCAGTAAACCTGTGTGGACAGAAGCAAGCCAAATGTTCTTTGTAGTGGTAAAAGTAGGTCAAACACTGAAGTTTTAAATAAAAACAATTATAATTTAGAATAATGTACTTCATCCAATAATTATGCTATAGCAAAGTCAAAATAAAAAAAAATATGCAACACATGATGAGAACTAATAAGTCAAGCTGATAGAATAGGTGGAGATTTTTAATTCTCTGTTTAGTTCTACTTGCTTTATGGCTCAGTTACATACTTGCAACTACAAGTACATTCAGTTTGTTTTTATTCTTGCTTCTCCCCTTCCATTAATCTGTCACTACATAGTCTAATATTATTTACACTTCCACCTGCTGGGAAGAAATAATATATACTGAACACTTTCCAAACACACAACATCTCTTGCCATGCTCCCATGTCTGTAATGTTAAGTTCTGTTAGTAGTTTTTGATCTCAGAAGAGAAAAATGAAATTTAAAATTTCCCAAGCTGAGTCAATGAAAGAACTACGGTCCTGGACAAAGGTCTATCTGCCTCCAAGATTGTTTTAACTGCCAAGAGATGCTGAAACCTGAGGCGTCCTCACAACTTTTCTTTTTTATCCAACTCTGTGTATCTCTATTCTTTTTTTCTCTGCTTGTTTTGAAAGTATTTATACCTTGTTTTGAAATTATTTCTCCATCTCTGAGTTCTGTCACTCTGTAATCCATCCTTTTAAATGTTGTCAGAGTAATCTTTCTGTATCATATTTCTGCCCACAAAAATTTGAGAATTGCCCATCTGTATAGAATAAATTACAAAATTGTGTCAGTATCAATCACCCTTGTCCTGAGTTCACACAGTGTACACTGAGGACACACTACATATTTATGCATTCAAATAAAGTGGATCCATTTACCTTACCTCAAAGTTGACCCCCCTTTTGTTGTCTTCATTTTCATTGCTTTACTTATTCTATTGTTCCCTTTCACTTTGGTTTATAAAGAATACTGTCTACTCTGTAAGACTCAATTCAAATGCCACTTCATCCTTGCAACATGCAAAATTCTCTGCAATGTATATGAGAACACTTTTAAAAGTTCACATAAAAATAGAATTAAAAGGTACTTGGGTGCAAAGTATTTTTTAAATCCTCTGTATTTGTTGATCTTAAAAAATTCAAGTAAAATAACCAAATAAAATTTCATTTTCTATGAATTTTTGAAGTACTTTTGTATACTTTTCATGTGTATATACAAATAAGTATATATACAATAATATGTATGTATATAAAAATGTAACTCTGATATTTATCTTCCAGTGACATATTAAAATATTAGAGTTTCAACAGTTTACTGTATCATATATTTGCTTATATGTAAGCATATATGTATGAAACATTCCTAGAATTATTTTCATAACACTTTAATGTACCTATGATGTACTAATGTTTTTTTTTTTACCTAGAATATAATTGTAACAAGAGGAAATGCTGTTTTCTTATTTTATTTTTTTTCTTTTCCCTCACCTAGCATTGACAATGAGTGAAAAATACTACTTTACTTAACTTTATTTCCATTACACACTATATTCTTTTTGACTTAAAGAATTATGGCTTGCTTAAGTTTTGATATCCACAATGTCAAATATCAAAATAATAGCTTATACTTTACAAATCTTTGCATGCTTAGAATTAGTGATATTTAATAAAAATAAAAAAAAAATTTGAGTGGCACAAAATTCCAATGATATCTTCTTTAGGTAAAAATTAATTTCTCATTATTAGACTATAAATATAGTGAGATTCCAGAATTAACATATAATAAAATAATTTATCTCTTATATTATGCTTAAATGTATATTTGAAATGGACTCAAGCTATAACAAATGCGTTTATAGTATTTTATAGTATTTTCAAATGAAGAATTCTTTATCAATAGCATCTGAAATGCTAGGGATCAAAAAAGCATATGAAGTCCTGTAAGCCAACATTTAGAAAAATAAATAGGGAGAAAACCCAAGCCCCACACCATTTATATTCCAAATCAAAGTTCACAAGATGGTAGTTTTCTATAAAGAAAAATGCTTCATATAAGTAAGTTTGCAATATTCTGATTTGTTTTACAGCTACCGAATAAATGATGATAAAAATTTAATAATGTTTTATTTTAAGTAGGGATGTGGAAATTATTTGTCCTTTTCCTTAAGTCTTCATATTTTAGATGATTTTGCCAAAACAACTTCAAATAATATTTAAAAAGTGAATATTTTCTGAGGAAGTCTAAACATTATAAATGTAGGAAAACAATTGGGCATTGTCAAATTTTCACTTAATTAGGAGTGATATGAAAAGGGAGTGATATGAATAATGCCAAAATTTGAATAAGTGGACTGTGACATTTGAATTAGAGAAGAGCACATAGTGAAATACCAAATCACCTATCAACACTGTCTAGTGCAAGTAAAATCCTCCACGAAGAGTGTCTGAATAGTTTCAATTATCATAAGAGGATAGATGGTCTGACTTTTAAGTGTTTTCCAAGTCCATTCTGCATAATGTCATTGTAATTCTTAAGCCACGCAAATACATGCAGCTTCAAATTTTAGGCTTTAAATCAAGTGTGTATGTACCTTCAATTATTCATAAACCAGAATTACAAAATTATTATTTTTACTAGATGGTATATATTTTTAAACTCCAGGGATTTTTTTTCTTTTTAGAAATTATTAAGTAATGTTTAACCTAATTTAAGAACTTAAGCATGCAGCTAAATATGAACCGCGAATAACTTTAATGCTAACATCTATCTGATGGTTATCATAATATACACTTACTCTTTCTTGTTGATTGAGTATGTAGGATATAACTATAGTCCAGTGAAATAATGTTCATAATCCAGCATATAAATATCCATATACTATAAAATCAGTTTATTGAGTGTTAACATTTACAAATTTCTGGACATGTAGTCTATATATAATATCACATATTAAACACACAACCTAAGTAGGTAAATGTTACTTTTTACAGACGCATAATGCTTTTGACAGAATTGGGATTTGAACCCAAGGCTATTTGTGTTCATAGACCAGGTTATTAAGCAATCTCACATAAAATAGATGTTTACTGTATTTATACTTACCTAACCAGGATTCATACACTTTGGGATTACAGGTCAGTCACTTCTTGCTCACTGCTGCTTTTTTTTTTTTTTTTTTTTAAAGATTTATTTTATTTATTTGAAAGACAGAGTTAGAGAGAGAGGTAGAGACAGAGGGAGAGGTCTTCTATCCACTGGTTCACACCCCAGGTGGCAGCAACGGCCGGAGCTGAGCCAATCCGAAGCCAGGAGCCAGGCCCTCTTTCGGGTCTCCCACGTGGGTTCAGGGGCCCAAGGACATCTGCTTTCCCAGGCCACAACAGATAACTGGATCGGAAGAGGAGCAGCTGGGACTAGAACCAGCTCCCATATGGGATGTCAGTGCTTCAGGCCAGGGCTTTAACCTGCTGCACCACAGTGCTGGTCCCAGCTCACTGCCTACTTTTGTAAATAAAATTTTGCTTAACCATATCCCTGCTCACTCATTTACAGATTCTCTCTGCCTCTTCCTGCTTTTCCAATAGCATGGCAGATTGAGGAATTACAGCAGACATAAAACAGCCCACAAAGCCCAAAATAGTTTATAGAAAAAGTGTGCTGTCCATTTTGTGTTGTCAGCTTTTTTGTAAGAAGGTACCAGATGACTTTATATCTAAATGGAGGAGATGGCCAATTACAAACTACATAGTTAACTTTCCTAAATACATTTCTTACACCCCATGGTAGGGGAGTAATGTTCCCACACTCCAAAACAACGTATACATCCTAATTCCCCAGTGTGGGGAGCAACTCGGACTAGACTAAGTTACTGGAATTAAGACTTATTCTATGCATCTGCTCTCCCACAATATGGCGCTGGGAGAGGAGTAAACAGCTTTTACACAGCTGCCTCCAGTTCGACCAGTAACCTGCAGGAGCTGATCCTGCTCCTGATTGGAGGAGAGCAGCGTACTCGGCGTGTGGGTAGCAGAGTTGGGATTGGTGGAAGAGGACTATAAAGAAGGAGAGAGACAACATGCACCAGGAACATCAAAGGGGAACACCTGAGGAACATCTGAGCCGCCCCCGAGAGAGCCGGCCGGCGGTGTGCCGCTCCCCCGCGGAAGTGGGGAAAGTGGCAGGGGGGCCCGCCCCTCCACGGAGGTGGAAGGGACGGTAGCCAACCCGGGAAGAACCAGCAGCAAACCCGGGGAGGGCCGAGCAGACAAAAGAACAGCGCAGGGTCCTGTGTCGTTCCTCCGCGAAGAGGGGGAGCGACACCCTAGAACTTGTTAATATACCTTATATGGGAGAGAGAGAGAGAGACATATTCAGGGGTGATTAACTGAAAGATTTTGAAGTGGAGAGAATTATCCAGGGGGGGTTTGTGCAATCACATGGTGTCCTTGTAAGACAGAAGCAGAAGATCAGAGTGGATCATGAGATATAAGGAGAGAGGTCTGTAAAATTGAAGAGTCTCAAGCCATGGATACAGGAGATCTCTAGAAGACACAAAATATAAAGAAATAGGATGCATCTGAAACCTTCACAAGTAAACAGCCTGCTGACATTTTGATTTTAAACCACTGAAACTGAGTCTGAATTCTAATGTCAAGAGTTATAGGAGAATAAATTTATGTGGTTTTAAATCACTAAATTCATGACAATTGGTTAAGACATTGATAGGAAACAAGACATCCTTGGACTAAGAACTGAAATCTTCTTTAATTTGTAAAAAGTTCCTCTATATGATCATACTTCAACTTTTGGGGACAAATAACCTCTCTGAACAATCTTACAGCAGAGACCAATGCTCTTTGCCAAAATTCTGAACATGTATACATGGCACATGTTTGCATTTAATTCCGGTGTTTAACAAATCCCAAGTCTTACTGTTTTATAGATTCCTTAGAATTCCGTAAACATTGGGGCCGGCACCGTGGCTCACTTGGTTAAGCCTCTGCCTGCAGCGCCAGCATCCCATATGGGCACCAGGTTCTAGTCCTGGCTGTTCCTCTTCCAGTCCAGCTATCTATTGTGGCCTGGGAAGGCAGTAGAGAATGCCCCAAGTGCTTGGGTCCCTGCAACTGCAAGGGAGACCAGGAGGAAGCACCTGGCTCCCGGATTTGTATCGGTGCAGTGCCGGCCGTAGTGGCCATTTGGGGAGTGAACCAATGGAAGGAAGACCTTTCTCTGTCTCTCTCACTGTCTAACACTATCTGTCAAATAAATAAAAATAATGATAATAAAAAAATAAGAATTCCATAAATAAATACTGTGCTATAATTGAGTTGGTTACTCTACTAAATGAATGATGAAAATAGAGTTATAATTCTTGTTCATTATGTGTTTTCCATTTCCTGCCTCTAAAAATACAATGCCATAAGAATTTGGGCTTGGTGTTTTGTTTACCAAGCAGTAGGTGGCACCCAGAACATTGCCTGGCTCATAGTAGATAATAAGTCTTTGTTGGAAAAATAATGAATGAATAAATTAGTGAGCAAGTGCTGAGTTGATGAAGATTCTTTTTTTTTTAATATAAGGTTTCTTGAAAAATTTCATGGGCAATGCTTATTATGAACCAAATATGAATGGATTTCAATTATTTTACACCAACATTAACTTACCTTTAATTCTACTTTTCTATGAAATTCTTAAAGTCCCCTTATACGTTATGCTTATACTACAACCCTGAAAAGTAGGTTTTAAAAGGCTTCCCAAATGCTTCTAATAAGCTGTTGGGTTTGAGAATAATAAGGTTCCTTTTTGAATATAATCTGCTTGGTATTGTTGATAACCAAAGAAGAAAACATAAATGTAACCATGCGTCACTGTCTCTTAGAAAAATATTTCCCAATTTTAACTCAGCATGAACTCATCTGAGGAAATTATTCCAAATACACGTTTATGATTCTTTCTTGGAATATTTTCATTCAGGTAGGTGTTAGTACCCAGAAAAGGGGCATCTTAGAATTGTTGTAATGATGCAATGATTTAAGTAATCCTACTATAATTGGCTTGCTTTAATGACATAGTTGGTATACTCATTCTGATGAGATAATTTGTAATATGTGCATTATTAGTTCCTAATTATTAAGCTTTACAACCAGAAGAGCTAAGCATTTTCAACCAAACTATCATTTCAGGGCAACAAAATCTTTAATTCCCTACTAAACAGACATTAAATATGAACCTGTTTCATTGTAGCATGCAGGTACCAACACATAGGAACAAATACATGTGTATATCCATATACACGTGTATACATATATGGGCTGCTGTTTTTAGATCAAGGCTTTATTCTTTTCTTAATGACTATTTTATTGAACTGTTGTTTTAAAATATTGGAAATGTTTTAAAAATAGTATGAAGGTCCAGCTTCTATACTTAAAAAGTGGTAATTCCTACATTCAAATCAGCTAGAAAATGAAAACACCCAGTACATAATAGCAATTGCCATTACCTAAGTGTCTTGAACATTAAAAATAAATAAATGATGAAAAAGATTATGTTAATTTGAAAAACCACTGAATCTAAGGTCTTTTTTTTCTTTTTGTCATTATCATTCTAGGTCTTTTTTTTTTTTTTTGAAGATTTATTTATTTATTTGAATTTCAATTCAGAGAGGGAGGGTGGAGACAGAGAGAGAGAGAGACATCTGCTATCCACTAGTTCACCTCACAAATGGTCCTAAAAGCCAGGGGTAGGCCAGACTGAAGCTAGGAGCCAAAGTTTCATTCAGGTCTCCCATGTGGGTGCAGTGGCCCAAGGACTTGGGCGACCTGCTGCTTTCCCAAGTGCTTAAGCAGGGAGCTGGATCAGAAGTGGAGCAGCCAGGTCTTGAGCTGGTGCCCATATGGGATATCAGTGCTGCAAAAGGGGCTTCACCCTCTATGTTGCAGCACTAACCTCTAGGTCTCTTGTATTTTTTAACAAATTAAACTTGAATTTGGCATTCTTAAATATTAGCACTGTACAATTTTAGGTACAGTACTAGAGTCTGAATGTTGGGTCATCTCAAATTCATATGTTAAAATCCTCATTCCCAAGACATTAGAAAATGGGGACTTTGAGAAGTGATTTGATCATAGGAGCAGGGTCCTCATGAATGAGACTATTGCCTTTTTTTAGAGATTTATTTATTTGAAAAGAGGAGTTACAGAGGTGGAGAGAGAGAGAGAGAGAGAGAGAGAGAGAGAGATCTTCCATCTGCTGGTTCACTCCCCAAATAGCCGCAGTGGCTGGAGCTGGTCCTATCCAAAGACAGAAGCCTGGAGCTTCTTCCAAGTCCCCACATTGGTGCAGGGGCTCAAGGACTTGGGCCATCTTCTACTGCTTTACCAGGCCATAGCAGAGAGCTGGATCGGAAGTGGAACAGCCGAGTTTCGAACCGACACACATATGGGATGCCGGCACAGCAGATAGCAGCTTTACCCGCTATGCCACAGTGTTGGCCCCAAGTCTATTGCCTTTATAAAAGAAAGTCAAGTGCTGCACGAGCATATGATCATATTATCTTAAGATATCAGTTAAGATAGCCGTGTCTCATGTCATAATTCTTGTGCTGCATGAACAACTCTGCCTTCCTGATAATGCAGGTCTGCGAGGCAGAGGTGACGGCTCAGATAGGTGGGCTCTTGCCACCCACACGGGTTGAGTCAGGTTTCTGGATTCAGCCCAGCCCAGGTATGACCATTACTGGCATTTAGGGAGTTAATCAAGAGATGAAAGTTCCCCCCCAAATAAATAAATGTGTTTTTAAAAAGAGGGTCAAAAGAGATTCATTTCCCTTTCTGTCATGTGAAATTAATGTAAGAAGATGGCAGTCTATGAGGAGGTAGGCCCTCAAAATACTCCAAATCCACTGGTCACTGTGACCTGGGATTTCCCAACTACAAGAATGCAAGAAATGAAAATTTTTATTCATAAAGTATGCAGCCTATAGTGTTTTGTTATAGCAACACAAAAGGATTAACACATATGATAATGGTTAGCAAAGTAACAGCAGGAGAAAGTTGATGTCTTTCTACATTTTTAGTAGATGTCTGCAAAGATTTATGATAATAGTTATGTTAATTATTATTGGATGATCTTAGATCACTCTTTAATTCAATCAAAATGAAGAATTCCTGTAAATCCATTGTTGCCAAAGCACCTCTACTGGGCTTTTTTATGAGTGCATACACATGTTTAACCAACTCTCCCAACTATAATGTCACTTATATGCATACATTACCTGTATACATTATTATATACTGTATCAAGAATCCAAGATGAGGTAAAGAAAAATCCAAGATGAGTTACATTTTGCAAAATTTATTTGTGTGAGAAAGCAGTTCTAGAGACAGGCAGCCTTGATGATCAAAGCTGCTTCACTCCTGGTCGAAGTCGGTGCCTGCTGTATCCCATGTATATGTTGTCTTTACAGACACAGGAAAGGAAATATAAATGGAAAAACCTTGATTGGTTGCAGCTGGTATTTGTCTTGCATGGTTATATTATGACAGGTTAAGCCTATGAATGGTCACAAGTACAACTGCTAAATTTAACTGAGATTCATTTGCTTGATTACAAGGATGTATTTTCAAGATATATATATATATATATATATATATACACATACATATATATACACATACATATATATATATATATTACACGTGATGATAGGGTACAGTTCATTATGTACAGATACTGCTTTGGAACATATTTTATTACTCAACTGTGGAGATAAATTTAGGCAAAACAACTCAACAATATAATTACATATTTATTTATTTTATTCTGTATATGGAGATTTAATCGACTATCTTTAGTATATTTGAAAGACACATCTATATATTGCTTTTAGCATTGCTTCATCATGGTTCCACTAATAAGACTTTTAAAAATTATTTAGTTAGTTAGTTATTTTGAAAGGTGGATAAATAGATAGATAGTGGGTTTGGGGCCGAAGCCAGTAACCCAGAATTTAATGCAGGTCTTTTTCATGGGTGTCATTGACCCAAGTATTTGATAAGTGAAAGCTACCTCCCACAATGTGCATTAGCAGGAAACTGAGTTGGTATCAGACCCAGGACTTGAACCCAGGAACTCCAATATGGGATGCAAGCACCCTTGGTGGCTCCGAAACAACTGTGCCAAATGCCTTCCCTGAATAAAACATTTTAATGGAGTATTAAATCTCACAATATTTCATATTTTTAGTAGTTAATGCAAGGAGTTTAATGCATAAGAAGAGTTTTAAAAATGTTTATTGTGACAAATAAATCCCTGATTCTTATTTTTTATTTCCATCACATATAATAAATTAAGCAACACTGCATTGTTTAAAAATGTATTTCTCAATGTTTTATGAAATATGATTAATTACATGCTCTCACATAACTAATTTTCTGGTATTCATAACACTTTTATTTCATCATAATTTCCCATCTTTGAAGATGACACTACTAAATATATGATGCAAACCAGTGAAGTCACTAGAGAACAGTGAAATACTCTTTGTAGGCATTTTACGCTATAAAGAATTGATGCAACTGAATGCAGTCGCTATGTAAGCTTCAGTTAAGGTAAATTTACTGAGGAGAGTAAGATAAAGAGAAAACCATTTGTGTTGCTGCCCTACCAGATCTCAGGGAGTAGAGGTTATACTGAATAAATTAGTGTATGTCAGGGCATTTGGCCCAGCTGTTAAGACATCCCTTGAGAGGCCATATCCCATATCAGTGTGTCAGGGTCCAAGTTGTATTTGTGCTTCCAACTATACATTTCTGCTAATGTGTACCTTGGGAGGCAGTAGGTGATGATGGGTAAAGGACTTGGATTCCTGTCAATCATGTAGGACAAACAGGTTGAGTTTTGAGTTTTGAGCTCTGGGTTTTGGCCTGATCCAGCCTTAGCCATTGCAGTATCTGAGCAGTGAAATAGATAATGGAAGATTCCCTTTCTCTCTCGCTCGCTCGCTCTCTTTCTCTTTCTTCCTCTTCCTCTCCCTTCAAATAAATTTTTTAAGCATTGCAAAAATAAAATCAGTACTGTAGGTCATATTTCAGAAGCTCAGGTGCCTTACTGCAACCTAGAACTGCCTTGGAAGTCAACACAGTGCTCCACCAGATGCTGTTTAAGCTGCATGTGTTTTGCCTTCCTGTTCTATGGGTCTTCTTCTTGTGTCTATCTCAGTGCTTCTGCTTACTCCCTGGATCTTTTTGCCTTGAATTCCCAGTGCCTGCACTCTTGGTTTGCATACCTCTCAAGCATCAGTGGGTAAGAAGTTGGGAATCAGACTCAATAGCATGTAGCTCCTCCTATACCACAAGTCCTTAGAACATGAAGCTGTGGTCAGAACTGTGGCATGTCGATGTCAAAAACATAGGAGAGTCTGCCTGAGTAATTTCTCAGACTCCAGCTGTAAGCATGACTAGTGCTTATGTTTTCTCAGATGGATGCACATACCTAATAAACATAGTGGATAGTTCCTCCAGAGCACTGAATATAATCTCTGTATTTTTTTCTAGGTAAATATGTCATTAGATAAGTGAATTGAAACATTTCAATAACAGAATCAATAGAGAAGCCACATCTGTTCACATACTACATAAAGTCATTTTGATGAAGTGGAAAGGGCTATCACATTGTGATCAACTATAATGATCAGAAGAGGCCATGTAAGTTTCTCCCTCATAATTTAATAAAATACAGAAAATTACCTTATCCTTGGGAGGGAGAAAGCCTTTCCATAGAAATGTGGAAAAGAGTGCTCATAAAAATTGAGCAGCTGAAATTTAAAGCAACTTCCATACAAATGGCACTCTGAAATCTATATACGCGTGGATGTCTTTGGAGATTCTACTTGCCAGAGAAAGGCTAAATTGTCAGTGATTTAATTGCTCCAGGGATTGCAAAGGTGATCTTGTATTTTGCCTCCAGTGACAGGTGCTATCCCTTTATTATAATTTGAACCCTTGGGTTTTAAAACATTCATGGCTTTTCTATTAGGAAATCTGCATACTCCTCCAGCCATGTTTATTCATAATCCTCTGATGAGTTGCAGACAAGCTTACTGGAGAAGTTAAGGCTTCGGCATTTTAGTCAGAAATTAGTACCTTCACCCAAAAACAAAAACACAAGCCTTATTTGCATTTATATTTAAAAATTCATTAAGTAGCTTCATGTTAGTATTTTGGGCCTTTTGAAATTAAGCATATTGTAAGTCGCTGCACTTTCTAATGGAATTTATTTAGCAATTAGTACTTAGAGAAAATTTATATATAAAATATGTATTGGGCTGGTTTTAAAGCTTGTGTACACCAGAGGGCATCATAGCTTCTATTCAAAGCTTCTTTGGAAATTTCCTTGTAAAGTTTTATTTTCATAAGTTTTTCTGTTCATGATTATTACTTTTGTTAGCTCTAATATTTAGAAAATATATTTGAACAATATTATTCATTCAAATATATTCAATAGACAAGAATATTATAATTAAAAGATAAAATTGAACCAAACAAGCCATTTTAATGCTTTTCTTACTAGCAGCTTAGATTCTTTCATACTTTTGCCCTTCTTTCTCTTCTCTCAGGACAGTTCCTACTGGGATGTACTTATATGTCATTCTGCAAGGCAACATATTAACTGCTCCCTTAATCTGACTCCTGCACCTAGATTACTATAGTTTTGGTCTTTGGTCTTCCTCTCCCCTCTGCCCCCAACTCCCCTCCACTTAACCTCTTTTGTACTCTTGCTATGCTGGGTAGCTTCTCATTCTTGAGGGAAAAAATAGTTCTGTTTGATTCATCCATTCAGAAAACATTTTTTGACTATTGAGAGTAAAGAACACAGGCTAGACTTTCCCATAGATCACATTTCAATATTTGAGAAAATGGTTTTATACACACACACACACACACACACACACACTTATATATATCATGGCCATTCAGCGTGGTGAATTCTGTGACCAAAGTGCTGAAAGAACCAGAGGTGTTCCTGATTAAGCCTATCAGTTATGGAGAAAAGGGTAATAGGAACAGATGGTTAAAGCAAAGCCAAGATTTAAAATACAATTTTAAAATTCATCAGGTTATATGACACTGTTTCTGGGAGCCCTGAATTTACTTGATTCACAGGGTCAACAACTTACTTGACAAAATCAGATCCATAAGATTTGGTGAATTCATACCTAGATACCCTGTTCTTACTTGAAAGCCCACTCTTTAAGGCCGGCGCCGCGGCTCACTAGGCTAATCCTCCACCTAGCGGCACCGGCACACCGGGTTCTAGTCCTGGTCAGGGCGCTGGATTCTGTCCCGGTTGCCCCTCTTCCAGGCCAGCTCTCTGCTGTGGCAAGGGAGTGCAGTGGAGGATGGCCCAAGTACTTGAGCCCTGCACCCCATGGGAGACCAAGATAAGTACCTGGCTCCTGCCATCGGATCAGCGCGGTGCGCTGGCCAAAGCGCGCCAGCCGCGGTGGCCATTGGAGGGTGAACCAATGGCAAAGGAAGACCTTTCTCTCCTTTCTCTCTGTCTCTCTCTCACTGTCCACTCTGCCTGTCAAAAAAAAAAAAAAACAAAAAAAAAACAAAAAAAAAACACTCTTTAGTGGCATTCCACCTCTGAATTTCTATAGTTCTCTATATATATAAAGAAGAAAAAAGTCATTTTTCTATAAAAAGTAGTTCAATTGCATTGCTATAGGTCTTTCCTCTCCTCTGGATGTAATGCTTTTTTTCCTTTTATTAATTTTCAAAAAAGAAGCATTAATCTCTCCTTAAACCACAACTATTTGACTTTAACATGTAGCTAGTATAGAATATATATATATATATATATTTTAAAATGAAAACTCTTTAATCATTTAGCCTCTAGAAACTGAATGGAATAGGTGTTCATAAATAATCTTCACACTTGACTAAAAAGTGCTTTATCTTAAAGGTGCTTTTCTATTACATTCAAGAAGAGAACAAGAGTATCTCCTTGCTGATTCATTTTGCACAGTGTAAGTCATTGCCCTTCACAAAGGGGGAAAAAGATGTATAAGAAAAGCCATGAACACTATTCAAATTCATTGCCTCTTCCAGGTGGAGGTAATTGAGTTGCCTCAAGATCAATATGAAACTGCCTGGGATACAGAAAGTCAATAGCTCCTTCCAAAGTCAGATCTGTCTAGTTTAGGTGTCTATGAAAACAAAATCTCCAGCTGCTGCTTCAGAGCATTCTAAATCTGCATAACAAAACTTGGAAACGAATTTCCAAAAATAAGAGCTCCTCCAGTAGCTTATTTTGGCACTAAAAATTTAGGGGAACCCTTTTGAGCACATAGTGCTCCTTTGGTGTTTTCTGAATCCTGTAGTGACACAGAAAGAGCCTCTTATTATTCCCATCTAAAATCTGTTTTTAAAAGAAAGTCTTTGCCCAAGGTTATCAATCCTAAATATTTCTTTAAAATACTATTATTTAAAGACACATAATGTAATGACGCTAAGTGCTTTCATGAAATATATTATTCTAACACTGGAAATACTTCATAATATCTCATTCATTAATGAAGACTCGGGATTGAATGTGGTAAAGCATGAGATACACATTTAAAGCAATGTGAAATTCTGATTTTCCAGAACACACTGGCCAAGTTAGATGTAAACAACACTGCCATCTTCCTCAACAGAGTATCATTTCGTTTGGGTATTTAGCCTACAGATTAAGATGCACACATCCTGCATCAGATTATCAAGATTCAATTACCAGATGCTGCCCCTGACTCCAGCAGGGAGGCAGTGGTGGTGGCTCAAGTAATTAGGTACTTTGGATTGAGTGCTTCCAGCTTCGACTTGTTTGAAACTCAGCCATTGTGGGCATTTAGGAAGAAAGCCATAGGCAGTCTCTCTCTCTCTCTCTCTCTCTCTCTCTCTCTCTCTCTTTCTCTACCTCTCAAATATATGAAAAATTTATAAAATAATTCCTCTTTGTTATTAAAAGTGGCACTCAATTTTGTAACTAAATGTTGAAATTTGCAATATTAACTATAATTCCAAGACTTCTTCCCCCAAGGACCTCATGCTAATTGGCCCTGCAGCTACCACATCTGAGGAGTGGTTAGAATATTGCTTGCCTTTATAGCTGTGTACCTTGGGTGCATAGAACCAAGCTTAATTCCACCTAGCCCATGCAATTAGAACCTCTACAGAACACAAAAAGCATCAAAATAAGCAATGCATATATGGAATATTACACAATAATAAAATATTGTGCATTAAAATTTTCATGAATTAATTTGAGAGGAAAGGACACACAAACACATACAAACACAGAGAGAGAAAGAGAGAAAGGAAGAGAGAGAGAGGGAGAGAGAGAGAAAGTGAACCTCTCATGAGTCAGTTCAGTTCAGTCACCAAATGATGATAGTGACAGTCCCATCTCTGTGCATTACTGTTCTATGTGATACCTTCCAAACCTTTGGGCCCTGTCTTTAATTCCACACCTGCACTGATTTGACAAAAGAAATATGACTTTCTAATATAATAATTAGAAGAGATTTGACAGACACAGCAGTTTTTTATTTAAGAAATTTATTTGGCATGCACGGAAACAGAAGAGGAGACAGAACTCCTATCAGTTGGTTCTTTCTGGATATGTTTGCACTGACCAGGGCAGGGCTGTGAAGCTGGGAGCCAGTAACACAATCCAGGTCTCCCATCAGATGCTCTCAGACAGGGTTTGCAAGATATGGAAGCTGGGGAGGGGGAAGGAATTGAACTCAGGAACTCTCATGGGGGATGCAGGCATCTTAACTGCTAGACTAAACACCCTCTCTGTATTCTCAGTGATTTTTACAGGATGATTAACAGTAAAATGTCCATGTCTTCCAAGAAAGGTCAGAAACACCCAGAGTTCACCCTGAAGATCGATGTATCCTTCTCTGTGAGATGATATGTGTGTGAGTGCAAAAGGGAGCACAGAACAGTTTCCTCAATAAAAAGTCTAAATCTATCAGTGGTCTTACAGATGCTCATGCTACCTACCTCATTTATTAGGTAACCTTGATTAACAAGCATATCTACAGACAGTGGTTCGCAGAGGCTGAGAAATATCTTTATTTGATATATAAAGCCTTAGACAAAATAAAATAAAACAACTATAGGTTTTCCTCGATCTTGAAGAAATGTCCTAGGTCTCCTTGCACATACGCTTTGCTAAATTGTGGTCTATTCACTGATGATACACAGTATTTTTATGACTTTAAGTACACATTTCTACTTCTCCATGTAAGAAGTTCCTGTGAAACAGAATAATGGGCCTTGTTTATAAACCCCTCCCTGCTTCCACCAATGTGTCTTAGGAAAAAGAAGTTACGAAGAAGCTAAAATCGGCTTCGACAAGGGGCTTCGCATTGAGTCTTGGCTCCACCACACACCAGCTCATGATATTGGCAACTGAAACGTGCCGCATCTTAGCTCCCTCATCTATGAAATTAGAAAGCTAACTTCCTGGTAGAGTTGTTGTGAGGCTTGAAAAGAAAAACAATCACCAAATGCTGGGATCAGTGAAACAACACAGGTGATGAGTAACTTATTTTGTCTGGACCTGATTCAAGGAATATATCAAAATAACATGTTATGATCTCCTCTGCTATGTATTATTAATATTTTTTCTTTTTGTTTCTGAATTTAGTGTTTAAAAGAAAATAGTTTTTTTTTACAAAATGCTTTCAAGGTTCTTTTTAAAATTATTTTTATTAATGTAAACAGAAAAGATTTAATGTATTTCATAGGTACAATTTGTGATAAACCCTTCACTCCTCACTCAAGTGCCCCTTCTTCCTTATTCTTTTAATTTTTATAATAACATACTTTCAATTTATTTTTAATTACAAGCTTAATGTACCACTAACCATCATCAACAAGTAAAAAGTAGAAAGACCACTATTCCACAGGAATATAGACAAAAGCTATACATAATAATCAGATCATAGGGTGTCTGTTTCATTTTTATACATTGTTTTCTTTTTTATTCCATGTTAACTACAACATATCAGAGAAAACATAATATTTGTCTTTTGGGAACCAGTTTATTTCACTAAGCAAAATAATGATTTCTGACTGCATCCATTTTGTTGCAAAAGACGAGAATTCATTTCTTTATGGCTGAGTAGTAGTTGAAAATATAAGAACAATTTACCAATAATGATTACAAATTCTTTTTCTATTCCTCTAAACCTGGAAATAAAGACACTACATCAGCTATTCTGAGAGTTATTCTTGCTTTATGGTGTTAAAATGAAAGAACCAAAATCTATCCCCCCATCTCTTTCTCCGTGTCTCTCACCTATCTGCCTTTTTTTTTCTGTCTTCTCTTTTCCATTCCTTTCCTCATTCTCTTCTGTTTCTTTATCTCTCTCTCATTCCTTCCCTCTCTCACTTTCTTCACTTTCCATTATTCCTCCCTTCCTCTTTCCTTTCTTTCTTCCTCCCCCCTCTTTCCCCACTTTAACATTTTATTTGAGAATAGTTTTAAATTAAAACAGAAATTGTGAAGCAGTAATACAAAGTGTTCTCAAATATTCCTCACTCCATTTTCCCTATTTACGATCTTATACTATTATCTTTGTCACAGTTAATGAACCACACTCATCCCCCCCCCCTTTTTTTTTCCAAAATCTTGTATTGCTTCATTCATCCCAGCCTCTAGTAATCAACATTCCGTGCTCACATTGAGGTTTCATTTCTTTGTTTGTTTTAGCTCCCACATATAAAGAAGAACACGTGATATTTGTCTTTCTGTGTCTGGCACATTTCACTCCACATGATGTCCTCCAATTCCATCCACTTTGCTGAAAATGACAGGTTTTCATATAGTATTCCTTTGTGTTCTTCTTTCCTTTTTTTTGAGAGGTTAAACCAGATATGAATGATTGAATATCTATTTTGAGTTACTTGCAGGTGCATTTTCTATTTAAATAGAAACTAATTTCTGTAAAGAATGTTTTATTTGTTGGGCTAAAATGTCTTTGTAAAATAAGTTGTCTTTTGGGTTTCTCTTGTAATAAGATAGAACATTTTAAAAAATCTGCGATTCTAGGGTTTAGGAACTACATCCACAGTAGGAATGCTGGAGGCATTCTAAGGAGTTTTAAAACCTTAGAGTGTTTTGCAAGTATAATGAACAGAAGATCTTTCTAATCACCTTTGAAAACTATGTGTGTGTGTATATATATATATATATAGAATATCAAATGGGATTGTTTCCCCATTTGAGGAAAATGACTTTACTATAACTACTGCAGAGTTCATTAAATTAAAATTCTGCAGGCTCAAACCCACCTAGACCCAACCATGTTTGCAATTGGGATGACTTTATGAAAAGGGTCAATGAGGAAGAGCCATAAGAAGTCATTTACAATATAGCCAGACTAACATAAGAACTATAAAAAAGGCCTATTAAAGATAACTTTGGTTTTGCATCATTTTCCAGAACAGTTTCAATTTCTATAAATCCTATTCTATTTATTAGAATGTTTTCTGCTACGAGACATGTTAATTTGTACTTAGTTTTTCTGCAGATGCATTGTTTCCTCTAATTGGAGGTAACTCAAGAAAATTCATGGCTTGCTTGCAATAGAATATTCTAAGACAAATCTCACATTTGCACTGTCAGCAAATGTCATTATTTTGATGCAATGAAAGCAATTAAAATTCTGTTAAATAAATTTAAACACACTATAATAATGTAGAAAGTATATAGGGGCTGGCGCTGTGGCATAGTGGGTAGTGGGTAAAGCTGTCGCCTGCAATGCTGGCATCCCATATGGGCGCCAGTTCGAGACCCATCTTCTCCACTTCCAATCAGGCTCTCCTATGGCCTGGGAAAGCAGTGGAAGATGGCCCAAGTCCTTAGGCCCCTGGACCCGCATGGGAGATGTGGAAGCAGCTCCTGGCTCCTGGCTTCGGATCAGCACAGCTATGGCTGTTGCAGCCAATTGGGGAGTGAACCAGTGGATGGAAGACGTCTCTCTCTCCCTCTCTCTCTCTCTCTCTGCCTCTCCTTCTCTCTCTGTGTAACTCTGAATTTCAAATAATAAATAAATAAATCTTAAAAAAAAGAAAGTGTATGTGTTTACATTTCCAAATAAACATTTAGGATAAAATCACCATTCTTCCAAGTGTTTTCCAATTTATATTAAATCATTCAATTGAATTGCTAATGAAAATGCTTAAATTAAAAATCTATTATATTAACAAATGTCTATAAGAATAAAAAGGGACTTATCTTCCCTAACAACTTTATTTATTCTTCCTCTCCTTTATTTTTTTCAACAATATAGAATACCCTAGAGTCTAAGTTATCTTAATTAGATGAAATCAAAGTAGATTGCTTTATCTATTAATTAACAAAGCTGGGATTTAGAGATGCAACAATAAGCATTTTGTTTTCTCTTCTTTGAGAAATTGCATATTTTTATATTATTTGTGTTAATCTCATTTATTAAGATTTTTTATGAATTTCAATATATTCTCTGTTTGCAATCCATGATTCAGCAAAAATGCACACAGGTTCTACTCATACCCTTTTCTTTTTTCAAATTTAAGTTGGCAATGCACTAATTCTATGTTTTAGAAATATGTCTTGAAAAACTACTAAACTTAGATATGATACACATATCCTGTGTTCAAATATGTTTGACTATAACTGATTTTCCAACAAACTTGCCTTAAGAAGTCTTTCCTCCCTTTTCAATGCATGCCCAAGTTTTAATTATTGGCCTGAATATGGGTCACATAGGACCACAGTACTCCAACTACAGCTGCATGAATGCAACAGCAGTAGTGAAGACTAGTTTCAGCACTGGGTGCACGTGTCAGGAATTGGATACTTCATAACTTTGTCTCTCATTTCTTTATCTGTAATTTCCTATAGAACTTTCTCTGATTTATCTCACTTATGCTGAGAAGAGTTAAGCAATTTTGAATCATATGATAAAATTCTTGCCTGTAACCATTTATTGTTATGTAAGTGAAATAATGGAAGATGCAAAAAGCCCTTGGGAAATAGTGCAGTCTTTCCACTGATCTCATTGCCACCTTTCTCACATTGCCTGAATCCGCTTACTGCATTCTCTTCACAAAATTTATTTTCTAAAATACACCTTTCTTTCTGTCATTCCTCTCTTCCAAAGCCTCCACTCACTGCAATGCCTAGAGCAGTTACTCCCTAGAGTGTCACAGAAGATTGTAAATCCATATAGACACCTTGTACTGATGGTGTACTAAATAAATATCCTGAACAGATAGATTCAACAATATCCCAAATGTATGTGATACTGTTAATTACATATCAACTTATAATACTGCTTAGCTTTAATTTTTAAAGATTGTACATAGTTCTCAATAAATTTTGCTAGTATTCTTGAGCATTTATATGGTACTAGTAGCAATTACATAGTTTAATCTCTATTCTTAAAACACACACACACACACACACACACACACACACACACCTGAACAGATGCTTTTACAAATGCATCCACTCCACAACAAACAGGTAAGCACACACGAATGAATATATAGATACAATTGCTATCTTCAACTCACAGCTGGGAAGGAAAGTAAAAGGAGATTAAACAACTTCACAGAGTTGCTTATCATGTAAGTAATAAATTGGGACTTCAAACCAGGAATTTCAGTTCAGCTATCAATACTTTTAATCAACACCTCGTACAACTACTATTTTATGGAGTACATGAACCTTCTCATTATTAAAAAAATCCACATCCTTGAAATTTCAAAAGCCAATATTTTAGTGAATTAAATACCCAAGAACTCTTAGCATGATGTTGATAGTTGTGCAGCAATAAATTCCTAAATTGGATTTCGAATACTGTTGTTTCAGGAAAAAAAAATAATGAATATATAACGCACAGAACTCCTAACGGTCATTTAATTTTAGGGAAAACTGAACCTTGTTTATACATAGTAGAGATTCACAATTTGTATTAGTGTATTGAACGCTCTGAAAAGCTAGGTATAAATATAATTATTCACTATATTCATATTTCAGGAAATAATTGAATCACAAAACTAATTTTGGAGTACATTTATTGAACAGTGTTATCTAGCAGAACAACTAGTGAAACAAGGAACAAAGAGTATTCAGTCTTGCATTCAATTATTGTCCCATAGAATCCCCACTTAGCCTTGATCAGGCCTCATTCTTTCTCCTTGTCAGGCCTTTCTTCACTCTGCTGGTGACTCAATGCATTCTCCACTCGGCATCAAAAATTTACCATCTTTTAAATTCCTTCTCACGTCCCGCAATGTTCAGGAATATTTTGTTAGCAATTCTCCAACCCATGGAGGTTTCCTTTTTCTCAAGTTAATAGGCAAAGATGCACAAATTGCCTTGTGATGTTTCCTATAGTTCATGATCATGTTATATCCTGTATAAAAGTACTACTGTCTATGCTTTTCATATCATTTGAATTTTTAGCCCAGTTCTTTGCAAGTAGTATGCACTTAAATGCATATTGCTGTGATTGGTCAATGGAGCCAAATGCTATTTTATTGTTTAGATAATATAAATTTGCGTTTATTATTAAGACAAAATCAATTTAAATGCCTAGAAATAATAAAGATTTTAATTAAAAATTCCCCCCCCCCTTTTTTTTTGGCTGTGTCACTCGCTCAGTAGACATCAGGGTCATATATTAGCTCAAAATCCCCAAACCTCAGAGGTTTCCAACAACAACAAAAAAAATATATCTATGCAGAGAAGGCTGTGATTCTGCTGTAATTCCTTTCTCTGGAGGCTGAGGCTAAAGAATAGCTGACTCTACCTGGAGCATTGCATGTACCATGTTTCAGAGGAAAGAGAAGGTGGTGTAACTAATACATGGACTTGAAAATTCTGCTCAGAAGTCTCATACTACATACTACATTACCAGCTCCAACATCAATGAGATGGTGAATTAAAATACGCTTAAGAGAAAGGGAAGGGAATATTTAAATATATGATAATCTATCACAAAACCCTAATATTAAATCTTCAGTGATCCAGGTTAATATTTGTTTTATTTCTTGAGCCAAAAATTGAGTAAAAAATATTTTTCTTTATAATAAATGGTACACATACAAGATAAATAATAAGATTTCCAAAGATATTTAATTCTAAGCAGATATTAGGGAGAGTGGAAGTGTTTTCTCTACCAGCTTATTTTTAAGACTAGTTAGTATTTAAATAATAAATCAGTAGTTGGCCCAGAACTGTGATTGTTGCTAAGATAGGTCCATTGAGGTGGAACTGAAAATTTCATGTTAGTTGCTAACTTCACTTAAGTATATACTATAAGGCATAAGCTCAGTGAAGTGTGTGCTGAATACACTTTACATAAAAGTAGATAATAAGTTGAAGTTTTCAATGTGATATTGTAATAAAAATGTTATAAAATATAGTGTTGATTAAGAGGGCAGTCATTCTGTGATCAGAACACACAGACACTTTTTGTGCATGACTTAGGTGCACAAATTCACACACATACACACAAACAAGTAGTTAAGACTCATTTATGTTCTGGGCATACAAAATCCAGAAATTCATATTAGTAATACTTCCTAATATTTCATCTGGGAAAAGAAAAATAAGGACATTTCAAAGACGTGTAATCATAATGGCAATGGAGAATTTTGAAGAAATTGGATTTAATTTTTTTTTCACTTTCTTCTTCAAAACAGGCAAAAATAGTAGAAGTGGTTACCTAGGTCAGTGGTGGATGAATCTGCTTGGCTTCATATTGGTCAAGTTACAGACCAGTTTTTAGAAAAGGAAATGACTGGGTGGACATTTAGCACAGTAGTTATATCTCATCTTCGGTTGCCCACATTTGCTATACGGAGGCTAACTGGTGTTTTGAGTTCCATCTCCACTTCCTTTCTAGTTTCCTGTTCATATATAACTTAGGAAGCAACAGATGATGGCTTGTGTAGGTGGGTCCTTTCAGTTCAATGGGAGACCTAGATGGGGTTTCTGGCTCCTGGATCCAGCCTGGCTATTGTGGCCATTTTGGCAATGCAATAGTAGATGTAAGATATCACTCTCTTGGGGCTGGCTCCGTGGAGCAGTGGCACAGTGGGTTAATCTTCCACCTGTGGTGCCATCATCCCATATGGGGCACTGCTTCTATATCTGGCTGCTCCTCTTCCAATCCAGCTCTTTGTTATGGCCTGGGAAAGCAGTAGATCATGGTCCAAGTACTTGGGCCCCTGTGCTTGCATGCAAGACCCAGAAGAAGGTCCTGGCTCCTGGCTTTGTATGGGAAATGAACCAATGGAAGGGAAACCTTTCTCTCTGTCTCTCCCTCTCACTGTCTGTAACTCTACCTCTCAAATAGATAAAAATTAAAAAAAAAAAATTAAAAAAAAAATCTCCCTCTCTCTGTCTCTCTCTGCCTTTCAAATAATATAAAAATTAATAAATAAAAACATTTTTTAAAAAGGTAAAGGGACCAGCGCCGCGGCTCACTAAGCTAATCCTTCGCCTGTGGCACCAGTACCCCGGGTTCTAGTTCCAGTTGGGGCGCCAGATTCTGTTCCGGTTGTTCCTCTTCCAGTCCAGCTCTCTGCTGTGGCCCCGGGAAAGCAGTGGAGGATGGCCCAAGTGCTAGGGCCCTGCACCCGCATGGGAGACCAGGAGGAAGCACCTGGCTCCTGGCTTCAGATCGTTGCAGCATGCCGGCCTTAGCGGCCATTTGGGGAGTGAACCAATGGAAGGAAGACCTTTCTCTCTGTCTTTCTCTCTCACTGTCTAACTCTGCCTGTCACACACACACACACACACACACACACACACAAAGGTAAAGGGATGGACATGTCAAATATTATGGGGATTCTTTTGTCCTTTTATATATATGAAAAAAATTCAGTTGTGTTTCCACATTTAATCATATGTATCACTTGCTTGCTCACATTTCTAGAAAAATCCCTAGGAACTTTTTGTATGTTAAAAACGGATATGTGAATGTCTTGGAAAATTAGCTAGTTAGCTATTTAACTCTGAAATGGTTACATAATTTATTTTAGCTTATATTTCTAATCTAATGAGAATAATGAGCTAGCTCATAGTATTACTAATATGCAGGCTTAGCCACTCCTAATAGTGCAGCATTATTTTGATTTCATACCTGTGCCAAAAATAGTTATATATATATATACACACACACACATATATATAAAAGTCCCTCAATATATTACATGTAAAAAAATCACAAAAAGCAGTAGTGTTAGCAAAAAATGGACTATGAAAAACTATGCATATATTTCAAAATTTTTGCACCCAAGTAAATATCTGAGTCAGAAATCTGTACTAAAACTAGTTAATTTTTTAACACATATGCAGATTGTTTGAAATATTGAAATATATTTAAATTTAAATATGTCAGAAGGATAATGACTCTTCAAAGATTATTACCAATATATTTTACAACATATACTTAATTTCCTAAAATCAAAGTTTCTCTGTGAATTCAATGTTACCAACATTTTGTCAGTTTCCTTTGCCTTGGTGCTGAAGTCTTTTGACTACAGTAGTAGAAACCAAACTCCATTGGTAGGATAACTGGCTTGATAAGAAAACATGAATACACATGACAATTTTGTTAGCTATGTGAATTGTGGAGCTTTTGTTTTGTTTTGTTTTGCCCTGCTTCAAAACAATTGCTAACCAACCATATTTTTTGAATGCCTTCAAAAGCATTCTTTTCTAAAGCAGATTTAAAAGCCACTGAAGCCTTTTCCTTTGTTGTTCCTATGTTGTAGGATACCAAAAGTTCATATTGAAACCTTTTAATATTTAAATAAAAGTAGGTGCAATAAATGGTCACTCCCATTTTCTGATTAATAACAGGCCTTGGAATGAGGGGGGAAATGCCACCCACACACTATTGTCTTTCCCTACAGCCTAATCACTCACTTGCATTGTCTTTCTTGATTGATTTGTCATTTGGTGGCAGCTGAACTGCGTGTTTAAAGCTCTTTTGTATAGATTTAATCAGGAGATGAAAATCACGTCTTTGATTGACACTAATAATTCATAATCATTTGCTCTAACTGGAGCAGCCGCATCTCTTTAAATTTCTGAAAAAGAAAAGCCATTTAAATTTCTTTTACCTTTTCATTTCAAACCAATTTAGGTAGGTAGTCATGGGGGAAGAGTTGGAATAATGCATATTGCATTATAATTTTCAAATAATAGATTAAAAAACATGTTGCTCTTTGTGCATAAACATACCTTAGGTGATTCCATCAAGATTATTAAACTAACATTAAGGAAAAAGGTATTAAGATCCATATTACTAAAGAATGTTTGCTTTAATGGTGCAACACACTTTTAAACCATTCTAAAAATAATAACACCTCGTAATGGAGTTTTATTAATTAAGGCTAACATTTCCTGTAATTTGTTGTATCTTAATAAGAAACAGAGAAAAATGTAGACATTTCCTCCCCGAATCAAAAGCTAACACATAATTGCTGTAGATTTTCACACCATTATAATGACATTTTATGGTGTGTACTTTACAGTCTTCAGGAATTCTCTTTGTTCAGTAATTAGCAGGCCATCTTCTTTTTTTTACATAATTAGTTTCACGTAATTATAAACATATTTGCAAATTGCACAATAAATGTATTTTTGTTGGACATTTTATGTGTGTATCTCCACATGTAAAGTGGTATATAGTTTTATGTAAATCAAATATTTGAGGGCATTTGTCTGTAAATTTATCTTTCAGAGATTCCAATAGAGTGGATTTTGTGTGTATATTCTTCCCAAGATTCCTTCTAAAGCTAGTAATTGCTTGTGGAAAATGGTAGCCTGTGGATGGCATTGTTCTGGGTCCTAGTCCCATTAAATGCTGTTTTTAAAATGAATTAAACCCTCCCCTTCCTTAACATCCATCATCCCTTCCACCAGAAATAACTCTTTGTTCCTTTAAATTCCAATAGGATTTTCATTTATATAATTCATTATATGTAAATGTGTGGCTATTTTAAAGAGTATCTATTGCTCTAGTCTTTAGGGATCTAGTCCATGTCTGATTCACTTTTGTCACAATACTGTGTTCTGAGCCCTGCAGGTGGGAAATACATGTTTGTTTAACAAATGATGGCATCAATAAATCAGTAACTACATGAAGGTAGTGACTTTTCAAGATTCCTCCAAAATTGTGACATAATGAAATGGCTGAAATCACTAAAATGTCCATTGTCAAAAAAATATTATCTGAGTGGATCACCTCCTTGTCAAGCCTTATTAATTATCGCCACGCGTGTAATATAGGAAGGTATTTTCAAAGAACTTTTCTTTGGTATTTTTTTACTACTTGAATATATCACTAGACATATTTTACATATTTTTCCTAATAAGGAAATTCAAATCTATGTTATTTCTTCAGGTTTTGCTACTAGTTGGATGATTAACTTAAAATTGATGGGCATGGTGTTGATCAATCCTGAAGCAGGTTACTAAATTATACTTCTCATAAAAATAAGAAAATATTTTACAATTCACATGTTCTTATTTTGTAAAATTTACAATAAATTCATTTTAGGTGAAACATTATAGACTATGAGATACTTATGATTTCTGTATTTTTTTCTGTGTCTTTTCCAGGCCTTCATATCTATATTTTTCATCTGGGTATGCTTTTCTCTTCAAAAATAACATTTTCACTTGAGAGCTGAGCGAAGTCAGACTTCATGTTTAATTCACAGAATAACCTCGACTCAACAAATGTTTGGACTTATGAAAATTGCACTTGGGTCTCCAGGCATCTTTTCCACAGGGATTTGAGATGGCATCTTTAAGCTCTTTGTGGAAAATCAATAGCTTTTGCAGTTTTATGGACAGATTCAGAATAATCTTCATTTCACACATAGGGGATATGTGAAGATATTCAGTTTGAACTGTTCATCTGTGAGGTAGAAACAGAAAGTTATAACAACCCATGGAAAATTTGGGAGGTGATGATAATTGCATACATTACTCCATAATTTAAAAGAAAACATTCAGTTGTAAAAAATAATACAGTGATGGCCTGTATATCCTTTATCCAGTTTCTCCCATGCTAATAATCATCTCGTAAAAAAAAAAAAATCCAAAGCCACAATAAGAGCACTGACATTGATACACTCAAAATACATTTTATGCCATTATCACCATTATCACTAGGATCTGTTTTAAAGATTCATCCACATCTCTGTGCATTTTTCACTCTTGGTATGCATCACTCTGTTTTTCATTTCTAAAATGTCATGTTGATGGTGTTACAGAAATGGAATCTTACAATAATTAAGATTTAGTGATTTGATTTGATATCCAGCATAGCTCCCTGGAAGTTTATAAAAGATTATATATATTAAACTTATTATTATATTATTTTATATATTATATTATTATACATTATATCATTATATATTATTATATTATATAAAGATTATATACATTATATATAATTAAAGAGTATCTATTGCTGTAGTCTTTAGGGATCTAGTCCATGTCTGATTCACTTTTGTCTTTTGTCACAATACTGTGCTCTGAGCCCTGCAGGTGGAAAATACATGTTTGTTTAACAAATGATGGCCTCAATTAATCAGTAACTACATGAAGGTAGTGACTTTTCAAGAATCCTCCAAAATTGTGATAAAATATATAAATATAGTGCATATATTTATATATACATATGTATATATACACATGTATACACACATGTATATGTGTTTTATATATATACATACATATATATATATATACACACATACACACACATTAGTATTCCATTATGGATATACCACAGTTTCTAAACCATTCACCGACTGAAGGACACCAGGATTGTTAACAGGTATTGACTATTATGAACAAATTTGCTTCTTTCTTGCCTTCTTATTAATCACTAAATTATTTGGGGAATTCAGAGGTTTTTTTTGAATACTCATTCTTGTTACACTATATGTCACCTTTTCTTCTAAGAGTCTGATGGTATAAATGATGGAAAATTGGTTGTTGCCCCAAATGTGCTGGAGGCTCTGTTCTATTGATTTTTCTCAGCCTTTTCCCTATATAGTTCAGATTAGACTAATTATGATGCTATATTTATATATATATATTTAAAAAAATACTTGATTTGGCATTGGTGTTGAGGCACACTGAGTTAATTCTCCAGCTGTGGTCCTGGCATCCCATATGAGTTTCCATCCAAACTACAGCTGCTCCACTTCCTGCCCACTTCCCTGACAGTACATCTGGGAAAGCACCAAAAGGTGGCCCAAGTGCTTGTGCTTGGGCCCCTGACACCCTTATATGGGAGACTTACATGAAATTCTGGGCTCCTGACTTCAGCTTGACTCAGCCCAAACTGTGTGGCCATTTGGTGTTGCTGTGGATTTGTCCTGAGAGGAGGAGCGCAGTGGGGGCAAGAAGCCCAGAGTCAGGACACAAACACCACACCAGGTGTCAGGTGAAAGCGGGCAAGAGGTGAGAAGCCCGCAGATTCGTTTATTTCAGTTGGTACAGCAGCTTATATAGCCGAGGCAGCCAATCTGGTCAAAGGGCAGTTTATGCCCTAACCAATCACTGCCTGTTGTCAGGCAGGCTCCTTTGCCAGGTGGGTTCCGAAGCCATTCCTGGGTAACTTACACTTGCTTGCCAGTGGCCATCTTGGCACAGCCTTCTCATTCCACCACAATTTGGAGTAGTGAATCAGAGGATAAAAGCACTTTCTCTCCGTCTCTCTCTCTCTCTCTCTCTGTCCTTCCTTCTTTCTGTAACACTGTCATGCAAAGAAATGAATAAACCTCAAAAAATAACTTATAGGGCCGGCGCCATGGCTCACTTGGTTAATCCTCTGCCTGCGGCGCCGGCATCCCATATGGGCACCAGGTTCTAGTCCAGGTTGCTCCTCTTTCAGTCCAGCTCTCTGCTGTGGCCCGAGAGGGTAGTGGAGGATGGCCCAATTGCCTGGGCCCCTGCACCTGCGTGGGAGACCAGGAGGAACACCTGGCTCCTGGCTTTGGATAGGCATAGCTCCAGCTGTAGTGGCCATTTGGGAGATGAACCAACAGAAGGAAGACCTTTCTCTCTGTCTCTCTCTCTCGCTGTCTAACTCTATCTGTCAAATAAATAAAAAAACTTATTCTATTCTCTACAATTAATGCAGTTTCAAGTTTTCTGTTATTTTTCATTTCTATTTTTTACTTATATAATTTCAGTTGAGTCTCTTTCCGATTTTATAATTTTGCATGAGGTTTTTTTGTTTTGTTTTGTTTTGTTTTTTTCTTCAAAAGAATTTGTAATTGGGTGCTGAGGTCTTTTATGGTTGCTTTACAACTCTTGAAAAATATTTCCACTTTCTAATTCATTTCACTGATGGCTGCAGTTGATTACCCTTTCTTTCTGAAGTTGAGATTTTCTTGAATCTTGGTATGGTGAGTGATTTTCAACTTTATCCTGGAAATTTTGTGAATATGTGCGGGTTGTCATCCTGTGTATCTTACAGACCCTGGCCAAGTTTTGTGGACTGTGGTCCCTTTGACACTCAGAAACTTGCGGGCCTATTTTGATGTGTGTGTGTATTCTATCTTCAGCATCTGGGGCTTCTACTGTTCATTCAGTTGATTGGACAGAGTTCCCAGCCAAAGCCAGTTAGAATGATGATGTTGCAGCAAGTGCTTGTGACTAGGCAGTCATGTCTTCTTCCTGTATGGGCCTGACACTTCCCAACCTCACACAGAGGACAGGGCTGCGTCCATGTGGGATGAAAATCCATTCCCCAATCAAGAGAGAGTATGGATTATATTCTTTATTTGAATCTATAGAATCTAACACTTCATGCATGATGGATAATTAATATTTGTTATAGTTCTTCCTCTCTTCCTGTATATTAGATAGCTTGGAATGGCTTAATATACCTGATCATTTAGTACCCAATAGCAATGTGGAGACAATCCTTCTGAGAAATTTGGTTTTAACAAATAAAAAAAATGACTGTTATCTGAATACCTGGAGTCCAAAGGGAGTTGGGGCAGATTTTTTTTTTCTGAAGGTTTCCGCTTTTTATTACATAATCAACTGACATGAGTTTATTATGTTTATCTTGAAAGATGAGGGTTTCCTCAGGAAGGAGGGGCAGAGATGGAAGAGAATTTGGATATGAATCTTGGATGGTAGAGCAGGGACTAAGTCATGATTCTTTGGGGTCCATGAGAAATACAATGAATAGCAGCAGAGAAGACTAAGAAGCATGCTTAGCCATACCTTTTAAAAATCTTTATACTTTTATCTGGACATTTTTAGGCTCTTCATGGCAGTGGGCCACAGAGCAGCAATTACTTTAAGATGACAGGCACAGTGGCTTGGGATTCTGAATCACAAGAGAATTCCTTGGGTAATGCATTCTGTATGTTAGTCATGAAAAAATTATAAAACCTTAATAAAATGTTTTGCAAAATGGTGTCTTTGTATTTTATCTCTCAGTTTTACAATACTTTTGTACTCCATGCATTTCAACTATAGTCTCTGAGAAACATTCAAACAGTAACCTTCCCTTGTAAAATATAGATTTAGATTGATCATATCATAGTTATCAATCCAAGGAAGTACTTGTTTCCTTTTCCAAGCTTCTTATATAAAATTTTGTGTTGCATTTGTTTTAGTTTTTCATTCCCTACCATTAGTTTTTGAATGATGGAGTAATAAAATGCTAATTTAATTCCTTTTAGATAATATAAACATAAATAAATTCTTGGGTGATATAACATAAATATTGGTTTCCTTTTTTTACTTAGTTAATTTTTTTGTGTTGCTTTGCATTCTTTGGGCTGTAGGATATGTTTCTCAAGCCATTAAAATCTAAGTCCTTGGCTTGTTTTGGTGACAATTTGGGAAAAGTAGAAGAGTAGCTTACTTTGTTCCTTTGCTATAGTTTGTTACATGCATGACTCAAAGGGACCTCTACCACAGTCTCCTATTCCTATTGAACCTGCCCTGCATTGCCCCTGGAATTTGGAATTTGATGGGTTTTGATCTTGTGGTTAGTTCATATGCCATGAGTCTACTTAAAATAGAGAGACTATCTGGATATGCCTGACTTAGTCAATCTTGTAATCCCTTTAAAACTTAGAGTTTTCTCTATGCTAATATTAAAATGAGAAGTCAAAAGGCTTGAGAATATTGGATTCCATTTGACAGTGATTCTCCACTGCTGAGATCAGTGGGTCCCATTATTATGCACTGAATTGCAAGTGGTAGATCTGAGGGAAGTCCCAGTGGACACTAGGCTGAGCTGTTGATTGTCTTCTAAGGAATCCAGGGGGAGTGATGAGATTGTATTTCTGATATCATGTCCAAAAATATAGTGGATTCTGTTTAGATGCTCCTTTCTCTCATTCTCCTCATTAGCATTCAGAGAAGTAAGCTATCTTATTGTTGTAGGAAGCCCAAATAGAATAGTGAGGCCTTAGCCCAATAGCCTAGAACACAGCCTGCCCATAGTCATGCGAGCTTGGAAGTTGAGCCTTCAGTCTCAGTAAGTTTTTGAGATGATTGACCTTAAATCATAGAATTTCAACTAAACTGTGTTTGGGTTGTTGACACTCAGAAATTGAGAGATATGAAATCTTTGTTGATCCAGCCTGATAAATCGTGGGTAATTTTTTACGTAACATAAAAGTGATACAGTAACAGTTGCCATAGCTGGATAAATGACTACTATTCTCTTCCAGTAATTTTATCTAATTGCTCCTGGTAACTAGCTAAACCAAGATATATTACAAGATGACTTCAGTCATCATTTCTTCAAAAGTGGCTTATACTTATTTTTCTCCAAGAATATAATAATAATTGGCAAATATTCCCTGTGGTTAACAGCAGCTAGCTTAAATAACTTTTATGTTAATTACTATACATTTATATTACTTAAGTTTTACCTTAAAATCACTTATTATAAAATATTATGGCTTGGAGCAAGCCTTGTGTCACAGTGGGTTAAGCTGCCACCTGCAATGCTGGCATCCCACATTGGGGCTGGTTTGGGTCCTGGCTGCTCAAGTCCCCATCCAGTTCCTGCTGCTGTGGGTGGGAAAGCAGAAGAAGATGCTTGAAGTCCTCATCCCTTGCATGGATGGAAGGGATGGAGTTCCAGGCTCCTGGCTTCGACCTGGCCCATCCATACAATAGCTTAAATAAGATAGACACTTGTTTCTTTCTCTTTCATTTATAATCTAAAAGTTAATGGCTCTGTTTTATAGTTCAGCTCAAATTCAAAAATCTCTAAAGTTCCTAGTTTATTGTATCTCAATACTGAACATTCTCCTCACATGTGGCTTCCATATGCATATGCGTATGTATCTACAATAGAAAAATTAATTTTAAAAAAAAAGAGTACTTGTGTGTTATGACCAAGACTCAGAATTAGGGTGTACCAATCAAGTTTTTATCATTTTATACAATGAGCCTAGAAAATGTAGTCCACAGGTAGGTATATGTCCATCCTTCAAATATCATTATAGTAAAGTGGAAAGACAGGTATTAAAGAGCAAGAAGCAGTTTTGAAAGGAATCTATAGTGTTCTGTGTGTTCCACAGGCTGCATTTTTCATGCATTTCCACTCAGCAGGACCAATTAGTACAGGTTAGGGAGGCAACACACCAAGTTCACTGAGGTGGCAGTGACAATTTTTTTTCCTGTATTCATTTGTACACCTCAATGGTAGTATGTCAATGGAATAACAACAACATTCCTCCAAGTACATGTTACCGATTTTTGTATGGATTGCTTACTTTTGCTGCACATCCTCATATTCCCTTATGTAACCCTGCAAGCTTTACCACAGTGTCTGGAAATGATTTATGAAGTCCCAGCACACAGAATCTCAAGGGCACATTGTTCTCCACTCTGAAATCAGCTTAACTTAGACCTAGTATGAGGCCTTACTTCTCTTCTTGGTTCATAAAGAGGAAATTCTAGTTTTATCAGTAATAGACTTACAGTTATTGATTGCTAAATAAAAAGACAATATTAATCTTAGGCTTAAAACAAAATTTTAACTTTAACTTTCACAGTTCTGTGAACTCTACTCAACTAAATATTTCTTGTTTATGATGTGTAATGTGTTTGCCAGCAGATAGAGGTTAAAGTTATAGTATTCCAAAAGCTCAATTTTGGCTGAATAAGCCAAAATAGTTTGCATACTAACATCACATACATGTCTGGTACCTCAGATGGTATGGTAGACTACAGCATTCCTCTTTCCCTCTAAAAAAAAAATGAAATCTATACCTAATTATCCTAGCAGTATGAGACTATATGATGAATGTATTTTGCATGTGTGATTTACTTAAGGAATTTAAGATAAGAAAGAATACTCTGTGTTACCCAGAAGAACTGATATAATCACAAGCATCTTTGTAAAATCTTCTCAAGACAATAAAAGGAAGAAAACAAGATTCGACCAGGCAAAGGGTACACCTGACAGACCAGACAGACATCTCAGTAAAGAACTGCCAGCCCTGGACTGGCGCTGTGATGTTGTAGGCTAAGCCTCTGCCTGATATGCTGGCATCACGTATGGCGCTGGTCCTGGCTTCTCTTCTGATATAGCTCTCTGTTTATGGCCTGGAAAAGCAGGAAAGATAGCCCAAGTGCTTTGGCCCCTGCACCTGCATGGGAGACCTGGAGCAGGCTCCTGGCTCCTGGTTTCATATCAGCTCAGCTCCAGCCACTGCGGCCACTGAGGAGTGAGCCAGCGGATGGAAGATCTTTCTCTCTGACCCTCCCTCTGTCTGTAACTATACCTCTCAAAAAATAAATAAAAGAACTGAGAGCCCAGTCTGTATTCAGCCTTGATTTTTAATGGTTTTGGGTGTAGGTCAGTATCAATGGTGGCTCCTGATTTTTGGACATAACTTCCTAAACTGTGACCTAAAGAAGACATTTTCCTTTACAAAGTTAGTTGCTGAGGTATTTTATTGTAATAAAAGGTGATTAATTTCCTCTTTTTCTGTCTTTCAGATCTCCCTCTGTCCCTCTCTATTTCCCTCTCTCTTTCCCTCTCTCCCTCATTTTCCCTCTCCCTTCTCTCTTTCTTTAAACTTGGCTGCTATATCAAAATACAATAAGCTGGATAGCTCATAAGCAGCAAATACTGTTTCTCAATGGAGAAGGAGAAGTTCAAGGTGTAGGTGTTGGATAGTAGTCTTTTCCCCATGTTTCCACGTAGAGAGGGATAAGGCCTCCTCTTTGGCCTATTTTATAAGGCACTTACTAAAGACTCTGCTTTCATGACTTAATCTGTCTCCAAGGACTCCTTGCTTCCTAATACAACCAATTTGGGGTTGGGTTTCAGGTTGAATCTTGGGAGGATACCAACATTTACACCATAGCCCTTTCTTCTTCCTTCCACTCCCTTGCTCTCTGTCTCTCCCTGTCTTTATCCTCTTCCCGCTCTCCCTCCCTTAATTGTTTCCTTCCTTCCTTAGTAGCTACCCTTGACTAATTTTTCTTATAAAATGTTAGATGCCGAAACACCTCATTATACTTCCAACTCTCTGTCCCATTCTTTCATTGTAAATAGAATTACTTGAAAGTGTAACCCACTTGATTAGACAAGTTCCCCTCATAAATCTCTTCTGATATTCATGCTGAGAGTCAAAATACTAGAGGCCACTGCCCCAACAGTCCTAGTTTACTCAACCACTTCTCCACATGTTTCTGAGTGTCTAATTTAAGGTATTGGAGTCTCACTCTTGAAAACATGACGGAAGTTCTGAATACTGAACTGCATTGAAGGCATTTCTAATTTTAATAATATTTTTCCTGAGAAGGATTGTAGATTAGCCAGGTAGCCCTTTTAAGCATCTGCAGGAAACCTACTTAGCCAAATCCAAAAATCCAATAGAAAGACATTCCACTGTTACTTTAACACCCTTAAGATTATGACTAATTTTTCCACTAGAAAAGCCACAATTTTTTAATCAGCCTGATAATAAATTTTTATAATTTCATCATTTAGAAAGTCTTTTCAAAGCCCTGAAAACATGTCTGCTGCACATTTTCAACCAATTGTGCATATTTTAATTTTTTTAAATTGCAATAGTAATCCACTCTCATAAGTCAATTTCTTTTCTGATTGTCTATTGCTCTTTAACAATCCATTCCCAAAACTTAGTGGCTCAAAACAACAATTTGTCAGAATTTCTCATGTTTCTTATAGTTAATTGGCTCAGATGGATGCTTCATGCATGTAGTCTCTCAGATAGATGGCAGATGGGGCTGGAGTTATTATAAAATTAGACCGGGTTGGATAGGAAAGATGTGTTCTTTATTCACAAGACTACAAGCTTATATTGGATTCTTGGAACATCTGGGATGTGAGAATTTCGCCTGTCTTCCTCTTTGTCCTACTCCTGCCCCATTCTCTGGCCTCTCTATGTGACTAATTAAGGTTTCCTTAACACACGTCACTTTTAGTGCTCCCAAACTTCTTTTTGTATTTTTATTTTTTCATTTTTAAGATCAAAAATTATGTTATAGATTTAGGAGCATAGTAATAATTTCCACCCTACCTTCTCCCCCACCCAGACTCCCACAAAGATGGCATTCCCCAGAACATATAAGCTAAGATGGAAAAATCTAACATTGCAATCCCCTTAACAAACTCTATTAGTTCTTTTAACCACATTTCACTAGTGAAGCATTCACAGAGCAAGTCCACATTCAAATTAAAGGGAATAAATTTCAAATCTTAATGGGGAAAGTGGCAATAACAGTACCAGTTTTAATCCAGGACATGGCATTTTGACTCTTCTTTCTAAGAAATTTCTCATGAACAAGAATTAAATACTGTTCTTTTAACTAGTATTTAACAATACATGCCTTAGTTTCTCTACCAGATTTATGAATTATTCAAGGCCAGAATAGATAAGATTGGACATATGTGTCATTGTAGCTAATCTGATATTCCTACAAGAAAAGTCAGTTGGTGCTTCTGTATTTCACAAGCCAATGTGTAATTAGATTCTGCTTAAATACTTTTCTAGAATCTCAAATTACTCTGTTCTTTATTTCTTTGATCTAATTCTCTCATGCCCAGGTAAGTGGAAAAAAGAACCCTAATCATTTGAGGAGTATAAAATACTGGGCTCTGAATTTATGAGAGGAAAATCCCACCATTTACTCTGTATTAAAAATTCTAATTTAGTGGCCGGCACTGTGGCACAGTGTGTTAACGCCCTGGCCTGAAATGCCAGCATGCTATATGGGCGTCAGTTCGAGACCCAGCTGCTCCACTTCCAATCCAGCTCTCTGCCATGGGCTGGGAAAGCAGTAGAAGATGGCGCAAGTCCTTGTGCCCCTGCACCCACATGGGAGACCCAGAAGAAGCTCCTGGCTCCTGACTTTGAATCAGCGCAGCTACGGCCGTTGCAGCCAATTGGGGAGTGAATCATTAGATGGAAGACCTCTCTGTCTCTGTCTCCCCTTCTCTCTCTGTGTAACTCTGACTTTCAAATAAATAAATAAATCTTTTAAAAAATTCTAATTTTAGAATACTTAATACTTACAGAAGTCACAAAAATTGAAAAGGTAAAGAAAATTTTGTATTTTTTTGCTCAGCCCAAGGACTTCACATTATAGAAAGATTAATACTACAGTTAGCAGTTTGCTTACTACTTAAACATTCAAACAGAAACAAAGAAACATATAAGCAAGTAAAAACTAATTTGTACATATATATGTGCATTTGTACATACATACATATGTTTAGAAGTATATATATGTATAGATATATGCAATATGCATGTTGAGAGGTTTGGATCCTTTCTTATGAATAGCATACAGTGTACATGCTGTAGCATATGTTCCCTTTCTTAGATGACAAAAAACAACCTGGAAAGTATCCCATATTAATTTTAAGAATTTTCTTCACTCTGCTTTGTTTGTTGTTTCTTGCTTTATTTATTGCTGTAGAGTATGCCATTTTTTTTTTTTTTTGCTGTGTAAATAGATTAACTTTTTAAATTGTTGGACAATTAAGATGTCTCCAATATTTTCCTATTTTTAAAAATTTAATTTTTTAAACTTATTTACTGATATGAAAGGCAGACTTACAGACAGAGAGAACAAGAACAAGAGAGAAAGAGAAAATCTTTGATCTTTGATATTGGATACAATATGTGGGACTGGGCAGGCCATCACCAGGAGCCTAGAACTCTATCCAGGTCTCCTATTTGGGTGGCAGGGGCCTAATAAGTTGGTCCATCTTCAGCTGTCTTCCCAGGTGCATTAGTAGGGAATTGAACATGGGGCATCTTTTAGGTGATTAAAATGCTTATGTTTCATTTTCTATTGCTTACATGTTATGATCAACTAGTCCAAGTGATCAATTTCAGTTCACAATTGATCATAATGATAGGACTAAGAGTAAATGGATCACAAAAACAAGTCTAGTGTCTGCTAATACTAGCTGACAGAATCAAAAAGGGAGAGAACGATCCATCATGGGAAGCGGGATACACAGTAGACTCATAGTATGGCAGATGTCCTAAACAGCACTCTGGCCTCAGAATCAGCCCTTAAGGCATTCGGATATAGCTGAAGAGCCCATGAGAGTATTTTAGGCATGGAAAGCCAAGACACCCTGGGGAAAAAAAAAAAAAAAAAAAAGGAAGACCTAAATGGAAGATCTCTGCGAGTGAGATCCCAGTGGAAAGAATGGTGCCATCAAAGAAGGAGGTACCTTTCTCTGAAGGGAGGACAGAACTTCCACTTTGACTATGACCCTGTCTGAATAAGCAGAAGTCGGAGAACTCAAAATGCTTCCATAGCCTTGACAACTCATGACTAGAGCCTAGGGAGATTACTGATGCCATAAACAAGAGTGTCAAATTGTTAAGTCAACAATAGGTGTCACTGTGTTCTTACTTCTCATGTGGGATCTGTCCTTAGTGTGTTGTCCAATGTGAAGTAATGCTATAACTAGTACTGAAACAGTATTTTACACTTTGTGTTTCTGTGTGGGTGCAAACTGATGAAATCTTTACTTAATATATACTGAATTGATCTGTATATAAAGATAATTGGAAATGAATCTTGATGTGAATGGAATGGGTTAGGGAGCGGGAGATAGGAGGGGTGTGAGTGGGAGGGAAATTATGGGGGGGGGGAGCCATTGTAATCCATTAACTGTACTTTGAAAATTTATATTTACTAAATAAAAATAAATTTAAAAATAATTCTCCAGATTAAGAAAATTAGTAGGAGATATATATACTTTCAATATATCAATATTGATATATATGTATTGACATGTGTGCTATTAAAGTTACTACAGAGAGCTGATGGCAAGCATATATTAAGAAAAATTATGCATAGATTTCAAGTTTTTTGCATCAAATATGATTATCTTCTAACACATTTTCATAAACTTTATGAAATACATATCCTATCAAATATGCATATATGATAGTTTTGTAAACACACATAGATATGTAACATATGCTCATATGTCTTATGATTTATTAAAAAGAATTGGTTTACATGGTTATAGCATTTAGCTGAGAAGTCCTGTGATCTGCAGGTAGCAAGTTGGAGACCTAGGGGAATCTGTGGTTTAGTTACAGTCCAAGTCTAAAGACGTCAAAACTAGGAAAATTAATGATCCACATTTCAGTCTGTGTCTGATCTGAAGCAAAAGATCACAATCTCAATTTAAAGATGGAGAAAATGTGTTCCTACTCAGTCTTCTTAAACAATTTATGATTTCCATGGATTACATAGTGCCCACTTACATTGCAAGGACAGCCTGCTTTATTTAGTTTACCGATACAAATGTCTTTAACTGGGTTTAACCACCTAAAACATCCTTACAGGCAGATCCAGAAATCATTTTTTTTTTTTGACAGGCAGAGTTAGTGAGAGACAGAGAGAGACAGAGAGAAAGGTCTTCCTTCTGTTGGTTCACCCCCCAAATGGCTGCTGCAGCCGGTGTGCCACGCTGATCCGAAGCCAGGAGCCAGGTGCTTCGTGCTTCCTCCTGGTCTCCCACATGGGTGCAGGGCCCAAGCACTTGGGCCATCCTCCACTGCCTTCCAGGGCTACAGCAAAGAGCTGGACTGGAAGAAGAGCAACCGGGACAGAATCCGGCACCCCAACTGGGACTAGAACCTGGGGTGCTGTTGCTGCAGGCAGAGGATTTAGCCAACTGAGCTGTGGCACCGGCCCAGAAATAATATTTAATCAAATTTCTGGGTATCCTGTGGCACAATCAATTAACACATAAAATTAACCACTATATTAGTTTTTTAAATTTTTTAAAAATTTTATTTATTTGAGAGGTAGAATTACAGACAATGATAGGGAGAGCAGAGCAGAGAGGTCTTCCATCTACTGGGTCACTGCCCAGATGGCTGCAATGGCAGGAGCTGAGCCAATCGAAAGCCAGGAGCTAGGAACTTTTTCTGGGTCTCCCATGTGATTGCAGGGGATCAAGTGCTCGGGCCATCTTCAACTGCAGCAGGGAGTAGAACCGGCACCCATATGGGATGCCAGCATCGCAGGCAGAGGATTAACCTACTGCACCACAGCATCAGTGTCCTACACTCTTTTTTAATTTGTAATTTTCTGTGAATATTTACCCTGGATTTTGCTGTAATTTCATCGGATTCATCAGGATTTTTTATGGCTTTTAAGCTTTCTCTTATAACTCTATAGACTGCTTTTTTGGTGTATTAAATTAAAACTCTCACAGTTCTATAGGATTTGTTCACATTTTAATCTGTGATATAGATTGAATTTATTTTGGTATAATGTATTAAATATATTTAGTATTTTTCTGAATGGCTACCTAGTTATGTAAGTATCAATTATTGCAAAAACTGATGAAGATGCCTCGATTTTGAGATGCTTCTTTTACTATGCTCAAAATTTCCAACTAGCGATAGCACCTTTTTTATCCATAGGTGATATGTTCCAAGACCACCATTGGATGCCTGAAACTGAAAATAATACCAAACCCTATATATACACCATATTTTCTTCTGTGCATATATGCTATTATAAATTGCAATTTGTAACTTAAGCAATTAAAAGATTAACAACAATAACTAACTACAATAACAATAAAATAGAACAATTATAGCAATATACTATAATACAATTTGTGTTTGGGGACCATTGCCAATACTTAGCAAAATATAAATGACTTGAACACAGCCACTATGTACCTTGACAGTTGATCTAATAACTAACACAACTACTAAGTGACTGTCAGATAGCTTAAACAACATTGATAACTGGACAATTGGGTGATTCTTATCCTAAGTGGGATGGCACAAGATTTCATCACATTACTCAGAATGCTATGCAATTTAAAACTTATAAATTGGAGTGGGCTTTTGATACAGTGGAAAAGTCACCTCTTGGGACACCCACACACCATGTTGCAATGCCTGGTTTGACTTCTGGCCATTCCAATCCATCTTTCTGCTAATGCAAATCCTGGGAAGCAGCAGATGACAGCTCAAGTTCTTGAGCCCCTGCCACAATATGGAAGCTCTAGTTGGAGTCCTGAGCTCTTGACTTTGGCTTGGCCCATTCCTGGCTGTTGTGGGTATTGAAAGAATGAACTGGCAGATGCAAGATCTCTCTGTCTGTCTCTTTGTCTCTTTGCCTTTCAAATTAAACAAACTGAAAATGAATTAACACACAATTTTTTTTAAAAAAAAACTTCTGAATTGCTTATTCTTTAATACTACATACTACTTTCATACTACATTTGAACCCAGATAACCGAAACCACAGAAAGTGGAATCGCTAATAAGGGGAGATCACTGGGAACGTGCAGTTTCCTTACTCTTTTCTTTCTTCTCTCACCCATGATCCATGTAGCAGCACCACTGCAAGTAGCACTACACACATTTCCTAGACCAGTGCTGCCTTGAGAAGTTAAAATTGGGCCCACAGGAAAACAATTGTGTTTCAGAAGTGTGGCTAACTCCCCTTACCTAAACATCATCATTAATGGATTAAGCACTCCCTGGGGAAATATTTTAGGTTCTGCATTATTTTCTTAGGCCAGCTATTTTGCAACTCTGTAGGATAGAAGCCTGAAATTAAGGTGTCTTCAGGGCCAGACCCCCTGAGAAACTTGTAGGATAATCTTTCCTCCTTTCCTTATTCTCAGCCTATGCTGGTTTGCTGGCAACCTTTGCTCTTCCTAGGGTTGCAGCCACACGACTCCACCTCTGTCTCTGTCATCATACAGCCTTCTCATTGTGTTTTTATCTTCATATGACCCATAATTTTTTTATAAGGACACTAGCCTCGCTGGATTAGTTGCCAACTATTCCCCTTGAGGACCTTATTTTAGGTAATTACATCTACAGTGGCCCCTTTTCCAAATAAGGTCACCATCTGAAGCAATGGAGGTTCAGAATTCACCTTACTTTTACAAGGATGAGCGTGCTTCCTGACCTCAGAGCTTTACCTTCCTTGGATGATATTTTCGGTCTTTTCCCCAGTATCTTGACCCTCCGAATTTCTTCTTTAACTTCTGATTGTGTCAATCTTATGTATTTACTCAAGCTGTTTCTGTGACTAATTTCTCTACAAATTAGATGCCTGCTAGTTTGGTTTATCAATACCATGATTGTATAACAGATGATTTGAATGGCTTTATAGAAGGTACTTTAGTAATACACGTTTATATTGTTGTATTGCTATATTTTATATACCTGCTTAATTATTAATTCTATCATTTCAAAAAATGAATATTTGATATCATTAGCAATTTTTATTTTATATGTTAAACAAAGAGTTCTGCAGTCACTATTATCTCCTAAATCCTGGCATGGGGTTTTCATTGTAGGATTAAGCTCAAATTCCTTACATACTTCTGCTTGACTTCACCACCTGCATTTAACTCCTAAACCTCTGACCACATCTCCAACTATGATCAACTCAGTAACTCCATTCTACGTTCCATACATTTGCCTTGTGTTTTATAATAAGATTATGCTACAGTTAAAGAAGAAATAGACAATGACTTACCATTTGCTAACCAAGACTTTATTACTTTTTCTCATATAGGTCAATATAAATTTTTGTTAGTGGTTTTCAATTAATAGGATTATTAGGATGTGTAGATCATTAATTATAAAGGATACAAGTAAATTTTTCTATAAAACACCCAAACTTATTTTTTATAATGTCTTTGGTCAGTAGTATCACTCCCAACTTCATAGAAATAATATTTTTAAGTTATAACTGAATTTTGTTATATAGAGCTTTATTCATTTTGAGTAGGTCTTTGCTTATGTCAACAGTATCAAACCCAGCCTGAGGAAGGATGACTTTTGTTGAACAGGGAGTCTTATGGGATATCTATAACAAATGCTCTCTGCTTTAAATTCCTTTTAAAAATATTATCTGGTTTACTACAAAGAGAGGAAACAGAGATAAAAATAGAAAGGGAAAGACAGAAACAGAGATAGACATGCAGGGATCTCTCATCTGTATGTTCACTCCCCAAAGGCCTGCCACAGCTGAGGCTTGGCAAGGCTGAAACCAAGAGGCTGGAGCTCAATTCGAATATCCCACTTGAATGACAAGGACTCAAGAACTTGAACCATCATCACTGCCTCCTAAGATGCACATTCCCAGGAGACTGGAGTCAAGAGTGGAGCTGGGTCTTGAATCCAAGCACTCCAATATAGCAAGTGGGTATTCCAAAAGAGTCTTGACTACTATGATAAACTGTTCTCTTAAACTCACATGCTGGTGACATAATCCCCAGTACCAGAGAAAGACATTATTTTAAGATAAAAACCTTAAATAATTTTTAATATCAAAATGAGATGGGCTCACCTTAGCTGTGGTATTTCATTATGACAACTATAACGAAACAATACGGTCTTGAAAAACCATAACAAAGAACCAATAGGTGACACTCATAACTCAGTATATTCATTCAAAGAAAAACGAATGAATCTAGCAGACACATGCTACCCAGTGATTTATTTTCTGTGGTAGCATTGGGAAGTATCATTATGCTCTAAAAACTGCATATATGAAATACATGAGTGAGCAGGTTTCTCCACCATCTGTATGAAACTTCACGCCGCACTCTCTGATTCTGTGTTTTCAGATGAAGACGGTGCACAAAAACTCTAGCTCCAGATTCTGTCACCTTTCAAAATAGATATACTCAATATCCAGCACAGCCTGCTTATATTTCCTTAATATCCAAAATTCGCAAGATACAATATTCCTTGACAGTAAGAAAGGAAAAACGCTCTGCAATTTTTTGATCTGAAAAGTATTTTTAAGTGTTTGATCTGTTACATGAGGAGTGGAATGGACATACTGTTGCTAGGTGATCACACCAAGAAATTGACCTCTATTGGGCCTTGAGTGGCAGTCTTGGTCTCGCTAACCACCACCTTTATCTTGTCATGGCTGCATGAGGATTATAGGGAATTTCATAATTCTGGTTAATTAAAAAAAAGAACAATCATTGAAATGATACAGGGTGACATAAAAATGCAAATAATAAATGAGTTATTGTCTGAAATTTGATTTTAAATTTATAATAATATAAGAAATTAAATATATGAGAGAGTGCTTCTGTCTTTTAATAAAAGAAGTATTGGGTTAATTTTCATCTATTTGAAAGGAAAAATTCACTTTGTCTTACAGTCACTGAAGTGGAAAATTAGCATAAGGTTATGAAAGGAAAGAAAAAACATTGTGAACTAGAATGAAAAGAAAAGTAATTAATTGCTGCACTTTCAGCTGCTTCTAAGAAAGACAATGCACTGCCAACAAAATTGGCACTGTGGAAAATAATCTAAACAGAGAAGGTCAAAAGTACTGATTTCATTGAGAGCAATGCTTTAGATTATGTGATTTGAAACAATGCAATGGTGATCAAGTTATGCAAAGCTGAATAGAGAATTTTACTTCTTTTAAAGTATCCTTGCAAGCTCTTAATTGAAAGTGCTCCAAGAGTGTTTTCAAATTAATGAATAATAACAAATAATATTGGACTGTCATTCAGATCACTGGCAATGCTCTTTTATAAGGCAGAAATTTTATTCCCTTTGTTCTTGCACTGTCAATATAGCAACTATTGATCATAATGATAATGAGTTTTATGTATCAATGTGGCTGAGCCATGGTGCCCAGAAAACTGATTAACTGTTATCCTGAATGATTATATGAAGATGATTTTGAAAAGATTCACATTTAAATTGGTGGCTCTGAGTAAAGCAGAGTGTCCTTCACAATATGTGTGGACCTTATACAGTCAGTTGAAGCCCTAACTTGAACAAAAGGCTGCTCTAACCCCAAATGAGCAAATGTCCCACAGACTACGTTCAGATATTATCTTTAACATTGGCCTACTTAGCTCAGACTTGCATTGCAACTATTTCCATGGTCTACAACTGATAAGATCTCATCAGATTTTGCTTTGACAAAATCATGATAGCTAAAAAAAAATCACATTAGCTAACTTCATAATATTAATAAATCTACCTATTTATATTTCTATCTATCTATCTGTCCATCTATATCCTACTGGTATTGTTTTTCTGAGAACTTTGATTAGTCAAGCCAACAAAAATATTTTCCATTATTCTCTTATCCGTCCTAACACTTTTGTTAAAAATAATAAACTCAGAAAATGTTAAGAAATTGAAGAAATTCTCACTTATCCAGAATCTTGTTAGAGATAGTGATCTTTGCCATGTCTTGACACTTCTAAAATGTTGAGAAGAGGTTTTATCAAGTATTTGGTTAAAGCAGAATGTTATAGTTGTAGATATTTTCTTATTGGAGTTATTATAAGTGTTTCCTCATGGGTAAATTAAATTAGACACAAATATGAATTTGAGACCTAACAGGATTAATAAAACTAAAATTGGTAAATCTATTTGTTAAAAGATGGAATTCACATTTATTTGTCACGACCACTCTCTAATCTTTTCATTTTATGTAGTTCCTTTGCCAGATAATGTATTCCTCTTCTGTCTTAGGAATTAAAGCAGAGAGGATACATGGCAGTAAGCACTATAATATCTCCAAAATTTTTCCTTATTTAGATCATATTGTGGTCAGGAATGAATAAAAGTCCTTGCATCAATTTGTTAACTTTCCATTGGTGCATCCATAATTTTTCACAAATAGAGCAGATTACAAGCATCACAAATTTATTATGTTACAATTCTGTAGAAGTCTAAGATGGATTCTGCTAGGGTTAAATTATGAGGTCAGTAGGCTGTGTTCCTCTTTCTAGAATGTCTAGAAAGAAATGGTGTCCTGGTGTTTTGCAGAGTGGAGAAACCATCCACATACTTGGATTACATGTGCCTTATTCAATCTTCAAATCCACTATGTTGCACATTTGGTTATTTGTTAGTAATCACATGTTTTCTGGTTCTGACCTTGTCCATCAAGGTTATCTTAACAACACACATGATTTGATTGGATGTATCAGATAATACAGAAAAATCTCCAATTCTCAATTTTCTCAACTTTCATTATTTTTGCAAAAAGAAAATATATTCAAAGTTCTCTGATGTTAAGATATGGATAGCTTCAGGAGACCATTATACTGCCCGTTGTATACAATGATAGAATTAACACACAAGCAACAATAAAACTCTGAAAACAATTACTCTATATTAAATGGCACTTCATTGATATTCATAAATTGTATACAATATAGAGATATTTAATAAGAAGTGAAAATCATAAAGATATATTTAAATAACATTTAGTTCCATCTATAATAAGCAGCATAGAACAGAATTCATATTCTAATGTATTTCCTTGCAATTATTTATTCCTTGAGGCTCTATTATATATGGGTATATATATATGATGATACTTCCAAAAGTTCATAGGAAAATAGAACAAATAATAAAAATGAAAAAATATAAACTTTATTTCTAAACCAAATTTCCATTAAATTCAAGACACTTTAGTATGTGATATCACTTTTATCTGTATCTAAAAAACTGAGGCTTCTGGGAATTTAAACATGTCAATTTTCAATGCTGTCTTTGTTTCATAATTAATTGAAAAACAATGGTTTCACTTTAAATGCGTTTTAACAGTAAGAAACAAAATGAATACAGGAGGAGCCAATTCAGGACTATACTGTAAATTGAAGGAATTCTCATTCAGACTCTCATCATAAAATTGCCCTTGCCTGATGACAGGGATAAACAAAAGCATTGTTGTGGTACAAAGCTTTTATTTTTTTCCTAAGGCTTTGCCTAACTTCCTGAAAACTCTCTCCTGTTGAGCGAATATTATTGTTCCTAAGCTCTCCAGAAAGTCATCAAGCTTCCCTGAGCTTTACGCAAAAATGCTGCCATAACTTTTGCTGTTGATTTATCTGCTTTTTTATTAACCTGACCAATTTCACCTCTTGATAGCATTGCATAGATTGTGCTTTGTCTTCCGGAATGTATTAATGAAGGCATATCGCTCATAATTCTGCAAAGAAACACTTCAGGATTTTTACCTTACTATTTAGAATTTCTATTAAAAGCTCAACTTTTGCTGCTAACCTGGTGCAAGTGTTTTGGTACCCATTGAGCAGAAAGTTTGCGCTGTCTTAATTTTTCAGTCAAGACTGTGTAAATTTGAATCAGGTAACATGTCTATGTTGTAGGCTATTGTTTCTACTGTTTACAGTCCTCTTCAATAAGCACGTAGAGAACTTTTTCCCTCCTAAAGTGATATGGAGGATCTTCTGTTGTGGTCTTTATCATCAAACATTATCTAATTCTTTTTTAAAATGAGTTACTTACATATAACCACTGGTTTTGAGGGGTGCACTGTTCTTATGAGTTTTTTCATAAAGCATCAGTGATTTCACTCTTTTGACACCTAAACTTCACAGAAAATTTGATGTTTGTTGTTGCTTCAATTTCAGCAGATTTCATATAGCTTTGACAGACTTTCTTTTCAAATGGTTATCTGAATTCTTGATGCCTTGGATTAGATACTGTTCCAAAATGTTATAAATAGTATGAATTTATTTTGCATCAAAATAAATTTTGAAATCAATGTGGAGCTTTCTCATAATAGTTATTTTTCTTGAAATATTTGCAGACTCTGCATATGTAAATGTATATAACCTATGGAGTATATATAAATTTATGCATATTATACATTATTTATGTAACATTACATTATAGTAAATAAATATTATAGCCACTAAATAATTAATCAGGAAATTGAATCTAACCTGTATATCATCTTTAATCCTACAAAATTCTCAAACATAAGCATTACAGTCATTATACATTTAGGCTATTTGAGACATGAGAGCTTTTATAAGATACATGATTAATACATTTCATGGTTTAGGAACTTGCATTGTTAGTAAAAAATGTTAATAAGATGATGTAAACAAAGAGGAGAAGTTGGATTTGAAGATTTCTTTGTTGATTTCATTCCTCTTAGTATTAGCATTTTATTTGAATTAGAGATTGGCAATAATATCACCTGTTGAACTAAAAATCTCCAAACATCAAGGACTCAACAAAAGACAACTTTGTTTTCTACTCATTTCAAGTACAAATAAAACTCTATGAATATGATTCCCAGCCTAAAATTTTTAGAATTTTTTTAAAGATTTATTTATTTATTTGAAAGTCAGAGTTACACAGAAAGAGGAGAGACAGAGAGAGCGAGAGAGGTCTTCTGTCCAATGGTTCACTCCCCAGATGGCTGATCCGAAGCCAGGAGCCAGGAGCCTCCCCCAGGTCTCCCACATGGGTGAAGGGGCCCAAGGACCTGGCCTATCCTCCACTGCTTTCCTAGGCCACAGCAGAGAGCTGGATTGGAAGAGGAGCAGCCAACACCCGAACTGGCGCCCATATGGGATGCTGGCACTTCAGGCCAGGGTGTTAACCCACTGTGCCACAGTACTGGCCCCAATTTTTAGAATTTTTAAAGTATGTATTATTTATTTTGAAAATCTGAGTTAAAGATAGTGAGGATGAGATGGGGTGGGGGGGTGTAGTTTCTTCCATCAGCTAGTTCACTCCTCAATTGGCCCCAACAGCTTGGTCTTGGCCAGGCTGAAGCTAGGTGCCAGGAATCTCCATACTGTCTTACAAAAATATTCCACAATTTAACAAAATAATTGGAGGATAGAAATTCTAAATGGGATGCAATTGTTTTTATTTGCATTTCTCTGATGTCTTGTTATCCAGAGCATGGTTTTTATGTTTCTCATGACCATTTGTATTACCGCCTTTGAAAAATGCCTGTTCATATCCTTTGCCCATTTCTTACCTGGATTGATTTTTTTGGCATAGTTGTGTTTTGATGCATAGTTGCAAATATATTCTCCAATTCTGCTGGTTGTTGCTTTACTTTATTGATTGTTTCCTTTGATGTGCAGAGATTTCTTACCTTGAAATAATTCCATTTTACTTTATTGTCTGTTTGTTTTTTGCCTGTCATTCTGTGGTATTTTGCCAAGAATTTTTGCCTCCACCAAAGTTTTGCAGCATTTCCTCTGAGTTTTCTTTTAGCAATTTAAGGTTTTCAGGTCTTGGGTTTCTATATTTTATCCATTATGTGTTGATTTTTGAATAAGGTGTAAGGTGGGGGTCTCATTTCTAACTTTTTACACATGGAAATCTAATTTTCCCAACATCATTTATTTAAGTGGCTGTCTTTTATCCAGGGAGTGATTTTAGCTCATTTTGTCAAATACTAGTTTTATGTAGATGTGTGGAATAATTTGTGTGATTTCTATTCTGCTCCATTGGTCTACATGTCTGTTTTTTTGCCTCTATAGCACTGAATGTTGTTAAATCTGGCATTTTGATGCCTCTGGCTTTGTTTTTATTGTTTAAATTGCTTTGGATATTTGTGGTCTTATGTGTTTCCACATGAACTTTAGGATTGTTTTTCCTAGGTTGTGAAAAATGTCCTTGGTATTGTTAATGGAATTGCATTGGACCTGTATATTATTGGGTAGTATGTACATTTCTATGATATTAATGATTCCAACTCATGAACATGAAAGATGCTTCTATGTTTTGTGTGGCTTCTGTTTCTTTCATTAATGCTTTATAATATTTGCTGCAGAGAACTTTTACATTCTTGATTAAATTTATCCCAAGCTAGTTAAAGTTTTTGTAGCTTTTGTGAATAGGATTGATCTTACAGGTTCTTCTCAGTGAGAGAATTGAAACTGATTTTCATGCTGATTTTGTATCCTGCAAAGTTGCCAGCTTCTTGTACGAGTTGCAATAGTCTTTCAGTATAAAGTGTTTGTCTATGTAAAGCCATTAATTGTCGCTCCCCGTCTTCGTGGAGGAACGACACAGGACCCTGCGCTGTTCTTTCGTCTGCTCGGCCCTCCCCGGGTTTGCTGCTGGTTCTTCCCGGGTTGGCTACTATCCCTTCCACCTCCGTGGAAGGGCAGTTCCCCCTAGCCACATTCCCCACTTCCGCAGGGGAGCGGCACACCGCCGGCCGGCTCTTCTCGGGGGCTGCACGGGTGTTCCTTCAACTAGATGTTCCCCTTAGATGTTCCCGGTGCATGCCGTCTCTCTCCTCCTTTATAGTCCTCCTCCGCCAATCCTAACTCGGCTGCCCACACGCCGAGTACGCTGCTCTCCAATCAGGAGCAAGTCCTACAGTTTATTAGCTGAACTGGAGGCAGCTGTGTGAAAGCTGTTTACTTCTCTCCCAGCGCCATATTGTGGGAGAGCAGACGCATAGAATAAGTCTTAATTCCAGTAACTCAGTCCAGTCCGGGCTGCTCCCCACAATTAATAAACAGAGTAATTTGAGTTCCTCCTTTCCATTTTGTATCCTTTTGATTTCTTTTTATTATGTAATGCCTCTGGCTAAAATGTCTAGAAATACATTGTATAATAATGGTGAGAGTAGGCACTTCTGCAATGCTCATGTGGGTGCAGGAGCCCAAGCACTTGGCTTGTCTTCTACTGCTTTCCCAGGCCATAGCAGGGAGCTTGATAGGAAGTGGTGGAGCAGCCAGGACTTCAACTGGTGCCCATATGGGATGCCAGCATTGCAGATGGTGTTTTTACCCACTATGCAACAGCACCAGCCCTGATTTGTCATATTTTACTTTGATCATGTTGAGTTAGGTTCTTTCAGTACTCAATTTGCTTAAGGTTATTATCATGAAAGAATGCTATATTTTATCAGATGCTTTCTATTCTTTTATTGAGATAAGCATATGGTTTATATTCTTCATTTTTATGTCCCTATATCTCTGGGATTAATTCCACTTCATCTGTATGGAGGACTCTTGAGGTGGAATGATAAGGCTGTGCCAAGATGGTGCTGGCAAGTGAGTGTCAATTACCTAGGAAATGGCTTTGGAACCCACATGGCAAAGGAGCCTGCCTGGCAACAGGCAGTGACTGGTTACCTCATAAACTGCCCCTTGACCAGATTGGCTGTCTCGGCTATATAAGCTGCTGCACCAACTGAAATAAACGAGTCTGTGAGCTGCTTGCCTCTAGCCCGCTTTCACCTGAATCCTGGTGTCCGTGTCATGACTCTGTGCCTCTTGCCCCTACCATGCTTCTCCTCTCAGAACGAATCCACAGCAACAGACCCTTTTGATCTGCTGTTGGATTATGTTTCCCATCACTCTGAAGCTTTTTGAATCTATATTCATTAGGGATATTGGTCTTTAGTTTTCTTTTTTTGTTGTATCTTTCTCTGGTCAGGTAATTAATGTGAATTAATTAGAATGAGTTTGAAATGGTTCCTGGCCTTAAAATTATTTTAAACAATTCAGAAAGGATTTGGGCTAGTTTGTCCCTAAATGTTTGATAGAATTCATCAGTGAACCCATCACTGGACTTTTCTTCATTGGGAGGCTGTTTATTATTGATTCAATCTTAGTCTTGGCTATTGATCTATTCAGGATTTCTGTTTTAAAGGCTCAATTTTTGTAAATTTTATGTGTCAAAAATCTACGCTTTTATTCTAAATTTTCCAATCTGTTGGCATATGGTATAAGTTTTAACATTTTTATCTGATTTTTTTTTTTTTTTAGATTTACTTGTTTATTTGAAATGCAGAGTTACAGAGAGGCAGATGCAGAGAAAGAGAGCTCTTCCATCCACTTGTTTACTCCCCAAATGGCCATAATGGCCAGAGCTGGGCCAATCCAAAACCAGAAGCCTGGAGCTTCTTCTGGGTCTCCCATGTGGGTATAGGGGCCCAAGCACTTGAGCCATCTTATGCTGCTTTCCCAGTCACATTAACAGGGAGATGGATCAGAAGTGGAGTACTCAGGACTCAAACTGGCACCCATAGGGAGTGCCAGAACTGCAGGTGGTGGCTTTACCTGCTATGTCACAGTGCCAGCCCCTCTGGTTTTGTTATTTTGGGTCTTCTTCCTTTTTGGCGGTTATTTGGGATTTAGTTTATCAATTTTATTTCTGTTTTTTCACTTTTTTTCAAAAAACAACTCTTCCTTTCACTAATATCTTGGATATCTTTACTAATTTGGGGTTTGATTTGTTTTTGTTTTTGTAGTTCCTTGAGATGTATTGAAAGCGAATTCTTTTGATACCTTTCCAATTTCCCAATGTAGGCACTAAATGCTGTAAACTTTCCTGTTAATACTGCTTTCATTTTATCCCATAAGTTTTACAATGTTGTATTTACATTTTCTCTGATTTCAAATAATTTTTATTTGCATTTTGATTTGTATAGGACCTATTGTTCATTAAGAAGCATTTTTTTCAGATTCCATGTGTTTGAATATTTTCCAGTTTCTTTTCTTATTAATATCAAGCATCATTCCACTGTGATCAGAAAAGATACGTTATATGATTTCAGTTTTTTTTTTAATTTGTTGAGATGGCTTTATTTTCTAGTATATCATCTACCCCATAGAACTTTCCATGCACTGATAACAAGAATGTGTACTCTGCAGCTGTGGGATAAAGTATTCATTCCGTCAATAATTTTGGATCCATTTTGTCTCTAATGTAGATTAGTTCTGTTGTTTCCTTATTGATTTTTGTCTATTTGGTTTGTCCATTGATGAAAGTGGGATGTTGAAGTCACCATTATTAGCGTATTGGAGTTTATATCTCCCTTTCTATCCATTCACATTTGTTTTATGGTACTGGATCCCCTGGCATTGGGTGTGTTTACATTTACCTTGGTCACATCCCTCAGTCATTACATAATGTCTTTGTTTGTGTCTTATAACAGTTTCTGTATTAAACTTTATTTTGTTGATACAAGTATAGCTGCTGCTGATTGTTCTTGATCTCCATTTCCATGGAATACCTTTTTGCATTCTTTCATATTCAGTTTGTGGGTATCTTTATTTTTTTTGACAGAGGAATAAAGTTTTATTTTATTCTTTGATATAGAGTACACAGATAGTAACTATAGCAAATGATGTATGAGATATTTCAAAAACTATTGAGTAAATTTCAAATGTTTTTACAACAAAAAAGATAAGTATTTGAAGTCATGATTATGCCAATTAGCATGAATTAACAATTTCACATTACATCTATAAATCATATTAGCACACATTCCATAAAATATAGAATATAATTAAAATTTACAATGAAAAGTTAATATTTTAATTGTACGTGTATTTTTTTTAACTTTTATTTGATGAATATAAATTTCCAAACTACAACTTATTGATTACAATGGCTTCCCCCCCATAACGTCCCTCCCACCCGCAACCCTCCCCTTTCCCACACCCTCTCCCCTTCCATTCACATCAAGATTCATTTTCAATTCTCTTTATATACAGAAGATCAGTTGAGCATACATTAAGTAAATATTTCAACAGTTTGCTCCCACACAGAAACATAAAGTGAAAAATACTGTTTGAGTACTAGTTATAGCATTAAATCTCAATGTACAGCACACTAAGGACAGAGATCCTACATGAGGAGTAAGTGCACAGTGACTCCTGTTGTTGACTTAACAAATTGACACTCTTGTTTATGGCCTCAGTAATCACACTAGGCTCTTGTCATGAGCTGCCAAGGCTATGGAAGCCCCCTGGGTTCACCGACTCTGATCATATTTAGACAAGGCCATGGTCAAAGTGGAAGTTCTCTCCTCCCTTCAGAGAAAGGTACCTCCTTCTTTGATGACCTGTTTTTCCACTGGGATCTCACTAGTGGAGATCTTTCATTTAGGTTTTTTTTTATTTTTTCCCCCAGAGTGTCTTGGCTTTCCATGCCTGAAATACTCTCATGGGCATTTCAGCTGGATCCGCATGCCTTAAGGGCTGATTCTGAGGCCAGAGTGCTGTTTAGGACATCTGCCATTCTATGGGTCTGCTGTGTATCTCACTTCCCATGTAGGATCATTCTCTCCCTTTTTGATTCTATCAGCTAGTATTTGCAGACACTAGTCTTGTTTATGTGATCCCTTTGGTTCTTAGGCCTATCATTATGATCAATTGTGAACAGAAATTGATCACTGGGACTAGTGAGATGGCATTGGTACATGCCACCTCGATGGGATTGAATTAGAATCCCCTGGTATGTTTCTAACTCCACCGTTTGAGGCAAGTCAGCTTGAGCATGTCCCGAATTGCACATCTCTTCCCTCTCTTATTCCCACTCTTACATTTAACAGTGATCACTTTTCAGTTAAGTTTCAGCACTTAAGAAGAATTGTGTATTGATTACAGTATTCAACCAAAAGTATTAGTAGAACAAACAAAAAAAATACTAAGAGGGATAACATATTAAGCTGCTCATCAACAGTCAGGGTGAGGGCTGATCAAGTCACCGTTTCTCATAGTGTTCATTTCACTTGAACAGGTTTCCTTTTTGGTGCTCAGTTAGTTGTCACCTATCAAGGAGAACCAGTGGTATTTGTCCCTTTGGGATTGGCTTATTTCACTCAACATAACGTTTTCCAAATTCCTAACCGGGATCACTTTTCAGTTAAAATTTAAACACCTAAGAACAATTGTGTGTTAATTACAGAGTTCAACCAATGGTACTAGAACAAAAACAAAATACTAAAATGGATAAAGTATTACATTGTACATCAGGATTGCATCAAATTGAGAAGTTTCTGTACTGCAAAATAAACAGTCAGGAAAGTGAAGAGACAACCGACAAAAAGGGAAAATATATTAGCAAACTATGCAACAGATAAAGGGTTGATAACCAGAATCTACAAAGAGATCAAGAAACTCCACAACATCAAAACAAACAACCCACTTAAGAGATGGGCCAAGGACCTCAATAGACATTTTTCAAAAGAGGAAATCCAAATGGCCAACAGACACATGAAAAAATGTTCAAGATCACTAGCAATCAGGGAAATGCAAATCAAAACCACAATGAGGTTCCACCTCACCCCAGTTAGAATGGCTCACATACAGAAATCTACCAACAACAGATGCTAGAGAGGATGTGGGGAAAAAGGGACACTAACCCACTGTTGGTGGGAATGCAAACTGGTCAAGCCACTATGGAAGTCAGTCTGGAGATTCCTCAGAAACCTGAAGATAACCCTACCGTTCGACCCAGCCATCCCACTCCTTGGAATTTACCCAAAAGAATTTAAATTGGCAAACAAAAAAGCACTCTGCACCTTAATGTTTATTGCAGCTCAATTCACAATAGCTAAGACCTGGAACCAACCCAAATGCCCATCAACAGTAGACTGGATAAAGAAATTATGGGACATGTACTCTATAGAATACTATACAGCAGTCAAAAACAACAAAATCTGGTCATTTGCAACAAGATGGAGGAATCTGGAAAACATTATGCTGAGTGAAATAAGCCAGTCCCAAAGGGACAAATATCATATGTTCTCCCTGATCGGTGACAACTAACTGAGCACCAAAGGGGAAACTTGTTGAAGTGAAATGGACACTGTGAGAAACAGTGACTTGATCAGCTCTTGTCCTGATGGTTGATGTACAATGTAATACTTTATCCATTTTAGTTTGTGGGTATCTTTATTGGTAAGAAGTATGCTTTGTAGGCAGCATATACATGGGTCTTGTTTGTCTATGTATTTTAATTGGAGAATTTAATTTATTTACAGTCAAGGTTATTATTGATAAGTAATGACTTGGTTTTGCCATTTCCCTTCAAATATCATGTATTCCTATTTTTATTTGTGTCTCCTTTGCTTTGTTGCTAGAGTATTTTTTGCCATCACATTCCTTCTTAATGGTAATTGTCTCTGTTTCTGTTTGTAGTACACTCTCAGTTATCATTGTAAGGTTGCTAAGTGGTAACAAGTTCTTTTAATTTTTGTTTTTCTTGGAAGTTCTTATTAATTCTTCATTTAGCAATGAGCCCTTAACTGTTTAAATTATTCTTTATTGGTAGGTTTATCTCTCTCAGATTATATCTCTGCATTCTCTCTTGACCTGTAGCATTTCTATTAAAAAATTTACTGTCAATATGAGGGGAGTTACATTAAAATTGTCCTTGATTTTCTCTTGCAAATTTTAGTGGGTGGAGACTGAGGTGCAGTGGTTTGAACCACTGACTGAAGCGCAGATATCCCAAATGGACACTGGTTCAAATCCCAGCTGTCCCCTTTCTGATCCATTTCTCTGTGTAAGATGGCCCATATCCTTGGACCCTTGCCACACATGTGGAAGACTGAGAAGAAACTCCTGGCTCTTCAAACTGGCACAACCTGGTTATTACAGCCATTTGGAGAGTGAATAAGCCTCTCTCTCTCTCTCTCTCTCTGTAACTCTGCCTTTCAAATAAATAAGTAAATCTTAAGAAAGGTTGACTATAATTCTATGTGTTTACAGACTTTTCTGGTGATGTGTATTTGGTGTCCTATGTTGTTTCTGTTGTTGGATGTCCAAATTTTTCTACAAATTTGAGAAACTTTCTACTGTTTTTTCACTGAATAAGCTTTTTCTAAGCAATTTTTATTTCCCATCTCCTCAGGAACTCCTGATCCTCATATATTTGGTCCTTTGTTGTTATCCAATAAATCCTGAATGCTGTTTTCAGTCTTTTTTTTTTTTTTTTGACAGGCAGAGTGGACAGTGAGAGAGAGAGAGACAGAGAGAAAGGTCTTCCTTTTCCGTTGGTTCACTCCGCAGTGGCCACTGAGGCTGGCGCGCTGCGGCCGGCACACCACGCTGATCCGACGCCAGGAGCCAGGTGCTTCTCCTGGTCTCCCATGCAGGTGCAGGGCCCAAGCACCTGGGCCATCCTCCACTGCACTCCCGGGCCACAGCAGAGAGCTGGCCTGGAAGAGGGGCAACCGGGACAGAATCCGGCGCCCCGACCGGGACTAGAACCCGGTGAGCCGCAGCGCCTGCCTGTTTTCCGCCTTTCTAATATTTTCTTCTTTTTTTCTTTTTTCTTTTTCAGTCAGACTAAGATTATTTCAAAATACTTGGCTTCTAGATCATATAGTCCTTGTCTGCATCAACAACTCTGTTGTTAAGGCTTTCTAAAGTATTTTTCCTTGCCTTTCTGAATATTTCATTTCTAATACTTCTATATTATTTTTTCTTTAACATCTCCGTCTCTGCACATTTTCTCATCAATGTCATGTTTGAATTTTATTTCATGTAGCTCTTTCTCTATGTTCTTGAGTAACCTTACAATCATTGTTTTGAATTCCTTTTCAAGCATTTCTTCAATTTCCCCTTCTTCACAGTCCAATATTAATGCATTTTTGTGTTCCTTTTGGAGAATTATATTGCCTTCCTTGTTCATGTTTCTTGGGTTTCTATGTAGGTGCTATCCCCTTCAATGGATTCCCTTTTTTAAGATTTATTTATTTATTTCAAAGGCAGAGTTACACAGAGAGAGAAAGAGAGGCAGAGACAGAGAGGCCTTCTGTCTGCTGGTTCACTCCCCAATTGGCCGCAACAGCCAGGGCTGTGCTGATCTGAAGCCAGGAGCCAGGAGGATCTTCTTCCAGGTCTCCAACGCAGGTCCAGGGGCCCAATGACTTGGGCCATCTTCTACTGCTCTCCCAGGCCACAGCATAGAGCTGGATAGAAAGTGGAGGAGCGTGGACTCGAACTGGTGCCCATAAGGGATGCTGGCACTGCAGGCAGTGGCTTTATCCACTACACCACAACACAGGCCCTGGTGGATTCCTTTTAATGACAAATTTATTCTTGGGAATTGGCTTCTTTGGGTAGGTGGAGTGTCTTACACATGCACTGGAGTTGCAGGAGTATGTGCTGGGTGGAGTTGGTAGCTCTGGCCACTGTTTGTGTGGGTGGCAAGAGTCCCATGTGGCACTCAAGTTGGAAATGGTATAGCATATATGGCTACCTTCAATAGGGAAGAGGGATATTGGAGCTGGCTGCTTTGTTCAAAATCCTAGCCCTTTTGCATTCCAAGGTGAGCCAGTCGAATCATGGCATAGATGAGCTCATTATGCCTAGGCCATCCACAAACCCAGGTATCCACACTACACAGAACCTCCACCCACCCAGTAATAGAATCCTGGGGTGGGAAAACTCTCTTTGTTCCAACAAGCACCAGAGACAGTGGGGGATTGAAAATAGTTTATTAATGCCAGTGGGCTTGGTGGCAATCATTTCCTAAGAACTGAGGCCTGAGCCTCGGTGTCTTTCCATATTTATAGGTTCATCAGTGTCATACCTTAACCATTACAGCATTTGGTGGGTTTAAATTGCAGCCTAAGTGACTTAGGACCACACTTTCAGTGGTTGGTGGGTCTGGTATATTTATAAAAGAGATACCTGGAGCACATTTATAGGACAGATTTATGACTGAAGTTACAGAAAGCAGAGCTTAAGACATCTTCCCTTCCTAGACATGATAGCAGCTCACAGCTACTTCATCAGATAATTGGGGGCAGTCACTTTTCAAGGTTAGTATTGGGGGTCCACTTTCCTTCCTTCATCTCTGATTGTTGTCTTATAAAATCTACCACCCAAGTCTTCCATGAGGTATGTCCCCATTGTCTAGGGAAATCTGAGTTTCTTTGGTGATTTCACATGGATGTACATGAACCCTGCCACAACACATGTCTCTCTTAGTTCTGTGGCCTATGCCAAGCACTCTCACAGAGTGCAATGGGTACATTCTCCACCCTGCAACCTGCCCCATCTCTAGCTCAATCTCAAGTCAGAATAGAGGTGAGCTGAAGCTCCAATCCAACAAATTGAGGCTGGTAGGGTGAAGGGAGAGAAGGAAATTTGTCTTCCTGTAGGTATTAAGTAGTTGTTCCATGCCCTGTGAGTTCTCCAGGCCAAACTCAAAGCCCGCGAGGAATTTCAAAGCCATCCATGGTATAAACCATGGCAGAATCCCATCACCTTGCATGGTAAGATGGCACTTCTTAGCTGGCATCAGCCATGTATATGTAGCAATTGTTGACAGTACATGAGCAGCTTCTGCATTCTGTCCTCCCCTGTCACTGCTCCATGGAGTCTCTGTTCTGTTCTATTTTTGGTTGAAAATTTCTTTGCTTTAGGTCCCTGTGAATACAGTCAATTCTTTCATCTTTCTGCTGAATTCCTAACAGGGATCACTTTTCAGTTAAAATTTAAACACCTAAGAATAATTGTGTGTTAATTACAGAGTCCAACCAATGGTACTAGAACAAAAAAAAATACTAAAATGGATTAAGTATTACATTGTACATCAACCGTCAGGACAAGAGCTGATCAAGTCACTGTTGAACTTTTCTGTAGCTGGTATCAATCTGACTTCTCTCTACCAAGCCTTCTTGGATCTCCAAAATTGCTTCTACTTGACATTAATTTTGATCAGAGTTTGGAGATTCTCTCTTCTATTTGTTGTTTCAACATATACTAGGTTATTATGTGGTATAATCTACTCATTATGCTATGTAACATTACAAACTCATTACTTGATAGGACACTAATGTTGGTTACCACCATCCAAACTCCTTCTATTCCCCTCCACACACAAACCTCCTAGTCTCCATCAGTCACAATTGGCTGTTCAATTGGCTGAGTTTTAGTCAGCTCCCATATGATACAGAATATGTTACATTTATCTTTGTATGTCTGTCCTATTTCACCTAACACTATGTTTCCTGTTTCAACCATTTTGCTGTAAATGATAAATTTCATTCTCCATGTGACTGCATAGTATTCCTTGTGTGTGTGTGTGCACATTTTCTTCATCCATTTTATCTGGTGATGAATGTCTTAATTGATTCCATGTTATGTCTAATGTAAACAGTGCAGCATAAATATGGTAGCATGAATATCTCTTTGATACAACGAATTCATGTCTTTTGAATATATATTAAGTTTGGATATGTATTCACTACATATTTTTGATCTATTCCTAGATCATTTGAAAGTTCTACTTCTAGTTATTTTTAGCAATCTGTACAATTTTACTCAGTGGCGAAATTAATTTACATGCATGCATGTATAAGAATCCTCCCTTCTCCACATACTCACCAGCACTTATTCCACTCTGTCTTTTTAATAATGGCCATTCCAACAAGGGTGTGGTAATATACCATTTTTATCTTGTTTCATATTTCCTGTATCGCTAGTGATGTTGAATATTTTTCCATATGTTTATTGACCATTTGCATTTCTTCTTCTGAGAATTGCCTATTCAAGTCCTTTTCCCATTTCATCTATAGTAGTATATCGAAGTGTCCTCCCTGTGATTTCTTCTAGCAATTTCAGAGTTTCAGGTCTTAAATTTAGGTGTGGTATCCATTTGAGTGTATTGTATATGGTGAGAGGTAGAGATTTAATTTCATTCTTCTACATTTTATATGCATATATATGTGTAGTTTTTATAAATTTATTTGAAAAGCAATAAAAAGGACAGAGGAGATGCAGGGACAGACAGAGAGACATCATCTATCTGCTGATTCAGTTATTATGCACTTTGATTAATGCAGATTGAGGCAGGAAATTAAATTAATGATATCATGTATCAGTGTAGCTCACATTTTTATGTATGTATGATTGAGTTTTCTTTTTGCTTACACAAGAAGCATCTCATGTAGATTGTTATGTTGGAATAAATCAGTCACTATGAGAATCGAAGTCAATACATTACAAATTTTCTTATTTTGAGACTATATACACTGAAAGATGATAAAAAATAAATTTCTAATAAGACATATGCACCAGTATTAAGCATTTTAAAGTTTTATTCATTTATTTCATTTACTGCAGTGGTAGAAAGACACAGAGAGAGAAAGAGGGAGAGAGAGAATATCTCTCATCGACCAATTCATTCACTAACAGCCCACAACAAGAACTGGTCCAGGCTGAAGCCAGGAGACCCAAATTCAATCTGAGATTCCCACATGAGTGGCATCATCTTCTGCATTACAGGATGTACATTACCAGGGAGCTTTACTGAGGTACAGGAGTAGGATTTAAAGCCAGGCATTCAATATGGGATGTGTACATAACATGCAACATCTTACCCACCTCATCAAACCCCTGCCCCTAATAATGAACACTATCATTTTTGAAGACATCCCAGGCAACTCTTAACTGCTAGGCCAAATCACTTTACACCATACCTTTTGAAAATTTATTACCTTTAAAACTATTTAGCATCAAATTTGTAAAATTGTAGAAATTGTAAGAATTGAACACAGTAATTAACACACAATTATTCTTAGGTGTTTAAATTTTAACTGAAAAGTGATCCCTGTTAGGAATTTGGAAAACATTATGCTGAGTGAAATAAGCCAATTCCAAAGGGACAAATACCACTTGTTCTCCTTGATAGGTGACAACTAACTGAGCACCAAAAAGGAAACCTGTTAAAGTGAAATGAACACTATGAGAAATGGTGACTTGATCAGCCCTCACCCTGACTGTTGATGAGCAGCTTAATATGTTATCCCTCTTAGTATTTTTTTGTTTGTTCTACTAATACTTTTGGTTGAATACTGTAATCAATACACAATTCTTCTTAAGTGCTGAGACTTAACTGAAAAGTGATCGCTGTTAAATGTAAGAGTGGGAATAAGAGAGGGAAGAGATGTGCAATTCGGGACATGCTCAAGCTGACTTACCTCAAACAGTAGAGTTAGAAACATACCAGGGGATTCCAATTCAATCCCATCAAGGTGGCATGTACCAATGCCATCTCACTAGTCCCAGTGATCAATTTCTGTTCACAATTGATCATAATGATAGGACTAAGAACCAAAGGGATCACATAAACAAGACTAGTGTCTGCAAATACTAGCTGATAGAATAAAAAAGGGAGAGAATGATCCTACATGGGAAGTGAGATACACAGCAGACCCATAGAATGGCAGATGTCCTAAACAGCACTCTGGCCTCAGAATCAGCCCTTAAGGCATGCAGATCCGGCTGAAAAGCCCATGAGAGTATTTCAGGCATGGAAAGCCAAGACACTCTGGGGGGGAAAAAAAAACCTAAATGAAAGATCTTCACCAGTGAGATCCCAGTGGAAAGAATGGGTCATCAAAGAAGGAGGTACCCTTCTCTGAAGGGAGGAGAGAACTTCCACTTTGACCATGGCCTTGTCTAAATATGATCAGAGTCGGTGAACTCAGGGGGCTTCCATAGCCTTGGCAGCTCATGACAAGAGCCTAGGGTGATTACTGAGGCCATAAACAAGAGTGTCAATTTGTTAAGTCAACAACAGGAGTCACTGTGCACTTATTCCTCATGTAGGATCTTTGTCCTTAGTGTGCTGTACATTGAGATTTAATGCTATAACTAGTACTCAAACAGTATTTTTCACTTAATGTTTCTGTGTGGGAGCAAACTGTTGAAATCTTTACTTAATGTATGCTAAACTGATCTTCTGTATATAAAGAGAATTGAAAATGAATCTTGATGTGAATGGAAGGGGAGAGGGAGTGGGAAAGGGGAGGGTTGCGGGTTGGAGGGACGTTATGGGGGGGAAGCCATTGTAATCCATAAGCTGTACTTTGGAAATTTATATTCATTAAATAAAAGTTTTAAAAAAAAGTCTAATGAAATTCAAAAAAAAAAGGATTGAACACACGTATTAACTTCTAGATCTAAACAATATGCTGACACTTCAAATTAGTAGTAAAAAGAAGTTAAATAAATAAGGAACACAAAGCGCAATAGCTGTTGGTTACCTACAATGTAATAAAAAATAGACCATATACAATTTTCAGATAGTCTTGATGTTAAATTGAATGAAACGCAATGACAACCTTTTACTTTGTTAAGCTACTGATACAACCCCTTAATTACTATCGTGAATCTCCTCATCTTTCCATTCTATTTCTTTCCTTCTAATTTCATTTAGAGGGGTAATGAATCACCTTAAATAAGTGAGATAAAACTAAAGGCCAATATGCTTATCTGTATACAAGCTCCATTTCTAATAGGGGTATCTGTCTCCTCAAGTTCTCTTACTACAAGGAAGAGAATGAACTTAAAAGTTCATTGAAAATGTGTATTATGAAAGAACTATGAATGAACTGCAAAAACAAAATTATACCAAAATGAATTTAAGTTCTATTGTTCATGAAATTTTTACATGAAATGCCTTCATATAATGCAGTGTATATGAGCTGAGTTAATATACAGCTGATCTGATGTAACTGTTATGTTCAGGGATTTATGGAACTACTGATCAAGAGAGCACTGAAATGTACTAATATTGATTTACAATATATTGCTTAAAACTCTGAGACCCTGCTAAAGTTTTCCTAACCAGATTGTCTAAATTATTTATTCACTATGCATAGAAAAATTGTTCCATATCTTGTTATGACCTGTTATGCCACAGAGCCTGGAATAGTTAAACCCACACCCAGTAAAACCGGGTGCATAAAGGTAATCTAAAGGCTAGTGGAATTTTTGTTGCAGAGCATAGACTCTGACCTGTGACATTCCAAACTGTGATGACAATACATAGGAAATAAGTGACATTACCAAGAAGCCTTTCTTCACATCCACATAATCTCACCAATAACTGACATAAATAAGCCAATGTCCACTGCCCAGGAGACTGGACATTCACTTTAGCACTCCCATCCAGTCTCCAGCAGCCTACAGTCCTGTCCTAAACTCCACTATGCCATATTTTCTAGAATAAAAGTCTTATCTACTTTAACTGGCTGTCTCCTACTTTCTTTCAACTGTAAAGAATTCAAAAACTAGCATTTGGTAATGAAGTTCAGGACATGAGTTAGAGGTGGCAAGTCCATGGAGGACCTCCACCTCTCCAGTGATCCTTTGACATGCCATACCAGTCACAATCCTGGGAAGGAAGTTGAGTTCTTTTGCACCTCATCTGGAGAGCCTTGCCAAATTTCTGTTCCATCCAACTGTTTGTTCTGTCAAGTTCTGTCTCCCTCTTCCTTTAGTTTTTGACTCTCTGGAACTTACCCCTACTCCCTCTCCACGTGGGAATTTCACACTCATGGCTTCCTGGGTGTCTCCTTCATAAACTTAAAACAATTTAACCAAAGAAATACATATTTTTCTGTAATTCAGTTTGACCACAAGATAAACCAGATAGTAGTCAGTAGTCCAAAAATAAGACTTTTGACCCCTGAATTCCCTGAGAATTATGTAACTTCATCAATCACTATAAAAAATGGCCTAAGACTCTGTATGTACAGGTATTTTTCTCTCTCTGTCAACTTCCCACACTACCACACTCTCCTACTCAGGGAAAAGATAAACACATTAAAACCTAAGTCTCTTAGAAAGGACTTGAAGCTTCTAAAGCCTAAACCTCTGAAGTCTGAATTTGAGATGATCCTACAGATCATGCCCCCACATCCCATTCCCATCCACCTCCTTACACCACCTTGGCTCCCTCCATGGAATCCTTTTCACCCTTTGAACTCTTGTCCCAGTCTCTTTATCCCCACCCCCTCCCTCTTGCAGTCTCTTTCCTTGTCACCTGTTAATTCCCCAGCAGCCACTCTAACAGGTGTTGTCCTCTCTTCCCAAAACTTTTTATCAGTTCCCTTCTCACTGTCTTCTTTCTTCTCTCCTCCTACCACCTCACCATGCTCACAATACCTCCTGGTGCTCAGATCCTGCCACCTGACACTATCATGCCTCTCTGTGGGTGCTGATGTGGAGGGTATCATTAATACCCATGTTCCATTTTCACTTTCTAGTATGGCTCAAATCAAAAATGTCTCAGCTCATACACCACAGACCCTGCTCAGTAAGCCAAGGAATTCTTTACCTTATTTACTCCTAAACATTACTTATAGATGTTTATTATTTCCTCTTTAACTGTACCTAAAGAGAAGGCTCATATCTGGGCTGTCACTATGACCATTGCCAATTCCTTTTACACCTAGAACCCATACCAACATGCTACTAGAGCAGATGAAGTTTCCCTTAATGATCCCAAAGCAAGTTATAAATCTGGTTCTAAGGCCTGAGGTAAAAAGGTCCATTTTCTAACCTGTAATTTGAGGAAATTATAAAGGTTGCCCTTAGGGCTATAAATTACGGTAAAATTCAAGAGGTCAGCCAAAAGCCTCATGAAAACCCTGCAGCTTTTCTGAGCCAATTCATGGAGGCAATCCTCAAATATACCTACTTAGATGCAGAGTCATAAGTGTGGAGACTATATCTCCACACTTGTTTTATTTCCTAGGCATCTCCAGACATCAAAATAAACTCTGAAAATTAGAAGATGGCTCACAAATCCCTCAAAAGAGCTACCTCTTAAGGTCTTTACTAATAGAGAGGAGGTATAAAATACCCCAAATCTTAAATAAGTTCAGGCTAAATACCAACTGCCTGCTTCTGCACTTCAAAGTGGGCAGAACAAAACCAGAGAGGATGTACTTCAGAGCCTCTGGGGCCTTGTTTCAAGTGAAACACGGAAGGGCACTACAATAGAGCTTGACCCAATCTCCTGTCTCCACTGCGGCCATGCCTGGCGTGTAACACAAGAGCACATCGAGAGTTAGAATGCCCCCTCCTTTCTGGAATCAAGGTCACTCCTTCCCATCCCAGACCTCAGCAAGCAGGGCCTCTTTTTAACCTTCTTGGACTGGCTGTCAAGGACTTACTAGGCCCCACAATCACCATCACCAGTGTGGAACTCAAGGTGTGACTCAAGGTATCAGGTAAATCGATCTCCCTTCTATTAGACAGAGGGACAAAATACTCAATTTTACCAGAATGCAGAGGGCATTTTGTCCCCTTGTCTCCCTCTGTTATGTGGATCAAAGGTCAAATTTCAGATCCACTCAGGACTCATCCTCTCGGACTCATCCTGTCATCTGCTCAACAGGATCTACTTTCTTCACTCACAACTTCCTCCTCTCACCAGCCTTTCTAATGTTGCTATTTGGGCAGGACATATGACTAAACAGCACTTTGTCATTTCCTTGTAGCCCTCCAACCATTGTTTGCATACTCTGCTTTTGCTATCCCTTCCTCTGAAGCCCAAACACCTTTTACCATCTCTGTATATCTTTTCCAGGTGAGTAGACCCCTTCATCGAGAACACTCAACAACCCTCATCTACCCTGCACCACATTCTCTAAAATATCCCTTAAAGACACCCTCTTCATTCCCTTAAAAATTTCAATATCCCCTCAATCCACAGGCCTTGCAAGGATTTCAATATACAATCACTAGATTTCTATTGTCTGGGATATTCAGGCCAGATAATTGTTTTTATAATATTCCAGTTGTTCCTGTCAAAAAATCTTATGGAAGACAGTACCAGATTTACATATCATAAATGAGGCTGTACTCCCCAAAGTTCCACTTGTCTGTAACCCATACACCACCCTTTCTCCTATTACCCACACATAACTCAATTCATTGTTATAGAAATTAAAGATGTTTTATTTACTATTCTTCTTGATGCTTCCTCCTAAGATCTTCTTGCATTTACTTGTAAAGGTCCCTTTACTAAAATTTCTCAACAGCTAACCTGGAAAGTCCTCCCCAGGGATTTAGAGACAGTCAACATACTTTTGTACTGTACGATACAAAAACAAACAAGTTACAAAAGACTACATGTTCTAGCAGTCCATTAACTTGAAATGTAAAGAAAAGTAAAATATATTAAAGAAAGTATATTTCTGGTTACATAGCTCTTGAGGGAATGGCCTTGAGGGATATAGAATGGAACATTAATAGGGATGAAAATTCTTTTTAGACTGATGTAAATGTTCTAAAATTATTTACATGCAACTCTATACATAAAATCTTGAGGCTATAATTTCATGATGTAAAATTTATCTGAATTTCATTATGTGACTTATATGTTAGTTATTAAAAAGTAATAATTTGCATTTTATAACTATTCTATAGTATTGCTTCCAGAGTTCTTGCTAAAATTAACTAACAAAATGCAAAAAAGGTATATTTAAGCTATGATAAAGAAAAATATACTGTATAGAAACAATGTTATAACTAATTGCATAAAACACGTAGCTGGTAAAGGTTCAGCTATTCTTTTTTTTATATTTTTCACTTTTAAAATTAGTTTTCATTATAATGATTAACACATTGATTCAGAATTAGAGAACTACACACATCAAGCAATAGATAATAAAAACCCTGGAATTTAATTTAAACTTATCTAGTTGACAGAAGACAGCATATCAAGTGTTTGCCTATTAAATTCCCCTATATGTGGATCTGAGCCCATTTTGTTTTGGCTAAGAGAACAGAAAAAAAGCCATGATGATTTCTAGAGTCCTTTATTAAATGATGCAGAGTATGAAGCAGCCTACAGAAAGGTTCACTACCTGTTAAAATAATCTATACACAGAACTCCATGTCTCCTTTGTGCCTAACAAATTTGACTTCTACTTAATAGTCAGAAAGAAGTATTTGTAGACAGGGACAGTTGAGAACACTACTGTCAAATGTTTTCAATTATGGAGTAAGAGAAAAAGAAATGAAAATCATTAAACGCTTGATATAATACTCTCATGGGACTGCTTTTACAAAAATAAAACAAAACAAAACAAATAAAAGAACTTATGGTAAGGCTATTTTTTCCAAGTAATGCAAAGCTTTTAAATGATATATTTTACTTTTTTATTATCCTGAGGAGTCTGTTATTCCTCAGAGGAAACTCAAATATGCACATTTGTTTGCCACCTGTCAATATAGTTATATAAACATGAATGCCAATGAAGCACATTTTAATAATACTCCTGATAAGTTAAATTCTATATGTCTTTCAAAGGTATTCACTTTTTCTCATTAAGAATTTCAGGTAGTTTATATTGAGAGTAGATTAGATATTAGCCTTGGGACCAAATGGCCAGCTATTTTTTTTTGGTTAATATATTTATTCTTACATTAATTAAGAGCATAATGTGTATTGCTCTTTATTTCCAAATTTTTACTTTTCTTTTTAATTTCAGTCAATATTAGTTAAAAATAGAAAATGATATTAGTAAAATAAGGGAGACTTACCACTTACACAAATACATCACAAACATAGTACAGATAGTAAACTTTAATCATGTTGGTGTGTGCATCCATACTTGTAATCATGTAGTAACTTGATTTCTCATTCAAAAATATAAAGTCTATAACTTACACACATATATTCTTTATTATTTCAATAGTCATCAAAATTTCATCACTTGTATATACAATTTCAGCCAAACAGTTATAGTTGAAAATATAGATCAATTTTGGAAATCATGCAGAGAGTCCATTATAATCTCATATTACTTGGCTGGACCTCTTATGTGGTGGGTTGGCCCTCTGTCTGTGATGCCAGCATCCCACGTGGGTGCCAGTTCAAGTCCCAGCTGCTCTACTTCTAATTCTACTCAACATCGGTGCACCTGGGAAAGCACCTTTGCCCATGTGGGAGACCCAGAGGAAGCTCCTGCCTCTTTGTTTAAGTTCAGCCCAACTCCAGCTGTTGCAGCCATTTGAGGAGTGAAATGACAGATGAAAGATCTCTCTCATCTCTGCCTATAACTCTGCTTCTCAAATAAATAAATCTTAAAAAAAAAAAAGAATCTCATCTTATGCCAACACTAAAGATTCTGCAACCCAGGTTGCATAATTCACTACAAAAGAAATATAAATATTCATTAAAGCCAGGAAAGTATTTCTGGCAGCATTGTTAATATTTCAGTATTAATATTTTAAAATAATAAAAAGACATCATTTCACTTATTATTATTATTAGAAAAATATTAGAGATCATAAGACAGTTTTGGCAAAAATTGAGAAGAAGCTCTATGTTCAGTTATGCTGTAAGATGGAAATTTCTTAAATATTTTGAAGGCTGTCATGAGTATTTTAAGTGATAATATCAGTGCCATCTTTTGACAGTCATTAAAAGGGATTGTCAAAGAGGAATGATTAGTAAAATTTATGAAATTGCAAAGATAACTTAAAGAGCAAGTAGGTATTGTGAAGCAAACCTATGTTATATCTAGGACTGAATTAGTTAGAGATGCAATACAACATCGTGATTAGATTAATAAATCCTGAGGTCAGGTACAAAAAATTCAGTTTTACCATTGTAAAAGACACTCACTGACCCACTCAGTAGCCATTCCTTCTACTATGTTTTTGCAAAGATAGCATTCATAGCCTTCACCTTCTTCCTGGTCTTTCAGGGCACATAGGACCTCTTTCTTTCCCCAGTAGTAATTCTTGATTGATCTAAGCCATTGATTTTCAAGGAGTGAAGGTGGGGGAATGTGACAATGCCTGAGTCATTTTAAAAAGGATGTGGTGAGGGAGCGAAGATAATGACATACAGTAGTTTTAGGTGCTGCTGAATATACTACAAGGGACAGATAAATCCAAACAACAAAGAATTATCTTTTCCAATACTTAAATACTGCCTAAGTCAGGAAAATCTATTCTAATTTACCATGAAAGTCTTATATCTTTTGGTTTGTGAGTAGATTATGCACAGACTTTATTAAACATTTCTGTCCACTAGAAATAAGGATAGTATCGTGGGGGTTTCCTCTAAACTTTCTGGTCACTATTAGAATGGGATGTGAGAGATGAGCACCACTGGTTTTCCTTTTGACATACAGGTGAATTGCAGCTGCAAACATACTTTGATCAGGAAAAAATAACAAAAAGAATTCAAAGGGCTTGAAGCCTGGAACTGCGGTCATTTTGCTTCCCCACACTATTTACCTAATCCGACTTGTTACAAATACATGGAAATTGAACAATATACTCTCGAATAGCCAATAAATGGTTGAAGAATTTAAAAGGAAATTTTAAAAAATAGAAAAAACCCAAATGAAAACACTGTTAAAATCTATTAAATACTACAAAAGCAGTATTAAGATAAAAAATTATAGCAATAAATGCTTATATTTAAAAATAGAAAGATATAAAAGTCTAATGATGCACCTCAAAAACATAGAAAGGCAAGGAAGAAATCAAACCTAAAATTATCAAGAGTAAAAAATCATAAGGATCAAAACATAAATGAATGCATTCATGCTAATATCTAAATGAAGAAAATTAAAGGGTCATTTTTTAAAAGATGAACAAAATATTCATTTAGCAAAACTAACTAATAAAAAAGAAGGAAAATCTCAGAAAAATAAAATTAGAGATTAAAAAGAATACATTAAAATAATAACACAAAATATACAGAAGCATTTGAAATTACTATGAACTAGCAATGTGTCAACAAATTGGAAAACCTTGAAGAAATAGATATGACATTGTAGTTAAAGTAATGAAAGTAATTAAAGTAATCTCAAGTAAAATACAGACCCTGATGGCTTTTCCTCTAAATTCTACAGAAAACTTAAAATGGAACCCACTGCAGTATTACCCAAATAATTCCAAAATATAGGATAGTATGGAAGTCTGTAAAACTCTGTTAATAAGCCAACATTATTCTGATACGAAACTCAACCAAAGATGCAGCACAAAAAGAAAACTATAGACTAATATCCTTGATAACCACAAATTCAAAAATATTCTCAATATCGTAGCAAACCAAATCCAACACTACATCAGACTGATCAAACATCAGGAAATGAGATTAATCCCAGAGATGCAGAGATGGCTCAAAATTTGTAAATCAATAAAGTAGTAAACCACTTACTTACACTGAACAAAAGACAAAATACATATGTAATCTCAATAGATGTAGAAAAAGCATTTATTATAGATTCAACATCTCTAAACAATAAAAACTGTAAAGTATGAATCATATAGGAGATATATTTTCAAATGTTAAAATCTATTGAAGACAAATCCATGGCAATATCGTACTAAAGAGGGTAAAATTGAAAGCTCTTCCTTTGGGGTCTGAAACAAGACAAGGATGTCCATTTTCAGAAGTCTTAGTCAATATGGTATTGAAATTATTAACAAGAGCTTTCAGAAAAAAAAGAAAAAATGGCTTCAAAGTAGGAAGAGAATAAATAAAAATAACATGATGTTATACATGGGAAAACCTAAATACTCCACCAAAAACTGTTCAAACTGATAGACCATTTCAGTAAAGTTGCAAGATACAAAATCAACATACAAAAAATAATGATATTTTATACACTAATAATGATCATTCAGAAAAGGAAGGAAATCAAAAAAGAAATCACATTCAAAATAGATTTGAAATTAAATAATCAGAAATCAAATTAACAAATAAGAAAAAGTTCTCTATAGTGAGATTTATCAAACACTAATGATAGAACTCATCATGATTCAAAACAACGTGAACAAATTTCTTGTTCATGGATTGGAAGAATCAATACTATAATAATGTCCATACACGAAAATAATTCATAGACTCAATGCCATTCCCATAAAAATTCAGTGATGTTCTTTATAGAATTAGAAATAAATCCTAAATTTCACAGAGAATGACAAAAGACCTGAAATAGTAAAAATGATCCTGAGAAATAAATAAATAAATAATACATCAAGTTGTTGGCATTAAAATAACTAATTTCAAAGTATGAAAGCTACAGTAATTAAAACAAAAACAAGATGATATAGGTATAAAAGCCAGCACATAGGTCAACAGAACAGAAAAACCAACCCAGAAATTAATCTATATATATATATATATATACAGATTGTTATTAAAGGTGCCAAGAAAATGCACTGTAGAAAGGACAGTCTTTAAACGAATGGTCCTGACAAACTTGGTATGTAGGAGCTGGGATTGTAGCATGAAGCCACTTAAGTAGCCGTGTTGGAATGACTACATCCCATATCGGACTGCCTGGATTTCATATGGGATGGCCGATTCATCTTCACTACAACTCTTCTTATCCAGCTTTCTATTAAGAAGTTTGTGGGCCGGCGCTGCGGCTCAATAGGCTAATTCTCAGCCTGAGGCGCCAGCACACTGTGTTCTAGTCCCGATCGGGGCGCCGGATTCTGTCCCGGTTGCCCCTCTTCCAGACCAGCTCTCTGCTGTGGCCAGGGAGGGCAGTGGAGGATGGCCCAAGTGCTTGGGCCCTGCACCCGCATGGGAGACCAGGAGAAGCACCTGGCTCCTGCCTTAAGATCAGCGCGGTGCGCCAGCTGCGGCGGCCATTGGAGGGTGAATCAACAGCAAAGGAAGACCTTTCTCTCTGTCTCTCTCTCTCACTGTCCACTCTGCCTGTGGAAAAAAAAAAAAAAAAGAAGAAGTTTGTGAACGCAAGTACTTGGGCCCCTGCAAGCCATGTAGGAAAACCAGAATGGAGTTCTAGGCTCTTGGCTAGTATGGACCAGTCCTGGCTGGATGGAGTCTTGGTGAGTGGACCAGTTGATAGGATATGGCTCTCTGTCTCTTTGTCTTTCAAATATATGAATGAATAAATGAATGAATGAAAACAAAGATATCAATAATTGCTGGTGATAATGAAAGAATATTTTATGTTAATTAGCAATACAAAAGTACTTAATAAATTTGTTCAAAAGTGTGAATTATTAAAAATTTCTTCATGAATTCCAAATTGTTTTGACAGTAAAATCAACTTATATTTCATGAATTTTTAAAGTACCTTTGTATGCAAGTACAATTATCCCATCAAGACTGATATTTATCCTAGAAACAGTAACAGTTTTGTTATTGCTTAATTTAAAATGGAGAATGCATTTTTCCTTAAGGGTATTTAATAGATTTATGAAATGATAGAAAATAATTGTAAAAGTATATATTAACTCAATTGTTTAGCATTTCTACTCTTTATTTGATACATTATGATTTCTATATGTACTAAAGCAGCTACTGAATGCTTTTATATTAATAATAAAAAATCTATGCAGGTAATTACCTTAAAGTCTCATTTAAATGCAAATCAATTCAGTTGAGATAAAGGGCATTCAACAATTAAATACTACTTTCTGACAAGGACTTTATTCTGATATAATTCATTCACTACACATTAGGGTTATTACTAGGCTCTAGTAGCCTGAATTAACAGCAGGATTTTAAAGGCATTAGCTGTGTTTCTTACCCCATATGTTATTTCCATTTCTTTTTAATCTAAAAAATAAGAATTGATTTCTACTTTTACTTATATAATTAAATTTTCTGAAATAGCACAAGATTAAAAATGTATATTTAATTTATTTTTAAGAGTTTTTATACTCCCCTGGAAATTTGATAGTTTCTTCCAATCATGACTGATTTGACCATAAAGAAACCTTGTTTTCTCCCCTTGTTTTGGGCCAAATTGAAAAGTGGCCTCAGATAATCCGTTCCTGTTAGCCTCTTCCTCCTGTACTATTCTCCATAGGACCCTCCTCAAGTCACTGTACTGCTTTGCTTACACACACACACATACACACACATACACATACATTAAGTTTTATCTCATAAGAAAAATATCACTATAGATATGCTAATATATGTTAAGCATTATACATAATAAATGCACTGACTTAAAAGAATAAAAGTTACTGGTGGCCCATATGTTTAAAAGATGTCAGTACTTCCAAATATTTTTAAGCCAAACTACCTCAGTGTTTATTACTTCCCAAGTAATTTCATTCTTCATAATCTTCAGAATGTGAATCTATTAAATCAAAATTGGTAATGCCAAAGAATCCTGAAGTAGTTCTTACTTTTTTTTCCTTAAGATTTAGAGACTTTAGATAGAATGTGAATCTAAATGTGTTAGCTATAATATAAGTAGCTATACATAGGCCTGATCAGACATTAGTATTGATAGGTACAAATCTGCAGACACTCTTTAAGTATATAGCTATTTCTCTTTACGTACCTTGGGGCAAAGAGAAAAGAAGGGGCCAATGGACAAAATTACTATTGATTGCCCAACAAACTGTATCCTTCTTTATTATAATGTTTCCTTTTTCCCTTCTGGTAATAGGATATTGGAAAATCATTTGAAGAATACAATAGCTTTCTGGAAACTTGAATATGAGTTTTATTCCCTGTGGTTAGAATAGGCATATACTTCCAAGAGTTTTCATTTTCTTTAAAAATGTTTGATGAAATTTTAATTGCCATTTTTATCATTACTTACTTGCACTGGTTCTGCAGATCTGAAAGTGGAGTAAATTCTGTTGGGTGTTGAGATTGGTTGACAACAAGATGTGATTGCCAACTTCTGATCTTGTCTATATTCCCTACATTTTCTTACACATTCAATATCCCTAATTTTTGAGTCTAAAATACTATACTTGAGTTAGTCCCCTGAAAAATAACCAGGGAAAATCCCAGAGACTGGAACAAAGTTATGTGTGTATGTGTGTGTATTTTTGGATACCAACATAGATAGATTGAAAGGATATGGGATACATAGTAGTTGTTTACCAGATAAATTTGAAAAATCTACTTTTCTGGAAGTTGAAATTATATAGTAATCAGGATCCCACAAAATTTAGTTATAGAAAACCATAGTACATAAATGACAGCATCTGAATAACAAATCATATGGTGCTCATGATCTAGAAACTAAGAGTCAGAGGACACATAGAACTACAAAGCACTGAGATGACACAACTGTCGACAGTAGCTATGGTTCCCCACTCTGCTCCTCCACAACTGGTAATATCATGCATAATGTAGAAGAAATATTATATGACTTGTTATATTACGGGGTTTCAATAATTGATACTTTAAATGATTTTAAAATGATGTAGGGCAGCGAAGGAATTGTTTTGCCTTCCTGTCTCTCCTGATTCCAGCGTTCTTACCCTAAGGTCCTGTATCTGCTGAATTAATTACTATTGGTAATGCTACAAATCACATCATCTGGATTTCATTCTTTTCTGTGGCTGAGTAGTATTCTATAGTGTATATATACCACATTTCTTTTTCTAGTCTTCAGTTGATGGATATATGTATCTAACTGGTGTACTCTATGAATTTTTCCATGTCCTTCTTATATATTTGTATCTATTTTAAGTTCCTCTACCCGCTTTCTTTTAACTTAGGCAAGATTCTTGCCTAGTTTTAACTTCTAACCTTGGCATGCCTGCATTGTATCATTGTGAGGGATGATCATGTCCTTATTTGAAACTAAGCAACAGTATAGCAATCAGTACAAACTGTATGGGCAGTTTTGATGCAGTAACAATCTCATAAGTTTCACAAACACTACTAAGAGAGAGATGCAGATGTTAGTGATGGGGGAGAAAGAGAGAGAGAGAGAGAAAGAGAGAGAGAGAGAGAGAGAGAGAGAGATTCATGTTTAATCCTACCTCAACAGGAAAAGATATATATTATTCCTAACCACATTTCATTGATGAGAATTATTCACATAATCCTATCTGAAAAGAAGTGAGAAGAGAAATATAATGTTCTATGAAAAAGAAAAGAAGAATGAATTATTGTTCAGTGTCATTAATATTCTTCACAAGACCCTGTACATATCCCACAAAGGTACTTTGTTTGTAGTTGGCAACAAGTTTATGACATAAGATGTAAAGTTGGGGCCAGCGCTGTGGCGTAGGGGGTAAAGCCACCAGCTGCAGTACCGGCATCCCATATGGGCGCTGGTTCGAATCCTGGCTGTTCCGTTTCTGATCCAGCTCTCTGCTATGGTCTGGGAAAGCAGTAGAAGATGGGCCAAGTCCTTGGGCCCTTGCACCCACGTGGGAGACCCAGAAGAAGCTCATGGCTCCTGGCATCAGATCGACACAGCTCCGGCCTTTGCAACCAATTGTAGAGTGAACCAGCAGATGGAAGACCTCTCTCTCTCTCTCTCTCTCTCTCTCTCTCTCTGTCTTTCTCTTCTCCTTCTCTCTGTGTATAACTCTGACTTTAAAATAAATAAATAAATAAATCTTTTCAAAAAGATGTAAATTTTACTCTTGTACATTTAGGAGTTTTCTTATACTCTAAATCAGCTACCACAAATTAGAGAAAACATGTTGTTTGTGTTTTAGAGTCTGGCTTATTTCACTAAGCATAATGGTCTCCAGTTGCATCCATTTTGATACAAAAGACAGGATTTTATCCTTTTCTGTGGCTGGGTAGTATTCTATAGTGTACATATACCACATTTTCTTTAACTAGTCTTCAGTTTACGTATATCTGGGTTGATTCCATATCTTATTAATTGTGAATTGACCTATAAACATAGAGATATAGATAAATCTTTCATATGCTGATTTCATTTCCCTGGGTAAATTCCCAGAAATGGGTGACTAGGCCAAACGATAGATCTATTTTTGGATTTCTGAGAAAACTCCATATTTTTCTCCACATCCTCATCAGCATTTATTGTTATTATTATTTTATTTTTTTGATGACAGACATTCTAACTGGGTTGAGGTGAAACCTCATTGTGGCTTTAAAAAAAAGATTCATTTATTTCACTGAAAGTCAGACTCACAGAGAAAGAAAGAGGGCAAGACAGAGAAAAATCTTCCATCAGCTGGTTCATTCTCCAAATGACAGCAACAACCAGAACTGGGCCAATCTGGGTCTCCTGTGTGGATGCAGGGACCCAAACACTTGGGTCATCTTCCACTGCTTTCCCAGGTTCATTAGCAGACAGCCATATCAGAAATGGAGCAGACAGGACTTTAACCAGCACCCAGCTGGGATTCTGGGATTTCAGCACCCGGCTGGCAGATTTACTAGTTATTCCACAATGCCAACCCCTCAATGTGGCTTTTATTTGCATTTCCCTGATTGCTAGTGACCCTGAACATTTTTTCATGTGTCTTTTGGTCACTTGTGTTTCTTTCTTTCTTTTTTTTTTTTTTACAGGCAGAGTGGACAGTGAGAGAGAGAGAGAGAGACAGAGAGAAAGGTCTTCCTTTGCCATTGGTTCACCCTCCAATGGCCGCCGCAGCGGCTGCGCCGGGTGCACTGCGGCCGTTGCAGCGCGGATCCAAAGGCAGGAGCCAGGTACTTCTCCTGGTCTCCCATGGGGTGCAGGGCCCAAGGACTTGGGCCATCCTCCACTACACTCCCTGGCCACAGCAGAGAGCTGGCCTGGAAGAGGGGCAACTGGAACAGAATCCGGCACCCCGACCGGGACTAGAACCCATTGTCCTAGTGCCACTAGGCGGAGGATTAGCCTATTGAGCCATGCCGCCGGCCGGTCACTTGTATTTCATTCTTTGAAAAGTGCTTGTTTATTTCCTTTGTCCATTTTTAAGCAGACTCTGTTTTGCTGTTGTTTCTGTAATTCCTTATATATTCTGTATATTAAACCTTTATCGGATACATAGTTTGCAAATATTTTTTGCAATCTCTCAGTTGCCTTTTCAATTTATTGAATGTTTCCCTCACTGTAAGATGTTAGCTTTATGTAATTCCATTTATCTATTTTTGCTTTTATTCTCTTTGCTTGGGAGGTTTATCCAAGATGTCTTTTCCTATGCTAATGTCTTGCATGATTTCCTCTATGCTCTATACTAGCAATTTCATAGAATAGATCTTTGATCCAATCAGATGATTCTTGTATAAGGTATAAGGTAGGGATCTTGTTTCATACTTCTGTACACAGAGATCCAGTTTTCTCAGAACCCAGTTGAGGAAACTATCCTTTCTCCATAGCGATATTTTAATTTGTTTGTCAGCCAGTACCTGGCTGCTATGATTACACTGTCCTGTATGTCTTGCATTCTAGTACTATGATTACTCTGGCTTTGGTTTTGTTAATATTGCTTTAGCTACTTGGAGTCTCTTGTATTTCCAGATGAATTTTAGGATCTTTTTAATATTAATTTATTGATTTCAAAGGAAGAGTTACAGAGAGGTAGAGGAGAGAGAGAGAGAGAGGGAGAGAGAGAGAGAGAATTTTCCATTCTCTGGTTCATACTCCAAATGGCTGCAATGGACAGGACTGGGTCAGACCAAGGCCAGAGCAAGGAGCTTCTTCGAAGTTTCCCACATGAGTTCAGGGTTCAAGTACTTGGACCATCTTCCACTACTTTCCCAGGCACATTAGCAGAGGAATAGATTGGAAGTGGAGCAGCCAGGACTTGAACCAGAACCCACATGGTATGCTGGAACTGCAGGTGGCAGCTTTACCTGTTATGCTACAGTGCTAGGTTCAGGATTATTATTTCTAGATTTGAGAAGAAAGTCCTTTGTATTCTTCTTAAGATTGTATTTATTGTAGCACAATTCACAATAGCCAAGACCTGGAACCAACCCAAATGCCCATCAACGGTAGACTGGATAAAGAAATCATGGGATATGTACTCTTTAGAATACTATACCGCAGTAAGAAACAATGAAATCCAGTCATTTGCAACACAATGGAGGAATCTGGAACACATCATGCTGAGTGAAATAAGCCAGTCCCAAAGAGAAAAATACCATATGTTCTCCCTGATAGGTGACAACTGACTGAACACCAAAAAGGAAACCTGTTGAAGTGAAATGGACACTATGGGAAACGGTGACTTGATCAGCATAGCCCTGACTGTTAATGAACAGCTTAGTACATTATCCCTCTTAGTAGTCTTTTTTTTTTTTGTCTGTTCTACTTAATATGACTGCTTTAATTCTGTAATTAATACACAGTTATTATTAAGTGTTGAAATTTAACTGAAATGTGATCCCTGTTAAACATAAGAATGGGAATAAGAGAGGGAAGAGATGTACAATTTGGGACATGCTCAAGCTGACTTGCCCCAAATGGTAGAGTTAGAAACATACCAGGGGATTCCAATTCAATCCCATCAAGGTGGCATGTACCAATGCCATCTCACTAGTCCAAGTGATCAATTTCAGTTCACAATTGATCATAATGAAAGGACTAAGAGTCAAAGGGAGCACATAAACAAGTCTAGTACCTGCTTATACTAACTGATAGAATAAATAAAGGGGAGAGTGATCCAACATGGGAAGCGAGATACTCAGCAGACTCATAGAATGGCGGATGTCCTAAACAGCACTCTGGCCTCAGAATCAGCACTTAAGGCATGCGGATCTGGCTGAAAAGCCCATGAGAGTATTTGAGGCATGGAAAGCCAAGACACTCTGGCAAAAAAAAAAAAAAACAAAAAAACAAAAAAACAAAACACCTAAATGAAAGATCTCTGTGAGTGAGGTCCCAGTGGAAAAAACAGGTCTTCAAAGAAGGAGGTACCTTTCTCTAAAGGGAGGAGAGAACCTCCACTTTGACTATGACCTTGTCTAAACAAGATAAGAGTCGGTGAACTCAAAAGGCTTCCATAGCCTTGGAATCTCATGACTGGAGCATAGGGAGATTACTGATGCCATAAACAGTAGTGTCAATTTGTAAAGTCAACAACAGGAGTCACTGTGCACTTACTCCTCATGTAGGATCTCTGTCCTTAATGTGCTGTACATTGAGATTTAATGCTATAACGAGTACTCAAACAGTATATTTCACTTTGTGTTTCTATGGAGGTGCAAACGGTTGAAATCTTTACTTAATGTATACTAAACTGATCTTCTGTAAAAAAAAAAAAAATTATCAATTCCCAACTTGACTCTCACTGGGAATAAACATGACAATAGGTCTGATCTGATTTCATCATCATTTAAAAAAATCATCTATTATTTTTCACTTTATGTTTCTGTGTGGGAGCAAACTGTTGAAATCTTTACTTAATGTATACTAAACTGATCTTCTGTATATTAAGAGAATTGAAAATGAATCTTGATGTGAATGGACGGGGAGAGGGAGTGGGAAAGGGGAGGGTTGTGGGTGGGAGGGACATTGCGGGGGAAGCCATTGTAATCCATAAGCCATGCTTTGGAAATTTATATTCATTAAATAAAAGTTAAAAAAAAAAGATTGTATTGAATCTATACAATGCTTTGGGTTATGGACATTTTGATGATACTCATACTTCTGATCCATGAATATGGAATTTTTTCATTTTTTTTGTGTGTATTTCTTCTTCTATTTCTTCCTTACTGTTTTGTAATTGGCATTGGAGAAATCATTCACATCCTCGGTTAAATTTATTCCAGTGTATTTTTGTAGCTATTGTGATTGTGCTTAATCTTAAAAGTTATTTCTCAGCCATTGTATTGTTTGTGTATACAAATGCTATTAACTTCATATGGATAATTGACTACCTCCTTTCCAATTTGTATCCCGTTGAATCATTTTTGTTGCCTAATGGCTCTGGCTAAAACTTACAGAACTATAATGCTCTTATATATGTGTTCAATATTTACATGGTTTTCCTTTGTTTTCATTTTTTGATATAATTCTCTTTAAAAAATTGGTCAACATAATTAAGAAAATCCCTGATAGTATTTTATAAGCATATATTTAAATCATAGTAAAAATCAAATGAACTTAAATGCTTTTTCACAGAAAAGCATAAGTTACAGATTATTTAAGTGACATACAAGGCAAGAGACTCAACAGTAACAGAAATTCCTCATTATATGTCTTTTTTCATTAAACCATAAGATGCCCCATATTAAAGAGCCTAAGCTTTGATAACAGATATCATGAGCCATGTAATTTATACCTATTATCTAATTTTTCACTGAATACTTAAACAGATGAAAAATATAATATTATTTCTGTATATGCTATAAATTGTTCAAAATCATACACCTAATAAATGGTAAGGCTAAAATTTAAACATGGGGCTGCCAGATTTCAGAGCCTACACTTTTCTCATGATAGACCGTTTCCCTTGAGAAAGTATATTTAATGACCAAATTCCTGCAAAATCAGCATTCATTTTAATTAAGGAAATATTTATCTGCATTTCAGAAAAAGAGATGCAATATTTTTCTTGATAGAAAACAAACTGATGATTTAGAGAATAATAATGTTACCTATATCACAATGAAAAATATAATCAAAAGTATTTATATTAGAAAGTTTCTAATGACTAACTGTTGTCTTTGGTAATAAGGATATTAAAATACAATTTTAATCATTTCACTTTGTGTCAGATTTGTCCAATTTGGTTTGAAACAATGAAAATTCATAAAATATTTTAATTTTATCTAAAACTCTAATTCATTTGAAAACGTATCTTTAGCATAATTGTGTCATTAAATCACAAAATGGAAATTGCATTAACAGCAGGATGTTATCTTTTATTGAGGGCAAACAGCAGGGTTCCTGCTAATGAGAACATCATCAACTTATCAGCAAAAGGTCAGCCTAAAGGGCTCTTTACCCAACATCTTCTTAAGTAGGTTATTTTTTCCCTTTGATGGCATACTGCACAGACAAGCTGGACTCACACATGGCTATGTTGTAATGAATCAGTCTCTCTTATGACCAGAGTTACATAATTGCAAGATGATTGAGGTTTGTAAACAGCATTCAAATTTAATTTCTTTCCCTATAAGGGGTATTATAATTATTTTCCATGGCATTGTTATTATAGTTCACTTACTTTAAATATTTTGAAATTATTTTTAAGTATTATGGGTCTCCTTTTAAAAATTAGAAGATGTAAAGGTATTTTGAGAAATGAGTAAGGGCATGCATTAGTGTAAGATAGTTCAGATTCACCTCATTTTTCTTCTAATTCTACTTCTTGCTTTCTCTACAAATGAGACAATAAACTAGTACTCAAAGTAACAACATTATTAGTTACTTCATTTTTGCCATGATGTACTTTTAGTGTTTTATACTTGCTTTTAATTTTAAATTTATGAAGAGCTTGTAACAATTACAATGGTTAATTTTGTTTGATTTTCCACAGATATTTGATAATTGTCTCAGAACTTCAAATGCAATTCAATCATCTCAATTTTCCAACCCAGATTTCTCTATTGCTTATGTTTTAAAATGAATGAGTCTACAAAATTGGACAACATGCTTATATATACTTAAAGAGAGAAAACCAATTCAAACCTCACTTTTCTAGCACTGTGAGGGTTCATTTTATGTATCAACTTGGCGTGGCTATGGTACCCAGATATTTGTTTCAAAACAAGCCTAGATTTTTTTTAAGATTTATTTATTTGAAAGTTAGAGCAACACAGAGAGAGAAGGAGAGGGAGAGAGAGAGAGAGATTTTCCATCTGCTGGTTCACTCCCCAGTTGGCTGCAATGGCCTGAGCTGTGCCAATCTGAAGCCAGCAACCATCAGCTTCTTCCTGGTCTCCCACGTGGGTGCAGGGGCCCAAGCACTTGGGCCATCTTCCACTGCTTCCCCAGACCATAGAAGAGAGCTGGATCACAAGTGGAGCAGCTGGAACTCGAACCGGCGCCTATATGGTATCCTGGCCCCGCAACGCCACAGCATCTGTCCCAGATGTTAGTTTGACTTTAAATAAATAAATTACGCAATCTCTATAATGTGGGTATGCCTCATCCAATAATCATTTGAAGAAGTTCAGAGAAACATTAATGTCTTTTGAGCAAGAGGGAATTGGTGCAGTAGAACTATCTTTGAACTCCAATGTCGACTTTTCCAAAGCTCTCCAGCCTGCTGCACAACCTTGCAGATTTGAGACTTGCCAGATACCAAAATTGCATTAGCCAATTCCTTAGCATAAACTCCCTCTTCATTATTTGCTCCGTTTCTCTTTTCACATATATGTTTACACACACACATACACATTTCATTGTCTCTGTTTTTTCCCTGGAGAGTTTTAAGAAAAATGTATAACACAATCTATAATGCTAACAATGACAACACAATGTTTTTCTGGAGAGTTGTGAGCTGAGAATTATACCTATGTGATTTCAGACAATAATCTCATGAATTTGGGCACAATTTTAAAGAGAAAAGATACATGTGAATGTTCCAGATATGAATATCTTCCATTAAATGTGGCTATTTTGATAAAGTGTTTAGATGCTTTTCTTGTTAAGTGTAGGTTTTAAGTAAAATTTTGCCCAATCTTAGCTATTTAACTAATGTTTTTATTGGTCTAGACTTATTAGCTTCAAATGCTATGTATAAAGAATGTTTTATATAATGAATGGACAGATATTTAGCTGCCATTCTCTTAGATATCCTGTTACAGAAGTTCAGATGGTTTCTTAATGAGAGGTTTCCACTAACATTGGACAGAAGTAACGCTGATTCAATACTGAGGTAAATATAACTTATCAACAGGAGGCAATTTTGATTCACTGTTGCCCTGTTGCAAACAGAAACAGAAATACAGGGCTGGCTCAGTGGCATGACAGGTAAAGACAGGACACTGGTTCTAGTCTTGGGTGCTTTATGTCTGATCCAGCTCCCTGCTAGGTGCCCCTGGAAGGGCAGCAGAGGGTGGTCCTCGAGCTTGGTCCCCTGCCACTCACGTGGGAGACAGGGAAGAAGCTCTTGACTCCTTTCTTTGGATCAGCCCAGCTCCCGCCATTGCGCCCATTTTGGGAATGAGCCAGAGGATGGAAGATGTTTCTCTTCCCCTCTCTGCCTCTCTGTAGCTCTGACTTTCAAATTTTTAAATATACCTTATAATATATATTCTTGTAATTCGGAAAGTAGAAAATTGGTTTCACAGCAATGTGAAAGAGTTTATTATATAAGTTTAGGAAAATTTATATTGCTGTTATTGAAAAACTAGAGTTTCTCTTTCTTTAGTATTTTGAATAGTGTTATTGTTACAGTTGAGTGTTTCTTAATTCATTATTTTCCATTAGAAACACATGGAGCTGTTATTGTTATTATGCTTTACATTCTATACCTATAACAATAACTAAAGTAGCTAAATCAGATTACATATGAATTGTACTCAATATTATTAAAATAACTGCCCACATGATTCTACCTTGAAGCCAAGACAGACCTGTTGTTCTATGTGGCCTGTCTAGGAAGGGGACAAATATTAACTGGAATTTTTGGGACAAACTACTTTAAACAATTCATAAGAAGTCTAAGTTCTTAATGACTAAGGGCTGTACAATCAAAGGATTTCAAGAAATTTTTTGTATGGCACTTGCTATGAAGGTCATGGACATATTACATATTTGTGACATAATCCCCACTATTAGGAGGGAAAGGAGACTTCAAGAAGAAAGGGCTGTTTAGGTAGATATCAGGAGGATGAATAGTAATGCTGATAATCATATGTCTTATAATTCACAAACTCCAGTCAGTGTTCAAGTGTCGTACATGTGTTAACTCAGTTAGTGCTCACCAAATAATGGGATACTCTCTCTTTAAAATTAAGATATTCTCAGTGACCACAGATCCAAAGGGATAAAAAGGATGATGGAAGGGAGAAAAAAGTACTCTTGATGAGGCGATCAGAATGGGTAAATTTACTGAGACAAGAAACAGCAGGGCAGAGTTCAGCAGCTGTATTCAACATGCCCTGATGATGGTAGCTGACTTTGTGTTTGTGTGTGCTATGCATGTACTTTATTTGTATTTTAGAGACTGCAGGGGCAGGAATACTAAGTGATATTCAATGAGCCTGGCAGGGATCCTAATACTTATATTTTGGAACTGTATAATAAATTTGCTAATTTTAGATTATAGATATTTAATATTTTATTTATTATATCTTGCATCCTGATTTTTAAGAAAATTTCCTAGTGATGATCTGTTTATATCAACAATTTCCTCTTCTGTATGTGAGTGTTATAAAGAAGTACCACCTGCTTTGTGGTATTTTCATGAAGATTACAGGTAGTGTTTTAGAGACATTGAAATTGCTTAATAGTGTCACATATTTTTATTAGAAAATTATTTTTATCACTCTCTTTTCAGTACATGAAGCTTGAAATAAAGAAAGCTTGTCATGTGTTGACTTTAGCCACACATTAACTGGCTTATTACGTATTATGAAGCTTAATCTATCCATGAGATGCCTTTTATGTAAGACTCAATCATACATACATAAAAAAAAATGTGTATTACATTGATACATGATATCACTGATTTAATTCGTGCCTTAAGTTTTGGACTAATCAAAGGAAAGAATAAGTATCCTTCACTCTGATGAAAAGGAGGCTGTGCTTGAATTCAGCATTTTTCTATGGAAGAGCCTGCATAGGTATGTCTCTATGGTAGTGCAGCTCTCACTTTGTGTATAATTTGTGTGATATTCTCTGCCCATGAAGTTTCACAAATGAGCCTTATGCCCTAACAGAATATTCAGAATTTCATTTCAAAGATAATTGCTCTGTGAAAAAAAACTTCTAACCTTCAAAAATATGAGATAATATCTTAGTTAAAAGGACTTTTTGTAAAAAATGTATCAAAGTTTATGCCAAATCAATGACTACATCATATAAGAACAGGTAATATGCTCTGATTCAAAGAACTTAGTTCTGGCGTACGTGTCAAATTGAATTTCAGCTTAATAAGAGATATTAAATCAGTTGGAGTTTAATAAATAAAAATAAGGATATTGTGCACATCTTAGAATCACATACCACATGTTTTTCTTTATTTTAATTTTTTTATATTTTTTTCTTTTTTAACTTTTATTTAATAAATATAAATTTCCAAAGTACAACTTTTGCATTAGAGTGGCTTTTTCCCCCCATAACCACCCTCCCATCCACAACCATCCCATCTCCCACTCCCTCTCCCATCCCATTCTTCATCATGATTCATTTTCAATTATCTTTGTATACAGAAGATCAATTTAGTACACTAAGTAAAGATTTCAACAGTTTGCATCCACACAGTAACACAATTCCTGAGATAACATACTTTAAAGTCCATTATAGTCAAAGAGTTGAAGATTGAAGATTAAGTACTCATATTGTTGTTGAAAATGTAAGGATTTAATCTTCCATCTGAAACTCCATTGCACTAATAAAAATTATATTAGTATGTTTTTCAACCATCTATCCATATAGCTCCAAAACAAGATTTACAACCAGCAATGTTTAGAATCATTGAAAATTTAGAAAAAATATGTCTAACATAATTTATTACATTCTTTTTTTAATTTATTTTTTAATTAGTAAATATAAATTTTCAAAGTAATTTCCCTCCCACTCACACCCCTCCCATCTCCCACTTCCTCTCCCATTCCATTCACAAACATTCTTCTCAGCAGTACATGGAACCTTCTCTAGGATTGACCACATACTAGGCCATAAAGCAAGTCTCAGCAAATTCAAAAGAATTAGAATCATACCATGCAGCTTCTCAGACCATAAAGGAATGAAATTGGAAATTAGCAACTCAGGAATCCCTAGAGCATACGCAAACACATGGAGATTGAACAACATGCTCCTAAATGAATAATGGGTCATAGAAGAAATTAAAAGAGAAATCAAAAATTTTCTGAAAGTAAATGAGGATAACAGCACAACATACCAAAACTTATGGGACGCAGCAAAAGCAGTGCTAAGAGGAAAGTTTATATCAATAGGTGCCTACATCAAGAAATTGGAAAGGCACCAAATAGATGAGCTTTCAATTCACCTCAAGGATCTAGAAAACCTACAGCAAAACAGACCCAAATCTAGTAGGAGAAGAGAATAATTAAAATCAGAGAAGAAATCAACAGGATTGAATCCAAAAAAACATTACAAAAAATCAGCCAAACGAGGAGCTGGTTTTTTGAAAAAATAAACAAAATTGACACACCATTGGCCCAACTAACTAAAAAAAGAAGAGAAAAGACCCAAATCAATAAAAACTGAGATGAAAAAGGAAACGTAACAACAGACACCACAGAAATAAAAAGAATCATCAGAAATTACTACAAGGACTTGTATGCCAGCAAACAGGGAAACCTATCAGAAATGGATAGATTCCTGGACACATGCAACCTACCTAAAATGAACCAGGAAGACATCGAAAACCTAAACAGACCCATAACCGAGACAGAAATTGAAACAGTAATAAAGGCCCTCCCAACAAAGAAAAGCCCAGGACCAGATGGATTCACTACTGAATTCTACCAGACATTTAAAGAAGAACTGACTCCAGTTCTTCTCAAACAATTCAGAGCAATCAAAAAAGAGGGAGTCCTCCCAAATTCTTTCTATGAAGCCAGCATCACCTTAATTCCTAAGCCGGAGAAAGATGCAGCATTGAAAGAGAATTACAGACCAATATCCCTGATGAACATAGATGCAAAAATCCTCAATAAAATTCTCGCCAATAGAATGCACAACACATCAGAAAGATCATCCAACCAGACCAAGTGGGATTTACCCCTGGTATGCAGGGATGGTTTAATGTGCACAAAACAATCAATGTGATACACCACATTAACAGACTGCAGAAGAAAAACCACATGATTATCTCAATAGATGCTGAGAAAGCATTTGATAAAATACAACATCCTTTCATGATGAAAACTCTAAGCAAACTGGGTATGGAAGGAACATTCCTAAATACAATCAAAGCAATCTATGAAAAACCCACGGCCAACATCCTATTGAATGGGGAAAAGTTGGAAGCATTTCCACTGAGATCTGGTACCAGACAGGGATGCCCACTCTTGCCACTGCTATTCAATATAGTTCTGGAGGTTCTAGCCAGAGCTATTAGGCAAGAAAAAGAAATTAAAGGGATACAAATTGGGAAGGAAGAACTCAAACTATTCCTCTTTGCAGATGATATGATTATTTCGGAGACCCAAAGAACTCTACTAAGAGACTATTGGAACTCCTAGAAGAGTTTGGCAAAGTAGCAGGGTATAAAATCAATGCACAAAAATCAACAGCCTTTGTATACACAGACAATGCCACGGCTGAGGAAAAACTTCTAAGATCAAACCCATTCACAATAGCTACAAAAACAATCAAATACCTTGGAATAAACTTAACCAAGGATGTTAAAGATCTCTATGATGAAAATTATAAAACCTTAAAGAAAGAAATAGAAGAGGATACCAAGAAATGGAAAAATCTTCCATGCTCATAGATTGGAAGAATCAATATCATCAAAATGTCCATTCTCAGGAAAGTGAAGAGACAACCGACAGAATGGGAAAAAATTTGCAAACTATGCAACAGATAAAGGATTGATAACCAGAATCTACAAAGACAGCAAGAAACTCCACAAGATCAAAACAGACAACCCACTTAAGAGATGGGCCAAGGACCTCAATAGACATTTTTCAAAAGAGGAAATCCAAATGGCCAACAGACACATGAAAAAATGTTCAAGATCACTAGCTATCAGGGAAATGCAAATCAAAACCACAATGAGGTTCCATCTCACCCCAGTTAGAATGGCTCACATTCAGAAATCTACCAACAATAGATGCTGAGAGGATGTGGGGAAAAAGGGACACTAACCCACTGTTGGTGGGAATGCAAACTGGTCAAGCCACTATGGAAGTCAGTCTGGAGATTCCTCAGAAACCTGAAGATAACCCTACCGTTCGACCCAGCCATCCCACTCCTTGGAATTTACCCATAGGAAATTAAATTGGCAAACAAAAAAGCAGTCTGCACCTTAATGTTTATTGCAGCTCAATTCACAATAGCTAAGACCTGGAACCAACCCAAATGCCCATCAACAGTAGACTGGATAAAGAAATTATGGGACATGTACTCTATAGAATACTATACAGCAGTCAAAAACAACAAAACCCAGTCATTTGCAACAAGATGGAGGAATCTGGAAAACATCATGCTGAGTGAATTAAGCCAGTCCCAAAGGGACAAATATCATATGTTCTCCCTGATCGGTGACAACTAACTGAGCACCAAAGGGGAAACTTGTTGAAGTGAAATGGACACTGTGAGAAACAGTGACTTGATCAGCTCTTGTCCTGATGGTTGATGTACAATGTAATACTTTATCCATTTTAGTTTGTGGGTATCTTTATTGGTAAGAAGTATGCTTTGTAGGCAGCAAATACATGGGTCTTGTTTGTCTATGTATTTTAATTGGAGAATTTAATTTATTTACAGTCAAGGTTATTATTGATAAGTAATGACTTGGTTTTGCCATTTCCCTTCAAATATCATGTATTCCTATTTTTATTTGTGTCTCCTTTGCTTTGTTGCTAGAGTATTTTTTGCCATCACATTCCTTCTTAATGGTAATTGTCTCTGTTTCTGTTTGTAGTACACTCTCAGTTATCATTGTAAGGTTGCTAAGTGGTAACAAGTTCTTTTAATTTTTGTTTTTCTTGGAAGTTCTTATTAATTCTTCATTTAGCAATGAGCCCTTAACTGTTTAAATTATTCTGTATTGGTAGGTTTCTCTCTCTCAGGTTATATCTCTGCTTCCATAGACTTGGCAGCTCATGACAAGAGCCTAGGTTGATTACTGATGCCATAAACAAGAGTGTCAATTTGTTAAGTGAGCAACAGGAGTCACTGTGCACTTACTCCTCATGTAGGATCTTTGTCCTTAGTGTGCTGTACATTGAGATCTAATGCTATAACTAGTACTCAAACAGTATTTTTCACTTTATGTTTCTGTGTGGCAGCAAACTGTTGAAATCTTTACTTAATGTATGCTAAACTGATGTTCTGTATATAAAGAGAAACGAAAATTAATCTTAATGTGAATGGAAGGGGAGAGGGAGTGGGAAAGTGGAGGCTTGCGGGTTGGAGGGATGTTATGGGGGGGAAGCCATTGTAATCCATATTCTGTACTTTGGAAATTTATATTCATTAAATAAAAGTTAAAAAAAAAGATTAATTTCCAATTATCTTTATATACAGAAGACCAATTCCGTATATACTAAGTAAAGATTTCATCAGTTTGCACCCACACAGAAACACAAAGTGTAAAATACTGTCTCAGTACTAGTTATAGCATTATTTCACATTAGACAACACACTAAGGACAGATCCCACATGAAAAGTAAGTACACAGTGACTCCTGTTGTTGACTTAACAATTTGACACTTTTGTTTATGGCGTCAGTAATCTCCCTAGGCTCTAGTCATGAGTTGTCAAGGCTATGGAAGCCTTTTGAGTTCTCCGACTTCTGCTTATTCAGACAGGGTCATAGTCAAAGTGGAAGTTCTGTCCTCCCTTCAGAGAAAGGTACGTTCTTCTTTGATGGCCCCGTTCTTTCCACTGGGATCTCACTTGCAGAGATCTTCCATTTAGGTCTTCCTTCTTTTTCTTTTCCCAGGGTGTCTTGGTTTTCCATGCCTAAAATACTCTCATGGGCTCTTCAGCCATATCCGAATGCCTTAAAGGCTGATTCTGAGTCCAGAGTGCTATTTAGGACATCAGCCATTCTATGAGTCTACTGTGTATCCCACTTCCCATGATGGATCGTTCTCTCCCTTTTTGATTCTATCAGCTAGTATTAGCAGACACTAGACTTGTTTGTGTGATCCCTTTGACTCTTAGACCTATCAGTGTGATCAATTGTGAACTGAAATTGATCACTTGGACTAGGGAGACGGCATTGGTACATGACACCTTGATGGGATTGTATTGGGATCCCCTGGCATGATTCTAACTCCACCATTTGGGGCAAGTCCGAATGAGCATGTCCCAAATTGTACATCTCCTCCCTCTCTTATTCCCGCTGTTATATTTAACAGGGATCACTTTTCAAAACCTTAAAGAAAGTAATAGAAGAGGATACCAAAAAATGGAAAAATCTTCCATGTTCATGGATTGGAAGAATCAATATCATCAAAATGTCCATTCTCCCAAAAGCAATTTACAGATTCAGTGCAATACCAATCAAAATACCGAAGACATTCTTCTCAGACCTCGAAAAAATGATGCTGAAATTGATATGGAGACACAGGAGACCTCGAATAGCTAAAGATCTTTACAAAAAAAAAAAAAAAAAACAAAGCTGGAGGCATCACAATACCATATTTCAGGACATACTACAGGGCAGTTGTAATCAAAACAGCAGGGTTCTGGTACAGAACCAGATGGATAGACCAATTGAACAGAATAAAAACACCAGAAATCAATCAAAACATCTACAGCCAACTCATATTTGATCAAGGATCCAAAACCAATCCCTGGAGTAAGGACAGTCTATTCAATAAATGGTGCTGGGAAAATTGGATTTCCACGTGCAGAATCATGAAGCAAAACCCCTATCTTTCACCTTACACAAAAATTCACTCAACATGGATTAAAGACTTAAAGCTACGACCTGACACCATCAAATTATTAGAGAGCATTGGAGAAACTCTGCAAGATATAGGTACTGGCAAAGACTTCTTGGAAAATACCCCAGAAGCACAGGAAATCAAAGCCAAAATTAACATTTGGGATTGCATCAAACTGAGAAGTTTCTGTACTGCAAAAGAAACAGTCAGGAAAGTGAAGAGGCAACCAACAGAATGGAAAAAAATATTCGCAAACTATGCAACAGATAAAGGGTTGATAACCAGAATCTACAAAGAGATCAAGAAACTCCACAACATCAAAACAAACAACCCACTTAGGAGATGGGCCAAGGACCTCAATAGACATTTTTCAAAAGAGGAAATCCAAATGGCCAACAGACACATGAAAAAATGTTCAAGATCATCAGCAATCAGGTTTCACCTCACCCTGGTTAGAATGGCTCACATACAGAAATCTACCAACAATAGATGCTGAGAGGATGTGGGGAAAAAGGGACACTAACCCACTGTTGGTGGGAATGCAAATTGGTTAAGCCACTATGGAAGTCAGTCTGGAGATTCCTCAGAAACCTGAATATAACCCTACCATTCAACCCAGCCATCCCACTCCTTGGAATTTACCCAAAGGAAATTAAATTGGCGAACAAGCTGTCTGCACATTAATGTTTACTGCAGCTCAATTCACAATAGCTAAGACCTGGAAGCAACCCAAATGCCCATCAACAGTAGACTGGAAATTGTAATCCATAAGCCGTACTTTGGAAATTTATATTCATTAAATAAAAGTTAAAAAAAAAAGAAGTGGAAAAAAAAAAAGAAATTATGGGACATGTACTCTATAGAATACTATACAGCAGTCAAAAACAACAAAATCCGGTCATTTGCAACAAGATGGAGGAATCTGGAAAACATTATGCTGAGTGAATTAAGCCAGTCCTAAAGGGCCAAATATCATATGTTCTCCCTGATTGGCGACAACTAACTGAGCAACAAAGGGGAAACTTGTTGAAGTGAAATGGACACTATTAGAAACAGTGACTTGATCAGCTCTTGTCCTGACGGTTGATGTACAATGGAATACTTTATCCATTTTAGTATTTTCTCTTTGTTTTGTTCTAATACTATTGGTTGAACTCTGTGATTAACACACAATTATTCTTAGGTGTTTAAATTTTAACTGAAAAGTGATACCTGTTAAATAATTTATTACATTCTTAATATAGATATTACTTATCTAAGTAGTCCTTGTTATAACCTGACAGTAAAGACCTAAATACTACATCATGTTCTCTCTAATCTAACCAATATTAATATAAAAAACAAAACACTATTAGAAAGAGTTTCAGAAGTTGTGGTCGGGCTGGCACTGTGGCTCACTTGGTTAGTCCTCCGCCTGAGGTGCCAGCATCCCATATGGGTGCCGGTTTCTAGTTCCAGTTGCTCCTCTTCCAGTCCAGCTCTCTGTTGTAGCCCAGAAGGGCAGCGGAGGATGGCCCAAGTGCCTGGGTCCTGCACCCATATGGGAGACCCGGAGGAAGCAGCTGTCTCCTGGCTTTAGACCAGCGTAACTCTGGCCGTTCGGGCCATTTGGGGAATGAACCAATGGAAGGAAGACCTTTCTCTCTGTCTCTCTCTCTCTCACTGTCTAACTCAGCCTGTCAAATAAATAAATAAATAAATAAAGTCATGGTCAAAACACTGATGCAATTGATCTCTTTGATGCTTCTTTGGTCTGTATTACATTTTTGGCCTAGTCTAAAGCAGTATACCTCCACCATGTGCAGACCTATTTCAGCCCTTGGCTCTATGTTACTTGGTCCAGACAGTGAAGCCGAAGTAAAAACAGCAGTGCTAACCCTAGGATTTAGAAGGTAATCCATGCATTGGGTTTCATTTGCTCTGCCACTGACTTGTAGACATGACTAGGAAATTCTGATGTGCTAGAGGAGAACCTGCAACACAGGGGGAAAGCCGAATTAGGCCAGCGGCCAGGCTAGGTCAGCCAGATTGAATAGCTTGATTTTTCTGAGGAAGTTTTTATTTTCCAATTAACAAAAAGGTTCACTGTAGCTACGAATTTGTTTGTTAGCTATAGACAAGTCAGTTTATTCCAATGTGTACAACTGTGACACCTGAGGACCCAGATAAAATTGAGAAGCAGCTCTCATTTATACATGCAGGAAACATAAACAAGCCACATGTCTGCTCATCTTTTTTTTCTTATTCTACAGGAATGGAAAGAATAGGGCTCTGTTCTAATAGAACCACAGAATTTTTTCAGAAGGAAAAACAAGTAATATTTGGAAAAGATATTGTACAAAAAGGGATTTGGTAGTACAACTCCCTTCATTTTCAGATCAGCCACTATTTAGATGTGCTTCCCAGAAAAGTGTTTTGATCTTTACCCGGGAAATCAGGCAGTTTTTCAAAGTAATGTGGATCTTTATAATCTTTGTGTAAACATCATTATCTGTTTTTACTTTATGGGAAGACCTTTTCCCCTTCTTTATGTGTGAAAGGAAAACAAACATTTGAAATTCCTACCTAAGGCAATAATTGCTACCTGCAAAGTGTCAGTTCATTTGTGAGCTGTTTTATGTGCTTGTTGACATAAAAGAGATATTTAATAATATCTAGGAAGGTTGCACAGATGATCCTTCTCAGTAAATTCAAGTACCCACCAAAACTGACTTAGAATATTAGCATTGGCATTGCCTTTTTTTCTTATTTTTTTCTTGTTTAAGTAAAAGTGTTCACTGTGGTTTAGATTCACCTATGTATTATATGTTGTTGAGGAAAGTTGTGTATTTATGTGATATGACTCCAGATGCTTATTTAATTGAATATGAATACTGTTCCTGCTTACATTATCATTAACATATTGATGATACATTATGTGAATGAAAAAGTAGCAGCTAACCTAATATAATTGGGCAACTAAATAATAGCAGAATTTCACAAATAAATATATAATACTTATTAACTTCCAGGCATTCATTTTATGTTAATAATAGTACAAATTATCTCCTTTACAAGTAATTAAATTCTGGTTAGAACTTTTTACAATTAACATGCATTTTTATGATTATTTAACACATGTGAAGTATTAAGAATTTATCAAAATTGCAGAACATAAAAAGAAAATCATTATTAATCATTATTATATAATATATATATAATATTATATAATATTATATAAATCATTATTAATCATTATTTAATAAATTTAGATTTTTTTAAAAAAGATTGATTTTTATTTGAAAGTCAGAGTCACACAAAGAGAGAAGAAGTAGAGAGAGAGAGAGAGAGAGAGAGAGAGAGGTCTTCCATCTGCTGATTCACTCCCCAAATGGCTGGAACGGCCGGAGCTGTGCCGATCTGAAGTCAGGAGCCAGGAGCTTCTTCTAGGTCTCCCATGTGGATGCAGATGCACAGCCCAAGGAGTTGGGCTGTCTTCTACTGCTTTCCCAGGCCATACATAACTGGATTGGAAGTGGAGCAGCCGGGACTAGGAGATGCTGGCATGGGAGGTGGCAGCTTTATCTGCTATGCCACAGTGCCAGCCCCTATATTACATATTATAATGGAACATATTGCTTAGAGGTTTGTGAAACAGAGACAGAAAATGTAAATAACTAAAGACAGTCTGAGTTGTGGTCAGTGTTATGAGGTACATTTTCAGGTATGTGTGAAAGAAGATAGCCAGAATCCACATATACGATGATCTGTGATGGTTTCTAAAGTAACGCGGTTTGTGCCAAAATAAATTAAAGATGAGAATGAGTAGGGCATGCAGAAATTTGGGGGTTTTCACTAGATTGAGAACTCTCAGACACTGCTTGAGAAAACTGAGTAAATTGAAGAATAATTGAGACGGACTTATTAAAGGTAAAAGTACTGTATTCTATGCTGCAATAGCTTCCCTTCTGTGTACGCTGGAGAAACATGAACACATTTCCGCTGACAGTGGCAGTCCCAAAGGGTTCAATTGTTGAAGATTCAGAGAACCCAGAAGGACAACACCTAGAAATCTATGGAGTTTACTATAGAAAAATTATACAATATAGCAATGGTGTTTCTTAAAATGAAGATATACATCATAAGCATGTTCAAAGTCATTGAAGAAACACTGTTGAGAAAAGTGACGGGAGTAGGGACTGTAATGGGCTCAGTGCTGATGGGAATGAAAGCTCCAAAGAAGCAGCCGCCTTTGGCTCATTGCTTCAGAACGCTTCTTTGTGATTATTTTACAGGTTTATTGTATAAACTAAGTGAAAGATTTTCTTCCTGTTTTTTTTTTCTTTTGGGAGATATGGTGATTAGAAAAACCAATATACCAACATACCATGAGGAAAAATACATAGATTTGCAGACAAAATTATGTTAAGTTTCTAATCCACTTGTGTCTCAGGACAATGGAAGATGTTTATTAATGCAACCATCATCCCGAGTAACTCTGTGTAGAGTCATATAGTAATTGCATTTTGCAAACAATAGGAAATCAATTTTCTCTTCTATTTTCTTTGGACTTGTGATGAGGATTTGAAGTGTAGTATGTCTCTTAGTCAACAATAACTCTTAGTGCCTGGTGTTAATCATGGTGTGTTTGTCTATACTGGATACCACCCTAATACCACTTAAGCTAAAAACTGCCCACCAATGTTTTTCAAGATTCCTCTTATTCCCTGATAACTTCCTTTGTTCACTTTCTCCTTTATATTCAATTTATATCAGTTTATGTATAATTGCCAATATATTTTTATCTATGTATGTATTAAATTTGGAGCTAGAGGCAATTCATCTATTTCAGAGATCACTCCTATTGATTCCAAACACACAGTCTTCTATTAATCAGGTAAAAGATCATAAAATAATAATCCATCAAAAAAAAAAACTAACTGAAATCTTGAACTCAACCTCCTGAAAGTAAATTCCAAAGAATATTTACTTTATTGATGATTTGACAAAGCAACAATATCTAACAGATCATTGTGCTGGGTACTTTTATGTGCCGATTCATTTGGACTTAAGATATTCCCAGACAATCAATAAAACATAACTTCTGGTTTATCTGTGAAGGTGCTCCTGGAAGAAATTACTGGAGACTGATGAGCGTCATCCAATTGACTGGGAAAAGGTGGTGGAAAGACAAATTAGCAATTGTTTGGGTCAGAATAACCATCTTTTCTTCTTGTATGCCAATGCTTTTTTGGGCCTGCACTGACTTTCTAGATTCTCCATCTGTCAGGTGGTAAATATGACTTCTTTGCCTCATATTTAACCAGACATCAATTGCTATAATAAATCTCATCACCTCTCTCTTCCTTCCTTCTCTTCTCTCCTCTTTTCTAGAGATAGATATATAGATAGATAGATAGATAGATAGATAGATAATAGACAGAAAAATATATCACATAAATGAAAAATATATATGTATATATGATAAATGGGGGTGATATTAAAACAATATCATTATATTCTTAGACTTGTATCCATTATCTATATTTGATCTGTTCTCTTTGTATTAGTATAACATTAGCATTAAAATAAAGTCTCAGATTTAAAATTTTAAAAATCAAGATTAAATAATAAATATGGAAGTGACTTCAGAAGTGGATAACAATATAGCAGAGAGAACAAATAAATTTTAATAATGGAAATCTGTGGGACTTTTTTTTTACAAACAATATTCAATGTTTCTTCAGGTAATAAAATGCATTTTTTATTTATTTGAATACTCCAAATTTTTAAAATTGGAAAGTAAGCTTTCAGTTCAGTAACATAGTCTTTCTGGGGACAAAGTGCAATGAAGTACGACTCATGGGTTACAATGGCTTCCCCCCCATACCGTCCCTCCCACCCACAACCCTCCCCTTTCCCACTCCCTCTCCCCTTCCATTCACATCAAGATTCATTTTCGATTATCTTAATATACAGAAGATCAGCTTAGTATACATTAAGTATGGATTTCAACAGTTTGCTCCCACACAGAAACATAAAGTGAAAAATAATAGATGATTTTTTTTAAATGATGATGAAATCAGAGCAGACCTATTGTCATGTTTAATCCCAGTGAGAGTCAAGTTGGGAATTGATAATTTCTTTTTTTTTTTTTTTTTTTTTTACAGAGGATCAGTTTAGTATGCATTAAGTAAGGATTTCAACAGTTTGCACCCCCATAGAAACACAAAGTGAAATATATTGTTTGAGTACTCGTTATAGCATTAAGTCTCAATGTACAGCACATTAAGGATAGAGATCCTACATGAGGAGTAAGTGCACAGTGACTCCTGTTGTTGACTTTACCAATTGACACTCCTGTCTATGGCATCAGTAATCTCCCTATGCTCCAGTCATGAGTTTCCAAGGCTATGGAAGCCCTCTGAGTTCTCCGACTCTTATCTTGTTTAGACAAGGTCATAGTCAAAGTGGAGGTTCTCTCCTCCCTTCAGAGAAAGGTACCTCCTTCTTTGAAGACCTGTTCTTTCCACTGGCATCTCACTCGCAGAGATCTTTTGCCAGAGTGTCTTGGCTTTCCATGCCTGAAATACTCTCATGAGCTTTTCAGCCAGCTCCGAATGCCTTTAGGGCTGATTCTGAGGCCAGAGTGCTATTTAGGACATCTGCCATTCTATGAGTCTGCTGAGTATCTCACTTCCCATGTTGGATCACTCTCCCCTTTATTTACTCCATCAGTAAGCGTTAGCAGGTACTAGACTTGTCTATGTGCTCCCTTTGACTCCCAGTCCCTTCACCATGACCAACTGTGAACTGAAACTGATCACCTGGATCAGTGAGATGGCATTGGTACATGCCACCTCGATGGGATTGAATTGGAATCCCCTGGTATGCTTCCAACTCAGGTTTAAATCCAACTCAGGTTTAAATCAAATGATAACAATCATGTTTAGGAGAGACAGTAAAATAACAAATTCATAACTAGGCAGAAAGGTTGAAGTCTTATCTCTGATACTCCCTAGTATTGTGATTTTAGGAAGTTACTTTTTTCCCTCTTGATCAATTTTCTTTCACGGTAACACACATTGTAATGTGTTGTAAGACTTAAATAGGTAACACATGATTTTAAATAATGTCTGCCACATAGCAAAGAATAATACTTTTACTATAATGTTTTTACAATTATCTGAATTACTTCTATTATTTTTATCTCCACAGTAACTTTATGAAGTAGGAAAGTAATTGTGCTCCTTGTTTTTCCAGCCCTGTTTTCTTTCCTACCTCCTTACCCACATCTTTCTTAAATCATTACTCCATTTTTTTCAACCACCTATAAGGAGCTAGACACCATCTTACGTCCCAGGTCTAAAAGCAAATTTAACATAATACTGGATTCAGAGGGTGTAAAAGTTTAGGAGGAAAGGACACAATGTTTGAGGGTACAGACCCCATAAACAAAAGAAGCACAAATATTCAAGAATCATAACTTGGGGCTGTTATTGCTGTGCAGTGGGTTGAACAGCCACTTGCCCACTGGCATACCATATAGAAACCAATGTGAGACCTGGCTGCTCTGCTTCTTGTCCAGTTCTTTGGTGGTGTAACCAGGAAAGTATTAGGCGATGGCTCAAATGCTTGGGTCCATGCTGCCTATGTGGGAGACCTGGATGAATCTCCTGGCTCCTGTCTTCTTTCCGTGATTTGTTTATTCTGTTTGGCTTTATCTTGCTTTGCATCCCACCCCATTCCCCATTAGGTGGAATACTTGTATTACCCATCAAAGCAAAAGTTGCTAACGGTATTATAACACATAATAAATCCTTTCTATTCATAACATATTTGAGGATACTATTTCCAATAGGTTGAAATTTGGATGCTGTACTGTCTTCTAGAGTTTATAGTGAAGTGTGAGCTGAATTCCATTTCCTTGAAGAGATAACTTATTCTGCTGCTTAAGATTCATCTTCCTTAACATCTTTTATTCAGTTCAACTGAAGGACAGCATGGAATGAAACACATAATGAGCTGGCTGTGCATAAGACTAACCTTTTTGAATAATAATAAAAAGAGTACATTTGTTCCCTTAGGTTGTCTTTCAACAGAAAAGACATGTACCCATGTAGTCAAAAGTCAATGTTAAGGAGTCTCTAAACATTAGAAGGAATAATTCAGAATGTATTATTGTTATAGGGAAAAGAAAATATCTGGCTAATGTGTCTGTAGGAAAGAATTGCATTACAGTACTAAGAGAAAACGGAGTACTTCTGTGCATTGATGAAGTAAAGAATTATCATAAGAGAAAAACACAGCAGTAACTGATAGTCTATCTGAAATTTTAAATAATAGATCCTAATTCACAATAAAAACTAGAAATTATTAAATTACTAGATAGAAAAAAAAAGAAAACCAGAAAATGGACCACAGATAAAAATAATGAATTTCTTATACAACAGCCCCAGAAGGGATTTGTTTAAACATCCACCAAATGTGAATATTCCAAGAGTAGTAGTATGGTATGAAATATTTAGTGCAAAAATCTATCATTAACTGTGTATCTATTTAATTTAAAAGTTATTCTTAAAGTATTTACTTGACAGAGAGAAAGGCAAAGAGAAGAGAGATCCCCGACATTGGTTTGCTTCCCTAATGCACACAGTGGTCAGGATTGTCTGATCAAAGCCAGGAGCCAGGAACTCAATCCCAATCTCCCATATAGGTAGTAGGGACCCAATTAATGGAGCCATTAGCACTGTTCCCCCAGGGTCTGCAATAGCAGAATGAGGAGCTGGAGCTGAGTATCTAATCCTGGTAGTCTGATGTGGGACACAGGCACCCAAATACCCACCTTTACATATGAATTATATAATTAGTAATACATAAATATTGTATTTTAAAAGTGGCATTCATTTTTCCCCTAAAACTGACATATCTCTTAATTTTCATTATGTGGGCCATTAAATTGAATTACAATGACTTTCTTAGATGTACTGTAGAAACTAACTGTCAATCTTTTTGTGTTTTTAATAAATGGATTATCCCAATTTAGTTAAGTACTGAAATGACAAATAGTCTTAGAGCTTAATTATGTGATAAGAAGGAATAACAAAATATACTTCTTTTTAAGAAGCTCACTGTTTCAAAAATGTTAAAATTAAGGAAGGATTCTATGGAAGAGAAAGTCCTTTCACTGAAGGTCAAATTATCACTAAAAATATTAAAGAAAAGGTCAGGTCTTCCAGTTGTCATTTTGCTGCTTCTTGATAACACTCTTTGTTCCTATTTCTTTTAGTGACTATGAATGTGAATAATTTATAAATTTATAACTAGAGAAAATATCCACAATGAATAGTGCTTCCTGAACTTAAATTAGAAAGTAGCTGACTTGATTGTGTTACAGTCTTGAAACAATTAACACAGCATTCTATGAAACTGCTTTTCACTTGAGAATGTCTAGAATAGAGGAAAATTGAAACAGATATGAAATCTTAAGTAACTCAATTTTATGTAAATTTATGTATGAAACAAAAAGCAGCATGGCAATGAAATCTTCTGGGCTTTAATTTGATTTGAGGTCTGATACATATTTTGACCATCCTTCCTTCATGCAAAAAGGAAAATACTCCAGACAGAGCAAGTCATTGACTGCCTAATGTACATCAATCAAACTTACTAACTTATGATGTTTCTCAAGGGTATTGGCTCTTTGGTAGTCATCAGAAATATAAATGGACAATGTAGCATGGGTGTGCTGTGCAATGGAGCAGAGAGGCGTGATATTCTATGTGCCATATCCCTTCACTTCCAGCAACTAATTAATGGGCTGCTATATATCCTGTTTCTCAAGGGTCAGAGGTATTGTTAAGAATCCTCGATGTTGCCTGTTTAAATTAATAGAGATGACAGACAGATTCATCTATGGTGTTAAGCATAAAGGAAGATGAAGTCCTTGTCTAGAGAGCTCGTGCCAAAGAATGTGAGCCCAGAACCCAAAAGAATGTTCCTTTTAATAAATATCATCACTAACCTTTAACCCCTTAAAGTCAAGACCAAAAGTAGTTCATTCACATAAAATAATTAATTTGATATATTTTGCCCAGGAAGCCACTTGGCTGAATCAATTTGCTGATTAAACCACTTGTAGTTTAATCAACAGAATATTTTAAAAAAGAAATTACATTATTGGGAAGAATTGAGTTATCCATTGTAGTTTTTATTATTTTCTTTTTTATAGTGAAAAGCACATTATTAAGAGAAAATGAAAGTGTTTAAATGTTAAAGTTTAGATTCTATAAAAAGAAAATTCATTAAATATTCATTAAATTAGGTTAAATTCACAGTGAACTCAGTTTTTACCAGAAATATACATTTTGTGAATGAACATATTTAACCATTTTATTCTTTTGTGTATTAAATGTTACTTTTAATTTATAATTTTAAAAAATGTATTTAGTTGTTATTTATTTCAGTGGCAGAGAGACAGAGAGATATCTGCCATCTACCGGTTTACTTCACATATGTCCATAAAAGCTTGGACTTGCCCAGGCTGATGCACAAGCCAGGAATTCCACACAGGTCTCCCACAGGTGTTAAAGGAATGCAACTACTTCAGCCAATACCTACTCACCCCTAGGGTGTGCATTATCATGAAGATGGATTTAGAAGTGGAGCCAGAGTCAAATCTAGGCATTACGATATTTTATGCAGATGACACAAGGGGTGTCTTAATTGTCATACCAAATATCTGCCTCTTAAATTGGGATTTATTCATCTTTTTCCTGCTTGTATCATCAGGATTGTTCAGTACAGAAGTAACTGGTAGAAAACTAGAGATGAATGGACTGCAACAATAAAATTAATGCTACAGACTCCTCTCTTCCATATTAGGCATTCTTAATGCTGGAATTAAGATGTTGTTTATGTTTTATACCAATGACAAAAACAATGTAACTAGCAATATATAGACTTATATAATTATAGATAACAAAATTATAAACTGCCTAAAGATAGAAACCAGATTAAATAGGGTTCTCAGAAAGACTTTGCAGGAGACAACATGAATTAACAGCAAGAATAAAAGCAGAAAGACAAATTTCTGCATTATACAATGAGATCACATTAGGAAAGCTTATTTGGAAACTGTCCTTCAAATCCCATTTTTCCCTGCCATTTCAAATCAAGTAACTTACTGGGAATGTTTTTGAAATTCTTTCTAATTGGTATTTGTGCCAAACCAAGGCTTCATGCTTGCTTACCTATTCTATTTGGTTGTTATATTATTTGCTTCCACTGAATGTCACATTCTAAGCAGATATATTTGCATGAGAGGAGTCTAAAAGTTTGTGGGGAAATGGAATTACAAAGTAAGTTTATTTGATGCAAAAAAATTTAGAATTCTCTAATAATTTGAATACTACACATTTTCCATGAACTTCTTGATATCCCCCCAATATGTGTTCTTATTTAATTTGCACATCAATCCAGCAATGTGTAATTTTCACCATCTTGACAGAAGTTTCAGAAAGTTTTAATCTATACCACAATATAGAGCTGTCAATATAAAGGAAATGAGTGAAGAGCCAAATTCAAATTTGCAAACTTTGTTTTCTGTTCTTTGATTTTCAAGTTGTCACATCGGCATATAAGAAATACAAAAGTGATTTATCATAGAATGATTTTATTTTCAGTTAGCTTACTGAGTATTCTGATCACTGATGTTTTATAGGGATGGAGGAAATCACAGTGTCACCATCTGGGTAATAAAAAAGTTCAATCTCTCTCTCCTTTTCCTCCTCCCTCCCCTTCTCTCAATTTTGGAGCTATGTTAAAGATCATCTTTTAAATTGTGGTATCTAATAATATATTGCTAGCATGTAGAAATATAATTGAGGTTTTTGTTGTATTGACATTATATCTTGCAATTTTCTAGACTCACAGTGATTTCTTTTGTAGATTCTTTTGAATTTTCTATGTAGTTTGTTACATTATCTATAAATATGGATGATTTTCATTTTTTACCTTATTTTTGTTTTTATCTTATTGCACTGTCTAGAACTCCTAGTAGGGTGCACAAAAGTAATCTCAAGTGTGTATATTCATTTCATGTCCCTAAACATGAGGTAGGGGAAGGGTTGCATTCAGAATTTCATTATTTGTATATTGTTAGCTGTTACTATTTTTACTGTTGTGTTTGTTTTGTTTCATTGATTCTTTTTTATTTAAACCAAGTAAATTATATCCATTTTTCTAATTGTGCAGGGAAATTCAATTATTTATTTATGATGACTTTTCTTAATTTTTCCTACTCCATTGATGTGATCCACATTTTTTTCTTCATAATTTTAATGGTGTATTACATTGATACACCATTTGACCAACTTACAAAGAAAAAAAAAAAAAAAGACCCAAATTAATGAAATCAGAAATGAAAAGTAAGATGTTACAATGGATACAGCATAAATAAGATGAATCATTAGGAGCTACTACAAAGAGCTATATAGCCACTGATTGAAAAATACAGAAAAAATAGATTTCTGGATATACACAATCCACCATAAATGAGTCATGAAGACATAGAAGACCTAAATAGACTGATAACCAAGGTGGAGATGAATTAGTTATGAAGTCCTGCTCAGCAAAGTAAAGCCCAGAACTGGATGACTTTACTGCTGAATTCTACCAAACTTTTAAAGAAGAACTATGTCCAACTATTCTAACTAGCCCAAACAATTGAAAAGGAATCATCCCAAACTTTGTCTATGAGGTCAGCATCACCTCAATTCCCAAACCAAAATAACTTACCACAAAGAAAGAGAAGTATAAACCAGTATCCCTGTTGAACATAGATGAGAAAATCCTCAACATGCTCGTCAACTGATTTCAACAACACATCAGAAAGGTCATTCACCCAGACCAAGTGGGACTTATCTCTGGTGTTCAGGGATGGTTCAACTTATTCAAATCAATAAACTTGATGCATCACATTAACAAATTGAAGAATAAAAACCAGATATTATCTAAAAAGATGAAAAGAAAAACTTTGTTAAATATAACATCTTTTCATGATAAAAACTTTAAGCAAATTGAGTATATAAGGAATATTCTCCAACACAATCAAGGCAATTTTTGACAAACCCACAGCCCACATCCTATTGAAAGGGGAATAGCTGGAAACATTCACTCTAAGATCCAGATCCAGACAATGATGCCCACTCTCAAAATTGCTATTCACTACAGTGCTGGACATTTTAACCAGAGCCATTATACAAGAAATAAGAACTCAAAAGCATACATATTGGAAAGGAGAAAGTCAAATATCTCTGTTTGCAGATGGCATGATTCTCTATGTATAGGATCCAAAGATTCAACTCAGAAGCTATTGTAACTCATGAAAGAGTTTGGTAAAGTTGCAGGATATAAAATTATCACAAAAAATATTCTACATACAAGGAAATAAAAAAAATATTCCACTAAGAGACTGTGGAACTCATAACAGCGTTTGGTAAACTTACAGGCTATAAAATCAACAACAAAAATCATTAGCCTTGAGAGATTCCAAAATGATGGATTAGGAAATAGCATACTGCACTAGGCTAAGGATAAATAGCAAAAAATATGTAGGAAGTATACTTTCTGGGGAAAATCAGAGAATTGGAGGGAAAACCACACTGGAAATCCTACAAGAGGAAGGGGAATGCTGTGGTCCTGTGTGGAGAGTGTGGATGTGCAGACCTAACATGAGCAGCGGTTGAAAACTGGGATGGGTGGGAGTTTGGAGATAGAGGTGAGGCAGGACTGCAGCAACCCATGATGATATAGCTGGAAAGAGAGTATGGCATCGATCCAGACTGGAGCCCTGGGGGCTTGTGGCTGCTAGTGGGTGCCCACGGACCTAGTGGAGATTAGAGGGGGCATGTTTATATTGCACAACCTTTCCCACAATAGCACCAGTGCCCCAGATTAGACATGGCGGGTGCCATTTTAGGATTAATCATAGGAGAACTCAAAAGCAACTAAAGAAAACCATACATGACATCAATGAAAATTTTTCCCATGAAATTGAGATTTTAAAAAGAATTCAAAATGAAATATTAGAAATTAAGAATATAATAGATCAAATTGAAAATGCAGTGGAAAGCCTTAACAGCAGACTTAGTGAGGCAGGAGAAAGAATATCTGAACTAGAACACAAATCTTTGAATAACTTGCAATCAGAACAAAAAAAAAAAAAGAAGAAGAAAATAAAAAACTTAAAAACACTGTTGGAGATTTATGGGATACCATCAAATAACCCAACATATGGATTGTAGGAGTCCCTAAAAGTGTGGAGAGAGAGAATTGGCCAAAAAGCCTATTTAGTGAAATAATTACAGAAAACTTCCCCCAAAAATATGGAGAAAGAAAGGGACATCCAAGTAGAGGAAGTCTTAGAACTCTTAATAGACTGACCAGAAAAGATCTTACCAAGAGACATTAGTCAAACGTGCCACAGCAAAACATTATACATGTGCACCAGAAAAATGCTGGATTACTTTCAGAGGTATCCAGTTTGACTCAGCTGTGAGTCAAGCCCTACAGGCTAGTATGGAATGGTGAGACATAGTCCTAGTCTTAAAAGCAAAATCTGTCAGGGCTGGAGCCATGGTGCACTAGGTTAATCCTCCACCTGTGGCTCCAGTATTCCATAGCGGCACCGGGTAGCGGTCCTGGTTGCTCCTCTTCCAGTCCAGCTCTCTGCTGTGGCCTGGGAAATCAGTGCAGGATGGCCGAAGTGCTTGGGCCCCTGCACCTACATGGGAGACTGGGAGGAGGCACCTAGCTCCTGGCTTCAGAATGGCCTAGCTCCGGCCATCGCCGCCATTTGGGGAGTGAGCCAATGGAAAGAATATCTTTCTGTCTCGCTCTCTCACTGTCATAACTCTACCTGTCAAATAAATAAATCTTTAAAAAAGCAAAATCTGTCAATCCAAAGTACAGTACCCTGCAAAGCTCTCATTTATGAGTGAAGGTGAAATAAAGACCTTCCATAACAAAAAGAAATTGAAAGAATTTCCGGCCTTACAAAAGATGGTTAAGGATGTGCTACACACAGAAAAACAGAAAGGTAGTCATCATTATGCGAGAATGTAAAGGCAGCAAATCCACCAGTAAAAGTACAGAAGTAATCAAAAATAAACAATAGGAATAAATGTGGAAAAATGTCAGGGCCAAGTTGTTACTTATCAGTAACCATCTTGAATATAAAAAACCTGAACTCTGCAGTTAAAAGACAGAGACTGGTTGAATGAATAAAAAACAAGACCCATCTACTTGTTGCCTACAAGAACACATCTCATCAATAAAGATACATGCACACTGAAAGCAAAATGATGGAAAAAGTTATTTCATGGTTACAGAAGTCAACAAAAGAGCTGTCATTGCCATACCAACATCAAACAAAATAGATTTTAACATAAACACTGTTAAAAGAGATGGCCGGTGCCGCAGCTCAATAGGTTCATCCTCCGCCTGTGGTGCCGGCACACAGGGTTCTAGTCCCGGTCGGGGCGCTATTTCTGTTCCCGTTGCCCCTCTTCCTGTCCAGCTCTCTGCTATGGCCCGGGAGTGCAGTGGAGGATGGCCCAATTCCTTGGGCCCTGCACCCGCATGTGAGACCAGAAGAAACACCTGGCTCCTGGCTTCAGATCAGCACAGTGCGACGGCCTCAGCACACCATCTGTGGCGGCCATTGGAGGGTGAACCAACGGCAAAGGAAGACCTTTCTCTCTGTCTCTCTCTCTCACTGTCCACTCTGCCTGTCAAAAAAAAAAAAATGTTCATACTACAGAAAGAAATCTACAGATTCAATATGATACCAATCAAAATACCAATAACATTATTCTGAATATAGAAAAAATTATGTTGCAATTCATATAGAAACAGAGGAGACTCCAAATAGCTAAATCAATTTTATACAACAAAAACAAAGCTGGAGGCATCACATTACCAGATTTCAAGACATACTACATCGCAGTTATAATCAAACAGCCTGGTACTGGTACAAAAACAGACTTGTAGACAAATGTAACAGAATAGAAACTCCAGATGTCAATCCATGCTTCTACAACAACTTTGAAAACAAGAGCTATAATCAATCCCTGGAGCATGGGCAGTCTCTTCAACAAATGGTGCTGGGAAAACGAGATCTCCACATGAAGAAGTATGAAGCAAGACCCCTAACACTTTACACTTTACACAAAAATCCCCTCAAAATGGATCAGAGAATTAAATCTATGACCCAATATCATCAAATCATTAGAGACCACTGGGGAAATTGCAAAATATTGGCATTGGAAAAAACTTCTTGACAAAGACACCAGAAGCATAGGCAATCAAAGCCAAAATTAACAAATGGAAGTACATCAAAATGAGAAGCTACTGAACTGCCAAAGAAACACTCAGCAAAGTGAACAGGCAACTGCCAGAATAGGTGAAATTATTTGCAGACTATGCAACTAATAAAAGACTAATATCCAGAATATATAAAGGGCTCAAGAAACTCAACACCACCAAAACAAACAACCCAGTAAAGAAATGGGCAAAGGACTAAAAGAGTCATTTTTCAAAAGAGAAAATCCAAATGGCCAACAGAAACATGAAAAAATGCTTAGAATCACTGGCACTCAGGGAAATGAAAATCAAAACCACAATGATGATTCACCTCAGCCTCATTTGAATGGTTTTCATACAAAAAATCAACATAAAACAAATGCTGGCAAAGATGTGGGGAAAAAAGGTACCCTAAAGCACTGTTGGTTGGAATGTAACAGCCACTGTGGGAGACAGTATGGAGATATCTCAAAAATCTTAATATAAACCTGTTATAGGACCCGGCCATCCCACTCTTGGGAATTTACCCAATAGAAATAAAATCAGCATATGAAAGAATTATCTGTATCCCAGGTTTATTACAGAACAATTCACAATAGCTAAGATGTGGAATCAACCCAGATGTCAGTCAACTGAAGACTGGATAAAGAAATTATGGGATATGTACACCATGGAAAACTACACAGTGCCAAAAAAAAAAAAAAAAAAAAAAAAAAAAAAGAAATCCTGTTGTTTGCAACAAAATGGATAAAACTAGAAAACATTATACATAGTGAAATAAGCCATTCCCAAAACAGAAATACCATATGTTTTCTCTGATCTGTGGTAACTAGTAGAGTACCTAAAATGTAATCTATAGAAGTGAAATTGATGTTTTCTTAAGCAATTACTTTGAACAGCCCTTGTCTTGACTGTTGAGAAACAGGTTTTTTTTTATACCATGTGTGTTAAACTCTTTGCTTAGTATAGAGTTAAATTTAATTATACAAAGTTAATAGTAAATAATAAGAATGAGAATAGGAGAGGGAGCAGGAAGAAGGTAAGGAGTGGGGGTGGGAGGATGGGTATGGTGGGAAGAATTACTATACTCCTAAAGTTGTATTTATTTATTTTTTTCTTTTTAAAATTTTATTTATTTTTTTAGGCAGAGTTAGAGAGAGAGAGAGAGAGAGAGAGAGAGACGGAGAGAAAGGTCTTCCTTTTCCATTGGTTCACCCCCCAAATGGCCACTATGGACAGAGCTGCACCGATCCGAAGCCAGGATCCAGGTGCTTCTTCCTCTGGTCTCCCATGCGGGTGCAGGAGCCCAAACACTTGGGCCATCCTCCACTGCCTTCCTGGGCCACAACAGAGAGCTGGACTGGAAGAGGAGCAACCTGGACAGAATCTGGTGCCCCAACCGGGACTAGAACCCAGGGTGCCAGTGCCACAGGCGGAGGATTAGCCAAGTGAGCCATGGCGCCGGCCCTAAAGTTGTATTTATGAGCTGCATACCTTACATAAAATATTTTTGGGGAAATAAGCAGAAAATTTATAGTAATCAATGCCTACATGAAGCAATTGGAAAGATACCAAATAAATGAGCTATCAGTACATCTCAAGGACATAGAAAAATAATAACAAACCAAACCCCAAATTAGTAAGAGGAACCATAATTATAATTAGAAAAAAATAAAGAAAATCAAAATAAAAAAAGCAAAAAAATCAGTGAAATGAAAAATGGTGTTTTTTTTTTGAAAAAATAAAATTTGTACACCATTTGTGTGACTAACAAAAAAAATAGAGAGAAGGTCTAAATCAATAAAACAGAGGTGAAAAAGGAAAGGTAACAACTGATACCATAGAAATCAAAAGAATCATTAGAAATTACTACAAAGAGTTGTATGCCAACAAATTTGGAAACCTAGAAGAACAATATAGGTTCCTATACACATACAATCTACCAAAATTGAGTCATGAAGACATACAAAACCTAAACAGACCTAAAACAAGATGGAAATTGAATCAGTCATAAAGACCCTCCCAACCATGAAAACCCCAGGACTAGACCGCTTTGCTGCTGAATCCAGTTAAGAAATGGGCAAAGGACTTGATGAAGCATTTTTCAAGACAGTAAATTCAAATGGCCAACAGACACTTGAGACAATGCTCAGAATCACTAACCAACAGGTAAATGCAAATCAAAACCACAATGAGGTTGCGGCTCACGCCAGTTAGAATGGCTCTCACAGAATTAAACAACAAATGCTGGTGAGGACATGGAGAAGAACGTATCCTGATCCACTGTTGGTGGGAATGTAAACGGCTGCGTCCACTGTGAAAGACGGTATGGAGATACCTCAGAAATCTGAATACAGACCTACCATATGATCCAGCCATCCCACTCCTGGGAATTTACCCAAACCAACAGGAATCAGCATATGAAAGACTTATCTATACTCCCATATTCATTGCAGCACAATTCACAATAGCTAAGAAATGGAATCATCCCAGATGTTCATCAGCTATTGACTTGATAAAGACATTATGGCATATATATATATATACACTATGGAGATCCTGTAATTAAATCAATATGGATGTAACTGGAAGCCATCATTTTTAGTGAAATAAGCCAGTATCAAAAAGACAGGTATATTTTCTCCCTGATTTGAGGTAGTTAATAGACTATCTAAAATGTAATGTATTGGAGTGAAATAGAAATTCAGAGATTAAATGATTGTTTATAGCCCTTGTCTATTCCATGGAAGAACAGTGTTTTCCTTTTTTTTCTCTTCATATTATTTGGGTTAACTCTATGATAATTAAGTATACTGAAAATAGATCTCTGCAAAAATTAAGAATGGGAATGGGGGGGTGGTGAAGGCTTGGAGCATGGGCAAGTGGGAGGGTGGGGGGAACTGCCACTATGTTCCTAAATCTGTGCATATGAAATACATGTAATTTGTGTAACTGAAATAAAATTTTCAAAAAAATCAGTAGCCTTTTTATATGCAGACACAATGTCATGGCTGAGAAAAACTGCTAAGATCAATCCCATTCACAATAGCTACAAAAACAATCAAATACCTTGGAATAAACTTAACCAAGGACGTTAAAGATCTCTACGATGAGAATTACAAAATCTGAAAGAAAGAAATAGAAGAGGATACCAAGAAATGGAAAAATCTTCCATGCTCATGGATTAGAAGAATCAATATCATCAAAATGTCCATTCTCCCAAAAGCAATTTATAGATTCAATGTGTTACCAATCAAAATACCAAAGACATTCTTCTCAGATCTGGAAAAAATCATGCTGAAATTCATACGGAGGCACAGGAGACCTCGAATAGCTAAAGCAATCTTGTACAACAGAAACAAAGCCGGAGGCATCACAATACCAGATTTCAGGGCATACTACAGGGTAGTTGTTATCAAAACAGCATGGTACTGGTATAGAAACAGATGGATAGACCAATGGAACATAATTGAAACACCAGAAATCAACCCAAACATCTACAGCCAATTTATATTTGATCAAGGATCCAAAACCAATTCCTGGAGAAAGGACAGTCTATTTAACAAATGGTGCTGGGAAAATTGGATTTCCATGTGCAGAAGCATGAAGCAAGACCCTTACCTTACACCTTACACAAAAATCTACTCAACATGCATTAAATATCTAAATCTATGATCCAACACCATCAAATTATTAGAGAACATTGGAGAAACCCTACAAGATATAGTCACAGGCAAAGACTTCTTCGAATAGATTTATCATCACGTATGAAATCAACTTTGTATTCATTGTGTAAACCAGGTCATGATGTCTTTTATTTTTTATCTGAAATGTTTTAGAGATATTATTTGGGGATTTTTTTTTTTTAATCTGGAGTATCTGTGCACATAATGAGACATCTTTGGGATAGGAATATGTCTAAGCACAAAATTCATTTATGTTTCACAGACACCTTATACACATTGACTGATTGAAACTTTATTAAATATTTTGCATCTGTTTTTCACTGATTCATCACATGAGGTCAGATGTGGACTTTCCTCACTTTCTTGCTCTCTCCACACACACACACATATAAACACACGGAATTATACATGATTCACTGCATATACTCACACATATGTACTAAAGTCATATGACTCAAAGTAGGTAAAGTAAGAGGTTACTGAATATAATTATTATTATTATTATACATTAGTATCTGTTCTTTTAATTGACAACTATTTTGACAAATTGCAAAGGATAAAAAACTTTCAAAATTAATCAGTTATCTGCTTATCCACAGTATGTATTCATAAACATACATAGATTTTGTATTTAGAAAAATTACTACTTATGTTGTTAGATACAGGACTTCATACATAAATATCCTTGAAAATAATGTCAAATTACACAAAATTTTTTTGTTATTGTAGTTCTATGGTTTTTAAAAATAAGTTTATTTTGTCAAAGCTTCTTTTACATAGGCAGTAGCAATGGAGAATTATAACACCAATTTTAAAAATACTCCAACAACACTGAGATCTAGAGATTTATCCATGAATTTCATGTATTAGATTCAACATTGTAATGAGGTAGTTACATATGGAGAAGTACAATTATCTCAAAAAAATTGAAAATTTTTTCAGTTTCTGTTACTTTCACTAGTTTTATTGAATTTTACATGCTGTGCAAGTGTAAGTTTTCTTAGTGACCTAAAGGAATTACAAATAACATACACACAATTTTAGTACATTTTATGTTTTATAAAATTGCATATGTGGACTGGCATTATCTGTGTATCTTAATGATTATTGATGACTTATAACTCTAATTAAAGTGTCAAGAAGCTCAAAGATACAAATGAAGAGAAGTCATCCATGACTTTATTTCTGGGGCCATAGAATCCTTTTCTTAAGATTACTAGTATTTTGATCTTGTCATGAATAAAAAAATAAAACAAGGAATTACAAAAGTTTCATTGATTAGAAAGAAAACATTTAATATTTAATCGTGTAAAATCTTGTTCAGAACAGAGAAATAGCAAGTCATATTAAATTTGCTTTGAACTCAACCCTCTCAATCTCTGACAGTCTTCATTTTACTACGAAGACAAATGAAGGAGCAGATATTGTAACATTACATTGGTCAGTTTATCACTGTCAACTGCAAACAAAATCACTTACTTAGAATAGGTTTTCAAAAATATTTATTTTATTTTTTATCTTGCCTATTAATATCTCACTGTAAAAATGTTTTCTGATGGTAAAGCTATATCAGATGGATAAATAATTTTACATTAAGAGGATTTTAAATATTATTCTTTTTTTTTCTTTTTTTTTTTTTTTTTTTTGACAGGCAGAGTGGACAGTGAGAGAGAGAGACAGAGAGAAAGGTCTTCCTTTTGCCGTTGGTTCACCCTCCAATGGCCGCCGCGGCCGGCGCGCTGCGGCCGGCGCACCGCGCTGATCCGATGGCAGGAGCCAGGAGCCAGGTGCTTATCCTGGTCTCCCATGGGGTGCAGGGCCCAAGCACCTGGGCCATCCTCCACTGCACTCCCTGGCCACAGCAGAGGGCTGGCCTGGAAGAGGGGCAACCGGGACAGAATCCGGCGCCCCGACCGGGACTAGAACCCGGTGTGCCGGCGCCGCTAGGCGGAGGATTAGCCTAGTGAGCCGCGGCGCCGGCTTAAATATTATTCTTGAAATCTTTTCTTCACACAATAAAGATTAACCTAATGAGTATTATATGCATACAGTTTTTATTTAAATGGTTATTTATAATTCATGCTTTATTTCGTAATAGGCAATGCCCTTCTATATTACAGCTGATAAAGCATTTATAAAGTGGTTCTGAGAAGGAAGCTTTCAGAGACAAGATTTCCACATAGAATTTTCTTGTAGCTAAACATTCACCTCATTTTTCAGATTCACTTAATACTATTTTAATAAAATTGAGATTTTAATCATTAAAATTGTATTAGAACCATTTTGAATAAGAGCATTAAGGAAAGCAAATTATATAAACACATTCAATTATTGAAGAAAGAGGTTTTCTTTATTGTCTTAATGGAATATCAAAATTCTTTTGCTCCTTAAAGAATGTTTCTAAAATAATGGGCTGAACTTCAGTATAGCAGTTAAGACAGCCATATCCCACTTGGAAGTACCTGAGTGAAAATAGTTACTTTGTATCCCAATTTAATGTACTGCTGATACAGACTCTGGGAGTAGGAAGTGATGCCTCAAGTACGTGTGTGGGTTCCTGCCAATCAACTGGGAGAGTTCACTACCCTTGGACTCAGCCCAGCAGAACCTCTGCCATTGCAGGCTTTCGGGGAGTAAACCAGTGGACAGGAGCTCGCTCGCTCTCTCCCTCTCTCTCTCCTCCTCTTTCCTGTGCATGTATCTATCTGTCTGTCAAATAAATGAAGTTTAAAAATTGTTTTCACTATTTAATATTTCATATTCTACATTCAAACTCAAAAAATTTTGAGAATAACTTTTTATAAAATAAAATGACTATATGTAAATCTATATTTATGATCTTAAAGGTTGTGATAAATTTGGATTTTCTAAAAGGAGAGAGATCTTGTTCACATCATTCATTTTTGATAAGGTTGAACTCTGTTTACTCAGTCTCTGTCCCCCATGGGCTCTTCTCTTTTTAAAAACTACATTTACGGGGGCTGTGGCGTAGCAGGTAAAGCCACCGCCTGCAGTGCCAGAATCCCTTATGAGTGCCAATTCAAGTCCTGTCTGCTCCGCTTCCAATCCAGCTATCTGCTGTGGCCTGAGAAAGCAGCAGAAGATGGCACAAGTCATTATATATTGGAGAAATCCAACGGCCACCCTTCCCTGCATGCGCATTGATTTTAAGATTTATTTATTTATTAAGGCAGAGTTGCAGCGAGGCCAAGTCAGTAACAGTGAGGCAAATGCAGAGAGAGTGAGAGAGAAATCTTCCATCCACTGGTTCACTCCCCAGATGGTCATGACATGGAACTGAGCCGATATGAAGCCAGGAGCCTGGAGCTTCTGGGTCTACCACACAGGCGCAGGGGCCCAAGGTGTTGGGCCATCTTCTACCACTTTCTCTGGCCATGGCAGAGAGCTGGATCAGAAGAGAAGCAGCTGGGGCTCGAACTGGCACCCATATCGGGTACTGGCACTACAGATGACAGCTTTATCCGCTAAGCCACAGTGCCGGCCCCTGAAAGTGATTTTTTTCAGGTGACCACCTGCCTTGATTTTGGTGTTTTCTCCGAACCCCTCACTTGTGTTCCAAATCAATTTGCTGCTCTTTATTACTCCTTGATGGAATTTTGAAACTCATCACGTCTCCTTGTTCCTTGTTTTTCTTGACACCAGCAACTTCTATAACGTACTTCAGTGTGTGGTGAGCTCTTAGAGCTATGTTGTCTTCAAAGGCGAGCGACGCCCTCAGGTATCCTTCACCTGTACTGGGTACAATTTTCTTCCACTATCCTTAACTCCCAGCTCTCCCTCTTTTCTTCATCTTTTCTGCTGTCTTTTCATTTCTCTTCTTCCTGAGCCTAAGAACCTATTATTAAGATTCTATTATTTTCCTTACAACTTTTTGAGTAAAACTGAAAATCTAGTATTTAAATACACATGGACATTTCATTGAAAGATATCATAAAGCGTAAGCCCATATTCCCCATATTCTATCTTTAATATTGGACTTACTTTTTATAAATACATCATGGAAATCCCCATACTTAATTTTTAAAAAGGAAAAGATCTTACAGAAGTAAAGTGCACTTATCTTAATTGTACAACTCAATACATTTTGACAAATTTATAAACCAATGTAAACATAGATCACATTTAACACATAAAATTACATTGCCTGAAATTTTTCTTTTTGCTCTACTCCACTTAATTCTACCTATTTAGAGATGTAGACAATCACTTATCAACATTCTGTCACTATGTTCATTTACGTGCAGAGTTTATTTTCATTCAGCTAAATGTTTTGGTGATTTATTAATGTTTTTCAATTGTCAACAGTTGGTTTTTATTGCTCATTAATAATTCATGGCATTGATATAATACAATTTGTTTATCCATTCACTTGCTGATAAAACTTTAGATGTTTCAGTCTTTACCTGTTTAACAAAAAGTTACTATAAACATATGTTAGGAAGCGTTTATGTTGATAAACTTTCATTTATTTTGAGTAAGTGGCAAAGGAAGGAATTATTTGTTCTTACAGTAAGTACATGTTTACTCTGGTCTCAAAATCAGCCCTTAAGGCATTCGGATCTGGCTAAAAAGCCCGTGAGAGTACTTCAGACATGGAAAGCCAAGACACTTTGGCAAAAAAAAAAAAAAAACACCCTAAATGAAAGATAGCTGTGAGTGAGATCCCAGTGGAAAGAACGGGCCAAAGAAGGAGGTACCTTTCTCTAAAGGGAGGAGAGGACGTCCACTATAACCTTGGCTAAATAAGATCGGAGTTGGAGAACTCAAGAGACTTCCATAGGCTTGGCAACTCTTGACAAGAGCCTAGGGTGATTACTGACGCCATAAACAAGAGTGTCAGTTGTTAAATCAACAACAGGAGTCACTGTGCACTTACTCCCCATTTAGGATCTCTGTCCTTAACGTGTCGTACTATGTGAATTAACAGTATAACTAGTACTCAAACAGTACTTTATACTTTGTGTTTCTGTGTGGGTGCAAACTGTTGAAATCTTTACTTAGTATATAGTAAATTGGTCTTCTGTATATAAAAAAAATTGAAAATGAATTTTGATGTGAATGGGATGGGAGAGAGACCGGGAGATGGGAGGGTTGCAGGTGCGAAAGAGGTTATGGGGGGGAAAAGCCGCTATAATCCAAAAGTTGTACTTTTTTATACAACTTTTTAATATATTTATTAAATAAAAGTTAAAAATAAAAGACTATTTAAAAAGAGCCATTATAGGGCCGGCTCCGTGTTGCAGTAGGTTAATCCTCCGCCTGTGGTGCCAGCATCCCATATGGGCTCTGGTTCTAGTCCCAGCTGCTCCTCTTCCAAATCAGCTCTCTGCTATGGCCTGGGAAAGTAGTGGAAGATGGTCCAAGTCCTTGGGCCCCTGCACCCACACAGGAGACCAGGAAGAAGCTCCTGGCTCCCGGTTTTGGATCAGCACAGCTCCAGCCGTTGCGGCCATCTGGGGAGTGAACCAATGGAAGGAAGACTTTCTCTCTGTCTCTCTCACTCTCTGTAACTATACCTCTCAAATAAATAAATAAAATCTTTAAAAAAAATAAATGCATGTTTGATGATACAATAAACTTCAAAACTCCTGTCCAGATTTTTACTTAATTATAGTGATGTATGAGCATTTTTGTTGCAATTTGTCCTCACTAATGTTTGCTATTTTTTCAGTAAATCTTTCACATAAGCAGAAATGTTCATATTGTCCTGATAAATAATAAAATATGTTAGGTTTTCATAATTGCATCATCGTAGAATTAAAAAGAAAAACATGTTTGGAAAGGTAAGTGACAGAAAGAGCCATACACATTCAGAAACACTGCAAACTCGCTCCCCAAATGCCTTTAACAGCCAGGGCTGGGCCAGGACAAAACCAGGAGCCCAGAACTCAACTGGGTCTTCCATGGAGATGGCCAGTACTCAAATACTTGAGCCATCAGCTGCTGCCTTCCCAGCATGCACATTTGCCTGAGAAGGCAGCAGGTGATGGCCCCACTACTTGGGTCCTTTCAGCCACGTGAGAGACTCAGATGGAGTTCTAGGTTCTTGACCTTTGCCCTGGTTCAGCCTGGCCATTGCAGTCATTTGAGGAAAGAAACAACAGTTGAAAGATATCCCTTTCCCTCTCCCCATGCTTTCGCTGTTACTCTCTGCCTGATATATAATAATTTTTAAAGAACAAAACAGTGGTAAATTCAGAATAACACTGGGTAATCAGGAATTGGAATGCATGTCCTTTACAGAGATCTACAGAGATGTTTCCCTTTTGGAAAACAACTCTAACAGCTGATTCTTTGTTTGGCATTATTTTTTGTAAAGTCAGTTTACAACAGCTATCACTTGACTACATTCTTTCTTGAGATATGTTTTTTAATGAGAGACAAGAACACATTATTTTCTACCCACAATCAAATAAGATCAAACACACAGTCTTTAGCATTAAGCCAAGTGCTGAACACTCAGTATTTACTATTACACTTATTAATATTCAAGTTAAATAATTTTGGGGCTGGCACTGTGGTTTAGTGGATAAAGCCACTGCCTGCAGTGCCAGCATACCATATGGGTGCCAGTTTGAGTCCCAATTGCTCCACTTCCGATCCAGCTCTCTGCTGTGGCCTGAAAAAGCAGTAGAAGATGGGCTAAGGCCTTGGGACCCTGCAAGCACGTGGGAATCCAGGAAGAAGCTCCTGGCTCCTGGCTTTGGATCTGTGCAGCTCCGGCCTTTGCAGCCATCTGAGGAGTGAACCAGAGGATGGAAGACCTCTCTCTCTATCTCTGCCTCTCCTTCTCTCTCTGTGTAAGTCTGACTTTCAAATAAATAAATAAATATTTTTAAAAGGTTAAATAATTTTTCAATTTGAATACTCTTTTCTTTGTTTTTAGTTGCTGTTTTCTATCTTTGTACTAAAGTTTATTTTGGTGATTGTTTTATGTTTCATTTTCCCTTTGTTTCTCCTATAATGTATATTTTTCAATATATATAATATATAATATATATAAATGTTCATAACTTTTAACTATGTACAATATTTTTCTTTATTTAAAATCTTTTGTATGACTTTGATACATTTGGAATCATAATATTATGCACATATAGTGAATTTAATATATATTAACATATAATTTGATTCTATAAAGTTTTAAACCTTTTTAAATATTTTATTAACTAATGAATAAATCTGAAATTTATTTTAGCACATTGTATAAAACGGAATTTTAGGTTGTTTGAAAATTTATTCACTGAATAATATCTCTGTTCTCTTAATGCTTTTTAATGCTCTTCTTTTCATTCATATACATTCATATATATATATATATATATAATTCTTTCCTTAGGAAACATTCAATAATTTCATTATTCTCTTTAAAAAATATTTATTTATTTGAGGGGCTGGCACCGTGGCTCACTTGGTTAATCCTCTGCCTGCGGCGCCGGAATCCCATATGTGCGCCGGTTCTAGTCCAGGTTGTTCCTCTTCCAGTCCAGCTCTCTGCTGTGGCCTGGGAGAGCAGGTGGCCTGGGAGGGCAGTAGAGGATGGCCCAAGTGCTTGGGCCCCTGCACCTGCATGGGAGACCCGGAAGAAGCACCTGGCTCCTGGCTTCGGATGGGCGCAGTGCCAGCTGTGGCGGCCTTTAGGGGAGTGAACCAACGGAAAGAAGACCTTTCTCTCTGTCTCTCTCTCTCACTGTAACTCTACCTGTCAAATAAACGAAAAAAACTTATTTATTTGAAAGTCAGTGTTAGAGAGAGAGAGAGAGAGCTCAATATTCCATCAACTGATTCATTCCCCAAATGTCCACAACCTCAAGGACTGGGCCAGGTGAAGCCAAGAGCCAGATACTTCTTTCAGGTCTCCCAGGTGGATGTAGGTCACAGGCACTTGGGCCACCTTACACTGCTTTCCCAGGCACATTAGCAGGGAGCAGGGTCATAACTGAGCAGGGAGGACATAAACTGTTGCCCATATGGGATGCCGGCATTGCAAGTGGTAGTTTTACACCCTATGCCACAATGCTGGACCCCATTACATTATTCTTAAATCATTACTGACATTCTTTCACAGTAACCAATGTGTCTCCTTATTTTATTGTTAAGAAACCTATGATATATTTGTTTTTTCTTTTAGTAAAATAATTATTTTAAGTATTTTTCCAAGTTCCAAAAGTAATTTTACTGTCATTTTATTTTAAATTTTCATAAGCGCTTAATACAAATAATAGGCATGTGTATAATAAATTTTTCTCACAGGAACATAGTAGATTTATCTACTTATGTACATGTTTTAATTATTTTATACATTATTTGATTAAATCCTCAAAGGAAAACTGTTGGGAATGCCATTAGTAGCAGCACATAGACCTTTGCTTGCAAGGTTGTATAAAAGCTTACCTCGGGCCTAGAATGTTTCCTTACCTGGAGAAAAGTAGCCCCCAGAATCAGTACTGGGCATATCGCCTTGTTTAGAAATATCATTCCTTGTTTTAGATTTGATGTGAGCTTCCTAGTTCTGCCTAAAGCACATCTGTCTTAGGACATTTGGCCAGCCCCTCAGCTCTGTGTATTCTGGCTGGGAGGGAACAAGGAAGGCCCTTCTCCAGCCACCGGAGATGGGTACATGGTGCCCTGTGTGCACAGCTGGGTGAGATACCCTGGCATTGGTAGATCAACACTCACTGCTGAAGCTCAGCTTACTCTGCCTCTTCTCTGTATGAGTAGATTGCTGTTCCAGCCAGTGCTTATGTGAGTCTTTCTTGGTGACCACAACACTTACAATCCATCCTGTAGCTCGACACTCCGAAACCTCTGCTCCTGGTGGTGGGGCCTGCTATGCTCTTTTCTATCCTCCTTTCATTGGAACTTCTTCTCTGATTGTAGTACACAAGAAGAAATGATGCATAATAATTTTCAAATTTAAATAAAACTGGTTTTTTTCAGATTTATTTATTTGAAAGGCAAAGTTACAGGGAAAAAGAGACAGGGAAGAGAGAGAGAGAGAGATGGAGAGATGGAGAGATGGAGAGAGAGAAAGAGAGAGAAAGAAAGAGAGAGAATCTTCTATCGTTTGGTTCACTCCTAAATGACCTTAATGACCAGAGCTAGGCCAAGCCAAAGCCAAGAGCCAAGGGATTCCTCTGAGACTCTCAAGTGGGTGCAGGGGACCAAGCACTTGGACCATCTTTTGTTGCTTTCCCAGGCACGTTAGCAGGGAGCTGGGTGGAAAGTGGAACAACTGGGACTCAAACAGGAGTCTATTTGGGAAGCCAGTGTAGCAAACGGCAGCTTAACCTGCAATGCCATAACCCCGGCCACTAGTACTATTACAACATCCATTTTTACAAATAAATTACAATTATTAATAACTATCCAATATCATGAAGCTATTACAAAGTGTTTTTTTCAGCTTCAAGTCCACTACTTTTGAATCAAATTGTTATTATACTTCCCCTTTTACTTGAATAACTGTGATGCAAAGATATTTTGCTTATTTTTTCTTTCCATAATGTTGTGGCTATTATGTGTACTGCCTCTATGTTTTTTCTTCTAGATCACACTAATGAATAAAAATCACTAGGTAGAAATATGAAGGATGATAGATGCATAATTGACTGTGAAAACCTAAACAACAGAAATTAATATTTATATTTTCTGATCAACTGTTAAGAATTGGAATTTTGGTTTTAATAGCATAAAAGAGCCTTGCTTGGGTCACACTAGAAATGAGATAATTAAAATAAGTTCAGACAGAATTTTACAACATTTGCCTTTTTTTCTAACCTTGCAAAAATAAGATTGGATATCTCATCAAATTGTTCCTGTCTTATATGAAACTACTAATATCCAATCTGAAGAAAGTGATTTATATATGTAAGGCAGTTTAAAAGAGAATAAAATATGAATAGTGTGATAAAATGAAAATCTAAAATCTTGCAAAGAGATATAAAGGTCAAAGAAGTAGTCCTAGAAAGGACAACAAACTTTCCCGGTAATGTGCTGTAATTCATAAACTATAATTTCTCAATAATGTCATAACATATGACTCATAAATCAGAATGATTTTTTGAATTATTTATAAGATTAAAAAATTTCTTTTTTTCTTTTTTTTAAATTTTTTTTTAACTTTTATTTAATGAATATAAATTTCCAAAGTACAGCTTATGGATTACAATGGCTTTCCCCCCATAACGTCCCTCCCACCCGCAACCCTCCCCTTTCCCACGCCCTCTCCCCTTCCATTCACATCAAGATTCATTTTCGATTCTCTTTATATACAGAAGATCAGTTTAGCATACATTAAGTAAAGATTTCAACAGTTTGCTCCCACACAGAAACATAAAGTGAAAAATACTTTATTAAATGAGATTTCAAGTGGGCTATTGTCTCATTGTTATTAGTACACAAGAAGAAATGATGCATAATAATTTTCAAATTTAAATAAAACTGAAAAATACAATAATATTCCAAGAACAGATAACGAATATTTCCGAAAAGGGATCTTTGCATTTTCCGTACCATATCAGGGAGTTACTAAATGATCAAGAATCAGCTGTTTCTTGTCCTAACTTTTCATCTCAAAATTAAAATAATGGTACACATATTTTGTCTTTATTTATTTATTAATTTTTATTTTTTAAAAACTTTTATTTAGTAAATATAAATTTCCAAAGTACAGTTTATGGATTAAAATGGCTTCCCCCCCCATAACTTTCCTCCCACCCCTTCCACCCGCAACCCTCCCATCTCCCGCTCCCTCTCCCATTCCATTCACATCAAGATTCATTTTCAATTATCTTTATATACATATAAGTTTTATATGTATATAAATATATATATTTTGCTTTTAAACAGGCCTTGATTTCCAATAACTATTGAGTTAACTAAGTGCCATGGGAAACCCTGAGTTGATACCTTTTATCTATGTGATTTTTTTGTAATATGCATGCCTGAAAGAAGAAAAAGAATCCTTTTAAAGGTATATGAAGCCAAAAAGTAAAATGGCAGAATGCAAAACAACTAATGTTATACTCACAACTGAAGATCCATTTCGTGTCATTTACAACGAATACTTTAGTTCAGTCAAGTGCTGACAACTGGGAGCCGGTATTGTGGCACAGCAGGATGGACTACTGCCTGCAATGCCAGTGTCCCACATAAAACACTGAGTCAAGTCCCTGTTGCTCTGCTTATAATGCAGCTCCCTGCTGGTGTGCCTGGAAGGGCAGAAAAGTATGGTCCAAGTGCTCGGGCACCTGCCACCAACTTGGGAAACCAAAATGGAATTTCAGATTAGGGGCTACAGGGTGACTCAGAGCTGGTCATTGCTGCCATTTGGGAAATGACCAGCATGTGAAGGATTTTCTTTCTCTCCTCCCACCCCCACTCTGGTTCTGTCTTTGAGATGAATAAATAAATCTTTTTTAAAAAAATATGTTGACAACTGGGGCCGGAGCTGTGGCATAATAGGCTACGTCTCTGCCTGTGGTGCCAGCATCCCATGTGGGTGCTGGTTCGTGTCCTGGCTGCTCTTCTTCTGATGCAGCTCTCTGCTTAAAGCCTGGGAAATCACTGGAAGATGGCTCAAGTGTTTGGGCCCCTGAGCCCATGTGGGAGACCAGGAAGAAGGTCCTGACTCCTGGTTTCAGACTGTCCCAGTTCCAGTCATTGTAGCCATGTGGGTAGTGAACCAGCAGACCAAAGAACTTTGTCTCTCCCTCTCCCTGTCTGTTAAACTACCTCTCAGATAAATAAGTAAAATCTTTTAAAAAATGTTGACAACTAAGGAAAAATCAAAGGCAATAAATCAAAGTCTAAGGATTAACAGTCCCTCTTGAGGGGCCAGCACTGTGGCATAGTAAGTAAAGTCCATGCTTGTGATACCAGTATTCCATTATGGACACTGGTTCGAGTCTTGGTTGTTCCACTTCTGATCCAGTTCCTTGCTAATTCTTTTGGGCAAATATCTGGGGCCCTGCAACCACATGAAAGACCAAGAAAAATCTCCTGGCTCTTGGCTTCAGACCAGCTCAGCTCCAGCCACTGAGGCCCTTTGGGAAGTAAACCAGCAGATGGAAGATCTCTCTCTCTCTCTCTCTCTCTCTCTCTCTCTTTTTCTCTTTCTCTCTGTAACACCGCCTTTCAAATAAATAAGTCTTTAAAACAAAAAGAATCAGTTTTTACTGTCAGGTAGACTTCTATTTGCATAACCATTCTCAAATGAAACTTCACTAAGCTCCTATGTCTTCATTTTTACAATACATACTCTGCAGGCAGGCTAGATTCAGTAAACAATACATTGCATATTTAGGTTTAATAGATTAAAATCTATTCAAATCTAAATACAGCTGTACTGTATTAATTTAAGAAAGCATATTGTGTTAATACGTAAGCACACTCTCAATTATGACACTACTAAGTCATCCACAAATGTTTATAAAAATGTGCAACACGAAAAAAATGAATTATTGTCTCAGGAATATGTTGATGATAGCTCACGATTTACTGAAGGGTTTTTGCTTGTTAAACTTCTTATTCAGTGAAGTATTAGGCCTTTTTAACTGTAATGCGATTTAAAAATGTTATCTCAAAAACTAAAAAAAGTCTGAGACAAAAGTGGAAAGAAGGAGAGTGGAAGAGAGGGAGAGACTAACATGGTGACCTTAGACTTAAGTGGATAAATCATATTGAAATCTGTCAAAAAGTAATCATTTAATTAAAATAAAAATGAAATAAAAAATGTTCCTTAAGGTAGAAGATCTGAAACTGAATTGAACTGATAAAAGGCATGAACTAAAAAAAAATCTATAACTTAGTAGTCTATGATTAAGTGTAAGTGATTGCTACCCTTGGAGTAATTTTTAAATAGAAAAATTATAATTCAAATAGTGTTGATAGAAATAACAGGTTGGAAGTTGAGGAGTAATCTCATTGAGTGGGCTAATGATTTTGATAAAGAACAAATTCTCACTATATCCTACATAATGGTTATACAAATTTACCGTATTCCAGTGATGAGTAAAACAATCATTCATATTTGAATAATCCTAGGTAAATACTTGTACTTATATTAATATTTAAATTTTCATTTAACAATTTTACTGCTATCGTAGCTGTATAAAATTGTGTATGACTTTCTAATTTTGAAACCCAATTTCTTATTCCAATCCTTTTCACCCCAATCACAAAATCAGTAATAGAGAATTTTAAAAAATTGACTCTACTTCATTATAATTTCACCTAGTAAGCAATGAATATAAAATTATAGTTTATCGTATTCAGCACAACATTTGTTTCAACAAATATCATTATATAATAAAACCTGGTTGGAAGAAATTTACATCTGGATTAATATGAACCATATTCTGTTCAAAATTTTATTGAGGAAATTGGATAAAGAAATGATAAGTATCCTCTGGTGTTTTATAATGTATTACTTATAAAACATCCCCTTGAACTTTCTTGTGGTCACTTGTTCTTACTTTATGTTTATAAATAACAAGATGAAGTTTCTGAAATGCATCCACATTCCCAAAACAAACACAGTACATACATATTGGCACTAATGAAACCTTAAACTAACTTGCCTTTATACTGAGAAAATGCATGTTTCAAATCTGACATTATCAATAGTGTCATGCTATACTAATGTAATTCATCAAGCAAAATATTGACTGTATGTTTTAGTTTACTTGAATAGCTACATTCTACTATATAGAAAATTTTTATTCTAGATATTAATTATCTGCTTTTTTTCCTTTTAATTTATTATACCCTGTCTTGTTTCAAATTAAAATGGAAAAAATACCACTCTCTTCCAATAACTATAGCTTTTTACCTAATGATCTGATAAGTTAGTGCTTGCTTGATGGGTATATGTACTGCCTTTCCAAACTCAATAGGAAGTTGCCAGTGCTTTTATGGAAAGGCAATATTTTCTCTTGTTCTGAATTTCTCAAAGGATCAGCAGTTAATATAGTATTTTCTGTAACAATTAAATTAAAGTGCTGGAGATTTGTTTCCCCATATGTTCAATTTTTTTGATTAAGTAATGCCTTAAAGGACCATTTTAATACGGTAAGTGCACTACCTCCATGTGCCAGACTTCACTTGTTAGATGATGAGTGGCTTCCTGCCATGATATTTTCATACAAAAATGATGGTTATATCAGCCATATGTAGCAGAAAAAATATATTTGTCTTTGTAGGTCAATCTCAAATACAAACACCAAAAGGTTGTTTTCATTGGTAAACAGAGAAACATTAAAAATTATAGCTAATAAAGAGTAGTAGTAAAAATAAAATTGCAGCATTTATGAAGCTAAAGGTTAAGCAGGAAACATGTAATATTTCTGAAATAAAAGTTTCTTAACTTGTCATTTATTTGCCAATTCATAATGTAATTTTTCTGAATTTGAGGAGATTTCTATTAAACAACATCATGGGTAATACTCACGTCACTAGATTACAGGAGACTAGTTTTGAAATCCAGGCTAAACTAGAAAGTCAACCAAAGGCTTTTATAACATTTATATATTTTCTTGATTCAATTCCAAGAAAATGAAGCATAACAAGATTTAAAAGTTTTCTAGTTGTGAACATAATGTAATTCTTGGCATCCTCCTTACCTCCCTCTGTGAGCATTTAGAAACCTGTAAATATAATTCTAAAAATCAATTGATCTTAGCATATTATTATAATTCCTCAGCAAAAGAGTTTCCTTAATAATTACTCAATCATATGACTTCCTTGAAGATAATTTCTAAATAACAATACAGGAAAGCAGGCTTGCTGAATTGAGGAGACCATCAATATATAAGAAGTTAGACACACCTGTAGTTTGCAGAGCAGAGGGACACTAAAGAGAAAGTAAAACAGAAAAAAAAAAAAAAAGGCCTGAAAGCTGGATGAATTTCTTCTTGGATTTGTTTCCCAAAAATGAGCTGCAAATGAGTAGGATGAAACCTCATTATGATAAGCAAAGAATGACTTGGGCAATATGAGGTGAACAGTTCTAAGAATGAATACTGGACTAGAGAGCAGTCTACTGCTCTGATTATTCAGAATACAGAATCCTCACTGAACACCTGCCATATTTAATGGGTACATGATAATGATCTTAGTAAAACTGATATTTTCCTGGAGTGAAGCCTATGTTTATCTCATCATATATGTATGTGTTTATATATATAGGTGGTTATATATATATACACACACACACACATACATATACATATTTGAGAGGTAAAGTTACAGACAGATAGAGGGAAAGACAGAGAGAAAGGTCTTCCATCTGCTAGTTCACTCCCTAGATGGCCTCAATGCTAAAGCCAGAAACTAAGAGCTTCTTCTGTGTCTCCCATGTGGGTGCAGGGGTCCAAGCACTTGGGGAAATTTCTACTTCTTTCCCAGGCCATAGCAAAGAGCTAGATTGGAAGTGGAACTGTAAGAATTCGAACCAGTACCCATTTGGGATGCCAACACCACAGGTGGAGGCTCAGCTTACTATTCCATAGCACGGGCCCCCAGTTTATCTCATCTTAAAAGAGCTGAAACGGCTGCAGATGATTGCCCAGTGACATAATTGCCTTTCAGAAAATAAATTCCTATATTCTTCAAAGAGAGACAACAACATCTAGCACTGAACAATGTAAAATTTATTGCATCCTAGCCTACTGTCAATAACTACTAGATTTGTGAATGCTTTATGTCAGGTTAGGTTGAGAAAAGCTGCAAGACAAAGGCTGATGAACTACTGATAACAGAGGGAACATATAAACACATGGTAGAACATGGAAGAAGCAGGTAGCAGTGTCTAAAAACAACATATATCAAAAGAAAATAGTAACATTGTCTCTGTTGATATGAAAGTTCATAAGCTTTCTTTTTTCTTTTTTGACATATTTTAAAATTTTTATTAATATAAATAGAACAGACTTCATGTATTTCATAGGTATAATTCTAAGAAGATAACCATATTTCCCTTCCCTTACTCTCTCCCTCACTCAACAGTTTATTAGTTGGTTGATTGATGGTGGTCTTGGTGTATCTTTATGAGTACAGCAAAGAGAAATAAAAATTTTGTTTTTCATGACATTAATTTTTATACTGATTTGTTAGCATTATTCTGGATGAATTGGTTGTGCATGCATGGATTGATGGAAAAACACTGGCAATAAAACAAATATTAGGAAGCTACTGAAATGATTTAAATAAAATGTTTTATGAGGTTGCATTAGGTAATAGCATAACTTACAGTGTAAGTAGACTACCACAGAATTTGGAGGTGGGCATCCAAGCAGATTTATACAGTTCTTCCTTTAACAGTAAGAAAACATCTTCTCTTAGTGTTTCCTATTCTTAGATTGATATCATCTGTTTATGATTCCTCAGGCATGGTAAAATGTCATTTATTTTCTGTGAGTCTTGACTTAGTATGATTTGTGTTATTGCCTAAGAATTTTCCATATGCTGGTTTAAGTCCCCTGGGAAATAAGTAGTGCTCTAGTTGGACAATGTTGTCAACAGAAAGGGATCAGTGATGCACATAGCTGAAGAACGCAAAATAAGAAAGTCATCTTGACTGTGTTTTTATAACAAAAGACAGTAAAGTTGACAATTGCTGCAATTACCTGGATACTGATTCAAATAAATCACTACACTATTGAAAAATAGATTGTGTAAGTAAAGCAGGGTACAGGTTTCTTAACTACTAAGTTAGAAGCAGCAAGGAAACAAAACACTTGTAATTTGACTTTTTAAGAAAAGATAATCAAAAGGATGCGGGAAATAGAATGAAGTAAATGAAAGTTGAAATTAAAATCACAGGTGGAGGGGGATGGTGCTGTGGCTCATAAGGTTAAAGCCCTGGCCGACAGCACCAGCATTTCATATGGGCACTGGTTCTAGTCCTGGCTGCTTCACTTTTGATCCAGCTCTCTGCTATGGCCTGGGAAAGCAGTGGAAGGTGGCCCAAGTCCTTGGGCCCCTGCACCCATGTGGGAGACCTGGAAGAAGCTCCTGGCTCCCGGCTTCAGATCCGCTCGGCTCTGGCCACTGCAGCCATCTGGGGAATGAACCAGCAGATGGGAGACCTTTCTCTTTCTCTGGCTCTACATTTCTCTAAAACACTGCCTTTCAAATAAATAAAATAAATCTTTAAAAAAAATCACAGGTGGAGTAAAGGAATTAAATATTTCTCAAGTAATATTAGAGCATTATTTTTTTCTTTCAAAATCCCTTCATTATATTAGTCTATTTGGAATTTTATCAGTCTTATGATGCCTTGTAAGATAAAACATTAAGAGTGGGAATAAGAGAGGGAAGAGATGTGCAATTCAGGACATGCTCAAGCTAACTTACCTCAAACGGTAGAGTTAGAAACATACCACCGGATTCGAATTCAATCCCATCAAGGTGGCATGTACCAATGCCATCTCACTAGTCCAAGTGATCAATTTCTGTTCACAGTTGATCATAATGATAGGACTAAGAACTAAAGGGATCACATAAACAAGAATAGTGTCTACAAATACTAGCTGATAGAATCAAAAAGGGAGAGAATGATCCAACATGGGAAGTGAGATACACAGCAGACCCATAGAATGGCAGATGTCCTAAACAGCACTCTGGCCTCAGAATCAGCCCTTAAGGCATGCGGATCCAGCTGAAAAGCCCATGAGACTATTTCAGGCATGGGAAGCCAAGACACTCTGGGGAAAAAAAAAAACCTAAATGAAAGATCTCTGCGAGTGAGATCCCAGTGGAAAGAATGGGTCATCAAAGAAAGAGGTACCTTTCTCTGAAGGGAGGAGAGAACTTCCACTTTGACCATGGCCTTGTCTAAATACGATCAGAGTCAGTGAACTCAGGGGGCTTCCATAGCCTTGGCAGCTCATGACAAGAGCCTAGGTTGATTACTGAGGCCATAAACAAGAGTGTCAATTTGTTAAGTGAACAACAGGAGTCACTGTGCACTTACTCCTCATGTAGGATCTTTGTCCTTAGTGTGCTGTACATTGAGATTTAATGCTATAACTAGTACTCAAACAGTATTTTTCACTTTATGTTTCTGTGTGGGAGCAAACTGTTGAAATCTTTACTTAATGTATGCTAAACTGATCTTCTGTATATAAAGAGAAATGAAAATGAATCTTGATGTGAATGGAAAGGGAGAGGGAGTGGGAAAGGGGAGGGTTGCAGGTGGGAGGGACGTTATGGGGGGGAAGCCATTGTAATCCATAAGCTGTACTTTGGAAATTTATATTCATTAAATAAAAGCTTGAAAGCAAAAAAAAATATTATTCTATGTTAATTAAATTTTAAACCCTACTCTTTCCAAATAGCAAAATTCTGTAATTAGAATCATATAAGTTAGATATTATTAAGCACATTGTCCATGAAATAATGTTTTCATCCTAAACAAAACACAAAATCAAAGAATTTGAAAGGTGACCTTGACATGAATTAAAATAATAGTTTTGTAAGATAACTAGTTAGATGGCTTTTATAGATTTAATATGAGTATCTGTGTACTTCTAATGTTTGATAGGTAATGATCTCATCAATAGTATAAATTTATGTTGAATCTTATGTTTAAATTAATCTATAAAGGAAATCAACAATTTTAATAATAAGCTATGGAGAAATCATGAGTTTCAAAGTTAAGAAATCTAAGTAAATCTTTCAAAGAGGCTGTCAAGATTATAATTTTTTCAAGAAGATTATCAAGGTTAAAGTATGTAATATATTTTTTAAATTTAAATTTTATATATAGAAAAATATAATTTATTTACACTAATCCTTATTCTTGAATTCTTGAGGTTCACAATATAATGTCTAGATGCATACAACTTTATACAAAACATTTCTCAATACCCTTTTAATTATTCTTGAATGTTTATTTTTAAATTTTTATTTTAAACCAGAGAAAGTGAGAGGACAGAGAGCAACCTTGCATGTGTTGCTTCACTTCCCAAATGCCTGCAACAATTAGGGCCTACCCAAGCCCATGTCAGGACCCCACCACTCACTATAGTTTTCCTGTGTGGATTCCTGGAATCCGCCTCATTCACCTATCATCTGCCACCTCTCGGGATGCACACTAGCAGAAAACTGCCTGGAACCTGAAGTAGCTGGAACTTGAATCAAACATAGCAGTCAGGGATATGGGTGTCAGGTAGCACCTTAACCACTGTGCCAAATGCCTGCCCCTCTTTCATTTCTCTATCATTACGTAAAACTTCCTTTCACTCTCTTTCTCTGCCACCACCTTCTCCTCCTTATTATCTCTCAGGGGACTAAGAGCTAATTTACTCATTTATATATTTATTCATGTTTATCTCAGTCATAACTTGTGCACAAATCAGAATAGTATTTTATAAATGCATGTAATAATTAAATTGACTTTGCAATCAATCTTAAGAAATGGATGACTCTTTATTTGCATCATCTTTTCAAAAAGCTTCATAATGCTATGGAAATCACCCATATATCCTAAAACACAGCCAAAAAAATTGACTCAAATATGACCTATATCTAACACTTTACTAAAAGCTTGCTATGAAATACTAATTTTTGGTTAGATGGCACATTTTCTTCACTTAAAATTATCATATTCCTTATATTATAAAGTCAAAATCAAACTAAATCTTTAAGAAAAATAGCCCAAGAATTCTAGAGTGGTATGAAAAATAAATTCCTCCCTAACTGTAGGAAGTCCAGAATCCCTAAAATATGTTGATACAAACCTCCCATTGAATTTTATGAGCAAAAGAAATCAAGTTTCTGGCTATTTGAGGGTGACTTTTTTTTACATGTTTTGGAAGTGAAAATTATTTAAAAGACTCCTTTATGGGGCCTCTGGTTTGCAAAATTTAAGGGGAATATTTAACTAGCTTGATCATCAATGAGTCAATCACTTTGACAAGTAGACTGAGGGTGCTCCTAACAGAGCCTACATAAAGGCTATCACTGTCATTAGGACAACTTGGCTAGAACAAACAAGGCCCTGTTCTCTAAATACTGAAGGGATATTTCTGAAGAGGTAATTGTATTAGAGTGAGGAATTAATTTATGTTAATCTATAAGTTAATTTACAAGTTTTTCACATATATGTTGACCATGGTTTTGAATATTATTACCATTTTTAAATAAATGGGAAAGTTTTGAGCAAAATCTCTTATATTTGAGAGACAGACAGGGAAAAAGAGTGCTCCTACTGGCAATGTTGGAATTTAGGTTGCCAGGGAATAATCTAAGGTGTGACAACTCCTTGATGATTGCATAGAGGCATAGGTTTATGATTGACAGCTCCAGCCAAGCTAAGTTTTGACAGCTCCAGCTGAGCTGGGTTCTGACAGCTCCACTCCAACTATTGCTGAAAGTGACTCATCAAATTGCACAGCAGCATAGGTCCAATCATTGGCAGCTCAAGCTCAAGACCACTGTTGACAGCTCCTCCCTGACTCACAGTGGTCCTTGATTGACAGCTCCAGGCCATTTTTCTTTTTCTTGACAGCCCTGGCCAACTCCCATCAAGACAGCTGCCGCAGCCCAATATAACTGTTTATTCCACCCCTCACTCCCAACTGCCCCCCTTCTCTGTACCATCCATGCTCCTCTCCTTTCTAGTGCACAGCCAGGGATCCCTGTCTGTGCACAATGTAAACTCTCCTCCCCACAACACACATGATCAAGCCCCTGCCTGTTTCCAAGTAGCAGAAACCACAAGCTCCACCATATAGTGAATTTGCAGTCAATGCTAGCTGCAGATATCCAACATGGCTGCAGAATGCATCCCCTCCTGACCCTTTGGTCATTAAATATTATTTTAAAAATAATATTACATTTTATTGGGCCTAAGAGGACTACCACTACAAAAGGATGGGTAGACATGCTCACTGCGGTCATTCACCTGACGCCAAGGCACTTACAATATTTCATAAAATAGGCACAGATATAAAGTGATCAAACTCCACCCCTAACTCTATCCCTTTTGTATAGTCAGTTGCGTTCCACTAGGGCATCACCCCATATTCCTTGGGAGAATAATAAGTGTAGAACTAACCTTATTGGAGAGAATTTTTCCTTTGTTGAAAGTTTTTTTCACTGTTGGAAATTTATCTTTGGAGATAAATTTTTATTTTTTTGGTGCTTTTTTCCATTTTTGGCTGTTTATACACACATGAATTTGTTCTTGAGCTTGCAATTTTGATCCAAATAAATCTTGCTTTCATGTACTTCTTTATGACTATACCTTTGAATCCTTTCACAAATGGAAAGTGGTTGCACGAAGCCACAGCCCCCATTCCACAACATTAGTTTCACTCCCCAAGTGCCCACAATGGCTGGAACTGAGCTGGGATCAAATTGGTAACTGGGAAGACAATCCAGTTCTCCCATGTAAATGGCAGGAACCCAATTCCTTGAGCCATTATCTTAGCCTCCCGAGGTCTCCATTAGTAAGAAACTAGAGTCAAAAGCCATAGCTGAGAATCAAACCAAGGTACTCTGATGTGGGACATTAGCATCTTTGCTCTAGGTTAAATCCCCTCTCTTAGCAAACTCGTAAAGAAAAACATATGAATGTTAGAGAATAATAGAATTGTCAAATATACATATCACAATGAATTAAAGTATATGTGGGATTAATATTAGCTCCAGTATTTGACTTTAATTATATCACCCAAGAACAATCCATGGGAACAACCTTGAAATTTTGTGTTTGTTTTCTTATGTAGCAAAGGAAATCATACCAAGTATAGCATATTGCTGCTTATTTCTATACTTATTGTAATAGGATAATATTTCAATTTTATGTAATAGAAAGCATCTTAATACTTCTGGAATATTTCAGATATGAGAATAAAAAAGTAATTATACAATGTACTGATTCTGCATATTTATTTTAATTCCAATGTAAAATGCTTTTTTAAAAAGATTTACCTATTTGAAAGAGCAAGCAACTAAGAGAGAGAGAAAGAGAAAAAGAAAAATCTTTCATCTACTGATCCTGTCCTCATTGGCCACAACAACCAGTTCTGGGTCAGGTGGAAGCCAGGAGCCAGGAACTCCAGCCTGGTCTCCCACGTGGTGCAAGCAGCCCAGGAACTTGAGTCATCATCCACTGCTTTCCCTGGCACAACAGCAGGAAGCTGAATCTGAAGTGGAGAATTTGGCACTTGGACTAGCACTCTGATATAGAATGCCAGCATAGCAAACAGTGGTTTAACCCACTGCAACACACTGCTGGCTCCCAAAGTAACATCATAAGGGAAATCTTAATGAACAGCCACACTGGTTTCTAATGATGCTTATGTAATTATTATGTATTTCTCAGCTCAACAATGCGTAGTTACTGAGTAGCAGCATTTGGGGACACTTAAAATACTTTTCCAAATTGTCTTCCAGGAAATTTTGAAATCATTTACATGCCAAATATTACTGGAATAAGTCAAACAGGAAAGATTTTTCCAGTTTTAACTTAAAACCATCAGCTTCAGGGGTGGGTGTTTGGAAAAGCAGTTATGATACCACAGGGGGTGCCACATTCTATATCTGAATGCTGAGGTTCAAATCTGGCTCCACTGCTGAGAGCTTCCTGATGATATTCACTATTGAAGGCAGGAGATGATAGCTCAAGTAACTGAACCCCTTCCACTCACATGGGGGACCCAGATTGAGTTCTTAATTCTTGGCAATTTAGGCCCAGGACTGGGTGTTGTAGGCATTCAGAGACTGAACCTGTGTATAGGTGGGTGAACTTTCTTTTTCTCCCTTTCAAACAGTTAAAAATAAATAAATATTTTAAATCAGCTTAAAAATCACACATCAAAACTGCATAATGAACTCATTCATTTTCCTCATCTGTGCAAAGCATATTCCATGTAGGGTGGATATTTGGTTCAGTGGTTGTGATACCACTTAGGACATCCACATCCTGTTCCAGTCAGTGTTGGTTTGAGTACTTTCTGTATTCCAGCTTCCTGCTAATGTACCTATGAAGGCAGCAGCAGAAGTGCTTGGGCTCCTGCCATCCACGTAAGACCTACAGAGAGTTCTGGGCTCCTGGGTTTGGTCTGGCCCAACACAGGGTGTTGTAGGCCATTGGGAAATGAAATCAGTGGATGGAAAAATCACTCTGTATCACTCTGCCTTTCAAATAAAGTGAAAATAAATACATACTTTTTTTAAAGAAGGGACTAGTGTTCTGGCGTAGTGGGTAAGGCCACTACCTGTGATGCCAACATCATATATGGGCACAGGTTTGAGACTCAGCTACTCCACTTCCAATCTAGCTACCTTCCAATGTGCCTGGGAATGCAACAGAGGATGGTCCTGGTGCTTGGGCCCCTGCCTCAATTGGGAGATCTGGAAGAAACCCCTGACCCTTGGCCTTGGCCTGACATAGCCCTGGTCATTCAGGCCATTTGCAGAGGGAACCAGAGGATAAAAGATTTCTCCCTATCTCTCCTTCTCTATGTATAATTCTGCCTTTCAAATAAAAATAAAGATATCTATAAAAAATAAAAAAAGATTCTACATCTTCTCAAAACTATGACTTTTTATTTTTGCCTTATGTCCATCAGAAAAGTTCATCAACTTCCCACAGAAAATCAGAAAGAATTCTCTCAAGTCCCTGCTTTTCTCAATTCAAACTAAAAAAAAATGGGACCCATTGATCATCGCTTTTGTTTTGCTGTTGTGGAAGATCTTTCCATCTTTCTAATATCACTATGTGTACTTTGGACCTTAGTTAATCAAGTTCTCTCTAGAAAACTACGCAATTGAATCATTATCTGACTTGTTTATTTTAATAATCCCTCTCTACTGCAATATAACTTTATTTGTTTAGATATGTTTAATTACTCCCTACTAAAAACTATCTAAAAATGTAACCTCAGTAAGACTAGTTCACTATATACTGCTGGCCAGTTATGTCTGAGTCTAGTGAGACAGAGTGCACTCACACACAAGTTACATGGAGTATATTTATCACTGGCAGATAAGCAGAAAGGGACAAAGGAGCCTAGGATCCCTTGTGAGCTGGAACTCCAAGACTCAATAAACCTACTCTTGATGGATAGAGTATTGGCTGTGTATCCTCACTTGCCCCATAACTGAGAGTCACTGAAAGGTAGCCCACTCTATGTCATATGCCCAGGGAGTACACAAGGCATTGGGCAAGCATTGGAGGACATCTTGTTTCCAAAGGACAGAGGAAAAAATTCCAGGTTGTCTCTGGCATTTCCACCTGGACTCAAGATATTATATCCCCTATGATGGACGGGAGCTTTCTATCTCAGAAAATTGCATTTCCAGGACATTATATATTTATTCTTGACAACTGCAAGCAAGAAAAGAACACAAGTCATCAATCCAAAATCAGAGAATTGTCTTGTAGTCCACCCACTTTCCCAGATATCTCCCTTAGCAAAGCCAGTCTACTTCTCCAACTTGTCTGGATGCAGAGCTAGAAATCTGTCTTTTCAGAGAACACATTGACTGACACAATTTCATTATAACATCATTGAGTAAAAACCAGAGTATATTTTATTGGGCCTAGGATGACTACCACTTACAAAAGGATGGCTAGACACTCCCAAAGTAGTGGCCTATACCTGAGTCTCAGAAATACAGATAAGATATTGCAAAAGAGTTCAAATAAAGATACTTCTGGTGGCCCCAGACTCTGAATTTAAGTATCTGCCAGAGTTGGGGAGGCAAATCATATTCAAAGTACAATACCCAGTCTTCATAACAAGGTAGTTAGTTAGTAAGAACACTGAAGGCTCATACCCATGTTCAAGTCATTTTCTCCTTTATTCTGCATCTTTAGCTGGATTCTATCTTTCCTAAGACTATAGTCACCACTTACATACTAAAGCCTCACACAATATACAGTCTCATAGTACCACATGTTTTTTTCATCAGGACAGGAATCATAGCTGAAAAGTTGCATTGCCTGTGTTAATAGTTACTAATGATTTTCCTTTCCTGAAGACTATAACTTTGCTGAAGGCAGGTAGCACATCACTTTTTGTTAAGATTGATTCATTTATTTGAAAGGCAGATGGAGGAGGAGACAGCAAAAAGAGATCTTTCATCCACTAGTTCATTCCCCAAATGGCCACAATGACCATGGCTGGGCCAGGACAAAACCAGGAGCCTGAAATTCTTATTAGATCTCCCACACAGATGGAAGGGGCCATCATATGTTGCTTTCCCAGGCACATTAATAGGGAACTGGATCAGAAGTAGAACAGCCAGGACTTGAACTGGTGTCCATGTAACATGCTGGCATTACAGACTGCAGCTTAACCGGCTGTGCCACAGCTCCAGCCCAGGGTCCAGAACTCTCTATATGGTCCTCAGTATTTTTCAGTATAAGTGGGACATTTTAGACAGTCAATAAGTACATGTTGAGTAAAGAAACAACAGAAATTCCCAGTGCCCATTTACTCTCAAAAAGTACTACTTGTTGAAATGTATGCCACTGTAAATCATCTCAAAGTCAATAAGTCCAAATATGTCTTATTATTATGTCATCCTTCTTAATCCTGAATAATTTCTAGTGTCCTTGCCTCATGCAATTAAACCAAAAACTTAGGAGTCAGAATTGATTTATTCCTCTTTTAACACCCAGTATTAAAATTTGGCATGAATTTCTACCTAAATTTTCTCTTAAATAACTGGATTCCATTTCCACTAACACTCTTATTTATGCTATTACTATCTACTTTGGTACTAATATTGTTACTTCTTGAATCTAGTGTCCAATTTCTAGGCAAGTTGACATTTTCAAAATTTAAATTTAGTTAACATGTGCTTAAATATTTCAGCAACTTTACATTGTGCTTAGGGTAAATATCAATTCTCTAATAGTAGATATAGTGCTTAAACCAGTATTTATATTTCTTTTTTAGACTGTAGGTCTTTTCTCTAATGCTTTCTTTTGTTAACCTTCTATGAGTGCATGGAGACTTTCAATTTCTTACATATTTTATGCTTTCTCCATGTGGAGAGTTTTTGCACGTTCTGATACATTTTCTATAAGAAATCATAACTTATTTTGTACTCTCATTTTAAGGAAGGAGATGATCGATAATAAGTGATCAGAGAATGTTTGGTTAATGGAAGAAAACTGTGTCACATAGTGAGAAAGAAAATTTGTTTGAGGATCATGAGCATGGTTTTATGTAACATAAAACTTAAAAGAAATACAGTGATAGATGTAAGAGGGAGAAACTTATAGCTATCAACTATTTTACAAGGAAGAAAAGGGGGGGAATGAATCAAAATTAACATTTTGGTTAAAACCATTGTTTGGTACACAAAATAAGTTTAGCTAAGCATGGGAAATGAAGATGATGGGGACTCTAATACTGACTGATTTCTTATAACTCTTTTGGAAACTGTAGCAAAGTAAACTATATGACTCAGAAGGCATTTATGCTGTGGTTGCAAATGTTATCACCAAGGGTTAGCTGTTGGGTGTACTACCCCTCTGCCAACATGGTTGTATATTTGTTACCCCTTCCTCCACAGTCTTCCAGAAACAGTTACTTCTACATGGACCTTTTATGATTCTGGTAAAACTTCAGTCATCCAACTTTTTCAATACTATGGATTCTGCAGAAGAAAGGACAGGTTTGAACTTTATGGAAATTAGTTTTGGAACACTTCTAATCCTCATTTAGATTCATTTCAGCAGCTTATCTTCCGACATTTCCTTCAAATCACTGAAGGCATGAGCCACATGTTCTTTAAATTCTCTATTACCACCTCCATTGTTTATGCCTTCTCAATACTATTCAGTCTATGACCAAAATGAAGATAATGTCACTATTAGTAATAAACTTAATATCACTATTGAAAGTAATGGGATTAAATGGACAAATACAAAGTAAGACTGAGGGGGAGTTAGATCAATAAGGCAATGTCTAGATTCATCTTCAGCAATCAAAATTCCCTGTCACAATAAACTAATTGCACAATAACATAAGAAAATAAAATACTTCACAGATGACTGTGATGGTCAGTCACTGGGCTATTATCCTTTCTCAAAGTGAAAGCCGTTTTCCATTGTTTTTCCTTTTACTCTATAATATCACAAAATGCAAACACATCACAACTAATCCCACATTAGAAGGAAACTATCTAGCTATTGACACATTTTTTGTCTTCCTTACATAAAAGTTCTATAAAAGAACTTTGCATAATTTCTGTGTCCTATTTCACTCCTAATTATTTTTTAAATCCTTATATACACATTTGCTCCCTACTTTTCTAATGGAAAAAAAATGCATGTGAAGATGCAACTTAAAATTGAATTACTGTTCAGAGATTTTCTTTAGATCTTTAACACTGATAGAATCAGCCAATTCCTTTCCATTTTTCTGTCAATGCAGTGAGGAGGTTAAATCAGATAATATTTAAAGCTAGGGATTTAATATTATATGATCATAATACCTTGATTCTGAGGTTGTAATATATTTTATAATTTATTTTGATAGCTTTATCTTCCAAGGATATTTGGATTAACTTCATTAACAAAATACCAAATGTATACACTTTCTTAGGGTTATAATCCTGATTTGGGGGCTTGCACTGTGGTGTACTGGGTAAAAAGCCACCACCTGCAGCACCAGCACCATATATGAGCAATTTGAGTCCCAGCTGCTCCACTTCTGATCCAAATCCTTGATTATGCTCCTGGGAAGCCAGTGGAAATTGGCCCAAGCACTTGAGCCCCTGCACTAATGTGGGAAACCTGGAAAAATCTGGATCCTGGCTTCAGATTGGCCCCACTCTAGCCATTGTAGCCATTTGTGGAGTGAACTAATGGATAGATAATCTGTTTCTCTCTCTGTCTCTCCCTCTCTCTCAGTAACTCTGCCTTGCAAGTAAAATAAAACTCTAAAAAATTCTGATGTCATATGAACAGGAAGACAAGAAATCAAAATGTCTTCTACAAAAATTCACAGTGAAGGAATTTAATTAAAATATATCTAGGCTGGCGCCGTGGCTCAATAGGCTAATCCTCCGCCTGCGGTGCCAGCATACCGGGTTCTAGTCCCGATCGGGGCACCGGTTCTATTCCAGTTGCTCCTCTTCCAGTCCAGCTCTCTGCTGTGGCCCGGGAAGGCAGTAGAGGATGGCCCAAGTCCCTGGGCCCTGCACCCGCATGGAATACCAGGAGAAGCACCTGGCTCCTGCCTTCGGATCAGCGCAGTGCACGGGCCACAGCGTGCCGGCCGCAGTGGCCATTGGGAGGTGAACCAATGGCAAAGGAAGACCTTTCTCTCTGTCACTCTCTCACACTGTCCACTCTGCCTGTCAAAAAACAAACAACATAAAACAAAACAACAAACAGCCACAGATGTAGCCTCATCTTTCAAGGAGACAGTTTAAAAAATTTAATAAATAAAATATATCTAGATTACCATTTTAAGCTTCTAAGAGTCTCATTACCATCATGTGAATTGCTACTTTCTTCTGTATTTTAAAGTGTTAATATTATAGATTATATTTAATTATAATCTGTGTATATTTATCAATGCTGTCATAAGGGCTCTATGTAAAATTGTACAACTTTTTTAAGCTTCTGAAATTCTGCTTTTTATTTAAAAGAATTAGCAAAAATATGAATAATTTTCTGTACCTAGTTCAAATGAGTATAAAGTAAATACTCCTCTGTATAAGTAATACCTCTGAGACTTGTGCTTAACAAGAGAAAATTTAGAATATCAACACAGACTTACTGGATTCTTGGTATTATCAATCAATGCCCTTGTGAAAAATACATGGCAGTAAATTATAAAATATTTACACTATAAAAATAACATCTTAGATGCATCAAGTTCAATAAGGAACCAAATAACCTTATGATGTTAACATGCACATTTTGTTTCATACTAAATTATTTAATGTATATGAGCAATTCAAAGAATGTTAAGTAGCTATGCTGTTCCTCTGTTAATTTAAATTGTATTGATTCTGCTGCTATTCAGGTAAAGCTAGTCATAGATGATAAAGTGTTGTTTATTGTTCATCTTTTGCACTTTTCTCAAAAGGGCACAAATGTACCAAGCATCAATATACAGGGAAGAAACAAATTCATGTCTTTTAGTTACTCTCAGTTTAATTTACAGATTGTGAAATATTCCAAATCTCGGTTTTCCCCTTTGTTAAAAACTGAAGAAAATAGTACATTTTTTGTTGAATAAATTCAGTTCATCATTTTGAAGAATACTGCACTCTAATTTTCTAAATTATTTCCAGCCTTATTCATGTTTTAATAGCTGTTGCTTGATCTCTCACTTGGTAAAAACAGTTTATTCTAACTGTATTTTTAATTTAGTCTTACTTTCTATGTCTAATAAGCAATAGGATTAAATTTTTATCTTTCTTCTTTACCCTTAATAATTTCATTCTTGTCATCTCATCCATAAACAAATACTCTCCTGTTCCCTTGTCTTTAGTTTTTCTACATTATTCCCTATATTGTTATTTTTTCTAAGAACTTCTTGTTCATAAAATATCTCCTTTCAAAATCATTAAAGCATTTCAAAATCTGACTTGCTTTAATTGTAATAGTTTTTTGTGTTCATTTGAATAAGAATCATTTATTCAATCACAGTTATAATAATGATGCATAATAACAAAAGATTAAACACCTAGTTAATTCATAAAATATTTAAAAAATCTGTTTGAACTTTGTATATGGCAGATATCTCACTCTGTTCTCCCCACATCATTCTCATACTTCAAGTCCTTTCATCAGTAGCTTTATGAATCATTATTGAAAAAATGATAAATTTCCAGAAGTAGAAACAAAAGAGGAAATCCAAATGGCCAACAGGCACATGAAAAAATGTTCAAGGTCATTAGCAATCAGGGAAATGCAAATCAAAACCACAATGAGGTTTCACCTCACCCCAGTTAGAATGGCTCACATGCAGAAATCTACCAACAACAGATGCTGGAGAGGATGTGGGGAAAAAGGGACACTAACCCACTGTGGGTGGGAATGCAAACTGGTCAAGCCACTATGGAAGTCAGTCTGGAGATTCCTCAGAAACCTGAAGATAACCCTACCGTTCGACCCAGCCATCCCACTCCTTGGAATTTACCCAAAGGAATTTAAATTGGCAAACAAAAAAGCGGTCTGCAGCCTAATGTTTATTGCAGCTCAATTCACAATAGCTAAGACCTGGAACCAACCTAAATGCCCATCAACGGTAGACTGGATAAAGAAATATGGGATATGTACTCTTTAGAATACTATACCGCAGTAAGAAACAACGAAATCCAGTCATTTACAACAAAATGGAGGAATCTGGAACACATCATGCTGAGTGAAATAAGCCAGTCCCAAAGGGACAAATACCATATGTTCTCCCTGATCGGTGACAACTGACTGAACACCAAAAAGGAAACCTGTTGAAGTGAAATGGACACTATGGGAAACGGTGACTTGATCAGCATAGCCCTGACTCTTAATGAACAACTTAGTACATTATCCCTCTTAGTAGTTTTTTTGTCTGTTCTACCTAATATGACTGGTTTAATTCTGTAATTATCACACAGTTATTCTTAAGTTTTGAAAATTAACTGAAATGTGATCCCTGTTAAACATAAGAGTAGGAATAAGAGAGGGAAGAGATGTATAATTTGGGACATGCTCAAGCTGACTTGCTCCAAATGGTAGAGTTAGAAACATACCAGGGGATTCCAATTCAATCCCATCAAGGTGGCATGTACCAATGCCATCTCACTAGTCCAAGTGATCAATTTCAGTTCACAATTGATCATAATGAAAGGACTAAGAGTCAAAGGGAGCACATAAACAAGTCTAGTACCTGCTAACACTAACCGATAGAATAAATAAAGGGGAGAGTGATCCAACATGGGAAGTGAGATACTTAGCAGACTCATAGAATGGCAGATGTCCTAAATAGCACTCTGGCCTCAGAATCAGCCCTAAAGGCATTTGGATCTGGCTGAAAAGCCCATGAGAGTATTTCAGGCATGGAAAGCCAAGACACTCTGGCAAAAGATCTCTGTGAGTGAGATCCCAGTGGAAAGAACAGGTCTTCAAAGAAGGAGGTACCTTTCTCTGAAGGGAGGAGAGAACCTCCACTTTGACTATGACCTTGTCTAAACAAGATAAGAGTCGGAGAACTCAGAGGGCTTCCATAGCCTTGGAAACTCATGACTGGAGCATAGGGAGATTACTGATGCCATAGACAGGAGTGTCAATTGGTAAAGTCAACAACAGGAGTCACTGTGCACTTACTCCTCATGTAGGATCTCTGTCCTTAATGTGCTGTGCATTGAGATTTAATGCTATAACGAGTACTCAAACAATATATTTCACTTTGTGTTTCTATGGGGGTGCAAACTGTTGAAATCTTTACTTAATGCATACTAAACTGATCCTCTGTAAAAAAAAAAAAAAAAGAAAAAAAAAGAAATTATCAATTCCCAACTTGACTCTCACTGAGATTAAACATGACAATAGGTCTGATCTGATTTCATCATCATTTAAAAGAAATCATCTATTATTTTTCACTTTATGTTTCTGTGTGGGAGCAAACTGTTGAAATCCTTACTTAAGGTATACTAAGCTGATCTTCTGTATATTAAGATAATCGAAAATGAATCTTGATGTGAATGGAAGGGGAGAGGGAGTGGGAAAGGGTAGGGTTGCGGGTGGGAGGGACGGTATTGGGGGGAAGCCATTGTAATCCATAAGTCGTAGTTTGGAAATTTATATTCATTAAATAAAAGTTAAAAAAAAAAAACTTCTATTGGTTTTGGTTATCACTCTGAAATTTATCCTCTCATTGTTCAATATACTTAGTATTGTTAAACAATCTCCAATACCCCTTCCTTTCCCCTGTTTTTTCATCTCACACTTCATCATATGTCCCTGTGAAACACCTGAGAGGTTCATAGGCAATAATATAGGGCGATTCTCTGATTGAATTAATTAATGCACAAATAGGGAGATGAGTAAGTTAGGCATGTTACCCTAATGCATGTTGCCCAGTAAATCAAAGGAAATAATGCATAAATCTGTGCTTTTCAACATTTGACATTCATGCCTACTAGCTACACATTTTTGGAAGATGCTAAATGAAATTTAGTAAATCCAGAGCAGGGCCTGAGATTCTGAATTCCCAAATCATGTTTGGCGTTTCTACTGCCAACCATTATTCTCTACTACAGCGGAGGACTCTTCCGTACACTTTCTCCAAAACCTCTTGAATCTTGTGCTCCCCAGTATGGCTGGAGAGAATAGGGCTTCTTCCCAGTCAAATCTGATTCCTATCATTCTTTCAGTAGGATTTTCCCTTAGTCTTGGTTAAACTATCCACGCTCATCTGTCAATCCTTAGTCAACACATGGATACTATGTTTCAGAGTTTCTTTTCTAAGCAATTCTCTCCACTCCAATATCATACCTAACAAGCTTTCATTATCTTCTGTCCCTGACATTTGCAGGACTGTGCTCTCAACTCAGTGTGGTTCAGTCTCTGCAACATATTTGAAAATGGCTCAAGCTGGAATTCGGGGAAATAGCAGAGCCCGCTTTGTCCATTTGTCATTGCTCAGGAATCACTGTCCTTCAGTATCTAGTGTCGAACATCTTGTATGTCATTGTTTCGTTTGTTTTGTCTGTGGAGATTTGAAGCAGGAGGATGAACTTAGACAATGTTACTCAATCTGAGCAGCAGCCAAAGTAATTAGCAATCCTCAAAAGCATAAAAAAGCAAGGAAAAGAGAAAAATGAAAGAAATGAAATGCAATACTAAGTTTTATCTTATGATAATATTCTAAAATAAATACTTTATTAGTTTCTAGTTGGTGGTTATTATGTGATGCTGTATATCCTCCATATGTACATTGTGAAGAAATTCCTGACAGATGCTTATTTGTGAGTGCTTTTTGCTATTAATATATATAAATTATGATACTACAAAAAAACTATTAACTTTGAAATGGTATCCTGCCTCTTTATATTTAGGACAAACATCAGCAGGTACCAATACCTACAGACTTTCTTAAGATGGGGCAGATGTGTGGTGTAATGGATTAACCTATAACTTGAGATGTCTGTATCCCATATTGGAGTGCTAGTTCACGTCCCTGCAGTTCCACTTCTGATCCAGCTTCCTGCTAATGCATCCTGCAGCAGGTAATGGCTCAAGTGCCTAGGCACCTACAATCCACTTGGGAGAATGTGGGTTCAGTTCTTAGCTCTGGCTTTAATCTGGCTCTGTCCTGGTTATTTTGATATGTGGGTTCAAATTTAGTCATTCACACCTGTGTCACACTTACCTTATCTGTATTTATAACTGCTTTGTAAAATATAAACAAAAATACAGCCTTCTAAAGGATGCTTCATAAATTAATGAATTCAATGTTAACAAAGTATTTAGAACCTTGTGTGAGGCATCTAAATACTAGATAAGTGATAGTTTATTTATTTCTTATGTATTAATAAAGGTCCTTGTCGCTCCCCCTCTTCATGGAGGAACGACACTAAGCCCTGCCTAGGCTTCATATCCGAGTCACGGCACCATTATGTCGCTCCCCGTCTTCCTGGAGGAACGACACAGGACACTGCACTGTTCTTTCGTCTGCTTGGCCCTTCCCGGGTTTGCTGCTGGTTCTTCCCGGGTTGGCTACTGTCCCTTCCACCTCCGTGGAAGGGCGGTTCCCCCTGGCCACTTTCCCCACTTCCGCAGGGGAGCGGCACACCGCCGGCCGGCTCTCTCGGGGGCTGCACAGGTGTTCCTTCAGATAGATGTTCCTGGTGCATGTTGTCTCTCTCCTCCTTTATAGTCCTCTTCCACCAATCCCAACTCTGCTACCCACACGCCGAGTACGCTGCTCTCCTCCAATCAGGAGCAGGTCCTGCTGCTTATTGGTTGAACTGGAGGCAGCTGTGTAGAAGCTGTTTCTCCCTTCTCAGCGCCATATTGTGGGAGAGCAGATGCATAGAATAAGTCTTAATTCCAGTAACTTAGTCTAGTCCGAGTTGCTCCCAGTTGCTCCCCACAGGTCCTGATAAGGAAAATAAGGAAAAACATAGCACTAATGAACACTTTATGAAAAAGTTTCAAGGACGGAACACTCATTATAATCCTTTTGTTATTTTGTCATTTTTTTCAAAACTTTTAAAATTATCATGTTAGTCTATCCTCCTCAATGATTATAACACATAAATTTTGATTAATCTGACAAAACAATTCAAGTTAAAATGCTAATGAAGAAAAAAGGTATGGCTTCTGCTTTTCCCAAGGAACACATTTGAATTTCTTAAAAGAATTGTTTATTTGTTTGAGGTTCAGAGTTATAGACAAAGAGAGGAAGAGGTAAAGAGAGAGGTATTCCATCTACTGGTTCACTCCCCAAATGGCCACAATATCCCAAGCTGAACCAATCTTAAGCCAGGAGCCAGGATCTTCTTCCAGTCTCTCACACTGGTGTAGGGGCCTAAGCACATAGGTCATTTTCAACTGCTTTCCCAGGCCATTAGCAAGGAGATGGATCAGAACAGAGCAGCTAGGACTCAAAATGGTGACCATATGAGTTGCTGGCACCTCAGAAGGAGTCTTAATTAACTATGCCACTGTGCTGTCCCCACACATCTACATTTTAACAAGGATCTTCAAAATATTAATTCATGACTATTCATTTTAATCATAACGCTCCACAACAGATATTTAAAATACTTTTCCATCCATAAAATAATTATTTAGCCTTAATATTATCTATAAAATACAAATAAAAGGGTAGTAAAAAAGGAATAAGGTGGGAAGAAATGAAGGAAAGAAGGAAGGAAGGAAGGAAAGAAAGAAAGGAGTAAAAGAAAGGGAATAAATAATAAACTAGGCACTTTGTTTTTGCCTGAACACAAAGTAGAACTATTTATATTCTCTCCTTGATATATTTCTTCATGAAAGAATTGTATTGAGACATATAAGTGTTTCCAATCAGTTTTTCTCCTACAACATTGGTAGAAGTATATGAAACACTTGGTATTCTTGACTTATTGATCATTAATCAGTATTTACTAGCTTTGACTTCATGTCTACAAAAAGAATTTATAGGATCCCAGATACACTTTGTGGAGTTTCTTGATCTCTTTGTAGATTCTGGTAATCAACCCTTTATCTGTTGCATAGTTTGCAAATATTTTTTCCCATTCTGTCGGTTGTCTCTTCACTCTCCTGACTGTTTCTTTTGCAGTACAGAAACTTCTCAATTTGATGCAATCCCAATAGTTGATTTTGGCTTTGACTGCCTGTGCCTCCCGGGTCTTTTCCAGAAATTCTTTGCCTGTGCCAATATCTTGAAGGGTTTCTCCAATGTTCTCTAGTAACTTGATGGTGTCAGGTCATAGATTTTATCAAATGCTTTCTCGGCGTCTATTGAGATAATCATATGGTTTTTCTTCTGCAGCCTGTTAATGTGGTGTATCACATTGATTGTTTTGTGCACATTGAATCATCCCTGCATACCAGGGGTAAATCCCACTTGGTCTAGGTGGATGATCTTTCTGATGTGTTGTTGCATTCTATTGGGGAGAATTTTATTGAGGATTTTTGCATCTATGTTCATCAGGGATATTGGTCTGTAATTCTCTTTCAGTGCGGCATCTTTTTCCGGCTTAGGAATTAAGGTAATGGTGGCTTCATAGAAAGAATTTGGGAGGATTCCCTCTTCTTCGATTGTTCTGAATAGTTTGAGAAGAATTGGAGTTAGTTCTTCTTTAAATGTCTGGTAGAATTCAGCAGTGAATCTATCTGGTCCTGGGCTTTTCTTTGTTGGGAGGTCCTTTATTACTGTTTCAATTTCTGTCTCAGTTATGGGTCTGTTTAGGTTTTTGATGTCTTCCTGGTTCAATTTAGGTAGGTTGCATGTGTCCAGGAATCTATCCATTTCTGATAGGTTTCCCTGTTTGCTGGCATACAAGTACTTAGAAGTTTGACTAAGCATTTTAGGGTGAGAAATAGAGCCCTTATAGTGGCCACAGCTATTTCTTATAATGTATATCTTTAAGTTTGAAAACTTAGTTCATCTTTTATATTCAGCACTAGAGGTTGGTTAAATTCCTATTATTGTATGATGTGCTAAGCAAGTGCTTAGTATATTAAGGGATAGCATTATTTTATACATTTTATCATTTCAGGATTTATTTTTCTGAATGGACCACTTAATGATTCTAAGAAAATATTAAAAATCAAACAGTTTAGTTTAAAGATGTCATTGGTTGTGCCGGTGCTGTGGAGTAGCGGGTAAAACTGCCTCCTGAGGTTTATCCCATATTGGTGCCAGTTGAAGTCCCAGCTGCTCCACTTCTGATCTAGCTCTCTGCTATGGCCTGGGAAGGCAGTAGAAGATGGCCCAAGTGCTTGGACCTCTGCATCCACGGAGGAGACCTGGAAGAAGCTCCAGGCTCCTGGCTTCAGATCAGCTCAGCTCTGACCATTCAGTCATTTGAGAGTGAAAATAGAAGACCCACATCTCTCTCTCTCTCTCTCTCTCTCTCTGCCTTTGCCTCTCTGTAACTATGCCTTCCAAATAAATAAATAAATCATAAAAAAATTATGTCATTGATTAAAATGACTAGCTTTGAGGTATTTTAAAACTTATGATTATACTTTGAATCATCCAAAACATAGTCTGGTAAGCTTTACTGATACTTTCACTTGTTCAGATAAAATATGAACACTTATCACTTATCACTTAAGAACCTATGGTGTATGGGGCTGGTCTGTTGTTGCAGGTTAAGCCACTGCTTGCAAAGTCAGCATCCCATATGGGCACCAGTTCAAGTCCAGGCTGTCCCACTTCCTACCCAGCTCCCTGGGAAAGCAGCAGATTCGCTAAATGCTTGGCCCTCTGCACACACATGGGATACCCAGATGAAATTCCTGGCTCCTGGCTTAGGCCTGGTCCAGCCATGGTAGTTGCAGTCAATTGGAGAGTGAATCAGAGAAAGGAAGACCTCTCTCTGTTTCTCTCTGCTTCTGCCTCTCCCTTTCTGTAACTCTGACTTACAAATAAATAAATAAATCTAAATAAAAAAAGAATCTATAGTGTAGTCAACATTTGTATGTTATGTGGCAAACTTTCCACTAATAATAATTATTATTATGTATAGCCTTTAAATAAACAATAAATGCAAAAAGTCTCTCCTAAAGTCTATGCCGCGTATGTGGCAGGTCATACATAGTTCACAGAGTGAAAAAATAAACACAATATTATAGCATGTATTTCTCAAAACGCTTATTTTTCTAAAATATCCTAAAACCAGGTCATTATACTTGATATGATTAAGATATGCATTGAAATCTTATATGTAATTGTACATATAAATTTTCCTGAACATATGTTATGCATGCAAAAATCATGGAAGATCAACTTATTACTTAATGAGAACTAGAGATAAAAAGCATGTCTTAGTGGGAAGTGAAGAATACACATTATTGAGTGTTTTGTCCATTGAGATTTCCCTGTAAATCAATATAGTTCCTTTAAAATGTACTTTTGTTGTCTGAAAAACATAAAGATTTATTTCTTTATTTGTTTATTTTCCACAAGACAAAAACCTTATTCTTGATGGGTTGTATGCAATAATTATTATCTGTTATCGCTAGAGTTGTTTTTTGAATTTTGTTTGTTGTCAATTATGCAATTTTTTGAATTACTTTATACTTTCCAGTTTTAATCTATTTTGTTTTTGAAACTAGTGTAGTAATAATCAAATTTACCGGAGGTGACTGGTGATTCATCCTTAGGAGAGAGACCCTTAAATTAAATAAGTATATTGCTTTTAAGAGAGAAGATAACTTTAAAGTTACTGACCAAAGTATATTGGCTCTAAATCACTCTTAAGTGAATGCCATGAACAATGACTTGGTCTGCAGTATGAGAGACTTATCATTCAAAATACCATGGCAGATAGAATGGTGAGCTAAGAATTATTGAGCATTACTGGGTACTGAGCTTTCTGGCATGTATTTACCTTATTTTATCTACTTTGGCCTACAAAGAACTACATGAAAGAGATATTTTACTCATGAGAAATCTCTAGAGAGTAACTTTTGCAACTCACTAACAGTTTGAACACAGAGCAAGCAAATGATAAAGGCAAAATGGATTTACAATTATGAAACTGAATATTGGTTCCAGATACTGAAACAGAGCCACAGAGGAAGTTGTAGTTGATACAAGTTTTGGGCTGGATGTAAATATCATTAGCAAAACATCTAAAAGAACTAAATGAAAACAAATAAATTTGTGTTTACTTAGGCACTTCATTTTGCAAGCACTTGTGGAGTGCTTACATGGTGCAAAGCATTCTTGAAGCTCTTGAACTATTAATTCATTCAATCATTGTAACTGACATATGAGGTCAGGACTTTTATTATCATTATCTTGTTATAGAAGAAGAAATGTAGACTCACAAGGGAGAATGCAGCAAGCTTCTAAGATCTTATAGACATCAGGGATCCAAACTCTGACAGTTTTGTTCCAGAGACCACACTTCCATGCATCAGGGTGTAAGCAACAGAATTTTTAGTTAAACTTCACTGGAGATTGTAAGACATGTTGCAGAAAAGAGATAGTCCGTCTACCTCCTAGTGTCTAAACTGCGTGGGATGTAGGGGTAGGATGTCATGCCATGGGGAATAAGTTCGAAAAATAAGAGGTGAGTGTAGGATGCTCTGGTACCACAACGCAAGAACTTTACTTCTGAGGAGCTAAGGTGCAGTTCTCAGGTTGAAAGCATGAGCTTCCTTATGAAAGGCTGACCCACCAAGGGAGGGGAAAAGTTAGTAGTAACTCTGCATCAGAGATGAGCTATTCATCTGTTGAGATACAAAATAAACAATAAAAGGGACAAAATTTGTTCAGAAAGCAGAGTAGTTTGCTGTAGGAAGCAGCACAGCCCCAAGCGAAACATGATGGAAGTATGAACACCTATTAGGGCATGGTCTATCAAGAATACACGCGCTAATGTACACCACAGCCAGGGTTGAGACAAACAAACTCAGCAGCCTGGAAACCAATACAGGCCTCTAAAGTGGATGACAGGGACTTAAGTACTCCAGTCATTATCTCTGCCCCCCTGTCAGGTGTACATTAACAGGAAGCCAGATCAGAAGCAGAGTAGCCAGGATTTGAACCAGATATACCATTATGGAAAGCAAACATCCCAAATGATGTCTTGACTTATGTGTAATCTCTATAGTACCATAATCTTAACAATTATTATTTGTTTGAACTGGTTTTTAATATTTTATTAGGAATTCCACAGTTTTATATTTTTGTCAAAATACTCTGAATAAAGAAGCTAAATATTAAGTAGTGTCTTTATTTGAAAGGTGCATAGATTGGGATAACCATATTACAGAAAGGACAAATCCCCAAAAAAATCTTCATAGGATGTTAATGAATGTGCTACATGTGAAATCATTCAGATGATTTTCTATCCCTTGATAAGATTAAGAATCAGAGGGCACTGTGCAAATTATATATTAGAGTACCAAAATGGAAGAATTATTTCCCAGCCCATGTATGTGACTTCATACATATATTGCCAAGAATATGAATCAAAATGTCAGAGAAGTGCAGGTGAAGCCAAATAAGCAAGTTGTAGATTCACTTCATACATCATTGATCAATGAATGTTATCAATTTTTGCACAGCCCAGGATCCTGATAACTTTCCTGTTGAGTGCGTAGCATAAATTTTAAATGACCTAGGGCTCACCATGAGGAGAATTGCTAAAAAGCACTCTCAGTGCTCTAAAAATATTCTGAATCACTACTCCACATAATGGAAGAGACTTTTAATAAAATTCTCGAGTCACCTAAAATATAGAGAAATATGCTTCATGTTTAAATTTTCTAAAGTTTCATTTAAAAATAAGTGTTATGATAATATAGGTAATTAAAATGTTTATTCATAGTTGATTACCTTGAAGTTTGATATTCTGTTAAATGATGATTAAAATGAAAATAAATTGAGATTACAATGACTCAAAAACACTTTCTTATATTTCATTGTGTTTTGAAGACAGAGGTAATCAGTAAACACTATGAAGATCATTCAGAAAGTTTGGAATTGAAATATAATTTATATTGGTGCAATCAATTTTTCATAATATGCATTATCTATGAGCATTTTAAAACCAACTCCTTGTATAGTGCCTGCCTGTCTCATCCCATCCATCTACCAGCAGTTGGAATGCCTTCCTAAGGTCCACTACAGTCAAACAGACTGTCCTTATCAGATCATTGAAACCCATTTTTAGATCAGCAACCTGTTTTCCCAACCTCCAGCTCTACTCTTTCACAGGAAAACTTAAGGTATAGATGATAGCTTGCTTCTTACTATGTGTCATTCCTGCATAACTTGTAGTTTCTAAAACTCACGGAGTGAAAAGAACATCCAGGTATTCCCTAAAGGTATCAGGACTCCTTTACAAGGTAGCAAATGAATGTCAACATTATGGAGTTTTCGCTCATTATACTTTGTATGTTTTACTCATGATTTTTCCTGTACATGGCAGTGTAGAATCCTTTCTCCTGTGTCTGTCCAAAGTCAGTCTTTCACTCCATTATACATCTAACTTTGTTTTCCATTTTTCTATGAGTTGCAAAGGACCCTCATGCATTAAAAATGCAGCATAATGTGTTTTATTTTATTTTATTTTATTTTTTTTGCTTGTTTGTTTTTTGACAGGCAGAATTAGACAGTGAGACAGAGAGAGAGAAAGGTCTTCCTTCCATTGGTTCACCCCACAAATGGCTGCTAAGGCTGGCGCACTGCGCCGATCTGAAGCCAGGAGCCAGGTACTTCCTCCTGGTCTCCCATGTGGGTGCAGGGGCCAAGCACATGGGCCATCCTCCACTGCCTTCCTGGGCCACAGCAGAGAGCTTGACTGGAAGAGGAGCAACTGGGACAGAATCAGCGCCCCAACTGGGACTAGAACCTGGGTTGCCGGCGCTGCAGGCGGAGGATTAGCCAAGTGAGCTGTGGCGCCAGCCGCATAATGAGTTTTTAATAAGAATGTTAACTTTTCTTTTTTCTTCTTTTAAAATGTATATATATTTATATAAAAAGAACAGATTTCGTGTATTTCATACATACAATATTAAGGGCATAATGACATTTCCACCCTCTCGCCCTTCCTCTACTCTCTCTCTCTTATATCCTTTCTTATTTTTCTTTCAATTTTTTGTAATAGCATAATTACAAACTAATTTATAATCAGAAGCATAATCCTCCATTAACTAAAGAATTCAGTAAGTAGAAAATAGATTTATTTATTTATTTTTATTTTTTGGCAGGCAGAGTGGATAGTGAGAGAGAGAGACAGAGAGAAAGGTCTTCCTTTGCCGTTGGTTCACCCTCCAATGGCTGCCGCGGCCGGCGCAGCGCGCTGATCCGATGGCAGGAGCCAGGTACTTCTCCTGGTCTCCCATGGGGTGCAGGGCCCAAGCAGGAGCCAGGTACTTCTCCTGGTCTCCCATGGGGTGCAGGGCCCAAGCACTTGGGCCATCCTCCACTGCACTCCCTGGCCACAGCAGAGAGCTGGCCTGGAAGAGGGACAACCGGGACAGAATCTGGTGTCCTGACCGGGACTAGAACCCGGCGTGCCGGCGCCGCAAGGCGGATGATTAGCCTAGTGAGCTGCGGCGCCGGCCGAATATGAATTTATTTAATGCACATTGCATTGTTTGTAGTCTATGTAAAAGCTCCCGCATATCAGAGAAAACATCATATTTTTCTTTTTGAGGTTGGCTCATTTCACTAAGTATAATGTTCCCCAATTGTATCCATTTTGTTGCAAAAGACAGGATTTCATTCTTTTTTTTTTTTTTGGACTGAGTGTTATTCAAACATATATATGTATATAGATTTATTTATATTTACAAGTATATATATTTTCTTTATCCAGTCATCAGTTGCTGTACTTATGGTTTGATTTCATATCTTAGCTATTGTGAATTGAACTGTTATAAACATGGAGATATTGATAACTCTTTCATATTCTAATTTTATTTCTTTTGGATAATTTTTGAAAGTGGGATGGCTGAGTCATGTGGTAGATCAATTTCAGATTTCTGAGGAATTTCCAGACTGTTTTTCACAGTGGTTGCATTAGTTTACAGCCTCACCAACAGCGTATTAGTATATATTTTTCTCCACATACTCGCCAGAATTTGTTGTTTTCTGAGAGAGTGAGGTGAAACCTCATTGTGATTTTTATTTGCATTTCCCTGTTGGTAAGTGATCTTAAGCATCTTTTTTTTTTAACTTTTATTTAATGAATATAAACTTCCAAAGTACGGCTTATGGATTACAATGGCTTCCCCCCATATCGTTCATGTATCTGTTAGCCATTTGTATTTCATTCTTTGAAAAATGCCTGTTCATATCATTAGCCCATTTCTTAATTGGATTATTCATTTCATTGCTGTTGGGTTTCTTGAGCTCCTTATGTATCCTCGATATTAATCCTTTATCAGATGTATACTTTGCAAATATTCTCTGATTCTGCCAGTTTCCTCTTCACTTTGTTGAGTGTTTTGCAATGCAGAAGCTTCTATCTTGATGTAATTCCATTTGTGCTTCTGGGATCTTATTCCAGTTTTTTCCTTGGCTAATGTCTTCAAGTGTTTTCTCTATGATTTCCTCTCCTTGATCTATTTTGAGTTGATTTTCATACAGACTGTAAGGTAAGGGTCTTGTTTCACACTTTTGCCTGCAGAGATCCAATTTTCCCAATACCAGTAGTTAAGAGATTGTTCTTTTCTCAGGCAGTGATTTTAGCTTGTCAAAAATTAGTTGGTTGCAGATGTATGAATTCATTTATTGGGTTTCTAATCTGTTCCATTGGTCCGTCTATTTTTGTGCCAGTACCAGGCTGTTTTGATTATATCTGCCCATAATATGTCGTGAAAATCTGGTTTTAGGATACCTCCAGCTTTATTTTTATTGTTTAAGATTGCTTTATCTACTCTGAGTTTCTTGTGATTCTATATGAATTTTAGTGTTATTTTTCTATATTTAAAAAGAACACTGTTGATATTTTGTTTCAGTTTGCATTGAATCTATAAATTGCTTTGAGTAACATGGAAATTTTGATAATATTAATTCTTCCAATCATGAACATTATCAAAACTATTTTAAGATCTCACCTTAGATTTGCAATATTTTATACTTTGTTTTTTCCTTGTTGGAGAACACAGCTTTCTGTATAGAAAAACAAAAGGCATATATATAGGTGTCAATAAGATTAAAAAGACATAAAACTTATTCTCATTAAACTTTACCTGATTGATTTCTATCTGCTATTAGATAAAAATTTAAGCAATCAATTGCTCAGAGAAATGTGCTTTAGACCATGAAGACTAGAATTCTCTGTCATATCATTAGTACACAATTGTATACTTATAAAGTAACCATACTATTTTGTGTGTGCCAATGATAAGCTAGCTTACAAATTCTATGGAAACTGAGATGAGAGATTACTTTTATCTTATTTTCTGTAGTATCCATATTTAGAAAACTGCTTAAATCATTGCTAGTGCAATTGATTACATATTTCTCAGTAAACATAATTGATACTTGATGTAGTGAAGATTCATTTTTTAATTTTTAAAGATTGATTGTATTTATTTAAAAGACAGAGATACAGAGAGACGTAGAGACAGAGAGAGGTCTTCCATCCGCTGGTTCACTCTCCAACTGGCCGCAACGGCTGGAGCTGTGCTGATCCAAAGCCAGGAGTCAGGAGCTTTTCCTGGGTCTCCCACGTGGGTGCAGGGTCCCAAGGACTTGGGCCATCTTCTACTGCTATCTTGGGCCATAGTAGAGAGCTGGATCGGAAGAGGAGCAGCCAGTACTAGAACCGGTGCCCATATGGGATGCAGGTGCTTCAGGCCAGGGCTGTGCCACAGTGCCGGCCCATGAAAATTCTTATTTAAATCCTGTACCTTTAACATAAATGTCAAATGTCTTGAACAAAGAATATTGGTGTCCAGAATCAAATATTTCAATTGCATTTAAGCAATGGACCAAAACATAAATGTCTCCCCATATAGTTAAAACTTTTTTTCTTTTATGTTTTAGCATGGCATTTAAATATCCCCATTTTACAAAAGTTAAGTATAGTCTACAAATTATTTTTAGTTTTATCTGCAAAACTAATTATGTTAGCAGACCTATTTATCCTTTTGTACTTTCACTTTAATCTCTTTTGAGACAAGGCACAGATTTCATGTTGTTCTTGTTTGTTTGGTTTGGTTGTTCGTTATTTTATACCAAGCATGCAGCAGTTGCTCAATAAAATTAAATGCTTCTTCTAAATATCTCAAAGCTCTCTTTAAAATTTATTCTAGGCCGGCGCTGCGGCTCACTAGGCTAATCCTCCGCCTTGCGGCTCCCGCAAACTAGGTTCTAGTCCCGGTCGGGGCACCGGATTCTGTCCCGGTTGCCCCTCTTCCAGGCCAGCTCTCTGCTGTGGCTCGGGAGTGCAGTGGAGGATGGCCCAAGTCCTTGGGCCCTGCACCCCATGGGAGACCAGGATAAGTACCTGGCTCCTGCCATCGGATCAACGTGGTGTGCTGGCCACAGCGTGCCGGCCCTGGTGGCCATTGGAGGGTGAACCAACAGCAAAGGAAGACCTTTCTCTCTGTCTCTCTCTCTCACTGTCCACTCTGCCTGTCCAAAAAAAAAAAAAAAATTATTCTATAAGCTTTTTAGCAGCTCATGTTTCTAGAAAAATGTTTGTCCTTTTTTCTTATCTATAAGCCTGCTGGAATGAAATGGAAGGTTCAATATCAAACAATAAAACAAAGGTGAAATAAAATGTAGCCATCCTTAATCTTGGCTCCCTACTCCCATCACAACACCAAATTTCCTTGTGGAATAATAATGGGAAACCGTATACTATCTTGAAAGCCAACAATAACTGAGATCATAATAGGATGCATAGCTCCAAAGAAAAACGCCAAATGCATCAGCAATAAACCAGTATAGATCCCTGAAATACTGCTTTCCTTGGGATTCAGAATTTATATTCAAAACATTGCAGTTGCTGTGAGACACCACAATAACAATTCTACAGCACAGTTTCAAAGGTCTAATAAATTAGATTCTTCCTTGGCTCAGTCAAAAATACTGTGTTCAGCAGTTTCAACAATAGAAGCCTCCTTCTAATTAAATTAAGTGCTGTAGAGGCTCCTGCCAGCACACTACCTCGAGCTGATAGCCTCAGGTTTGCAATATTGCTAATCTGGCGTGCAGCCACCAGGATGATCATAGACATTGAGCCAACAATTTGATCTTAAGTAACTGAAAGACAAGGAAGGCGTAATTTGCCTTTTAATGGTAAAGCAGTTCTTACATGAAAATTTATATTTAACCTCTACCATATAGCTAGACAATTTTTGGAAGGCCTATTTATTACTAAATTAGACATTTAATTTTTAAAAAGACTGTGAGCTCATCAGTATTTTAATGTGGTAGATAATTTTCTTCCAAATGCATCTGCATTGAAGATAGTAAATTTTGCTTGAAGATTCAGTTTTTTATACTGATAGTTCTCAGAACTATGGACGATTTACTGCTTTTTTTGTGGGTTTGCTTTTTTAAAACTTATTTTTGCTTGCTGGTGTGTTTGTTTTGATAGTTCAAAGGAAAAAATTCAAAGTAAAACTTGTCATGATTGTAATATCTAAGTAGAAAACTAATTTACTTACTGTAAATTATCCATTCATATGGTGATGTTTCTAATTCAGAAACACATTATATTTTTATTATTTTAAAGCACTGTATATTTTGGTGACCATCTGTGTTTATAAAGTTTTATTTTCAAAAACTTGTAATACAGAGTTATCCATTATTTTATTATAATAAATAATTTGATTATATTTAAATTTTTGATCATAATCAAATTATTGATTTGATCTCTGGTTTAATTAAGGCTAATTAGAGAATTATGAATGATTCATGCTAAAATAAGTATATTTTTATACTCATTTATTCCACACAAGATTTAACCAAATTGCCAGAGTACATAAAGTAAAATACATAGTCTATAATTCACTACTCAACAAGATTAAATGGTAAAATAAAGGGGTGAAAATATGATAAAGTTGTCACTATAGAATAATTACTAGCCTGAAATCTTACTCTGGGTTTTAAAACACACAAAAGAATATAAAGTTTAAAAAGGAGTCAGGAGGAACCTGTGCATTGTTGGCACAGGGTGTTAAGCCTATGCATGGGATGACAGCATGCCATATCAGAATGTGTGTTCAAGTCTTGGCTGCTCCACTTCTAGTCCAGTTTCCTGCTAATGCTATTGGGAAGACAGCTGCCACCTACGTTGGAGACTGGGATGGAGTTCTCTGATCCCTGTTTCAGCCTGTCTGTTGTGATCAATTGGAGAGTGAACAGCAGATGGAAGATCTCCCTCTCTGTGTGTGATGCTGTCATTCAAATAAAGTATGTATATGGCACCAAACAATCTAAGAAACAAATCATGGAAAAATATGTCAAATATATGGAGCTCTTTGAATGTCAATGCAAAAGAGTAAACCATTAAGCACAGGGATAACGTTCATTAAACCCCAAGATTCAGAAAAAATGTGTGAAAAGAAGATTTTGATGCTATTAATCAGGAATTACTGTCATGTAATAAAATTGAATGATTTACCACGCCACTATAGTGACTTGACAACAAGCAAATCACACTGAAAAGGTCAAATATCAGTGAATTTCATAGACAAGGGCAGATACAGTAGAGTCATCTTAAACATGTTTAATATCAAGTTCATTTGAGTAACATTCATAGTTGATTGGTTTAAAAGTTAAAAGGTGAGGAAGCACAAGATTATGCAATGTCTTCTTTAATTTAGTGGACTGTGAAATCCATTAGGACAGCATTCAAATACTACCATTTTCATATTTATATATTAAAGAATCAATTAATTCTTTCAACAAATCATCTAAAATGAATGTTAGTCTATTTGTTGTTCCATGGTAACACGGGGCACTATTGTAAAGGAAAAAAAAAAATGGTCAGCTACGGGAGATTGTTTAACAGTAATAAATGCACTGAAAATTCCTTCTCTAATCAGTGCTTAATGCATCGTTATCCTATTTTATTGAGACAGGCTATATTACTATATAATTTTGAAGGTTCACTGTACCGAGATGAGTCATTAGGATGGTTTTTGATTTAATACAGTATCCTTTCCAAATAGCATACTTTAAATGGTTCTTCAGATATTAAATCAAGATGGTAATAAAAATGGCCAATTCTATACAGCTTGATGACCTAACCAAAAATTGAAGAATTAGGAAAAAGATTATAACAGTATTTAAAGTGTATTTGAAAAAAAAATCTTAGAGATTAGTGCTGATTATCATCAAGGCCATTGTCCCATTAGGGCTATGGGAGGAAAAAAAATGTCTGACACCTGCCTTGTTGATCACTCCTCTTTCTTCAGGCTCCAGACCAAATAGAAATAGATGAGTAACAGTAGAATATAGGTAGGAAAAATATCTTCTTGTAGAAATAGTAAGATTTAGATTGAAAGATGCTATAATCTGAATGTATTGTGATCTCCAAATTCACATGTTGAAATCTAATTCCAATGTTAAGGTCTTATAAAGGCATTGGATATGGATTATGTTATAAAGATGCAGCCCTCATGAATAAGATGAAGTCCTTCATAAAATGTGCCCTAGGAATCCCTGGTGCCTTCCACCATGCAAGGATATATCTGGAATACACCACTTACTGACCAGTGGATGTTCAGCAGACATTAAGCCTGCTGCCACCTTGAACCTGGACTTCCAAGTGTCTATATTTGTGAAATATAAATTTATTTCATCCATATACTGCTCAGATTCTATTATTTTGTGATTGCAGCCTGAACGGATTAAGAGATTAGGCACCCAAAATACTACAGCCTTCATATTCCTTACCTCATCCTAAAGTGCAGGGCTCTCTGATCAACACTGGTTTGGAGAGTATGGTTTTGCAATTAAAATTCAACAGAAGTTTCCTTCCTGATACAAATGCTTCTGCTGAAATACACAAGTAATGGAATAGAAAACAGGGAGCATGCATGCATATCACACCAATGACCTTCCCTAAAAATAGCCCAATCCATATCTGAGTTTATGCTCAAACATATTAGCCACATCTCCTTCATGAGGGCACTGAGGAATGTCAGATATTGATGTATAATTAGTTCATTCTGCATATATACATCATAAATCATTAGTCACATACACATTTTCCTAGCTACACAAAGCATGTATTTCCAAACTGGAATAATTAGTGTTGAAAATATATTTTCCTTCATTCTAATTACTCAAGGAAAGACTTTTCTGTAAAAGATGTTCTTACATCATCTAAACCTTCTGTTATATGTTTAAATGTCATATTGTTATCTAAATATATAATTCTATGGGGCCAGCACTGTGGCATGGTGGGTGAAGCTGCTACCTCCAATGCACATATCCCATGAAGGATCCTGTTTGTGTCCCATCTGCTCCACTTCCTATCTAGCTCCCTACAAGTGGTCTAGGAAGAGCAGTAGAAGATAGACCAAGTGTTTGGGTCCCTGTCACTCATGTGGGAGACCCAGAAGATCTTGGATCCTGGTTTTGGCCTGGTCCAGGCCAAATCTGACTTTCAATGAATAAATAAATCTTCATGAATAAATAAGTGGATATAAATATATAATTCAAGATCTTTTTGTACAAATTCATATCAAAAATGAGAGGCAAAAACATATTTTAAATGTAAGTACATATTTATGTTTCCAAGTGCTCTCAATGAGAATTTTATCAATAAAATAATAGCAAAACATTTCAAGTAAATGTTATAATAAATGCATGTTAATTATAATATCTTCATAAAGAAAAATTGACATTCTTTTGCTAAGTATGTACAATATGCTAAAATGCTAAGGAACAAATACTGGGTTAAAATACTAGCGTATTTTGAAATAATTTAATATTGGTAGGCTATAAAAACTAGAAATTCAAAAAAGTAATATGTATAACAACATAAACTGTAAAATGAGGAATATTTCCCCAGAATCCAGGAAGACTAAAGCATGTAGATAATGAGCACAGAAAAATTAAGCTGACAATTTGAATTTCACAAAAAATTGATATCATGAATTGTTTTTATAGGATTATGAATTACTCAGGTATATTGATGAGATAGCAATATTATTGAAATGAGGAACTCAACAGCATCATAGGGTACTGACCTAAAATAAACAGAAAATGACAATGAGTATGTTTTAGTTGGTGTCTTCAGAGAAAGAAAATCAATAGAACATGCAGAATATATAATGACCTCCCCTCTGGAGAAAGAGAGTGAGGTTTCTTTTATATATTTGGAGGCTATCAAATTTGAAATTTTGGGACAGGCTGGAAGTTCAGGTAAGAGCTGAATAGTACAGTTTTGAGTGTAAACTATGCTATAAAGCCATCAGGTGAAAATCTCAGATATAATTTCTATGTTTCAATATTCGGACACAATTAATTATTATTTTGGAAACCTCAGGTTTTACTCTACAGTACTCCAACAGATCAAATGAGGCTCACCCAACATTTGAACAGTGATCTGCTTTACTGAAAGGCTAGTGTTTATAATGTTAATCACATCTGAAAGATATCTTCACAGAAGTATCAAACATATAATGCTCAAATAATTAGGCACTGTAGTTTAGTCAAATGGACACAAAATGTCATCTATCACAAACAGAAAAGAAATGTGAGGAACGATTTAAAGCACAAAGATATCATAAAAGTTAAACCTATATATGATAGCAAAATAAATGCAGTTATCATAACGGTGCTGTCAACATTAAACTACTGTTTATTACAGTGAATGTTAACTCTTGTTGGTATCAGAAAATTCAACAATTCCATTTTTCTGGAAATCTAAAGAAATATGACAAAATCTCTTATGAGTACAACACGGACATTGGGACTAAAGACTTCTCATAGTGTTGATATCTGTGTTGTATAATTGACAGAAAGTATAAATTATAAAACTATTGTGAGAAATTATTTTTGTTAGCACAGTGTAACACTTTTGTTTGATGGCTCTTTTCTATTCAGTTCATTATTCCTGCTCCAAATTATGTAGTCTTGTATTAATAGACAAGTAACCATATCTTCTTACTACAGCAACAATTATAATCATGGTATATAATGAAGAGAGGCAAATGATTTCCTGATTATTAGGAAATCAGAGGTCTAGCAGTAGACAGTAGAATATGTAGAGACTTTCTTTCTATCTCTGTTTAGTTCAAATAATTATCAACTGTGATTTTAACTGAAGAGTAATTTTTTTAGCTCCTTTATCAAAGATAAGTTGATTGTAGATGCTTGAGTTGATTTCTAGAGTTTTATTTTGTTCCATTGGTCTATCCATCTGTTTTGTGCCAGTAACAGGCTATTTCAGTTATAACTGCACTACAGTATGTCTTGAAATCTGATATTGTGATGCCTCTGGCTTTGCTTTTGTTGCATAGAATGCTTTAGCTATTTGGTGTTTCCTGCATTTCCATATGATTTTCAGCATCATTTTTTCCAATATTTAAGAGGAATGCCCTTGATAATTTTATTTGTATCACATTGAATCTCTAAATTGTTTTTGGTAGTATGGATATATTGATTCTTCCTAATCCATGAACATGGAAGATTTTTCCATTTTTTGTGTCTTCTATTTCTTTCTTTAATGTTTAATAATTATCATCATAGAGATTTTGACATACTTGGTTAAATTTGTTCCAATGTATCAATCCCTGGAACAATAGTCTCTTCAATAAATGGTGCTGAGAAGAAGAATGAAGCAAGAACCTTACCTTACATCTTATACAAAATACACTCAAAAAACATCAAAGACATAAATCTTGAACCCAGTACCATCAAATTATTAGAAAAAATGGAGAAACCCTGAGAGACATTGGCATAGGCAAAGACTTCTTGGAAAAGATCCCAGAGGGACAGGCCATCAAAGGCAAAATTGATAAATGGGATTGCATCAAATCGAGAAGTTTCTACAATGCAAAAAAAAAAAAAAAAAAAAAAAAGAAAAAGAAAAAAACCACTCAGCAGAATGAAGAGCCAACCGACAGAATGGGAGAAAATATTTGCAAACTATGCAACTGACAAAGGATTAATATCCAGAATATATAAATAGTTCAAGAAACTCAACAACAACAAAACAAACAACCCAGTTAGGAAATGTGCAAAGGACTTAAACAGACATTTTTTCAAAAGAAGAAACCAAATGGCCAACAGACACATGAAAAATTGGAATAGACATTAAATTTGTAACATAAATATGTGTTTATGTATATGAACATATGTAGACACAAAATACCCATAGCAGGTATGTGACAATAAATTTTTGTTGATCATTTCTATTATCTGAGCAGTATAAAAATTTTTCATATGTAGAAGTAACTCATTTAAATTTTGCAGTGGTACTTTTTGGTAATGGCTATTATTATGCTTTTTCACTTTCCTCATGAAGAAATTGAAAGAAAGAGAGCTTAAATTATGCTTTTCAGAGTCAGGCAATTGATATACCTTTAGTCAATGTGAGCTATCTCCTTCCAGAATGTGCATCCTTGGTCATTATACAATCCAGTAACTGCTCATTCACTCCCACTTTAACACAGTTTCCAATTCCTAAGTCAATTTAACAATCTGTGTTATTAAACCTCATCTATTTTGACAATGTTTATACATATAAACTTTGAAAATATTATGTTAACTATTTTATCCTCAAACAACTAATTTCTTCATCTGAATATGTTTGCTTAATTTTATCACTTTTTAAGAATTCAATTTCACACGTAGTTATTAATCTACCATAGTTACCCTGCTAAATATATTGTAATTATATCTAAACTTTTTTACTTTAAATTTGAATTTCTAATGTGCACAATGAATAGTTAATGTAGCAATTCATGAAAAATATTATGTTGTTATATTTTCATGCAAATATATGAGTGTATGATGTTGAATGACCAAGCAAAATATACTTATGAAACATGAAAAGATTAACAGTGTTTAGTGACAGGCATCATTTTCCATTTGAAGTGTCTAGGGGTCCATTGATTTATTCTGTATCAAGTTGTTATTTTATTTAAACCTAAATCAAAAAACTGTAAGAGTCTGAGATAGCAAGTGATGAAAAGAAATCAAAATTGCTATAAAAATAATAACAACAGTAAAAATCACAGCAAGAACAGAAGGTAATGACTAAATTGAAGGTGAGTGAAGGCTGGTGCCACAGCTCACTAGGCTAATCCTCCGCCTTGTGGATCTGGCACAGCGGGTTCTAGTCCAGGTCGGGACACCGGATTCTGTCCCGGTTGCCCCTCTTCCAGGCCAGCTCTCTGCTGTAGCCAGGGAGTGCAGTGGAGGATGGCCCAAGTCCTTGGGCCCTGCACCCCATGGGAGACCAGGATAAGCACCTGGCTCCTGCCATCGGATCAGCGCGATGCGCAGGCCGAGGCGGCCACTGGAGGGTGAACCAACGGCAAAGGAAGACCTTTCTCTCTGTCTCTCTCTCTCACTGTCCACTCTGCCTGTCAAAAAAAAAAAAAAAAAAAAAAAAAAAAAAGTTGAGTGAAAATGAAAGAAAATATTAAAAAGAAATAGTAAAAAGAGTGAATAAAGTGGGAAACCTATAAAGAGAAAACAGAACAATTGTGAGCATTGTAATAAATTAGGATACAGTTCTCCTTCCATGTTTATATTTCATTTGATCTATAAAATGTTTATAATATTCTAAGACAATCATTTTCTAAAGGTGACTTTCAGGTAGGGGTTATGGTGCAGCAAATGAGGCCACCACCATATCTGAATATAAAATGGGATGGCGTTCCACCTTCACTTGCAAAATAGTTTCCTATTAATGCACCTGAGTGACAGTAATTGGTTCTTCTCTGTTGAAGAACCAATTGGAATACCAGGTTTTTTATTTTGGCCTCTCCACTCCCTGCCCCCATGTGTGTGTGTGAGAGTGTGTGTGTGTGTGTATGTGTGTCCCTGTCACTCTGCCTTTTATATAAATAAATAAGATTTTAAAAGTAAAAATAAATATTCTACCAATTCCAAAAAGGTCTAAGAAGTCTTTGTAGTAGGGAAGATTTTACACAACATTTTTTCACCCTCCAAATATCATATTTAGGTTTAGGAAAGTTGGCATACTGTCATTGAACATCCTACATGCTATACTGGTGAAGAGCAATATTGTTTATTGTGTTTGACATGGATAAAGAAGATACAACTAAAACTAAAACTGTATGATTGCTTTATCAAGTATTATTATTACTTGATAATTATCATATATTTTAATGTTAATTTTTTTCTAAAAATCCCAGCAGTATGTATGTGTTGAAAATAGGGTACAAAGCTAAGATTACCACTTCTGTAATTCACATAGTCATAAAATATTGATTCACCTTCTCAGAAAGGAAAACATTATTAAATTAATTCTTCATATAAAAATCATTTAATAAAAGTACAGGCATAACTTTTAAATAACCTACATATTACCAGAAATGAAGGGCACCCTTGAAATAACATCAAACATTGATGCATGTCTACTTCCTGTGATTAATTTTACAGTGAAGACTCTATCAGACCATTACGCTATTGCTTATAATATCTTCTTGGTCTGACACAGCAAGGTTGTGATATACTAATGCCAAGCAGGCTCCATCCTCCCTGGCACAGGGTAGCTCTTGCCTAATACAGAGTGAATCTTCATTACTGTTTCAAGGCTCCTGTGACTCTGCAATGTGGATCAGGTAGGGAACAAACTTATACTTATATATATACAATCTTAACAGAATGATTTATTTCAAATGACTACATTTATTCTATGGCAGAATTGAAGCAAAAAAACTAAATGCTTTCCTTTTTTTGTCCCTTAGGCAAACTATACTGAAATGCATTTGTGCAAGTCTTCTCAGATCTTTCGATAACATCAACTGCCACTTACGTGTGGCAGCTGCAAAATGCAAAGTGGATCATATATCCTCCTTTTCTCCTTTATTTTAACATGTTCTTGTTTTTCACTTACCATTCTTTGGGTCACTTTCCTTTTTTTAATATCTTAATTAAATACAATATGGTTACCAAGAAATGCATATGAGTGCACAGATAAATGAGGTTTTTGTCCTTTGATTACATTCATAGCCAATACCACAAGTAAGAAGAACAAAACATTGCTAGTACAAGAGTCCTCACTATCCCCATCCCTATTTCTTTCCTTTTTTTTTTAGATTTATTTATCTATTTGAAAAGCTGAATTAGAGAGAAGCAGAGGCAGAGAGAGAGAGAGAAGTCTTCCATCTGCTGGTTCACTCCCTAAATGACTACAATGATCAGAGCTGTGCCAATCTGAAGTCAAGAGCCAGAAGCTTCCTCAGATCTCCCACATGGGTGCAGAGGTCTAAGCACTTGTGCCATTCTTCACCGCTTTCCCAGGCCACAGCAGAGAGCTGGACTGGAAGTAGAGCAGTCAGGACTTAAACTGGTGCCCATATGGGATGCTGACACTGCAGGCAGCAGCTTCACCCCTATGCCACATGGTACAGATCCCTCTTTCTTTGTTTTCAAGGCTCATTTATTTATTTGCAAGAGTTACAGAGAGAGGAAAAGAGGGAAAGAGAGAACAAGAGTGAGAGGGAGAGAGAGAAAAACTCCCATCCAACAGGTTACTCTCCCAAATAGCTGCAACAGCTAAGGCTAGGCCAAGTCAAAGCTAGGATCCAGGATCTTTATCCAATCTCTACATGGGTAGCAGAGACCTAAACATTTGGGCCATCCTCTGATGCTTTTCCAAGGCCATTAGCAGAGAGTTGGATTGGAAATGGAGCAGCTGGGACTTGAACCGGTGCCCATATGGGATGCCGGATACACAAGCAGTACCTTTACTAGCTAGACCACAGTGCCAACCTTCAATGTTTATTGTGGAAATGAAGAAAAAACATATTAGTCTTTTGGGGTCTGGTTTATTTTATTAGCATAATGATGTCTAGCTGCATGGGCTTTATTGCAAATGTCAGGATTTCATTATTTTTTAAAAAATCTGAGTAGTATTCCATAATTTGTACATACCACTTTTTTATCTTTAAAGTTGTTTGTTTTATTTGAAATGAGGAGAGAGAGAGAGAGAGGGAGAGAGAGAGAAAAGAGAATGTCTCGATGTCTCCAAATAGCTGGGTCTGGGTGAAACTGAAACCAAGGGTTAGGAAGTCCATCAGAGTCTCCCACATTGGTGAAAGGGAAGTAAGTACTTGAAGCATCTTCTGCTACCTGCAGTGGTACACATTAGCAGGAACTTGGATCAGAAGCACATACAGAGTGGCTGGCGCTGTGGTGCAGTGGGTTAATGCCCTGGCCTGAAGCACCTGCTTCCCATATGGGCGCCGGTTCCAGACCCGGCTGCTCCACTTCTGATCAAGCTCTCTACTATGGCCTGGGAAAGCAGTGGAAGATGGCCCAAGTCCTTGGGCCCCTGAACCCTCATGGGAGACAAGGAGGAATCTCCTGACTCCTGGCTTCAGATCAGAGCAGCTCCAGCCGTTGCGGCCATCTGGGGAGTGAACCAGCGGATGGAGGATCTCTCTCTGTCTCTTCCTCTCTCTGTAACTCTGTCTTTTAAATAAATAAAATAAATCTTTTTTTAAAAAAAGAAGCAGATACAGAGGTGGGATTCTATTCCAGGAACTCAGATGTGGAATGCAGTATCACAAGCAGTGGCTTAAACAACTGTGCCACAGTGTCTGTGCCTGAAGCACTTTTTAAATTCACTACCCATAAACAGTCTTTTATTGTGGGCTGAGCTTTTCAGATACATATATATAAAGTACATATATTTTCATACACATGCATATGAAATAAATGTATTTTAAATGTATTCATGAAAATATATTGACACATGTGCGCATATATGTATAAATATGTGATTTTATATACATATACAAATTTTCATTTTCAATTATTCATTTCTTCCATGCTTTCTCTCTCTCAAATATTTTCTTTCTTATGGAAGCAATGAAAAATACCATTTAAGTAAAAAATTCTTCCCATTTACTATTTGGAATTATAAAATTCTTAGAGCAATATGTCTTTGTAGTTTACTGACTTTGTGCTTCTCTTTCCTGAATGCTGAATTTTTCTGGGTATGACCCTCTTTTGACAGCCCATCAGATAAACCATCAAAGGAATCTCATAGATGTCATGAAAGAGCTTTCTCTTTCATTACCAAATTTAAACTTCACAATTTCAGGCTTATTTATAAATAGTAGAGAGCAGTAGCTGAAATCAATAAACCCCTCCATCAAGCTATGAAATAACAGCACATCCTCAGACAGATGTAATGGAGTTGGGAAGGGTCACTCTAGGGCAGCAAGAATGATGAAATGGATGAAGTGGCTTTCATAGGAGTTTAAACTACATCATCTGATAATAATGTGACTTAGGTATAAGTTTTTCTGGAGCCAAAAGTCTATGCAAAGTTAAGAGTTTTCAAGAGTACAACACTTTCTCTGAATTGTTTAATGTCAGAATTTTAATTGATGTTTCAACCATTAAGATATACGTCTTGAAAATACATTATTAAAAGTGCCTCTTAACTTACAACTTGTGTAGTTATTACTATCTCAAGGGGATCTAGCTATAGGAAATATTGATGGGAACACATTAAATTTTGGCTGAGCTTTCTTTAACTATGTAATATAAGAATCTGCCATCTTGATAGAATATTGTGGACCATTCAGATTGTTTCCATGATATGCAATACACATTCAAAATGTAGTTTGTGGAAACTGGTAGGGAAAGAATTTGAGAATACTGTGTGACATTGGTGGGCTATACTCTGACAGACAAAAACACATTGACTAGCGATTGTATTGAGTCAATGTCAAAATCATTACTTTAAAAATTTTGTTTATATTTCACTTATTTCCTTCAATTTCAGATGTTGACTACCAATAAATTTTATCTGGAGAAAATCAGAGTTGCTTCAAATGAAGGAATCCTATCCTGGCATTTTTGCTTCTGCAGATTGTGGGAGCTGTAACTTTATGAAGTGTCATGAGTGAACTGTGAAGAGAGAATAAAAGAACTAAGATGAACTGTTATAGAGTGTTTTACCCACGGAATTTTGAGTGTTTGGTAAATCTAGTTATCATTTGGTGAAACCAGATGGACTATGTTTTAAAATAAATCAGATCCTAGATTGTATCCATTTATACTTCACTGACAATTTCAAGTCCATTTTAGGAAGGATGAAAGAAGAAATGTAATGAGGTACTCAAATGGCAATTGCAAATTATTTCTGAAATATAATGTTCATATCCAAACAAAATATTATTGGACTCAGCTACAATATTTTGTAAGTCTAATTTTTTTGTGGTCTGTGCATTCATGTGTTCCTATCTGAAGGCAACTGATGTTCACATTGTGCACTTCACAAGTTCGTTTTATGAATATACAAGACACTGTATTTATTTAGTTTGTAGGGTTTTTGTATAATAATTTAAAGACATATTTTTATCTAAAGGCGATTTTTCAAACAATCTTAAACATTTTTCTATTTTACTCATTCTCTGAACTATAAGGAAAATTAGTGTATATTTTTATCCCTTTTCTTTAGTAATCAATTATTGTTCATAGTATTGACATTTGGTATTAAGGTAATTATTTATGCTCACATCAGGAAAAAAAACTGCTACAGTTTAGTGCAACACAGGTTCACTTCCCACACACACAGAGATTGATGGGGTTTGCAAAACCTCTTTCCATCTGGTAGGGGCACCATCTGGAATCTGTGGCCTCCAAGGACTGTATCTAGTGAAAGAGAAAGATGGAAGACACTAGCTCTTAAGAGCCTCAGCCCAGAAGTGACACCTGCTACTTCTATTCATTGTCTTTTCTGCTTAAAACTCTCAAAAGTAGCTGTAAGGGGGCTGGGAAATTAGAGGGGAGCAGGTAACAGCACAAACTATCTTTGCAACAGATTTACATTACTGATGACTTACAACCTTACTGTATTGGCTTTATTTTCTTGATGTTTATTTATTTACTTATTTGAAAAAGAGAGAGAGAGAGAATCTCCTTTTGCTGGTTCATTCCCCAAATCTTTACAATAGGCAGGACTGGGCCAAGTCAAAGCCAATAGCCAAGAACTCCATGCATGTCTAGCAGTGACCCAGTTACTCAGGTTATCCCTTGCTTATCCCAGCTCCAGGAGGCTGGAGTCAGGAGCCGAAGCTGGATATTAAACCTGAGTTCTCTAGTGTGACCCATTTATCTTCACCAGCTTCTTAACTGTTAGGTTTAAATGCCCACATATGGTGTCTTTGTAAATTTGTGTTTGTTGAGTACATAAGTAACACAACTGATCTCCATACATTGCTGTAGTATTTAGTAAATTTTTCTAATGATTTATTTTCTTTTTTAATATATAAATATGCAATAATATTTGTAATAATGTCACCTTAATTTTATTTCTTCCTAGTATCCATTTTTTTAAATCTCTTTTCTTACATAGCTGGATTGGTTGGCAGTTACAGTAAAACTATCATCTCCACTTTTACATAGAAAAAAATCAATATTTCTCTTTTAAATCTGTCTAATCATAAGAAGAAACAGAACAAAGTATTTTAAAGGACTTTTAAGAGTTTGCAAATGTATGAGTATACCATAAGGAGTGAAAGCAACAGTTCTGTTTCCTAGGACTTAGAGAATTGTAACCAGACCTAGGTCTCATGAAGCCATGAAGGAAACTGCTTTCTGAATTCAGGGTGATAGACCTAAGTTACAAGTAACCATCACTTTTGACAGGTGACCCTCAGGATCCCATAAAGTTGGGATAGGAAAGAGGCAATTGTGGCATTAGGAATAAATTCTGTGAGTGTTTTGACTTCTTGATAGGAAATTTACTAGTGCTTTCTGGTCAAACTTTTCCTTGGTCTTTCATATTTCAATTTTTCAGATGAAAGATACTGTTTGTATCTAATTTTATGGCTTAGTGGATCAGATTATACCTCTTTGGAATACTCACTGGTGTCCCTCTATCAAATATTCCATTCTTCTAAGAGACTAGTAACAAGCTGGGGGCTCCTTGATAAGAAAGAAAGTTTGGCATAGAAGTGTGTATGCCACAAATTATTATGTTCTTAAAACTGTATATATATATGAAATACATGGAATTTGGTCTCTTTATATAAATAAATAAATTTATATTTAAAAATAATCCAAAATTTTTATAGTTTGTTATGGAATTTCATTTTTGAAGCTTAACATAGGGTGACATAGAACATCTTTGTGTGGTACATATCTGAAAATATTGGGTCTATTACACATTTCATATTTGGAGAGATATCTAGCACTGAAGGTAGGTAAGGGAGATTTGGGTTTCTCATTTGCTCTCAAAACACCTTTTAAAATAGGTAGTCTTACAGGTTTTTCCAAATGTGATAAATTTTGCCATCAAAATCCTAAACCAGCCTCCTTTTTCATGGTGGGCAGTGCAAAATTCATCAACTTGTCTCTCAATTTAAAGGTAACATTGCAACACGCTACAAAACACTGAAGCCTTGGCAACTTAATTAATCTGTCCAGCTGCTGCAGTTTCCTGGGGATTATCTTGTATCCTCTGTCAGACATGTATTTTAGTAGAGCCTTTAGAGTGTTCCTACTTCCTTCTCTGTAGGAGTTAGGTAACCTCATAAGCAAAATGGATTTATATTCTGAGATATGTATTGGTAATCAACTTCTCTTCAGAATGTGTTGTAATGGAAAGCAGACCTGAATTCCTCTTGCTGAGCATATATGAAGGCACACTTTTGTCCTTACTACAGGAAAGCAAATTATTTCTCATTATTGTTCCCACTAGTGATAAGAGAATAAACCAGAACTTTAACTAGATTCCTGGTTCCACAGTTGATTGGATTTTCTGTGACAAGTGTAACAGTTCCTTAACATGAGGTTAAGGTAGTGTCACAAAATGAAGGGGTTTCAGTAATCTATAGAATTTTTCCCATAACCCACCTGATTCTTCAGTAACAAAATAGTCAAGTTGATTAGGTACTTAGTAATATTGACTAAGTACTGTGATTTTTCAAGAATTGAATGATAGTACCAAATTCTGCAATCTACTCCATGGATATAGAATTGTACCTATTATCTAGATTGAGGGGGATGATACTTTAAGTTCTGTTTTTCCATCCTATCATATGTGGTGTCAGGAAATTGATGCAGGGATTCTGCCAGTCACAAAGAACATTTCTTCATTTATATCCTCTGTAACTGGAAAGTAGACCACCAGATAAATTTCTGCATCCAGAAATAGAGAGGAAGACAGACTCTCCATGAAAACATGAACTCAGTAAGTCCTCTTGTAGTGGACATTGAGTGGACTAGTTAGTTCAACACTGGAGTAACTGGGTTTGATTTCCAACTACAGCTTCCAACTCCAGCCTCTTGTCAATACAGACCCAAGGGGTAAGTGGTGATGTCTCAAAAGTATCTGAATTCTTGCCACCTATATTGTGCACCCAGATTGTGTTCCAGCTTTAGCCATGGCCCAGCCCCAGACACTGCAAATAATGGGAGAGTGAACCACTACATGGGACAACATCTCTCTCTCTCTCTCCCTCTCTCTCTCTCACACACACACCCTCACACTCCCTATCTCTCTCTCTCTCCATCTGTCTCTTTGACTCTCAAATAAATACATTAAATTCCTTGCATTAATGAGACATGAGGAAATATTCATGTCTTTTTTTATATTAAGCCTTTTGCTTTGAAATAATTGTAGAGCCCGTTATAAATCAGGACTCTCCAGAGAAGCCAAGACAGTTGGAGATACAGATTAGAGATAGACAGAAATAGATGGTTAGAGAGAGAGAGAAGAAGAAGAAGACGACGACGAAGACAGATTGGTAGGAAAAGATCTTGTGAGACTGGCTCACTTAATTAGGCAAGGAGTCTGATTATCAGCCTGGAGGCCCAAGAAAGCTGAAATTTAGATCCATTGAATCCTGGAGGATTGAGAACTTGGAGAGCAATTCTGCATTTTGTCATTTTGGCCACTTAAGTATATTTTTCTTTAGCTTAGTAGTAACCAAATGTTTTGATTGAGTTTCACTAAATACCTGGATAAAAGAAAAAAAAATCATCTCCCAAATGTAGCATATTGGCTCTGTATGCAAGACACACTATTTTACTGCTCAGCTGTCAATTAATTGTTTCATTGAACCTGAAGTTTCTATCAAGTCTTTTCTATGCACGCAGCTGTCCCTAGGCATGCAGGTGAGCTTCCCAATTCCTTGATCATGGATTTTTTTATAAAACCTTTAATCACCCTATATCATCATTCCTAATCTCATCGTCCCTGTATTTGCGCGCGCATGTGTGCGCATGTATGCATTTTTGTCTTGATATTGTCTCTTTCTCCATTGATCCAGCTAATGGCAGCTCCACGAGTGCTTTAAGTTGTACAAAACTAATATAAGCCTTTGTGCAATTCCGTAAGGAAGTATCCAGATAAGTAGAAGCAGAGCAACATAATTTTTTTTAAATAAGCTCTGTTTTGTGAATTCTGCTTTTCACCGCCTATGCTGGGCATGAGGCTGCTCTCTTCACTGCTGCTGCCCATCTTGGTAGAGGAAGATGATAGGCAAACATTTTATTAAAAGGCAAAGAGCTCTGACAGCAGTGCATCCATTTCTTTACTCTTTAACCTTTCTGGGGGTTGTTTTCATTTCTGAGTGGATGCTATAGTCTGCAAAAGTTTATTCGGAGGCTTTTTGCTCACTAGGTTGTCTTTGTGAAGAAACAGTCTTGAGATTCCTAGCTCTGCCTTTTTTTGCAATATTGTTCCAATGATCACTTTTAGTTCTTGACTTCTGCATAGTCCAGTGAGCATTGTGATGCTCAGAAAACACTGCCATTCCTTTTGTTTTCTACCACATTGACATTTTTTCATTTTTACCAATTCCAATTCATGCAGGCACCGTTACTATTTACATTAGGAAGTAAAATAAAAGATCATTACAATGGAAAACCATATTTTTAGCTCAGCTTGCAGGGAATAATTGTAATAAGGATCAGATAAGCAGAATCTATAATTCAAAATAAGATAAAGTGAAAATAAAATGGTCTGGTGATTTCATCAGCAAAATACAATTCAAAGATTGCATTATACATTGCACTTTGCCTGTAGTAAATTTAGTGTTCCCTGTACTCAGGTCTTGAATATTTTGTCAACTGATATCAAATTTCCCCAAGGTTATCTTCATGTTAGAAAATGCATTGGAAATCAGTGCTGATTTTTCTTTGGAGTATTATACTTATGGAGAAATTACATGACCTACAAAATCAAAACCAATTTCACTTGCAATGTTGTTACTTCTGATAGGATAAAGAAATTAAAGGAAATTGTTAAAAGGAGGCTTATTTATTTGACTTCAATTATTCGTCCTTCTAATAAATCTTATTCATAGTTTTTGCTAACAGTCCTTTCATGAATGCTATGTAGTCAAACTTCAGAGAATTTAAAAGAATTTTAAATTCAAATTATTTTATAAAATGTAAAAGTACATAGTATGCAATTATATAGTATTTTCATAATTATAAATCAAAATTAAAATTTACTTTATTAGTGCTGTCTTTTTTTTTAAATGAAAGTGATGGATGTTACTAATGTTTTCAAGGATAAATATTTTTATCTGACTACATCCTACGGTTACCAAAATGCTATTCTAAATTTACATTGCCTCATTATTTTGTCAATTTCAATTAAAAATAAGTGTATAATTTCTTGCAACTGTAATAATATGGGAACAGAATTTTATAGTAAATTTTACCAATAATTTTGTTCCTGAAATGTGATTCATTAATGTTACCATATATTTGATATTATTTTTTTCATGAGCATTCTTTGTGAAATAAGAAAGATAAAGAGCTTTGAATGGTGATAATGATCTTAATTTTTTCTCTTGATAGCTTAAGAGAGGACTGTTATCTCACAATCCTGATTATCAAGTTACAAAGTCATCTAAATAAATACTAAATGAATACATAGAGATTTCCTCTCAATTTCTATAAGCTATTGTATATATTCCTTACCATAGTAGTTAGCCATCAAGCTACTGCAGCACAGCCAAGGAATAAGCAAGACCCATTTCCTCCCTCTGTATCACTCCAATTTCTTCAATTTCTGTTGCAGTTTTCGTGCCAGAGTTTTGAGAAATACTCTACTATCTATCAGCCCTGAAAAAATCATCTTCTGTATTTCAGTACTGTGTTCAGTAGTAATTTAATTTTTATCAGTATTATTTTCATGTTTATTGAGATCTATAGCTAATTTTAAACATAGAAAATGGATTTTGTTGAGATTAATTTCAATAATATGCATGCATTTATACTTACGTTTTATTCTGAGGCCTTCTCCTATAGGAAGTTTATTTAAGATATAATTGAACCATAGGTGGCATTTTGGCTAATATGCTAAGCCAGCACTTGCAAAGCCTGCATCCCATATCAGAATGTCTGGTTTGTGTCATGGCTGGTCCATGTTTCTGATCCAGCTTCTTTCTAATACCTCTTCCTTCTAATGCAGTAGATGATTGCCCAGATGCTTAGGTTCCTGCCCCCCAAGTCGGAGACTCAGATGGAAATCCTAGTTCCTGATTTTGGCCTGATCCAGACCTAACTGTCACTAGCATTTACAGAATGATCTCATAGTGAAAGATCTCTCTGCCTCTGTCCCATCCTCTCACTCTATGAATGATATTCAGTCTCTCAAATTAAATAAATGAATAAATACATTTATGAGAAAAGTAACTAGACTATAGGGACCATTTAGTTTAGCAGTTGAGACAATGGTTAAGACACAGCTATGTTCCACACCAGAGTGCCGGGGGTTTCCAGCTTGGCTCTGGCTTCTGATTCCAGCTTCCTGTTAATGTACCCTCTGGGATGCAGCGCTGATGAGTCATGTAAATGCATTCCTGCCACCCACGTGGGAGACTGAGATTGAATTCCTGGCTCCTGACTTTGGCCTGCCCCCTGTCCCAGCCATTATAGACATTTGGGGATTGGGCCAGAGTAAGGTTTCTCCTCTCCTCTCCTCTCCTCTCCTCTCCTCTCCTCTCCTCTCCTCTCCTTTCCTCTCCTCTCTCCTTTCCTCTCCCCTGTTTCTTTCTCTACCCTTTCTTTTCCTTCCTTCCTTCCTTCCTTCCTTCCTTCCTTCCTTCCTTCCTTCCTTCCTTCCTTCCTTTTCTTTCTTCTTTCCATTCTCATTCACCCCTCTTATTGCTCAGAAATAAGCACATAAATAAATATTTTTTAATTTTGGCTTTGACTGCCTGTACTTCTGGGGTATTTTCCAAGAAGTCTTTGCCAGTACCTATATCTTGCAGAGTTCCCCAATGCTCTCTAATAATTTGATGGTTTCGGGTCGTAGATTTAAGTCTTTACATTTGGGATTGCATCAAATTGAGAAGTTTCTGTACTGCAAAAGAAACAGGAAAGTGAAGAGGCAACCAACAGAATGGGAAAAAATATTTGCAAACTATGCAACAGATAAAGGGTTGATTACCAGAATCTACAAAGAAATCAAGAAACTCTACAGCATCAAAACAAACAACCCACTTAAGAGATGGGCCAAGGACCTCAATAGACATTTTTCAAAAGAGGAAATCCAAATGGCCAACAGACACATGGAAACATGTTCAAGATCACTAGCAATCAGGGAAATGCAAATCAAAACCACAATGAGGTTTCACCTCACCCCAGTTAGAATGTCTCACCTTCAGAAATCTACCAACAATAGATGCTGGAGAGGATGTGGGGAAAAAGGGACACTAACCCACTGTTGGTGGGAATGCAAACTGGTTAAGCCACTATGGAAGTCAGTCTGGAGCTTCCTCAGAAACCTGAATATAACGCTACCATACAACCCAGCCATCCCACTGCTTGGAATTTACCCAAATGAAATGAAATTGGCAAAGAAACAAGCTGTCTGCACATTAATGTTTATTGCAGCTCAATTCACAATAGCTAAGACCTGGAACCAACCCAAATGCCCATCAACAATAGACTGGATAAAGAAATTATGAGACATGTCCTCTATAGAATACTATACAGCAGTCAAAAAAAACGAAACCTGGTCATTTGCAACAAGATGGAGGAATCTGGAAAACATTATGCTGTGTGAATTAAGCCAGTTCCAAAGGGACAAATATCATATGTTCTCCCTGATCGGTGAAAACTAACTGAGCACCAAAGGGGAAACTTGTTGAAGTGAAATGGACACTATGAGAAACAGTGACTTGATCAGCTCTTGTGCTGACTGTTGATGTACAATGTAAAACTTTATCCATTTTAGTATTTTCTCTTTGTTTTGTTCTAGTACTATTGGTTGAACTCTGTGATTAACACACAATTATTCTTAGGTGTTTAAATTTAACTGAAAAGTAATCCCTGTTAAATATAAGAGTGGGAATAAGAGAGGGAGGAGATGTACAATTTGGGACATGCTCAATCGGAATTGCCCCAAATGGTGGAGTTAGAGTCATGCCAGGGGATCCCAATACAATCCCATCAAGGTGGCATGTACCAATGCCATCTCACTAGTCCAAGTGATCAATTTGAGTTCACAATTGATCACACTGATAGGTCTAAGAGTCAAAAGGATCACACAAACAAGTCTAGTGTCTGCTAATACTAACTGATAGAATCAAAAAGGGAGAGAATGATCCATCATGGGAAGCGGGATACACAGTAGACTCATAGAATGGCAGATGTCCTGAATAGCACTCTGGCCTCAGAATCAGCCCTTAATGCATTCGGATATGGCTGAAGAGCCCATGAGAGTATTTTAGGCATGGAAAGCCAAGACACCCTGGGAAAAAAAAAAAAGACCTAAATGTAAGATCACTGCAAGTGAAATCCCAGTGGAAAGAACAGGGCCATCAAAGAAGGAGGTACCTTTCTCTGAAGGGAGGAGAGAAATTCCACTTTGACTATGACCCTGTCAGAATAAGATCAAAGTCGGCGAACTCAAAAGGCTTCCATATCCTTGGCAGCTCATGACTAGAGCCTAGGCAGATTACTGACGCCATAAACAAGAGTGTCAAATTGTTAAGTCAACAACAGGAGTCACTGTGTACTTTCTTCTCATGTGGGATCTGTCCTTAGTGTGTTGTCCAATGTTTAGTAATGCTATAACTAGTACTGAAACAGTATTTTGCACTTTGTGTTTCTGTGTGGGTGCAAACTGATGAAATCCTTACTTAATATATACTGAATTGATCTTCTGTATATAAATATAATTGAAAATGAATCTTGATGTGAATGGAATGGGAGAGGGAGTGGGAGATGGGAGGGGTGTGAGTTGGAGGGAAATTATGGGGGGGGAAGCCATTGTAATCCATTAACTGTACTTTGAAAATTTTTATTTACTAAATAAAAATTAAAAATAAATAAATAAATAAATATTTTTTAAAATAATGGCATAACCATTTGCAAATTTGAGAGAATTAAATATGATAAGGATAAAGAGAAAACAGCTTTATCAAAAACAAAGATTAAAAATAAAATTTAATTGAGAGAGAAGAAAAATAACCTGAACACCAGTTCGAAATACTGTGTTGGTTTACATATTACGGTCAGCTGATTGGCTGTTGGGTAACAAACAGCCCCTCTAATCTTGTCTTTCCTTAGTGGAGTGAATATGGAAATCAATAAAGGAATCCCAATTGGTGTGAACACTCATCTCGGATTGTTAGATGTCTAACAGTCTATACTTTTTGATATTACAAATTTGTTCCCAGTAATGTTTACACCTTCATGTAATATTACACACTCTCCTCTCATTAAGATTGTCTTCCAGATGAAGTTTGATGCTTTAATTATTTTTCAGCAAATTTTCACTGCTTCTTGAATTCACTGTAGGCTAAGGTATACTTCTATTTCCAATTGTGAAATTGAGAATTGAGTGGCATTAATCAATAACATTTTCTCTGAGACTTAAAGTTTATTTCATGAAGAGGAGGGAAAGAAAGAGACTGGAGTCATGAATTTGGAATTACTCAATGTGTTAGCTATTTATCACTATAATTAAACACTTGAGATAGTCTAACTTTATATAGGAAACAGATGTATTGTGCCTTGCAATTCTCGAGGTTCACCATTGAAGAATGGGTGGATTCATTGGTTCAGCCTCTGGTGACGATCTTTTTCATGGCACAATCAGAAGGAAGCACAGAACATCATGTGACAAGAAACACAGCGGGGCCGGCGCTGTGGCGCAGCGGGTTAATGACCTGGCCTGAAGCACCTGCATAACATATGGGCGCCAGTTCTAGTCCCAGCTGCTCCACTTCCGATCCAGCTGTCTGCTACAGCCTGGGATAGCAGTAGAAGATGACCCAAGTCCTTGGTCCCCTGCCTGGATCCTGGCTTCGAATCTGTGCAGTTCCGGCCATTGCGGCCAACTGGGGAGTGAACCATCAGATAGAAGAGCTCTCTCTCTCCATCTCCTCTCTCTTTGTAACTCTGACTCTCAAGTAAAAAATAAATAAATCATAAAAAAAAGAGACACAGCATACATCTGTCTATATTTGTGTGATCCCTGATAAATTCACCTGTATTCAATCATGAGTACTCTCTCCTAGTTATCTGATCCAAATTAATTACTTTTCAAAGGTCTTATGTTTAAATATCATGCTTGGATAGTTTCCACTCTCTTAGTACAATTTTTTATACTTTGTGGACCACCTCTTGAATTCAGGGGGAAATATTTAAACCATAGTACTTAATATCTTAGGTTAGGGTTTATTTTTTTTAACTTTTATTTAATGAATATAAAAGAAGAACTTAACACTGGAGTTTTGTTCACATAACTTAAGGTCGGAGTGTTGCCAAGAGAAAATTATTGAGAAAAATAATGTAAGATAAGGACAAAGAAAAAAATAGGAGAGAAGCAAGTGTGTGCTTCCACTTAGTGTCTAGTTCCAGCTGGATAATATGGAATGCATTGAAGCATGAATTATACATTGAAGAGATCACACATTGAAACAAAACCTCAAGACATTTAGACCTGTATGCTAGGCAATCCCAACCACCACTGAGAATTAAGTATAACAGCTTCTCATTTGCACAGTGAAACACTATTAATTCATGTTAAAGACATCAATGTCATAACTTCTGTTTTAAGATTGTTTTTTAATTTATATAGTGGAATAATAAAAAGTATATATTTGTGTTGCAGAGCAAGACGTTTTGAAATGTGTATATATTGTAAAAAGGCCAAATCATGCTAAGCAACATATTCATCATTTGACATATTTATTTTTATGGTAAGACTATGTACAACATATATTTTAGCAATTTTCTAGTGTACAATACATTAACTATAGTTGCAATATTGCACAAGAAATTTTTACCTTATCCCTAATTTGTGTTCTTCGAGTGACATTTGCATGGACTCTGAAAATCCCAATTCTAATTTCTGATTCTGTGAGTTTGTCTTTCTTAGATTCCACATGTAAGTGAGGCCGAGCAGTAATTGTCTTTCTGTGCCTAGCTTATTACATATAATTAGACCCTGATTTGAAGCAAATCTATGAAATACCAGAAAGAGAATTAAAAGTAATCATTGTAAGGAAATTAAATACAATGCAAGAGCACACAGACAGCCAGCTCAAAGAAATGAGAAATCAATGGGTAAAATGAGCGAAAAATTTATTAATGGGATAGAAATTAGTAGAAGAACCAAATAAAAATTTTGGAGATGAAAAATTCAATCAGTGAAATTAAAAAAATATGCTTGAGAATTTCAACAATAGCTTGGACTAAGTGGAAGAAATAATTTCTGGAGGAAATTCTGGAAGATAAAACCTTTGAAATAACCCAATTAGACAAAAGCAAAGATTGAGGAATGCCTATGTGGAGTACTGGGTACTTTTCTGACCAAATACTCATAGGGATCCCAGGAGGAAAAAAGAAGGAAAAAGGCATTGAGAATTTGTGAAATGAAATAATAGTTGAAAATTTTCCAGGTCTTGAAAGAGACATGGATGTCCAGATGCAGGAAGTTCAAAGGACTCCAAACATACTCAACCAAAAAGATCTTCTCCAGTGTTAAGGACAGGAGAGAATTCTAAATACGGCAATAGAAAAGTATCAAGTTAAATGTACAGGAAAAAAATTAGACTTCTTAGCTGAGACCTTACAGGCCAGAAGGGAACTTCCAACTATGAATATTATATCCAGGGGTCAGCATTATGGCATAATGTGTTATGCCACTGCCTGCAATGCTGGAATCCCATATGGGCAGCAGTTTGAGTTTGAGTCCTGGTTTGTCCATTTCCTGCCCAGCTCCTTTCAAATGTCCATGGGAAAAACAGCAGAAGTTGGTCCAATACCTGGGCCCCTGCACGTGGGAGACTCGGATGAAGCTCCTGGCTCCTGACTTCAGCCTGACCAAGCCCCAGTGGTTGCAGCCATGTGGGGAGTGAACCAGCAGTGAAAGCTATATATATATATATATATATATGTGTGTGTGTGTGTGTGTATAACTCTGTCAAATCAATAAAGTAAATATTAAAAAATATTCAGGGCTGGCGCCATGACTCACTTGTTAATCCTCCGCCTGTGGCGCCAGCATCTCATATGGGCACAGGGTTCTAGTCCCGGTTGGGGTGCAGGGTTCTAGTCCCGATTGCTCCTCTTCTGGTCCAGCTCTCTGCTGTGGCCCGGGAGGGCAGTGGAGGATGGCCCAAGTGCTTGGGCCCCTGCACCTGCATGGGAGATCAGGAGGAGGCACCTGGCTCCTGGCCATAGTGGCCATTTGGGGAGTGAACCAATGAATGGAAGACCTTTCTCTCTGTCTCTCCCTCTCACTGTCTATATCTCTACCTGTCAAATAAAAACAAAAATTCCAGCAATACTATCTTTTAGAAGTAAAGAAGAAATAAAGTATTTCGAAGATAAGCAAACACTGAAATTATTCACTACCATCAGACCAGCCTTACAAGAAAAGGAAGCCCTATGTTAGAAGAATGTATTATGAATACATATATAACCAACAAATTCACTAGTAGAGCAAATGTAATCAGTAACCAATTAGCAAAATGACAGTTGTTGTTTCTTATTATTTCTTACCTATCAATACTATCTTTGAATGTAAATGGATTAAGTTTCCTAGCCAAAAGATTTAGGTTGGTTGGATGGATAAAAAAAACAGATCTCATCACAGGATACATACAAGAAAATTGTTTCATAAATAAAGATACACATACACAGAAAGTGAAAGAATGGAAAAAGATATACAAAGAAAATGGAAACTAAAAATTAGCAGGAGTAGCTATACTAAGAACAGACTTTAAATCAAAATCTTTATAAAGAGACAAAGAAAGATGATATATATTGATAAAATGATATATACTGATAAAGGATCTTCCTCAGCACAAGGACAAAAATAAATCTAAACATAATCAAGACAACAACACTCAACTACACCTAAAGGGAGTGATAGACTATACAACAGTAATAGAGGGTGACTTCAACATTCCACTCTCATCAATGTACAGATGATGCAGACAGAAAATCAACAAAAATACATCAGAGTTGAACCCTTCTATTGAGAAGATGGATTCTTCTCATTAGCACATGCAGCATGTTCCAGAATAGACCATGCATTGGGCCACAAACAAAGTATCAGTAAATTTAAAAAACTGAAATCACACCATGTGTCTTCTCAGATCACAAGGAGTAAAACAAGAAATTAACAGGAAGAACAACAGAATATTCACAAATACATGAAAATTAAACAACATGCTACTGAATGACCAAAGATGCATTGAAGAAATGAAAAAGGAATGCCACAGGTTTCTTAGGGTCAATGAAAATGAAAATACAACATATCAAAATCTGTGAGATTCAACAAAAGTAGTATTAAGAGGGAAGTTCATAGCATTAAGCCCTTATTTTAAAAAGAGAAATGTCTCTCAAAAAATTACCTAATGATGCATCTCAAGAATTTAGAAAAATGAGAACACACAAACCCCAAAACGGAAGTAAGAAATAATAAGGATCAGAACAAAAATAAATGTAACTTAATCTATCTCTCTATATACATATATATACACACACAAATTTCTGAAAGATCAACAAAAACTAAAGCTTATTATAATCAAAATAGATAAAATTATAACCAGAATAACACAAAATTCAAAGAAATAATCTCAAATAAATGCAATTAGAGATGATAAATGACATGTTACAATAAACTGAAATATAGAGGATAATAAGAAATATTATGAAGGAATATACTCTAACAATATGAATAATTTCAAATAAATAGATACATTTCTGGATAAATATACCCTGCCAAGATTAAATCCTTTCTTTTCTTTTCATTAATTTTTGCAGATATATTAATCCACTCTATAATCACATGCTTAATTCACCATTAACCATACTGTTGTATCTGAGTGAGTGCAAACAAAGGAGCTCCACACACAGATAAAATTTGATGGTCCTTTATTGCTGGTGGTGGGGAGTGGGCTCATGCCCTAAAGAACTCTCACCCCTGAAGCCCAAAGCAACAGGGTTTATAAAGGCAAAAACCACAAAATCGGGAGGGGAATTCATGGTTGCTAGGAACAGGGGGGAATACATGGTTACCGGGATGAAACTGACCTAAAACCTATGCAAAACTAGTATCAATTATAATCTTGACAATACCAGTTGCAATCTTAACAATTCCAATTATAATCTTGACATTAATCCAAGTATTGGTTTTAATAATATGTAGGACATAGACAAATTACATTTTATCATTAACCCAGGTGCAGCCTATCCACTTCCAAGCTTGAGCGAGCATGATAGGAGTTTCTATGCTCTGCCAAATGTGATGTAGTGGACTGCTATTGCTCAACTGTTTTAGATCATAGTTTCAGACCAGAGTCTCATGGTGTGGGGGGGACACGTTCCCAGAATGGAATCTCAAGTGCTCCAAAATGGAGTCCCTACTTTCAAGGTGTTACTTCAATATTACTCAACAAGTAACAAGTAAGTAGACCACAGTTTCACAAAGCTAAAAAATTTTAGCAAAGGCTAAAAATGGCAGTCATATCACAAGATGTTTACTTCATTTCTGTAATTTTTTTGTATTCTATATTAACCGCACATATCAGAGAAAACATCTGATATTTGTCATTTTTCAAACTGTCTTATTTCAATAAGCATAATGGTTTCCAGTTGCATCCATTTTGTTGCAAAACAGGATTTCTTTCTTTTAAAAAGTATATACTATGGAAGATCAGTTTAGCATACATTAAGTAAAGATTTCAACAGTTTGCTCCCACACAGAAACATAAAGTGAAAAATACTGTTTGAGTACTGGTTATAGCATTAAATCTCAATGTACAGCACACTAAGGACAAAGATCCTACATGAGGAGTAAATGCACAGTGACTCCTATTGTTGACTTAACAACTTCTGTATATAAAGAGAATCGAAAATGAATCTTGATGTGAATGGAAGGGGAGAGGGAGTGGGAAAGGGGAGGGTTGCAGGTGGGAGGGACATTATGGGGGGGAAGCCATTGTAATCCATAAGGTGTACTTTGGAAATTTATATTCATTAAATAAAAGTTAAAAAAAAAGGGATACAGAAAAAATAAAAAGTATATACTATGGGCCAGTGCAGTGGCTCACTAGGCTAATCTTCCACCTGCAGCACCAGTATTCAGGGTTCTAGTCCTGGTTGGGGTGCCGAATTGTGTTCTGGTTGCTCCTCTTCCAGTCCAGATCTCTGCTGTGGCCCATGAAGGCAGTGGAGGATGGCCCAAGTGCTTGGGCTCTGCACCTGCATGGGAGACCAGGAGGAAGCACCTGGCTCCTGGCTTCGGATCAGCGCAGCGCACTGGCCGTAGAGGCCATTTTGGGGGTGAACCAATGGAAAGAAGACCTTTCTCTCTGTCTCTGTCTCTCTCTCTCACTGTCTAACTCTGCCTGTCAAAAAAAATTATATACTATGGAATACTACTCAACATAAAATTTAAAAATACTTCTTTAATTCATATCAATTATATAGTGGAAGAAAAGTTAACACAGCTGAGGAAAGAATTAGTGAAATAGAAAGAGTATTACAAGTGACTCTTCAAAGTTCACAAGTGCATCGTTGAAGCATCCTCAAATAAACCATGTTTTGATAATGCACTACCGAAGAAGGAAAATAATAACTAATGTTGCATTCAAAATGAACAAGTGACTACATCTGGGTATGTAAAGACTTAAAAATCAAAGAACTTAATAATTTAAAAACTGACATAATTATAAAATATATTCAGAAAAAATAATCAAATATGAATATCTTCTAAATATTTATAGTATTTGAGTCAGAAGGTTTTTGTTAAATATACACACACTTACATAATCAGCATCAGACCAAGATAACTGTTCTTCCAAAGAAACATGAAGCATAAAGTTATTTAATGACAGCTAAAATTCTAGGGATATCGCTGAAGATTTTAACACAAAAATATATTACACATAAAATATAAGAACGTTTTTATTAATTTTAACATTTGTCACATTATATATATATATGTACATATATTTTATAACCATTTGTAAACTGAACATATTCAGATACACAACATCAATAGCTAAATATTTTAACTTGGGCTGTGACATTATACTATGGATTTCAGTTTCAGTTTTCATAGTTTACTCATTATATTATATAGAATTACTGAGCATATTTTTAAAAGTGAGGATTTTCTGCAATTTTTACACAAACCTACATCATAGAAAAACTGACCTCCTTTTCACACAACAAAATAAGTCAACCTAGAAACTCTCCAAATGCACACAACAGCCAGAGTTTGACAAGGCCAAAGCCAGAGAACAAGGTCTCCCGGGTGTCTGGCAGAGACTTAGGTACTTGAGCTATCACCTGCTGCCTCCCAGGATGTGTGTTAACAGGAAACTGGAATTGGTAGCTAAGCAGGAAATCAAATTCAGGGACCCTGACATTGGATGCAGGTGTTCAAAATTGTGTCCTGTCCAGTAAGTCAAATAACCTGCCACAGGGTACAGATCAATTTTCCCTTCATGCACAAAAGGACGCCTGGACACAATTCTGTGTTGTTCCTCTTCCAGCAGCTATTGTGCAATCAAGCTCACAAAAATCAAAAATCCCTTGAAATCAGGACAAAAAAAAAAAAAAAAAAAAACTCTGCTGTCAGTGAGTCCAAGTTTCAAGACTGTTACACCTGTTGTGTTGGAGATGAGATGATTCCCACAGCTACTTGTTTCTAGGCATATTCATCGACTAGCATTGCAAGTTCTTAGGTGACTTGGTGGAACCTCTTATATAAGAAATCTTTGGATTCCTCACAATTGTTATTTTATGCTTAATTCCAAAGAGGGAATTATTTACCTCTTCATGTCTTGTTTTAGCATAAAAGAGAAAAGGCACATACATAAAATATTATTCATAGTTTTAATCTGTGAATCTTTGAATAAATAGCATTTATGTTTACAAACACCCTAACATTTATGTTCACAAACTCCAAAAATGCATTTTGCAGAATAAGAATTCTCACTAGAAAATGTTAGAAAAACCTACAAGTCAATTGGGTTGAATTATGGTTGAATTATGGTTAGGTTCATTTAATATTTTTTTCAGTTTCCAAAATCATTTTTAATTTGGTTCATCTTCATGTTATTTTCAAAGCTCTATCTCTATACACATTTTGTTGCATATTCTAATACGTTACACAAAGCATTATAATGTCCTTTGAAAAATCTAGAATTAATAGCAATTCCTAGCATATATTCTTTAAAAATCATTGACATCAAAAACACTCCACATCTGAGTATTCATCACATAGTAATTTCTTCAAGTTTCCTAAAAAAGAAGTCGGTAGGTCTTTTATGCATAATTTTATTACTTATATATGCAATTATTCTGCTACACAATATTCTGATCATCCAATCTGAATAATGTGAATTTGCCTTTAAATTATACAGTTTGCAAAACCTTTCATGAAGTAAAAGAAAAAGTTTGACTTATTATTATCATAACCAGAGGCAACAAATTCAAAATAAGAGTTGAGAGAAATTGGATTGTTTTGCAAAAAGAATAAACAATAGTGCACTGATGGTATCTGCAACCCGAGACTAGAATTATGAAAAGTCCCTGAAGCAAAATGACATAATTGGATAAGAGGATAAGGCACTGAAGGAAACAGCTTGGTGGCTGGCTACATAAACAATATTCCAAATACTGTCCAAATGGGCTGTCAGAAAGTGGATCTGGAGCATGGGAAGAAATTCCTTTGGAAACTACTCCAAAATATTTAGTCAGAAAGACTGATATGATATTAAAGAATACATAGAGAGAAATAAAATCTGGTTGGTCATTTTTTTATTTTATTTAATAAATATAAATTTCCAAAGTACACCTTTTAGATTACAGTGGCTTTTTCCCACCCATAACTTCCCTTCCACCTGCAACCCTCCCATCTCACGCTCCCTCTCCCATTCAATTCACATCAAAATTCATTTTCAATTATCTTTATATACAGAAAATCAATTTAGTATATATTAAGTAAAGATTTCAACAGTTTGCACTCACACAGAAACACAAAGTGTGAAGTACTGTTTGAGTACTAGTTATAGCATTAAATCACATAGTACAACACATTAAGGACAGAGATCCTACATGGAGAGTAAGCGCACAGTGACTCCTGTTGTTGATTTAACAATTGACACTCTTGTTTATGGCCTCAGTAATCACCCTAGGCTCTTGTCACTAGTTGCCAAGGCTATGGAAGCCTTTTGTGTTCGCCAACTCCGATCTTATTTAGACAAGGTCATAGTCAAAGTGGAAGTTCTCACCTCCCTTCAGAGAAAGGCACCTCCTTCTTTGATGGCCCATTCTTTCCACTGGGATCTCACTCACTCGCAGAGATCTTTCATTTAGTTTTTTTTTTTTTTTTTTTGCCAGAGTGTCTTGGCTTTCCATGCCTCAAATACTCTCATGGGCTTTTTAGCTGGATCCAAATGAAAGAAATAAGCCAGTCCCAAAGGAATAAATATCATGTTCTCTCTGATCGGTGACAACTTACCGAGCACCAAAAAGGAAACCTGTTGAAGTGAATTAGACACTATGAGAAACAATGACTTGATCAGCCCTTATTTTGACTGTCGAGGAACAACTTAATACTTTATCCCATTTAGTATTTTTTTTTTGTTCTACTTAATACTATTGGTTGAACTCTTTAATTAACACACAATTATTCTTAGGTGCTTAAATTTAACTGAAAAGTGATCCCTGTTAAATATAAGAGTGGGAATAAGAGAGGGAGGAGATGTACAATTTGGCACATGCTCAATCGGACTTGCCCTAAACGGTAGAGTTAGATATGTGCCTGGGAACATATCTAACTCTACCAATGCTATCTCACTAGTCAAAGTGATCAGTTTCCGTTCATAATTAATCATAATGATAGGATTAAGAGTCAAAGGGATCACATAAACAAGACTAGTGTCTGCTAATACTAACTGATAGAATTAAAAAGGAGAGATCGATCCAACTTGGGAGGCAGGATACACAACAGATCCATAGAATGGCAGATGTCCTAAACAGCACTCTGGTCATTTATTCTTTGATCAAATTATATTCAGGCACATTTCTACCAATGCACATCGGATGACTACTGTTTCTATCATACATATGGCACTTTATAGGCAGAATATTATTATCTGTATTTTGTGAATATTAATTCATTTAATCCTTTAACAAATTATATGAGGTAGTTTTTATGAATATGGGCCTAAGTACCATTGAATTCTTTATCTCTTGTATCCATCCATTCACTTAAAATTGTAGTTTGCCGTTGTATAAAAATGCTCCCCAAACAGTTACAAATTAATATATATATATATATATATGAATGATAACAAGTTGTTCCCTTTTGGTGTCCTGTATACGAAATTAGACATATAATCCATTTACACTTATTCTTTTTGTTCAACATCTCTGTTTGTTTAGCTTATGAGCAGGGAAATTTTCCAAATAACCATTAATATCTGCTGGCAGGAGCTATGATTTGAATGTTGGTGCCATTCAACATTGGGTTGGAACCTAACCCTCTGTATGACCCATCATACTAAAATGGGGGGCTTTCACGCTGTGATAAGGCCATGAAAGTGGAGTCGTCATCAATAGATCAACACCCTTAGAAAGAGTTTTGAGAGACTGTTCACTTCCTCAGTGTAAGGACACAAGCAACAAGCCATCATCTTTGAAGAGACAGCCATTCTACAAGACACTAAATTTGCTGTGACTTTAATGTTGAACTTCCCAACCATCAGAACCAGAAGTAATCAACATCTGTTGTTTATAAATCCTCTGGTGTTTGGTATTTTGATACAGCAGTGTCCATGGACTAAGATGGCAGTTAAAGGGCCGGCACCGTGGCTCATTGGTTAATCCTCCACCTGTGGCGCCCACATCCCATATAGGCGCTGGGTTCTAGTCCCAGTTGCTCCTCTTTCAGTCCAGCTCTCTGCTGTGGCCCAGGAAGGCAGTGGAGGATGGCCCATGTGCTTGGGCCCTGCACCCTCATGGGAGACCAGGAGGAAGCCCCTGGCTCCTTTCTTTGGATTGGCGCAGAGCCAGTCGTGGCAGCCATTTGGGGGGTGAACCAACGGAAGGAAGACCTTTCTCTTTGTCTCTCTCTCACTGTCTATAACTCTGTCAAAAAAAAAAAAAAAAAGATTACAGTTAAGAGGACTTCTGTTTGTATTGAAAAAGTAAATGTGTTTTTGCAATTTTGAGTGTAGTTTTTATTGTATTTGCATATGCTTATATGCATGTGTATGCAAATATATGTGTGCAGCAGTCTGAGAGGGAAGTTAGGGGAGACAAGGATAACGGAGGAGACAGCACTTCTGCCAGTTTTTGATCTGAGGAAACTTTCTAAAGTCTCATCACAGAGCATTGACGTCTGGCTGCAAGTTTAATGAGTGCATTTGTGATCTAAGGTGAGTCCGTTTGGAATCAATGGCACAAACAATAATTCCAGAGCAGACAACAAGAATTGTGAACAGGACTCTTTTTTTTCTTCCAATTTCCCTGCTTTGGTGAGCTGTGGGCCCAGTTAGTTCCCTGGGAAAGCCACAGCTTGTAGTAGACAGGTGTGAGTATTTATGGGCATCAGTGGACTGATTTTTTTTTTCCCATATGGCACTTGTAACCATGGAAGCAAACAGTCCCTTCAGGTGAAAAGCAAATCTTTAATTACAAGACTGAGACCAAATAACATGATATCCCCAGTTTCCAACAAGAATGATTGGGGAAAATTAACCAACAAATTCACCGAGGTTCAAGGTGTGGCAAGGGCAAAGTGTGAACACAATTTGTTTAAAGTTAATTTTACCTCTTATCTATAAAATAGGAATAAGTCTGTGTACATTGGGTTACACTTCTAAGAATTTAGTCTTGTGAACAGTAATAATTAAAACATCCAACATACTCAATTATATTACATTATTTTTCAGAATGTAAATTTTTAAAATTAAATTTGAGTTAGCCAGAAAAATATAATATGGTAGGATTTTAAAAAGCACACCAGCTTGGTGAATGTTTGAATGTCCTTTCTGACCACTAAGTGATTTTCTGCTATTAGATTGTAGAAACTGCAAAGTGTGTTATGTCTTCAACTCTCCACAGCAAACACGTAATTCAGTATGACTGTTATGTAAATTATTTTACACTTTGAGCCTGGTTCCATAAGTGTCTGTATATTGTTGCTTTTATTAAAGAGTAGTTCCAGTAAAATTGGAGGTTTTCTCTTTTCTAGGCATTCGCAACAGCATTTAGGTAGTTTGTGTTATTATCCTTTTTAGAACACATCAATACATTACTTATTGCATTTTACGGTAAATTAGTGATCAATTTTTTACCACTTACATCATTGCACATGCAGAATTTGGAAAGGAAAGCAGTCAGAAGGCATATCTCAATAATCTAAGGCAAAACTCAATTACTTTCCCATTCATCTTACATTATTAATAAAAATTCATATCAATAAATATGAGAAAATTGGAACATTTATGACATTTAGCAGTTTCAATTTCAATTATGTTTTTCTTCTCTTAGTTTAGGAGACATGAATGATCTCTCTCTCTTGCTCTCCCTCTTATCTTTAAGCCAAAATATTTACATATATTTACATGTCTGTGTGCTTTACTTATACACATTTACATATATTTTGTTTCGTTTTCTAATGAATTCTATGCTTTTAACTAGAATATGATGCAAAGTAGAATGAATTTAACTGCAATTTTTTTCAGGTGTACAACAACCTTGAAAAATGTCTCTTATTATCGGCAACGTCATTACACAGATTTTAATTGTTTTCCTTCCTTCATTCGTCAGATGTTACTGTGGACTGAATGCAAGATAGTCAGTCTTCTAGGAACATAAGCACTATAGGCCAGCGCCGCGGCTCAATAGGCTAATCCTCCGCCTAGCAGCGCCAGCACACTGGGTTCGAGTCCCGGTCGGGGTGCCGGATTCTGTCCTGGTTGCCCCTCTTCCAGGCCAGCTCTCTGCTATGGCCCGGGAGTGCAGTGGAGGATGGCCCAGGTCATTGGGCCCTGCACCCCATGGGAGACCAGGAGAAGCACCTGGCTCCTGCCTTCAGATCAGTGCCATGCACCGGCCGCGGCAGCTATTGGAGGCTGAACCAATGGCAAAAAGGAAGACATTTCTCTCTGTCTCTCTCTCATTGTCCACTCTGCCTGTCAAAAATATATATATATACATAAGCATTACAAAGATATATTAGTAAAACAATTATTATCTTACACCTCCAAAAAATCCGAATCAGAACAAAATCACCATAGCAAAGTGTGATATGTAAAATATTATAAAAATATATAGGAAAGGGTAATTCACTATGTTATGGACAAAGAAGTCTACAGAATGGCATTTTTGAGGAGCATCTGAATTATTAACAGGGGGTAATCAGGCAGAAGCAGATAGAAAAGGCATTCCTGGTACACTGGAATACAAGTAAGATACACAGGAGTAGGAGCATGAGTTAGGTTTTTGGAGATAAAGTTCAAATGGCGTACAGGTGTGTGGGGCAAGTGGCTGGAGCTAGGTTGCAAAGGAATGTTTCCTCAGAGACTGTCAGAGACCTTGCATGCTATGCAACACCCCTGTTAATCTCATTTTCTGAAATAAATTTATCTAAATTCACCTCTCCTATCCTCAATGGATTGTCTTTTCTTAAATCTGTTAACTTTCAAGACGCTTCAAACATTATATAGCACATGAAAATTGATCACTTCAAAGTGGTAAAATAATGTCCTCCATTATATCAATTCTGACATACTTAATTTCTATTTTATGGCTCTCATAATGTAATCACTTGTTTCTATAATCTCTGCAACATGTAACATTTTTCTAAGCCAGTATATAGATGGAGATAAAATAGCCCACGCATTGAACATAAGAGGCTCTCAGTAAATATCTATAGTGTAGAGACTTCCACTAATTCCCATGTCATCATAACTCAAGCAATTTAGCAAATTAAAGTGCCTAGGTCATGATAATCATGCTCAGTAGCTTTAAATGCAGCCTTGCAATTTCTGGCTGTCTTTCTCTCCATTGCTATTCAACACCCTTGCTTTATAGCAGGGGCATTGTAAGCTGCGGCTCACATATATAAGAATGTGTACTCTGGAGACGAGAACATTTGACTCACTTGGCTTTCACCTACATTATCCCATTTCTAGGCACAAAGAAGTTCAGCAATGCGCTCACATATTTTGTAAAACATTTAACAGGAAGATGATGACTTCACTCAGTTAAGACTACTTCATATTCTGATTTTCTTTCTGTCTTGCTTTCAAACTACCTAGTATGATAGAAGCTACTGCTTAAGTTGAGTCAATGGTTCATATAGTTTGAATTCTGTGTCATATATTTTAATGTCTCACAATCTTTATTTCAGTTATGTTATTGCTAAACATCATTCTAAGAATAGAAATTGATCCAAGAAAAACTTCTAGCACTGTTTCAACTCCTTGTTTGTTGTGAAGAGAAGGTACAGAGTAGGAGACCATGGCTCTCACTCTGGACTGCAACATTTGGAATGCAAGATTATATTCCAGGTCCAGGAGGTCCCATCTCTTGCCCATGTTGGCCTCTATGAGTTTCTACCAAGTTAGGAGTAGCTTTTTGTTTTTGAATATTACATTTTCCTCTCAGCTCATAGCCATAGTTCTTTTAATCTCATGTAGTAAATTCTGAGTTGTAAAGTTATCATTGTGGATATCCTTATTGATGTGAATTTGAAAAAGATATGGTTTATGGGTATGAGTGATTCAATATGTAGAAATCAAACTAAGATTGGAAAATATTGACAGATTTAACAGCATTGCATCTTCTAATGCAATAATGGTGTTAATTTCAGAGCCTTTTATTCATCATGTAAAATGTCACAAATGAAATAAGAATATTTATACTTGTTTAAAATAAAACTTTATATTTTTGGACTCCAGTCAATAGGTTGCAAAGTTAGATATAAATGTAAACTACAGAAACTTGTTGGTAATGATTTAAGATTTCAAAATTAATACTTCCAGATATCTACCTCAAATTCTGAGGTTTTTTTTTCGTTGTTACAGAATCAGATATCTCCTTGTTAGATTGTAAGTTAGAAAGAAAGCAATGAAATCTCAGATGTGTCTGTTCTGTCTTTCCATTCACAAGCTTATCCACTAGTCAGCAATATGGTCTACTCTGTTCTTTATGATTATCAAGATGAAAACTCTAAAATCATTAAAGTTTTAACCTTAACTTATTTCTTCTGCATCAAATCTATTTGTTTTAATATTTTCAAAAATAGAAAACAGTAGAGCAGCATATCCAGTGCAATTGAAGTTGATATCTCGTCTCTTCTTTGTCTCCTATCATCCGCATCTACCCTGCAGATTCTGTGAATGCCGCATCAAGCTTTTGGTATTCATGAACGTACTCTGCCCTTTCACTTTCCAGAGATGCTTTCTCTTTCTTACCACAAGTACAATGTTTGCTCAACATTCATGACCAACACTAAAGGTCATCTATGTGAAAACATTTCTCTCTTACCCTGGGAGATTTCCCATTCTTCTTGCTCAACATCAGAGCAAACTGCTATATTGGAAATGTTTGTTTAGATGCCAATCCTTGCCATAAATTATATGCTATTTTACGGCAAAGGCACACTTCTCTACAAAGACTTTTATATGGGTTCTTGCACTTTTGTGAGTACTTAATGAATGCATGCATTCTTTCTCCTTCAATGACTTTCCAATCCAGCTATGCTTGTAAAATTGTTCCTAGTCACATAAGTACTCTAAGTTTTTATTTTCAAAATAGTATTTACCTTTAACTGAAGTGTAGCAGGTATAAGGAAAGGAGGAAACTCTGTAAGTTTTGTACCTCCATATTTTGTTAGCTTAATTAATCACTTAAGCATTATTTCCAGCAATCACTTTGCTGGATTATGAGTGGCTAACATCGAATAGCTGGCATTAAGAAGCTTATGATTGATAGATGGGGCAAAATGGCAGCTGATTCAGACTGTATTTCAATTATATTGCATCAGGGCACCAACTTGAAAGGCTATTCATTCTCCAACATACCCTGCATGATCTGGGAAGCCTGGTAAAATACCACAGTTCCTGGTTTTATGATAATAAGAAAAAAATACACTGAAGAAGGAATGAAGGGAAGCATCACCTCTCTCCCAACTCCAAACTTCTTGGAGGGTAGAAAGAAACATCTGCTTCTTGGGAGAGGGAATGGAAGTTCAAATCAAGTCTCTGAGTTCCAGGCCGCATCAGGTCTGCCCAGTGAGATTCAGTGTTGGGCAAGAGTACCACGCTCACTGCCCCCAGACCATTACTCAAAATCTGAATCTCTGGAACCAAATCATAAAAACAAAAACTGTCTCTGCCACCCATTCCCCAATCTCAGGCAGCATGGTGCAGAGAATTAACCCATCCCCTTTAGGGTCAGGAAAGTGAATTTAGAACATATAAATACATGGTATTCATGTTAAGAAGGGTGCTACACACAACATTTGCTGTTCACCTCTCCAGACCAGCTTTCTGAACCATGACTCAGCCTTACAATTATTAAGGAAACTGAAAATAGATCTTTGTAAAAATTAAGAGAGGGGATAGGAGATGGAGGAGGAAAAAGAATTGGAGCATGAGGCATGACATGACTCAGCCTTACAATTATTAAGTAAACTGAAAATAGATCTTTGTAAAAATTAAGAGAGGGGATAGGAGATGGAGGAGGAAAAAGAATTGGAGCACAAGGCATGAGAAGGAGGGAGTATAGGGTGGGTAGCATCACTATGTTCCCAAATCTCTCTCTCTCTCTCTCTCTCTCTCACTGTGAGTTTATAAGTAGGAATATCTTTGTTAACATTGTTTTAGAAAACTATCCATTTTATTATTAGAGAAGCAAAAATTTAGTTCATGGATTTCTATTTTCCTTTCTAGAAATATTTGCTTTGATTTTATAAAGGCTCAATTTACCCTAAGTATTATTTATTGTTTTTTTAATTTTATTTAAGGTATACAGATTTCATGTATATTCATGTATTTCACCAACCATGTCACAACCATGTCAGAGTCACAGGAAGAAGTTAGATGGAACACTTGTAATGACTCAATTTGCTGTGCCCCTCCACCCCCCAAAACAGTTGCACAACCCCAGGCAGCTCCACTCAAGTTTTTGCTTCCTTGGAAATTCCCAGGATATTTCCCACCCTTGGGCCCAGGAAGCAACCAGTATCCTTACCCACCAATCACCCCTAGAAGCAGTGGGGTGGCCTTGCCCACACAACAATTGAGAAGGCTTCTAGAAACTCATACCATTAACATGATAAGCAGAACTTTCAGCTCTTTCTAACCTGTCATTTGGCTCAGGAAAGCAACTTTGCATAACTATTTGAGCATGTTGTCCTATGGAGACTCATGACCTGACCTGTTCATCCTTTGGGTAGTGACATGTACCCATTTTGGACACACTGATGGGATCTGGTCCCCACGCACCACTCAGTTATTGACAGGTACTACACTCTGCTATCATATCAGGCATAATGCATCACACCTCCTTTTTTTTGGGGGGGGGGACAGGCAGAGTTAGACAGTGAGGGAGAAACAGAGGAGGGAAAGGTCTTCCTTTTCCCGTTGGTTCACCGCCCCCCCAAATGGCCACCAGGGCCGGTGCAGTGCGCTGCGCCTATCGGAAGCCAGGAGCCAGGTGCTTCCTCCTGGTCTCCCATGCAGGTGCAGGGCCCAAGCACTTGGACCATCCTCCATTGCCTTCCCAGGCCACAGCAGAGAGCTGGACTGGAAGAGCAGCAACCAGGACAGAACCCGGTGCTCCGACTGGGACTAGAACCTGGTGTGGTGGTTCCATAGGCAGAGGATTAGCCAAGTGAACTGCGGCACCTGCCACACCCTGTTTTGTCCACAGAGGTGGCTCTACTTTCTCTTGACACAGAGAATCTGATTAGCACTCCACACCTTCAGGTTGGCAAACCACACCCACATCTGCCAGTGAAGCCTCCCCACTTTGGAGAGCTGCATTCCCACTGGCATTGTAATCCCACTACTGGAACCCAGGCCATGGAACTGTTAATGTTGGTTACAGATGGAAAAGCTCTACAGTGAGAACAGTAAAAATTTTCACCTGGAATCAAAAACACACAAGCATGTCTGACCAGAACATTAAGACACATCAGCCATAGGAAATCTTTAACCACTAGAGTCACCCTTAAAGTTTGTAGGACATATAAGATGAACAATAGTCAATTTAGTGACACAAGAAGAAAGCAAAAAAGTAACATGACACTTTTAAAGTTAATTAGCTACTGTTTAATTTTTATTTATTTGAATGACAGAGAGACAAAGACAGAGAGACAAACTGAGGGAAACTTTGATTGCTGGTTCACTCCTCAAAGGCCCACAGTAACAAGGTTCAGGCAGACTGAAAACAGCAACATAGAGTCTCATTTGGTCCTCTCATCTTCACGGCAGGGATCCAGGTAAATATGCCATGACCTACTCCTTCCCAAGGTACACATTATCTGGAAGTCGCAGTTTAAAATGAAGCTAGTATTCAAATATAGGCACTGTGAAATGGGTTGTAAGCATCCCAACAGACATCTACCCCTAATGTGATATTCCCAAAGGAGTACAGTAACTCTGTAGCAACAGAATATGCAGAATATGCATCAAAAAAGGAACCTGGTGAATTGTGTGGGAAATAATTCAAAAGAAATATATCAAGGGAATTTAATGAGATGTAAGAGAACACAAACATTATTATTTAAAACTAGGAAGATGATTTATACTATGAATGAAAAATTCAGCAAGTATATAGAGATCATGAAAAAGACCCAATCAGAAACACTGCAGATAAGGAATTCAGTAAATGAAACTAAAAGTATAATTGAGGGACCACATTGTGGCACAGAGGGTAAAACCACTGCCAACAGTGCAAGCATCCTGTATGAGTGCTAGTTCCTGCCCCAGCTGCTTCACTTCTGAATCAGCTCCCTGCTAATTGCCTGGGGAAAGCAGCAGAATATTTCCCAAGTGTTGGGATCCCTGCTACTCACATGGAAGATCCGGATGAAGTTCGTGGCTCCTGGCTTTGGCTTGGCCCAGCACTGGTCATTGCAGCCATTTGGGAAAAGAACCAACGGATGAAAGACCTCTGTCTTTCTCTGTCTCTCCCTCTCTCTCTGTAACTCTTGCCTTGCAAAATAAATAAATATATTTTTTAAAAAGTGTAATTAAAATTTTCAATGGTGGAATTCAACAGGCAGAGAAGGGGCCGGCACCATGGCTCAGTTGGTTAATCCTCCCTCTGTGGCACCAGCATCCATATGTGCGCCAGGTTCTAGTCCCAGTTGCTCCTCTTCCAGTCCAGCTCTCTGCTGTGGCCTGGGAAAGCAGTAGAAGATGGCCCAGGTCCCTGGGCCCCTGCACCCACATAGGAGACTGGAAAGAAGCACCTGGCTCCTGGCTTCAGATCAGGCAGCTCCGGCCATTGCGGCCATTTGGGGAGTGAACCAATAGAAGGAAAATCTTTCTCTCTGTCTCTCCCTCTCACTGTCTATAACTCTACCTATCAAACAAACAAATAAAATCTTTAAAAATAAAACAGGCAGAGGAAAGAATTTCTGAATTTGAGGAAAGTTCTTTTGAAAAAAACTCAGACAAAAGAAAGTTGGAGTAAGCAAAGAAAAATCTACAAGACTTTTGTAATATTATTAAATGTTTCCATTATAGCGTTTCAAAAAGAGAAGGTAAAATAAATGGTGAATTTGCATAATGAATCATGGAGCTGTACCTATTTAGGTTGGAGAACTTCTAGCTGATAAGGTCAATTTAAAGTAAGTAACGCTGGCGCTGTGGCTCACTAGGCTAATCCTCCGCCTTGTGGAGCCGGCACACCGAGTTCTAGTTCCGATTGGGGCACCGGATTCTGTCCCGGTTGCCCCTCTTCCAGGCCAGCTCTCTGCTGTGGCCAGGGAGTGCAGTGGAGGATGGCCCAAGTCCTTGGGCTCTGCACCCCATGGGAGACCAGGATAAGTACCTGGCTCCTGCCATGGGATCAGCGCGGTGCGCCGGCTGCAGCACGCCAGCCGCGGCGGCCATTGGAGGGTGAACCAACCGCAAAAGAAGACCTTTCTCTCTGTCTCTCTCTCTCACTGTCCACTCTGTCTGTCAAAATAAATAAATAAATAAATAAATAAAGTAAGTACCACATGATTCTGCACCAATTTCTTACTTACATGTTGAAAGAATTTATAAGCACAAAAACATTAAAATGACTTTAAAAGTGTTCCACATTGCAAATAATCTCCAAAAGAATTGCTTCTTTCCATGTTGACTATTTTGATGAGAGAAGATTTTTTTTTTAACCTTTGGATTCTTCTTCAGGCACCTGGAAAGTGATATTTAGTCACTCAAATGATTTAAAATGGTTGTTTAGAGAAGGAAGGAAAAATGGTATTCAAAGATATTTGAAGTTTAAGATGCAATCAGTATAGGAAAATATGTTGCAGCTCCTGATCCCTCCTGCATTTGCTGTGTGACCTTTGTCCTCTGGTCTGTTACTAACACTTTCAAACCAATTTCTGAGGTTGTTTGATTCTAGGAAGATGAGGCTTCGCGTTCTGGTGATTGAAAGATATAAAACAGGATATTATAGTTTGCATCTGATTCCTGATCTTAGATTAGACTTGAAATGTGAATGGTAGAAGTAAAGGAACAATATAAACTGCAGGGGATGGCGAAGAGGGTATATAGTTCTCGAAAGTGTAATATTAAGATTTTCTATCAAGAGAACTGAGGAATAGAAAAGAAAGGCATAATTCAAGATCTTTCATTTCTCTTTTCAGCTAAGCAATCTGAATTTGATAAATATAGATACTTGCTCCTCCTCAATGTGTTTGTGTGTGTGTGTGTTGGGAGAAACATTTCTTTACAATAAATCCATAAAGGAAAAGCTAAATGGATAAAATGGAACTTGAGTATACCCAGTTCTCCAAGCAGCAGTGGGAATTCCTAGTGTTGGTCTCTGTTTCCCTTGTGTTTATGAATGGGGAGTAAACTCAATCACTATTGGGGTGTCACTAATCCATTTGCCCTTCAAAGGTGCCAAATATCAGTTTTGGTAAATAAATGTTAAAGAAAACAGCTATCAGGCTACCTTTGTCTTGTGGACATTTTGTTTGCTGCATTCTTTACTGAGAATTTATGCAGAGCTTCTCAAAATTAATTGTACAAAATCACATATACATAAACCAAACTCCTTTATTTCTAAGAATCTATTCATGGTAAAATGAAATAAAGCTGAAAAAGTTGTCCTACATGCCCATTAAGAGTGAATAATATTATCTATGTTTATTTAATACACAGGCATACTTGCAAAGGTTACAAGATTTCTTGGTTCCTTTAAGACATATTTCATCTACAACATGTTATTAATGATCATCACATAATTGTGAATGAATGAAAAAATGATTTCAATGTCTCATAAATTTTGCCTGATGTTACAAATTCTCCTATCTAATCAGTTATAAAGTTTTTTCTATGTACTTACAAAGGTATCCATCTAACAGAATCAATAAATCCAAGTTTGTCCAGAGTATGAAGTTTAGTTCAAAACACAAGCCACATAGTTCTGTCAATGTCTATTCCTTATAAAATATATCATCCTGCAATTGTTCCTCATATGTGCGAGTTAAGCTGAGAACCTTTAATGGCAATGTTTCTTCCTTTCCTACAAAGTGTCAGGCTTTGTAATTCTATTCATCCTACATGTGGCACAGGAATAATATAAAATGATTTGTTGATATCTTCACAACAATTCTGCGTGAGATTCAGGGTATAATTTCTGGATTTTTTTGTAGAAAGAAAATCTGTCAAGAATTCCTAACAATGATGAAGTGAGAAGAATGACAGAAAACCCCGTGACGCACTCATTCCCCTTGCCTTTCTAGTCTCACCCTTTCTACTTCCCCTAAAACTGACCTCAGCTTGAATTTATTTTAAATTAATTTAAAATTCATTTTAAAATAAATTCATTTTAAAAATTCATTTTTAATATTTGAATTCATTTAATATAAATGAGTTATATGTCAAATTTCCTGAAGGTAATGTGTATCACAAGAAAAGAGTGTACTATCCAAAAAGGATTTTTATTTATTTTCAATTTAGTTGAATTGTGTGTGTGTGTGTGAGAGAGAGAGAGAGAGAGAGAGAACGAGAGTGAGAGAGAGCACTTATATCTACTGTTTCTGTCCCCAAAGGCCTGTAACAGCCTGGACTGTTTCATGCCAAAGCCAGAGAGCCTATAACTCAATATTGAGCTCCTATGTGGAAAACAGGGACCAAGAACTTGAGACATCATCCAGTACCTCCTAGGGTGTGCATGAGCATGAAGCTGGGTTGAAAGCAGAGTCAAGACCTGAGCTCAGGCATTGTGATCTGGGATTCAGGAATTCCATGTGGTGACTTAAGTGCTGGGCTAAATGCCCATCTACCAAAAAAATAATTTTTGATTTACCAAATTTCTGAGTCAGAATTTGGGGAAGTGTCATATCTTATGCTGTTGCCTAATCCAATACTATATATTTTTTAATGTTCTATAACCTCTATTCTGTCAGGAAAGCGAATAGCAATAGATACATTTGGCTACACCATAAACTTATTTTCATTTAGCAAGCACCAATTTTTGTTTTACTTATTTCTCACTGATTCTCATTGATTCAATATGTATTGAGTTCCTGCTTTATAAAATAATATACAAGAATACCTCTGGAATTATGAATGTCCAACTGAGTTGATTCCTTTTTAACAGAGCTTATACAAAGAATTTCTCTTACGTATGAGTGGTATTATATATACCAATTATCCTCACTCAGATGACACAGATGTATGCTTAAGTTAAATAAATATAAAGTGGAGAAGTAAAGATTTTCATTTAGGTTCTATATTTGGTTGGATGGTTACTGTTATGGGTTGAATTGTGTCTCAAGTTCAAATATTGAAGTCCTAACACCCGGTACCTCAGAATATGACTATACTTCCTGGAATTGTTCATTATTTAAAAACTATGCAAATATTTAAACACAATTTCACATCAAAGTGAACATCTTATATTTCAATTTTTCATTTCAATCTTTTATTTCGATTTTCAAAGTAGCCTCATATTAGTATACAGGATCCTCAAATAATTAAGTTAACATTAGGTCATTATGTTGGGTTCTAATGCAATATAATTGATATGCTTGTATGAAGAAGAAAATTAGAGACAATAATGAAGACACAGGAACAAGGTAGTTAACTCTAAGGGGAAGAAGCCTCAAAAGAAGCCAAATTAGATCCCCCATTGACCTTTGGATTCTGGCCTTCAGAACTAATGAAAAAGCACTTCTGTTAATTAAATTGACTAAATAATTCAGTCTGTGGTGCTTTGCTATAGTAGCCCAAGAAAACAGTAATTCCAAAAATCATCCATGTCCTCAACTCTGGAAACTGTAAATGTGACTTCCTTGAAAAAGGCTATTTGCTGTTGTAATGAAATTAAGGTTCTCAAAATAAGATCATTATAGTTCTAACATATGAGCCTTAAATACAGTAAATAACCTTAAAAGAAGAGAGGCACACATGGAAATGAAAGAGACGGCCATGTGAAAGCAGAGACACTAGACACTGCAAGAGGCAAGGAATTGTTCTCCCCTGGAGAAATTACAGGAAGTCTGAACCTGAAAATACCTTGATTTTGGACTTCTCAGCTCCTGAACCATGAAAGAAATTTTGTGGCCATGTGCTACAGCAGCCCTGGGGTGAAGAATGTATTGAAGAATGCTCCTTTGGACTGCAAAGCCTGAACTCCACAACACTGATCTTCCTTTTAAATCACTGCAAGGTGCTTGTTGAAATTTCTGGAAAGATATTATCATTGAATTGATTGGTGAACTGCCAAGTGTGATTGCTGCTTTTATATATGCCTATAAAGCAAATTTTATTCCCTAATGTACTCTGCTATTTTAATGAAATCTTGGTTCTGTCATTGCTTCAATTGTCAAAATCTTCTAATGAGTCTGAGCAAGAAATAAGCCTGTTATCACTGAAATTAGATTAAAAATTATTTAAAAAATTTTTCTGAGTGGGGCTGGCATTGTGGCATAGCAGATAAAAATATTAATGAGTCTGCAAACAATCCCTTATTCACTATTTGCAGGTCCCTTCACGAATTTGTCCTACCAACTCAAATATTTTGTATGATGATACCAATTGTACTCAATCATAAAACAAAATATTTCAAACAGATTCTAAATCCAGAGAGTGTACTCTTGAGGAAACAAAGGCATGGGATGAAAGAAATGTGAGGAAGTTCAATAATGAGTTATTTGACCACTTTTCTTAATGCTCTAAAGAGAAATCAGATAGAAATAAAGGAGAAATAGCAGTCAAATTCTAATTTAGTTTATCCTCTGAGTAGAGAATATTAGAGTTTTTATGACCAGAAGGTTTAAATGAATTGACTGTGGTTGAGTAGCTCTTAGTAGAAGAGCAGTTACTGGAACACATCACCGTTACGGAAGGTAGCACCTAAAATTTAGATGTTAATGACCAGGGCCGGCGCCGCGGCTCACTAGGCTAATCCTCCGCCTAGCGGCGCCGGCACACCGGGTTCTAGTCCCGGTCGGGGCGCCGGATTCTGTCCTGGTTGCCCCTCTTCCAGGCCAGCCCTCTGCTGTGGCCAGGGAGTGCAGTGGAGGATGGCCCAGGTGCTTGGGCCCTGCACCCCATGGGAGACCAGGAAAAGCACCTGGCTCCTGGCTCCTGCCATCGGATCAGCGCGGTGTGCCGGCCGCAGCGCGCTGGCCGCGGCGGCCATTGGAGGGTGAACCAACGGCAAAGGAAGACCTTTCTCTCTGTCTCTCTCTCTCACTGTCCACTCTGTCAAAAAAAAAATAAAAAATAAAAAATAAAAAAATAAAAATAAAAGATGTTAATGACCAGAGAGAAGGGCTCTGGTTTGCAGCCCTGATACATATAATCCAGACAGGGCATTCAACATGAGGACCTGACTTGCCGGAGCGCTTCTTAATGGATTGAGGATCTTGTCTTATTGAAATGCATAAAGTAGGGAAGGAACAGTCATGGACAGAAAGACAAATACTGCAAGTTCTCCCATTTTTGTGAGCTAAATTTGAAAAAGAAAAACCCTGTGTGTATCAGTATTGCTGTAAATATAGTTTTATTAAACTTTGTTTTATATCTTTGTCAAACAAATGCTTAAGAATGATATACTACTATAGTCTTACACTGTGATTATCTTTAACATTTATTGTATCTGAAGGAGAATATGATATTTTATTTTAAAATATGAGATAGAATGGATGGAACTAAGTAGTAGAAAAATAACAAATTTTTTTTTAACAACTTGTCATGTTAGCTTTACCATTAACTAGCTTTCCAACCATTTTTTCCTGAGCTTCAACTTACGTGATACTTATTTGAAAGAATTATGTAAGAATTACAGATTCCCAAAAATCAAAGAGAATGCCAATAAATGCACAAAAATTAAAATTTTGTGATGCAGTCTTATTGAGGACTTAACTAGATAATAAAACACTGTCACAGTCAAACTAAAGAAGACATCAGTGATTGGATTTCCATTTTGTTACTTCTCATTTTTAAAGAAACAAAGTACAAATAGTAATAAAAGATCTCCTCTCTCCCAGTATTCTTCCCATAACAACAGTTACACTTCATTAGATTTTTTTAAGTTAAAATTCAACAATCAGGAGAAAACTGGGCATGTCATAGCTTTGATTAACTGATCACCAATTGCAGTATTAACAAAAGGAGAGGTCAATAGGGTTTCACATAATTCAGCTTTCACATCTTAAATACATGGAAACCCTTTTATAAAAAGACTTGATAAACAATATCTCAGGTCTGACAGCCTTGAGGCACAAAATAACCCTTAGCAAGTTTCCTGGAGTATAAATTAGGATGGAGAAAGGTCAAAACTGCAAAACTAGAGCAGGTAGCAATTCAATGTATTCCCAAATGTGAACCAGGGTACCATCAAGGAATATGGTAGAACTTGACAGTCTCCTCAACTTTACATAAGCCAGTAACGTTAGTTTCCAATGACCAGATGTTCTAAAGACCTTTGGAGTTTCTGCCATACTGAGATCATGATAACGTCACTGTCTATATTAAATATATGCTCATTTTGAACAGACATGGTAGGGTAAGGTTGAGAAACACCTGAAGAGAAAACAATATATACAAAATTGCTGTGAAGTAAACCTGAATTCCAATTTAATATTTCACTTTTGTTTCTAATAAAAACATTCAGAGAACACAAATGATAAGGTGATTCCAGAAGAAAATGGTTTTGACATCAGGTTCAGTGTTAACTTTATTTACTTAGTTATTTACTTATACAAATATTTGTAAGAAAATTATATTGCATAAATATGAAAACTGGCTTAATTTTTACTAATACTTCAAGTCTTCATAAAATAATCTCTTTCTTTTTTGTTACTTTGGTACCAATCATCAACAGTACCTGAAAACAGCAACAATATTTGAAGGAATTAAAATTGTCAAACTGATTCCCATGTTAAAAATATTTAAATATAAATGTATTTATCTTTGTTTAAAAAGTAGCAGTCATAAAACAGCAATTTATTATTTATACTAAAATGAGTAAGTTAAATAAGTAAAGCTGCTTATTTATTGAACACTGAAAACTTTGTTACAAGTTGTTAACTTCATGTGATAAGTTCTAAATTTAATGAGCTTTGAAAGATGAACATTTTTTTCCTGAAAGCACTTTGTGTAAAATAATGATAATTCAGTGAACCACTATACTGAAATCATGAAATAAAAATGATTAAAATAAGAAAATATACTTCTGCTTCAATCTGCGTTTATAACCCCCAGAATACATTCCACTAAAACAATCAAGAGGCAATGGAAAAAAAATAAGAGTCTTAGTAGAAAATTAAAATCTATCTTTTCTATTGAAAATAGCAAATCCTGAAATACCAAACTATAGACTGCAATAATTATAAATTAAAATCTGGGCTTTTTCTTTGTGTTCATTTATGTTCCAACATCCATTGGTCCCTTCAACTTTTCTTATTGTTGTTTTTGCTGCAAGATATTTTGGCCTCATTTAAGAGATTTCCTGATTGACAGACGTATCTGTGGTTTGGAGAACACCAAACAGCACAGACACATTAGGGGATTCAGTGAGCAGGTGTTAAGCTGATTGCAGAGAACATTTCTCTTTATCAACCTCTAATCTTCTGACTTCAGAATTTTTAAACAGATGTTTTAGACAGATTTTTCTACACTTTTCATGTTTCCATGGGATTGTTTCTCACCTGCTTAATTGCATCTTTGCCAAATAAAGGAAAACAAAAAGATCATGGAACACACATCTCAACTTCCCCAGTGAGAAGAAAGTCGACTCATTTTCACACTTTTGCTCACTATTCTTTGAAAGATGAAGCATTAGTATGAAGCTGAAATAAGCTTCCTGACTTCACTGTAAGATGCTTGATTCTAAAATTTATCAACACTCTTTCCAAGCCTAATGTTTCTTCAGTTTTTGCAGGGTCTTTTGTATAGCACAGATCTCAGCCAAAAGCCTCTCCTTTGTCCAGCCTCACAACCATAGATTTTATAAGATTCATGTCTAGCAGCAGACTGGAAACAAGAACCATAAGTACAGACATAGGGCTGTAACCACCTGGTTTATGAAGCGGATACTTGTATGAAAGGAGACATAGGGAATTACATGTCATGAATTTGAATTCCTAATTTGATACCACAGAAACATGACATTTTTATGCCAATGTGATACACTTGTAGAGTAGACTTGCCAGAATATTCTACATAAAATATAGTTTATATACAACACACACATACATATACACTATAAATATTTTGTATATAATATATAACTATTTATAATTATACAAATTTATATAGAGGAAATATATAACCTTGCATATACTTTGCATATAAACTTTGTATATAGGGATACTTTCTTTTACACTGCCTCACTCTATAGTGATTTGCAGATGTTGCAAATTTTTAGCAACCCTGTATTGAGCAAGTTTGTCAGCATGATTTTTCTTCCAATAGCATTTGCTCCATTCCTATTTCTATGACTCATCTTTGTGCAACTCCAACAATATGTTGAATTGTTTAATTATGGTTACATCTGATGTGACCTGTGATCAGTGATCTTTGATGTTTCTGTGGTAATTGTATTTGGACCCCATGAACTGCACTCCTAAACATGGTGAATTTAATCAAAATATATTAATGTGTTTTTACTGCACCTCAAACCAGTGGTATTCTCTCTCTCTCTCTCTCCCCCCCGCCTTCTCTCCCCTTCCCCCTTCCCTCCTACACTTTAGGCCTCCCCATTTCTTAAGACAAGCTAATATTGGCATTAAACCAATTAATCACAGTATAATGGATTCTTAGGGTCTAAGGGAAGGGAAGAATCACACATTTTTTACTTCACATCAAAAGCAAGAAATGATTTCAGAAACAGATATCAATAGCCAGAATAAGTGAAAATATAGGCTTTGGCACAAAATGCTTAGCCAATTTGTGCATACAAAGAAAAGATATTGAAGGAAATTCAGAATGCTGCTTTTATCAACACATGAATGACAAGAAAATAAAATAGCCTTATTTATGACATGGATACAGTTTCAGTGGTTTGGATAGAAGATCGAAGCAGCCACAACCTGTTAAGCTAAAATGAGAGACAAACTATTCCTCTAACTCCCTTCATTAAGATGAACAAGCTCCTGAGACGAACTTAAAGTTCTTAATGACGTATTCTCTATAAATCTCAACCATTGTAAATATTAATAAATGTTATGTACATTTTCTTGTTTTTTTAAAAAAAAGAGCATTCAAGATTCTAACAAGAAGATCAAATAGCAATGTTAACAGCTGTTTGGAATCAGTTGATCCAAACTCTCATGGAAGACTTTGAGGGGTTTTAAGACTTTAAGGGAGGAGTTAACTTGATCTCATGATAGGTGGACCAGAACTAGAAGTGGAAGTAAAGCTTAAAGATAGAACAAAATTGCTGGAAGTTCAGGACAAACTTTATTAGATGAGGGATTCCTTTTTTTTTTTAACTTTTATTTAATGAATATAAATTTCCAAAGTACGGCTTATGGATTACAATGGTTCCCCCCCATAACATCCCTCCCACCCACAACCCTCCCCTTTCCCACTCCCTCTCCCCTTCCATTCACATCAAGATTCATTTTCAATTCTCTTAATATACAGAAGATCAGTTTAGTATACATTAAGTAAAGATTTCAACAGTTTGCTCCCACACAGAAACATGAGGGATTCCTTTTTAGGTTTAAACAAAGGAATTGATTTCTTGAGGGGGAATTTGTTGCTGCTGAAGGTGTTGTAAGCATTATTAAAATTACCAAAAAAGACTTAGAACATCACATAAACCTTGTTCATACAGCTGCAGCAAGGCTGAGGAAATTGACTCCAATCTTGAAAGAAGTTGTTCTGTGGATAAGTACTATCAAATAGCATCGTATGCCACAAAATAATTTTCCATAAAAGAAGGAGTCAATTGATATGACAAACATCAGTGTTGTTATATTCTAACAGATTGCCACAGGCACCCCTTCCTTCAGCATCCACCACCTTGAGCAGTCTGTAGCCATCAAGATCCAGGCAAGATGTTCCACCAACGAAAATATGACATTTCGCCCAAGATCATTAGCACTTTTTAGCAATAATAAGCACAAGATAGCTGGATCCAAGGAAAAGATTTCTGAAAAATTATATACAGTGACTTAATTATGAAAGCAACAATATTTGCCTTTTTATTGCAAAACTCAGTTATCACAAAAGCTTTTATGAATGGGTACCACCAATTTGGAAACAAGCAGCACCTAGAGAGAGAACTTAGAATACATGGAATAAAATAGAAGTGTCTGAAGATGTTGTAAGAAATACTTGTTGATTATTCTGTAGAAAGTTGGAGAATCTAAAATAACATTTGAGTGTACTTATTGAAATTTAAATGATTTCATAGTGTCATTCAATGTCAATTTATATCTCCTTCTAATTTCCTTCTGCTCTTCTGGAGAAGTCAAAATGCTAAATCTTACCTTTTCTAGATTCCTGACTGCCTGAAGTTGCAGGTGCGATTTTGATTTTGCAATCAAATAGAATTAAATGAGGAGTGAAATGTGAGGCAAAACAGTCCTGGTTATAAAGCCAACACCAGTGTCATAATATTGCTGAATGAGCTGAGAATTGTTTTGGGAAGAGCGATGCCATTTATACCCACTTTTGTTTTGTGGTCTTGGTTCTGTTTCATCCAAGTTTGTTCTCCCATCTGTGTCTATTCCCTTTGTCATTTTCTGTAATTGAATTAATACCCTCAGAAATTGCTTTCTGCTCAAACTATAGACATTCAGACGTTCAAATTCCTTAAAACTGAATTCTTTTTTTTTTTTTTTTTTTTTTTTTACTGTTCCGACAGTCTTGTCTTGTCTTTTAAAGCAAGAAACAGAATGCAAGTATTAAAAAGCACTAGCAGGAATCAGTTAATTGAAGATACAGCTTCTTATTTCCAAAAGCATTTGCAAAGAAAACCACTTATGGGGAAGGAATGGATAAGGCGAGGGGAGCAATTTGTCATAACTGGAATCCCATCAGTGTGTACACCAAGTCTCATGAGATTATTTTTTAAATTTATCCTTTACTTGGTCAACTTTTTCCTCAAATGCTACAGTTTTTCTTTGACTTTTTTCCTCAAAGTATAAAAAATATGAAATGTAAACAAGCTCTTACATTGTACATTTAGCAGTGTACAATTCAAGCATTATAGAGCTATCTACATACTGATAAACCCAAATCTTGGATTATTTAATAATATGCAAAATATCAGGGCACAGAAATCTAAATGTTAGGCTGTCAAAAAACACACCAAACACCAGAGTAAGGGAAAGGGTTTATTGGGGAAAACACAGCAGATTAGAGGGAAGGGGCGGAGAGGGAAAAAAGAGAGAGAATCAGAGTATAAGAGAGAGACAGAGAGGAGAGGAGCTAGTGAGGAGAGAGAGCAGAGAGAAGAGACAAGAAGGGAGAGGAGAGGAGAACAGAGAGCGCAGAGAAGAGAGAGTGAGAGAGAGTCACATGTAAAAAGAGAGCGTGTGTCTGGGAAGTGGGTCTAATATCCCTTTTCCAGAGGGCGGGCAGGGAAGTAGGAATAGCAAATCCCATTAGGATGGGGGTGGAGCTTGACAACAGTGGTTGGGCCATGTGGCCACCTGGCTTTTTGCAATGGTGGCGGGGGCTAGAGCCTAGGATGGGGTCAGGGTGTAGATCGTGCCATAGACAAAACTGCACCATTTTCCTGACACTAAAACCCACTTCTTTTGTTACACATAAGATTCAAATATTCAATATAAAGAAAAACAATCATTTTGGCTCTCTTCTACATGTGCATGTTGATACACTTATTAAAATATTCCTGTATAATCATGTTTGGTCTTAACTATTTCAAGTTAGGTTTAAAACCTCAAAATCAACTATCCAGACAAAACAGGTTATCACAAAGATTATCTCTTTTCCACTTCCCTAACCCCAAGAACCATGAAGTCAATTTTACAACATGATTCCAAACCTTAGACTGTGATGACAAATGCTAGGTCCAATTTCTTTGAAATCCTTTTTGGCGTGGCATACTTAGCAGAACTCAGGTGTGGAAGCCAGCATGGATCCTCCAAACCAAACTGCATATCATTGCATGTGATGTGTAATGACTTGTACAGCGATAGGTTTTGACTTCAATCTACCACCACTCAATCCTTCACTTAATTTCAGCTTGGCATCTGTAGTTCTTTTCAAATCTCTTTGCAAACAAAGTTCAAAGTCTCTGAACGTGATTGATCCTCCAGAGAGGACAACATTCTTTAGAGAGGACATCAAACAATAGGACAATTCTGAATTACTTCATCTACTACTTCTGAGATAGGTTGTGTAAATCTGCATTAGTAAACTCCGGATGAAGACAGATTTCAGATCCCAGGAATCTCTCCTAACCAACATCAATGGAAAATTCTTTTTTAGAGATAGCATTGATCCCTGTATACTGCTTAATCCACTTTGACCCATCTGTGTCATACTTATTAAATTCCTTCTCTAAATCTGGGCAGAATTAACTATAGCTTTCCTTTACTGCCTTAGAAGTTTCCAGGGATTGTTCTGGAGGGATTCCTACTTCTTGATCTCTCAGCAGTTGCTGAATGAAGTATATTATATCTCATCCTGTGACTCAAATGTGTTTAATACAGCTGCCAGTCAGAAACCCTTCAGCCACAAGAATGACATGAGTGACACCGTCTCTACTGTCTACTACCGTACCAGTTACTGTCTGTTCTACATGTCTTGCTGTCCAGGATGCAAACTAAGGCAAGAAGAGCCTGCACAGCAATTTACAAGCCTGCAACATTGAAAGACTCAAACATTATTTCAGCAGTGTATTCCCTGGGTTCTGGAGTATTCCATGGAGCTTCAGTCCATATAAAATAAGGATTTTCAGGTTCTGCCCTTAAATATTTAAAGATCATTTGTTCCATAAACTTTTCCATCAAATCCCAATCTTCAACTATACCATGGTGAATTGACTGCTTTGTTGCATGTGTAGGTTATTCTATTGCTTCATCACTAAGGAAGAAGTCTAGGTCATCAACACCTTTCATCACCCTCCTTAGAGCTTGATCACCCACTTTCTCTGACTCCTTAATAGCGAAACAGCAAGGAATGACAAACTGTGGTTCTGTATTTCCAGCATATCCTAGTTTTGTATACCCTGTTCCACAGTCCACCACACAGGCCTGCAGCCTCCCTGCCATCTTCTTCCTCTGATGCTGTTGCTGCTGCCGCTGCCGCCCTCTGCTCTGTGCTGTTTGAGTCCAAGGCTTGGTGGCAGGAGATGGGTTCTATCTAACCATCCACAGGCAAGCTGCCCCCTCCGTCGGGGGGAAAGCTGGCAAATCGAAGCAGTAGCAAAGAAGGAGCAGCTACAGACACTGAATTCTGATTGTTGTATACAGCATATGTGACTCCAATGCTATGTACAAGATCTCAACAGTTAAGGAAAATTCAGTTACATATGGTGCAAGTAAACCAATGTGTTTTGCATAATCACAGTTAAACACACCTACAATAAATAGAGATCTGATTGAGTCTGGTCACAAGTCACAAATGGAGTTTGATGAACAAAATTTCAGGTTTCTGACTAGAATATTGTCAGCGCTTGTCTAACACTCAAAATACTATCTCCAACCTTACTGGGAGACATTGAAATTCCCAGCATTCTTCCTTAGTGATGTCAACAGCCAAAATATAACCTCCTCAGGCACAGCTAACCCTCTCCTCAACTGCATTGATTCCTTCACGCTAACAGGAATGCCACAACCAGTAGGGGTTGGCCTCAGTCCTTGAGCCCCTGCACCCATGTGGGAGACTTGAAGGAAGCTCCTGGATCCTGGCTTTGGATCTGCCCAGCTCTGGCCATTGGATGGCAGTCTCTCCTTCTCTCTCTCTCTCTCTCTTTCTCTCTCCCTCTCTCTCTCTCTCTCTCCCTTTGCCTCTCTGTAACTCTGCCTTTCAAAAGATAAATAAATCTTAAAAAAAAGAATAAAAGGCAGTGGTCCAAAATGGCTGAGGCTTACATCCTTGTTTCACCAAAATTCAAATCTCTTTTAACCAAAATAAAAGTATCTTTTAATTCTTTTTTTTTCCAGAAACTTTTGCAGTACTTTCTCAGAATAACAATGGGAATAATAGATTGATAATATCCTAAAAAAATAGCCTAATTTTACTGATATGGGAATAATCAGGGAGATAGGATTAGGTCCAGTGAGCTGAAGGCCACACCGCTTGCTTTGCCCCTAGGAGATCTCACCTGTATCCAACCACCTGTCAATCAGACTATGTAACCACTCCCCTTTTGGAAGTGGATAAGAGGCTGAGCTGGTCCCCTGTGCTTGTTCTCCTGCACTGCCCATCTTGCCACCTTCCACCGCTCTCCTGCCCACGTGCCCTCTCTCACTTGCAGTCTGGCCTGCTCCCTAGAAAAGGCTGGTATGAAAGTCCCCATTTATTTTTTCTGACCCATTTTCCCTAAATAAAGTCCTCACTTTCCAAATAAATCCTGAACTTCACCATGTTGCCTGCCTCATTTGGGCCAGTGCTTAGAATTCTTATCTAAGGAAACAGCAAGAACCCGAAATATTAAATTTTGAAATAAGTAATTAACACACAATTATTCTTAGGTGTTTAAATTTAACTGAAAAGTGATCCCTGTTAGAAATTTGGAAAATATTTTGTTGAGTGAAATAAGCCAATCCCAAAGGGACAAATACCACTTGTTCTCCTTGATAGGTGACAACTAACTGAGCACCAAAAAGGAAACCTGTTAAAGTGAAATGAACACTATGAGAAACGGTGACTTGATCAGCCCTCACCCTGACTGTTGATGAGCAACTTGATATGTTATCCCTCTTAGTATTTTTTGTTTGTTTGTTCTACTTAATACTTTTGGTTGAATACCGTAATCAATACACAATTCTTCTTAAGTGCTGAAACTTAACTGAAAAGTGATCGCTGTTAAATATAAGAGTGGGAATAAGAGAGGGAAGAGATAATGCAATTCGGGACATGCTCAAGCTGACTTACCTCAAATGGTAGAGTTAGAAACATACCAGGGGATTCCAATTCAATCCCATCAAGGTGGCATGTACCAATGCCATCTCACTAGTCCCAGTGATCAATTTCTGTTCACAATTGATCATAATGATAGGACTAAGAACCAAAGGGATCACATAAACAAGAATAGTGTCTGCAAATACTAGCTGATAGAATCAAAAAGGGAGAGAATGATGCAACATGGGAAGTGAGATACACAGCAGACCCATAGAATGGCAGATGTCCTAAACAGCACTCTGGCCTCAGAATCAGCCCTTAAGGCATGCAGATCTGGCTGAAAAGCCCATGAGACTATTTAAGGCATGGAAAGCCAAGACACTCTGGGGGAAAAAAAAAACAAACCCTAAATGAAAGTTTTCCGTGAGTGAGATCCCAGTGGAAAGAACGGGTCATCAAAGAAGGAGGTACCTTTCTCTGAAGGGAGGAGAGAACTTCCACTTTGACCATGGCCTTGTCTAAATATGATCAGAGTCGGTGAACTCACGGGGCTTCCATAGCCTTGGCAGCTCATGACAAGAGCCTAGGGTGATTACTGATGCCATAAAAAAGAGTGTCAATTTGTTAAGTCAACAACAGGAGTCACTGTGCACTTACTCCTCATGTAGGATCCTTGTCCTTAGTGTGCTGTACATTGAGATTTAATGCTATAACTAGTACTCAAACAGCATTTTTCACTTTATGTTTCTGTGTGGGAGCAAACTGTTGAAATCTTTACTTAATGTATGCTAAACTGATCTTCTATATATAAAGAGAATCAAAAATGAATCTTGATGTGAATGGAAGGGGAGAGGGAGTGGGAAAGGGGAGGGTTGCGGGTTGGAGGGACGTTATGGGGGGAAGCCATTGTAATCCATAAGCTGTACTTTGGAAATTTATATTCATTAAATAAAAGTTTAAAAAAATTTTGGAATGAGTAAACCCATAACACTACCATAGTCTATCTAAATAAATAATTTATTTCTATAAAAAGTTGACAAAATAAGCACTTAGAAAATAAGTGTTGAAGCTAGTTAAGCTGTTGCCTGCTGTGCCCATGTCCTATTTCCAAATGTCTGAGATAGAATTTCAGTCTCTCTGCTTCCCTTTCACATTCATTTTAATGCATCTGGGATGGCATGGGTCCCTGCCACCACTTAGACCAGATGGAGTTCTGGGTCCCTGGCTTCAGTCAGTCCCTCCAGTCCCACCCCTGATAGTTACAGGTGTCCTCTCTCTCTCTCTCTCTCTCTCTCTCTCTCTCCCTATATTCCTCTTTTTCTGTGTTGCTCTGCCTGTAAAGTAGATGAAAATAAATAACTAAACATTTTTTTAAAAGAAAGCAAAAGTATCAATGTTGAGGCTAGGATAGGGATATAGATGACAGATATCTTTTGTCTATTCTACTCTGATGTAAATTAGTGTGTTTATATCATCATAGGTTAATGTGTACGAACAGGCTGCATCAGAATGGGAGCTGGGCCTCTCAATTCATCAGTTACATAAGCTATAAATAAATTCATGAAACTCTAGTAGCATAAGAATGACTGTTGTTTGATAAAGTTTAATGATTAAAAATGGCATAATTAGATTAGGAAACCAGAGCTGTATTAAATAATTTTATTTGAAGTGATGATTTGCATATGTAAATAGTAATTATGCAAGTTGAAATCCAGTCATGCCACTGAGATCAACTGAAAGCGCTGACCTTAATGTATATTTAACTTAGGTGAAAATAGAATTTTTTTTCTAAATACCCAAAGTCATATGTGTGCATTCAAACTGTCACAAGCAACGTGTGAGAGAATGAGAATCAGCTTAGCTCTATTTCTCAAAAAGGCTTCCAATTTACACAGAATGTAGTATTTCTTTAAGAGTGGTGCCATGAACGAAAATATCAATCCAAGTAAAAGGAGTTGCTATCATGTCACTTTAATAATATGAGATTCTGTGGAACTAGGAGAGATAAATAGTGAAAGACAAAATTTGCTCTTATGCATTACTATGTCTGGTAATGAAAACTATTTTTCCCTTGCAAGTAAGCAATAAATGCGATTTCTTAAAAGCATTGTTTGTATATAACATCTCACAGCCCTAAAACTGTGTATCTGAATATTTTGCTTTCTATATCATGAGTATAATCAAATAAATATAAAATAATTCCATGTCCCAATATTCAGTTAGCTTATGAAGTGCTTAATGAAGTTTACAATGCAAAACTCACAGAGTTAATTTCCTTTATATAAAATCTTTTTAACCTACAGTAATGCGCACAGCAGTCAAAATGGGTTATGAAGGAAAAGGTAATCAATTGGCAGCTGGTTAAAGATATAATTGTACACAATATATACATCGTATATAAGTGTATACACATTGTATAAATTGTATAAACATGTTATTCTGTGCCTGGGTAAACCGGGCTGACAGGCAGGTAGCTTATTCAAAAGGACATCTAGGATTAAAGTGTAATAACCATTGTAAAAATTATTGTAAGGGAATTGACCTTTTCCTATATTACAAAGAGAATTTTTTCTAGAATATTATTTGAACTTATCATTGATTTTTAATACTTTGTTAAATTATTTATTAATACTGAAGAAACATGCATAAATTAAATGAACCGACTGCACCAAACTGGGTGGTAAAATAGAGTCATAACAGTATTAATAAAATAGAACACTGCCCCGTCATAAATAGCATTTGTTTCAAAGCCTGAGACAGGAAAACTGTAATGTTTTATACAACATTTTAAACAAATATTAAAAAAGAAATTTCTAAGGATGAAAAATGATTATCAACTGGAACTATTGAATATTCAAACCTTTCCATAAATTGTTGAGTCATATCATTAATTCATCCAGTGAGTTAATAGAAAGAAATACATAAAAATATGAACATTTTAAGGCTCCACTTAAAAGGATAAATATGGTTTAGATGAATCAATGACAAATGAATAAACCAGGCTGAGTTTACAATACAAATAATAGTAACGTGACTGTTCTGAAATTTAATCCTTTATTTTGGTCATCTGCATTCTCAATGAACTGCTACTAAGTGTGTTATAAAATTATAATATTTGATTTTTTTGAGCATCACATGAATTTTATATGCATTTTTTGCATTTATTCCATGAGTTGCCCCATTTGGAAAATTGTATTCAGGTAATTGGAAATTATTTTTGGTTGCAAAATGGTTATAGCTTACATCATGATTTCAAAATGCAACATTTACTAAAAGACTAAAAGAATGAATGAAAGTAGTATTCAAACTGTGATGCAGATAAAGAAAAAAAAATGTTTAGGTATTATCAGTGGTAAGTATCAAAGAGTGCAAGGATTTTCAATTATAAAATACACTTTGCACTCTAGGATTGTTTGTTATAATAATATTATCATTCCTTTTCATAATGACAGTGAAATCTTGTTCAATTTCCACTCAATTTTTGAAATATAAATAATCATACTTAAATCATGATGATTTATCTGTCTAAGGTTAGGAAACAATTCTGTTGCTGAGGAACAAACCAGGGATTTGGGAAATGGCAAAGATCTGGGGCTTGGCTTATGTATTTAGTTCTGAAGGCATAAAGGCTAACTGAAACATGATAACATAGTTGAAAACATTGTTCTTTCTTGTGATAGAAGAATTTAGATATCCAAAAATCTCCTTTCAGTTTGGCATGGAAAAATGGCTGAAATCAATGTTCATGAAGTTCCATGGATAGCCACAGATGAAAACACATGAATAGTTTTACTATTTTTCTCCAAATGCAATACTAAATCTATAAGACTTAATGATATGTAATGAGAAAGATTTAATTTTATGATTATGGACATAGTGTACTCACCTTCCTTTACCAAGCCATTGGCAATTATATAGATTCTCTTTAATTTAATCTTTAGGTATGAATGTAAATTAAAATTCATGAGAAATGGAATTAAAAGATGATTAATTTGGTTAAAAAAATGAAAACCATGAGTATTACGAGTCTTCAAAAAGTTCATGGAAATTTATATTTAATAAATCAATGAATTTTAAATATTTGTAACCAAAGTAAACTTGTTTAATTCCATTTTCTACACCTTTTGATATCCTCTTGTAAGTTTACTTTATTGTTTATGTATTTCCATTCATAGAAAATATATCTATAAATCTAGTACTACAAAAATTGTATAGTTTTTGGGAGTCTGATAATAAAAGCTTCCATTAAAGAATAAAACATTTTTCAACTCTGTTTTATAATATTTCAAAAATCTATTTACAATATTACTACGTGAAGACTTAAAAACAACGCAAAGAGATGAGATTTGTTTCAAAATCCAAAGTTGATTTCTAATTTCTAACCATTTATATAAAGGCAAAAAGTGGCTACCTATTTCAGTAGAAGATTAAAATCATTCATGTTTTTGGATCAAATTACTATGGGGTTAAGTACAATTAAAATGCATATCCTTGGTAAACATATTAATTCAAATCTAGTCATGTAATTGGAATGCTGAATTATTAGATGGAGATTAGATGAGTTTTCTTGGCTGAATGAATATTCACTATATATCCCAAGACACATTCCAATTTCATCAACATTCTAAATGTGCTCCTCTTGATTTATCATATTTTTATCATATTTCCTTACCAACAATTCCTATATTCAAGCAAACTCTATATCTATCACTTATTTCATTGGAAGTGATGGAGTTAAGATCAAGTTTTTTCTAATTAATTTTAGTCTAGGTAGCAACCTTTGCTCCAACAACTGGAATGAATTATTATCTGAATGTTTTAATTAAAAAATGTGGAAATGCAACTAAAAGTCACAATGCAGTTACTTCTTTTTAAAGTGGTCCATTTTACTTTTTTACAAATTTTTGAAAGAAAAATAAGGAAGGAAGGAGGACGAAAAAGGGTGAGACTAAGGGAGGGAGGGAGGGTAGGGCAGAAAGTATTATTATGCTATTAAAACTACATATACAAAATACATGAAATTTGTTACCTTTATATAAATAAATTTAAAAAGTGGTTCAGAAGATTTCTAACAAACTGTTAAGAGTGGTTAAACAGAATAACTTAAGAGCCATTTGACAAGGCTATTAAATAGATAAAAGAAACTCTACATTTTTGGAAAATTTACAAAAATATTTAGGCATGCAATTAACCCTTTCTAAAAACCAAATAGTTTTGCAATTTACTAATTTTATTTTATTTATTTTTCCTTTTAAATTTTATTTATTTGAAGGCAAAAAGAGAGAGGCAGAGATCTCTCAGCCACTGGTTCACTCCTTAAATTCCACAATAGCCAGTCGGGGACTGGCCCTGGATGCAAGAACTCAATACGGGTAGTCTGTGAAGGGAATAGAGGAAAGTATCTAAAAACCTGAGCCATCACCTTCTATTCAAACAGAGTAAACATTAACAGGAAATTAGAATCAATAGAGGAGCCTGGACTCAAACTGAGGAACTCTTATATGAAATGTGAACATCTTAAACACTATCTTAAACAATATAGTGTACTCGTACCTCTGCCAATTTTATTTACATGCATTTTAATTCATGGATAACATTCACGTTATACAACTTGGACTCTAATATGTTAGTGAGAATAAAGAATATTTGAGATTACCCAAAAGGAGAGCAATGTTTTAAATTTCCTTTCAATTCAGCAAGATTACAACAATCTATTTTTAATAACTTTATTACAATGTCTGGAAACTGAGATCCAGACTAAATATTATATTTGCTGGGTTTTTCATTACTCATTTTTATTGTACATTATAAAATCAAATTGTCATAATACTGCACAGACTACGGGATTAGGAAGCATAGGATAACATCAACACTCACATTTACCAATATTATTCAATGTTCTATGCCTCAGTTTCCTTTCATGTAGAATATAAATAATATTGAGTTTTCCACTTCAGAGAGCTCTTGAGGAGAGCAAATAAATCATAGTGAAGAAAGCACTTAAAACAGATTCTCATACACTGATACCCTTTAAATAGAAGTTATGATGCAACATGTGATTTTCAAACTATCTGATTAAATTGGTGCAATGGATCTGCCTGCACTAGGCAATCATTTCTCATTGCCTTTAGAGCAAAAGAACCAATGAAGGCAGATGTTTAGCCTAGAGATTCAGACATCGATTAACATGCTCACATCCCTTATTAGGGGTATTTGGGTTCTTTTCCTGGCTCTGACTCCTAATTCTAGCTTTCTGCTAATATATACTCTGGGAAGCAGCAGCTATGGTTCAAGTATTTGTGTTCCTGACACCCTCATGGGAGGTCTAGATTGAAGTCTCAGCTCCTGGCTTTAGCCCTGGATGTGATAGGCTTAGTTCTAAATGCCTAGACCTGGATGTCATGGGCTTTTGGGTCCATGAACCTGTGGATAGGATATCTCTCCTTACTCTCTACCTGTCTCTCAAGTCAATCAATTAATAACAATGTAACAAGTTAGAAACATGAGTAAGGCAGAAAACAATTTAATCTTACTGTTACCTTCAGAAAAGGAACTTCAATGTAAAAACCTCTCGCTTTGAGATATGAGTTCAAACCATGGTAATGACCCATTATTAAAAGTAAATAAATTCATTCAAATAAATTATTTGATAAGCATTAACATTTAATATAACCGAAAGTAAAGAAATAAACATAAATACTTTTATCTCAGCAGCAATCATGGAATCAGTGTTTGTACTACGTGGCGTACTGAAGTACATTGATCAGAGAAAAAAATTATCCATTCCTTTTCTTTGACCAACTGAATAGTGTATGGGTTTTCTTTTATTACTAAGTCTGAACTGAGTTTTTTTTTTTTTTTTTTTTTTTTTTGGTCACATTAATTGAATTAGTTACCACTTATCTAACAAACAGATGATCTCAGGGGATATGGGCAAACTCCTTTACTAATGTAAATTTTAAAAATGTAAATAGGTAAGCCTTTCAGGAGAAAAGCATTTCAATATATATGCCTAAGGTAATCAATAAAAAAAGAACATCACAGCAAACTACAGAACTATCCATAGGCTTTATTTTTCATAGTCCCAATACATGTGGATTTCCATTACTATTGTTTAGTGGTTCAGGCAAATAACACCAGTCCCCCAAAGAAGGTTCACATTTTGGGTATCATGTTATATTAATTAATTTCAACAATCTCAAATTTTACTATTGACTTGTAGTCCAAAGTTATTATGTAAAAACAAATGTACAACATAAAGACCAAAAAATAACATTTTTCACAGTCTTCATAACTATAATTTAGTTTATACATAAACAATAAAGCATCTAGCTGTGTTGTTTCCCAGTTCTCAGTAGTAACCCATGTGATATTTTATAAAACTGACATTGGCACTGCTGCCCATATATGGACACAGAGAAACATAAATAAAGTAAATTTGTCAACACAAATTAGGAAAGAAACTGTGATAAAGGGGAGAACACACCTCAGAGTAAGCAATTCCAGAAAAATCCTTCATATTAAAAGATCTCATGGGGACACTGCATAATATTGAAGCACAAAAAAATCAGATGATGGAAACTGACTCAGGTTTGAAAGGGGGTAATACCTGGTTAAGGCATAAGAAAGATGCCCATTCTGTATCATGTATTACAAAACAAGACGGCCAACGCCTTCAAGCTTTGTAAGGTTTTTGAAGACACAGAAAACACTTTGTTAACTCTCAATGTTGCTAATATTTCAAAAAGCATTGCATTAAACAAATATTAGATTACTAGTTTTCATTTCCCTATGTATTTACAAACAGCAATAAGAGTTTAATATTGACTAATTCTTTTAAGATTTAGTTATTTATTTGTTTGAAAGGCAGAGTTACAGAAAGGCAGAGAGAGAGAGAGAGAGAGAGAGAGAGAGAGGTTTTCCATCTGCTGGTTCACTCTCCAAATGGCCACAATGACTGGAGCTGGGTCCATCCCAAGCCAGGAGCCAGGAGCTTCTTCTGGGTGGTCTCCCAAGTGGGTGCAGGGACCCAAGGACTTGGGTCATCCTCCACTGGCCATCGTCCACTGCTTTCCCAAGCCATAGCAGAGAGCTGGATTGGAAGAGGAAAGCCAGGGTAAGAACCAATGCCAATATGGGATGCTGACACTGTAGGGGTGCCTTTACCCACTATACCATAATGCTGATTCCTTGACTAAAATTTTTTAAAAATAACAAAATGATTATACTTTTTCCCATTGATTTTTAAGATAATTTTGCATGTTTTTAGGCTGACTGTCCTGATTTATAGACTTGCAATGTCAAGCAAAATGAGAGCTGCCTAGCCTTCATATTGATTACTTATTGATAAAGAATGGATAGCTATTTTCATTTTTACAATGGCTTTATGTTATTTTTAGTAAATACACAAATACTAGTAACATACAGTACATACATACATATACATTGAGTTGTTCACTTAAAATTTACTAACTCAGTAGGAAATTTTTCTACTTCTCAGGACTGATGATAAAAGCACTAAAATAGAGGTTGGAATTGTGGCATAATTGGTTAAACTGTTGTCTGCAAAGCTGGCATCCCATACGGGTGACCGTTCAAGTCCTTGCGGCTTCACTTCCAGTCTAGCTCCCTTCTAATATGTCTGCAAAATCAACGGATGATAGCTCAAGAGCTTGAGCCCCCTCACCCCCATGAGAGACCTTGGTGGAGCTCCTGACTCCTGGCTTTGGCCTGGCCCCCAACCCCAGTGGTTGTGGCATTTGGGGAGTGAACTAGCAGATGGAAGATTCTCTCTCTCTCTCCCTCTCTCTCTCTCTCTCTCTGTGTGTGTGTGTGTGTGTATGTGTGTATGTAAGTAACTCTGTCTTTCAAAGAAGGTAAATCTTTATTTAAAAAAAAAAAAAAGTACTGAAATAGGGGCTGGCGCTATAGCCATGGTATGCTAAGCCTCCACCTGTGCTGCTAGCATTCCATAAGGGCGTTGGTTCATCTCCCGGCTGCTTCTTTTCTGATCCAGCTCTCTGCTGTTGCCTGGGTAAGGCAATGAAAGATGGCCCGGTGCTTGGGCCCCTGCATCCACGTGGGGGACCCAGAGGAAGCTCTAGCACCCAGGTTTTGGATAGGCCCAGTGCCAGCTGTTGTGGCCATTTGGGGAGTGACCCAGCAGATGGAACCCCTTTCTCTCTGTCTCTTCCTCTGTGTCTGTAATCTGCCTCTCAAATAAATAAGTCAAAACTTAAATAAAAAAAAGAAGTACAAAAATAATCTGGGATATTACCATCTTTAACAAGAAGCAAAAACATGAGGAAACATCAATTACAAACATTGGTAATACATCCAAGAGAAATATAGATAGATAGGTAGGTAGATAGGTAGGTAGATTGATAGATAGATAGAAATTTTCACTGTATTAGACATTTCCAAGGAGGCCAACTTCTAATGTAACACGTATAACACATGTTCTTCTAAATCAGGGGTAAAATACAGTTTAATTTCATATAAAATAGCTCCAGTAAGGCTATGACAAATTTCAGAGAAATGCTATGAATGTTTAATGCATTAAATAATAGAGGAATAAAAGAGGAAAGTCATATAATAGTTAACAAATACAGTGAAATAAACATTGACCCCACTACCCATTAGAACTATAGAATAAATGTTTTAAAAATATTCAAAATAACAATATTTCTGAAATGTTTACAAGTTAGAAAGGTAGACAAAAGGCAGGCAAGTCAAAGTACTTGAAACTATTCATTATTAAAAATAAATTTATTTTGACTACTTCAGTGCTAAGAAAGTCATAAATCATAAGTTCATATTTTAAAATTCTCCAACTCTCAGTCCCAAAATTATAAAACTAACATAAAAGAATATCAAATCTACACACATGAAGTGTTTATAACATGGTGTAAAGGAAGTACAATCTATGGATCACTTGCAAATATTAAAGTGTTGTGCAAAAATAAGTTTTAACTAATTTCCTTCAGCTACTCAAATAAGACATTAACCATTGTCTTTATTAATATCAACCCAAAATATACCACATAGACACTTTTCTTAGAACTGTTTCAAAAAAGAAAAACTTCAGTATGCTTTGCTTTTACAACTTTAATTTAGATCTTAACCAATGGATCCCATGACATATAGACCGAACAAGAGATAATACTAATATGGGTCAAACACATTAACCTTGTTCTTGGTATTATTGAGACGTGCTGTAGTGAATATTGCCTTGTCCGAAGGACAATGAGGAAGAGTTTCACTACTGCATTTAATTCACTAAATTGACCTGAATGACCAGAACACCCATTGTGCTCCCAAGTGATGGCATACAGCCTTTCATTGCTATCTACACCCCTCAAACACAATTCACAGCTCATGTCACTTTCAAACCAATGCTTGTTTCATAATTTATAATGTATTACATCTCCTTATTTTCTGAAAATATGTGTAAAGAAACCAATTCCTCTGAATCCATTCTGCAGTTCAAATATAACTTGTTTGCTTAGTGGATGCCCTGATTTAGTAGTTGCCAAAATCTATACTCATATTTATTTTCATATTTTCTGTGGTTTCATACATGCTGGTATATATTCTTTTTCTAGTATCTTCCGTTATAAGAAGTTACATACGATTTATTCTAAAGACATACTTTGAGAAGACATTCTTTAATAGAATCTGTATATATGATTTATTTCTTTTGAAATTTCAAATTTCTTTTGCAAGACAGTTACAGAGAGAGGGGAAATGGCAGAGAGAGAGAGAGAGAGGGAGAGGGAAAGGGAGAGAGAAAGAAACAGGTCTTCTATCCACTCTTTCATACCCCATATGTTTAGGCTAGGCCATGCCAAATCCAGGAAACTCCATCTGTTTCTACCATGTGGCTGGCAGAGGCCCAAATACTTGGGCCATCCTCTGTTGCCTGCTCATTTGCATTAGCAGGAAACAGGAAAGAAGAGGGGCAACAGAGACTCATATGGGATGCTGGTGTCACAGGTGACAATTTACCCCTTGTTACAATGTTGACCCCAACATATATGAATCTTAGAATATTTGAGTTGATACTGGTAAAAGAATAAGAGGAAAGAAAGGAAGGAATTTAAAATGCATAATTCAAACATAAGAGTTTGTAACCTTACAATTTGGAATCATAATTCTTGTATTTGAAGTTAAACATTATCAATATAGCATGGTGAATAAGTAGAGAAATTGACCTGCTACCCATGCAGGAGACCCAGGATGAAGTTCCAAGCTCCTGTCTACATAGCCTGCCCTAGACCTAGCTATAATGGTCATTTGAGGAGTGAACCAGTGTAGATCTCTCTGTGGGTCTCTGTCTGTCTGTAGTCTTTCAAATTACTTAAGAAACCTTAAAACAGAGAGAGAAGTAGAGAACCAGAATTCAAACTCAAGTACTGCAATACAGTATGCTTGTGTCCTAAATTGCATCTTAATAACTACATCAAATGCCAGCCAAGCAATGGTGATTTAAAAGATGGATATCCCTTTTTCATTTTGATCTGCATGGTTTTTTTGTGAGTTTACCATATATATTGTGAGGATGATATTCTGTAAATGATTTTTCAGTGTGCTTATATATGAATACAAACACAGTTACACACACACACACACACACACACACACACATATATATATATATTTATATTTAGCTATAGATATCAATAGATTCCTCTATTCAATGCCAAGAAGGGAAGCAGGTTTCTTTTTTCTTCTTCCCTGAAGCTGGATTAATTTCCTACTTATCCTTACATAATATTTTTGTTCTCAAGAAATTTTGTTTTATTTAGTGTCACCCTATTAGTTTTCCCAGCATGGGTATCCCTGAATTCTATCTCCCATTCCAAACCAGTCATCCAACAGAAGTTTAATTCATTCAGGGTTCAGTGAAAATCCTCAGACTGAGAATCAGCTTTGGCATCTGTGTTTGCCTTCTGGTATTGCCAGATTCATTTCATTTAGGAGCATAATTATTTATCCCTTACTTTCATGCCAGCTAGCTGGTCTATGGAAAAAGATGTTTAAAATTTAACCAGCTACTGTTTTACTCCATACATGTAGAATGGCTAGCCAGTGTATTAAAAAATAACTGAGACTGCTTTACTGATCTCACAGGATGTGAGGGGCTAATTGAATAGGTCAATAAATGAAAAGCATTTAGAAATATGCTTTGCACATAGAAAATGCTTAAGGTACTAGGTATTTTGTTGTTGTTGTTACTGCAGATTTAGACATAACATGATATTAAAGGCAATTTGATCTAGGAAGTAATAGATCCTCCATGGACAGGCATAAAAGGCCAATACATTAACTGGTTTTTAAATATGATAATTTCATAGAACTATAAGTTTGTAGAGTACTTTTCGTCTGTGATATTACTTGGAATCAAGATATTTATATAATATGAATTTTTATATTGAACAGTTAGTGAGAAATAATTGGGAGAAATTAGATCTGGAAAGGAATAGGAGGCCTGTGATGCCAAAGGGCTTCAGCTTGGGAGGTGGGTGGGATACAAAGATATGCTCAGTGTTTTTCAAATAACTTTACATCTAAGGATCTGAAATTTGAATATTGTTATAAATATTGTTAGTTGAGGAAAATTAAGTAAGAATGATTAAACATCAGTTTCAAGAAACATGTAGATAGTAAAGCTGTATTTTGGAACAAGGTAAGTCTTTTAAACTGATAATCAATGTTTCATGCCAGTTGAGGCTTGATAATACATATACTGTTTGTTTATTTTGCATCATATTTATAATAAAACTTCTTTATTTTTACCAAAGTAGTCACTCATCTGGAAATAACTTCTAGGTTGTGTATTCAAAGTAAAGGTAGTTATCATAAATCAGAAAGTAATTAAAAAATTAGTGACGAGTCTATCTTTTATTTCATGTATGAATAATCTTCATCAAATCTACATAGTCATTTTAAGATTGGTGAATTTGAGGCATTATAAATTTAAACAAAAAAATCTCAAAATCAAATACATGCTCATATCTCTTTGCTACAAACCTTTCTAAATTAAGTTAAACACAATTAAAGAAAACACAGAAAATTAACCTATAGTCTAAGAATTCATTATGGGGTCCAGCATTGTGGCATACTAGATAAAGCCACCACCTGTGAATCTGGCATTCCATCTGAGTGTCAGTTCGTGTCCTGGCTGTTCCACTTCTTATCCAACTCCCTGCTAATGGCTTGGGAAAAGCAGCACCAGAAGATGGTCCAAGTGTTTGGGCCATGGCATCCATATGTGATACCCAGATGACACTCCTGGCTTTGGCTTGGCCCAGCCCTGGCCTATGTGGACAATTGGGGAGTGAATCGGTGGGTACAAGATCTCTCTTTCTCTCTCTCTGTAATTGTAACTTTCAAATAAATAAATAAATCTTTAAAAAAAGAGTTCATTAAATACCTAGTACTAAATATATTATAAATATAATTATTCATATACTAAATATTATTAAACTTTATATAGTGTATTTTAGTCTATAGGCAAATTATAACTATACTAAAGGAATGAGTACAATTATAGAAACAGATATAGATCAAAATAGATGTAAATATAGAAAGAGCTAAGTAGATAGATAAATGAAAAGTAGATGATCCTAGATAGATGTGGATGAAATGAATAAATGGTCTCAATAGTGTGTATTTACTGGAAATTATTCCCACAATATTCACAAGTTCATATAGAGGGATAATGAAATACATGTGTCAGTCATGAACTGTTTGTGATGGGCATATGTATAGTTCAGGGTAAGCTAACTAATTTTCACAATAAACATTAACACAGTACAATAAAGCAATACACATTTAAACTCAGTTTATTCTATTTGTTAGAGGGACTTCGTTCTATCCAATGATTGAGAACACAATTCTTAGTTTATCCAGTCAGTCTGTCATTGCTTAGTACCTGGAAGCTCCAGCCCTATTCGATGATTGTTAAATTTGTACAAGTTGGGGGGCTGACGCCTTGGCTCACTTGGTTAATCCTCCACCTGTGGTGCCGGCATCCGATATGGGTGCCGGGTTCTAGTCCCGGTTGCACCTCTTGCAGTCCAGTCTTCTGCTGTGGCCCGGGAGGCAATGAAGGATGGCCCAAGTGCTTGGGCCCCTGCACCTGCATGGGAGACCAGGAGGAAGCACCTGGCTCCTGGCTTCAGATGGGTGCAGCAACAGCCAAGGCGGCCATTTGGAGTGTGAACCAACAGAAGGAAGACCTTTCTCTCTGTCTCTCTCTCTCACTGTCTATAACTACCTGTCAAATAAAAAAATTGTATAAGTTGGGCTAAAAATTATCCAAATATTCTGCTCATGTTCCCTTGGCCAGAATTTGTTTGTTAAAAAAAAAGTAATATTTCTTTGTAAATTAAAACTAGATCTAAAACATGATTCAGCAATTTCACTACTATATGTATATATATGTATGTATATGTATATGTATGTATGTATATATACACACAAAGAGATTAAGGAATTGAAATCAGGATGTTAAGGAGGTATTTGTACTCTCATGTTCATTTCAATATTATTCATAATAACCAAAATATCGAAACAACCTATGTGTCCATCAAAGACTATGCTAAAATCAGCAGAAACATGTACACACACACAATACCTTAAAAAGTCTGTGAGAATGTAAATAAAATGCGTATTTTGGAGCAAAAATTTTTGAAATCCATGCATAGAAGAGTCTTAAAAAGTTAATATTATGAAGTTGCATGCTTTGAAAAACTGCATGAATTCCTAAATTTCTTTGAACCAAAATAAACTTACCCTTTAAATATATTTTCACAAACCCTTTGAAGTTCCCTTGTGTGTGTTTATTGACATATACAATGAAATACAATTTTGTCTTAAGAAACAAATTCCATCGTTTGAAGATCCTGAATTATATTATGTTAAGAGAAATAAGCTAGACAACTAAAAATAAATATTCCTGATTTGACTTATATATGAGTCCAGAAATCTGGAAGTCAGAAAATCAGATACTATAATGATGGCTGCAAAGGGCTGGATGGATTACTGCAGGGTGGAAATTATCAAAGTATCAGTTAAAAAAGAAGACTTTTCTCCTTTAAGATTTATCTGTTTATTTGAATGTCAGAGTTACAGAGGAGAGGGAGAGACATAGGGAGACCTATCAACTGATTCACTCCACAAATGGCTACAAAGGCTAGGGCTGGGCCAGGCCAATACCAGGAATGAGAGTTTTTTCCAGGTGAGAAAATAAGTTTGGGAGACCAATGGTACAATACGATAATTATAGTGAATAATAATTGAGTACTTGAGAATTGTTAAAAAGTAGATTTTAAATGCTCTTGCCACAAAAAATTAATATTTGAGGTGATGAATCCCTTAATTAATTTGTCTTAACCATTTCACAATGTATACTTTTTTTTAAAGATTTATTTATTTATTCCAAAGTCAGAGTTACACAGAGGAGAGGCAGAGAGAGAGAGAGGTCTTCGAACTGATGGTTCACTCCCCAGATGGCTACAAGAGCCAGAACTGCCCAATCCAAAGCCAGGAGCCAGAAGCTTCTTCCAGGTCTCCCACATGGGTACAGGAACCCAAGGACTTGGGCCATCTTCTATTGCTATCCCAGGCCATAGCAGAGAGCTGGATGGGAAGAGGGGCAGCCGGATCTTGAACTGGTGCCCATATGGGATGCGGGCACTTCAGGCTAGGGCATTAACCCACTGCATCACAGTGCCGGCCCCAATGTATACATATATTAAAACATTAGGGCTGGCGCCAGGGCTCACTAGGCTAATCCTCTGCCTGTGGCTCCGGCACCCCGGGTGCTAGTCCCTGTAGGGGTGCTGGATTCCGTCCTGGTTGCCCCTCTTCCAGTGCAGCTCCCTGCTGTGGCCTGGGAAAGCAGTGGAGGATAGCCCAGATCCTTGGGCCTGCACCTGCATAGGAGACCAGGAGGAAGCACCTGGCTCCTGGCTTCAGATCGGCGCAGCGCCTGCCATGGTGGCCATTTGGGGGGTGAACCAACGGAAGGAAGACCTTTCTCTCTGTCTCTCTCTCTCTCACTGTTTAACTCTGCCTGTCAAAAAAAAATTGGTCACTCATCACATTATAATTTTTATTTGTCAATTGCATCTTAACTAAGTACATTTTTGTGGGCTAGGGTAAAAATTAGGTGGAAATGGTAACTTGGTACATAATTTATATGTATCTAAAATTCTTGCCTTCTGAAATGATTGATAGTTGTTAAGTTATTTTTATAAGTGAGAATAAATGTGTGCATGTATTATGAAGGTAATTTTTATTTTTGTAAGAGATTACAGAAATAAGTATTCTAAAGACACGAAATCAGTTAGAAGTGTATCCAAAAAATTTAAGCCAAAGATCAAATCTGAACTTCATTGGCATTGTGAAGTTGGAAAAGGACAGATTGTAAATATTTCAAAGATAGAAAAGAGAGGAGGTGACAATTTATTGAATATGGTTAAGAAGAGTTATAATCCTGAATGTAAATTTTGAAAATAAAAATGTCTCCACTTAAATGTAGTCATCAATGAAGTGTGCAGCGTATAACTGGAGTTATTTCCCAAGTGCCAGGAAAATAAGTCAAAATAATTACAAAAAGGACAGGTTATAACAGCATATGAGTAAAAGGAAGATTGACACGCTTGCTAATGACTCCTGTTAGATCTTTGCTATTGATTTACTTAATAACGTTATAAAAAAAAAAACAACACTAACATTTAATGAAATAATACTGAGCATACCATTTTCATTAATTATTGAGATTAAATTTCTCCCTTTAAAATACATGTCAGTTTAAAGTCTTGGGGTAGACTGACATTAAATTATGGAATCATGTAGAATTAAATAATGATACTTTAGTTACGATTTTGTGTGTCTTAACTGGGAAGAAGACATCATCGATGAAACCTGTTCAGTAAGTTTGATCTATTTGTTTAGCAATGTATTTGAAGATATCAGCTTCAATGTATAGTATACATTATTCATGTTCTGTAACATTAACTTCAGAACAATAATTAAAATTGAAGAATTTATAGTAATAATGATTATTAAGTTTATGTTATAAAACAATGTTTCAGTGTACCAGGGATGATCTAGAGAAAATTATTATTTTATGAAATAATATTTATGAAATTGATATATATATCCTTCTCAAGAGAAATGTTTATTTCAAAGCACACAGCTTTCAAATATCTTTCAATTCTCTTCCTTCCAATTGTATATTTCTCCCAAAACACAGACCTTTCCCTTAAGGCATCTTCCAGTTTGTTTATTTTTCTGGCAATGTTATATCATATTTTCAATATTTTTAGGCCTTCTCAAAACAGATAAGCACAATTATCTATTGGATGTCTGACAGTACCTTTCTGGAAGGTATATTGCCTTTAAAATTCATTGTCAGTTGCATTTTATAACCAGTTCACTTGAGTCAGTAAATAGCAGGCACAGCCATGTTTTCAAATATATTTGCTATTACTTATTAAAATCTTCAGAAAACCAGTAAGGCCACATGAAAACCCTTTTTTTGGGGATCTTTCTTAAATTTTAATTTTTATACAATGTTTTTGAGGATGAGAAAAGGTTCTGAATCTAGCTGGAAGACAGCATATAACCAGTTTAATGAGTTTCAACTCAGGGATGATTAAAATGAGTTACATGCATCTCACTTACTGGGTTTGGAATGAAATGATGATAGACCATTAAGTATAATAGCCATTAGGAGCAAATTCATAATATAATGTTGCTTTTTAAATACATAGTGTTATTTTTCCCAGTTGGTAATTTGTGATAGCACTATCTGAATCCCTGATGTCATAATTGGATTATTAGTTTTTATTGTACTGTCACTAAAAGTTGATATGCTTTATCTCTATTTTTATTATATACAGTGATTTAAACCTTAATAATAATTTGTGCAATAATGAAAAGGAAAACGTAAAGGAAGAAATGGGAAGTTCTTAGAACATGGCATTGATATCTGGTTATCATTTACTATATAATAGAAATGATCCTGGAAAAATTCCGTTGTATTTATCTTCCTTGGTTTTTCACATATACATTTAAGAATATAATGATACCTCCTTGCTCCTCTCTTCCACACTGCTCCTTCTTTCCTATTATTTTTGTGAGAACATACTTTAAATTTTCTCCTCTGTAGTAATTTATTTTTTGAGGAAACAAATGTAAATTTTTCAGATATCCACAAACTAAGGTGACTCACTTGGTTACTCCTCCACCTGAGGCGCCTGAATCCCATATGGATGTCAGGTTCTAGTTCCGGTTGCTCCTCTTCCAGGCCAGCTCTCTGCTGTGCCTTGGGAGTGCAGTGGAGGATGGCCCAAGTGTTTGGGCCCTGCACCCGCATGGGAGACCAGGAGGAAGCACCTGGCTCCTGGCTTCAGATCAGCACAGCTGCCATTAGGGGAGTGAACCAACAGAAGGAAGACCTTTCTCTCTGTTTCTCTCTCACTGTCTCTAACTCTACCTGTGGGGAAAAAAAAAAAAATAAAAGTGAAAACAATATAGTGTAAAAATTAACAGTAAAATGCCAAAACCCTGGTGCTAATGAGCCTCTATTGAGTGTCCCTAAAGCTCTACAGCAAAGAATAAGAAAAAATTCCAGACGCTTGTACCATGCAACATGATTGAACTACGTAAAATAAGTTAACATGTTAGATAGTTTATAAGCATTCATTTCCTATCACTTACTTAAATATTATTTTGCTTCTGAAGTAAATTTTGAGCAGTTGTTTAACAAGAGTCAATATCATTTTTTTGAAAGTGAGATTCTGTATATAAAGTATGCTTACATATGATATTAGTGTTCTCCAGAGAGAGCGTGATTGATCAATTTGAAAAATTTGAAATTTGAAGGCAGGCTGGTACACTGGAAAAAAATGACAGGACTTCTACATTAGCCTTGAGGCAGGGTTGCTTCTTAGGGAAACCTCACTTTTCACTGTAAGGCCTTGAACTGATCAGGTGAGGACCATCTATATGCACAGAGTGTTCTGCTTCGTTTAGACTCAAATTATGACAACTGTTAATTACGTCTATAAAATACCTTCACAGAAAAAAAGAAAAAAGAAGTAAGAGTGTTTAGCATCTAGCTAGTCAAGTTGACACACAAAAATTAACCTCCAAAAATTCCAAATAATGGGACATCTTTTGGAGCACTGGTTAATATGCTGCTTGGGACACCCACATCCATGTCAGAGTTCCTGGTTCAAATCCATCCTCCTCCACTTCCAACCAGATTCCTGGATATGGGCACCTTGAGAGGCAGCATTAAAGGTTTAAGTACTTGTGTCTCTGTCACCCATATAAGAATCCTGCAGGGAGCTCTGGGTTTCCAGCTTTGACTTGGCTCATCTCTGGCTATTGCAGGTATTTGAGGAAGGAGCCAGTAGCTGAAAGACCTCTCTTTCTCTCTCTCACTCTCTCTATCTGTCCACTCTTCTGTGTGTGTGTGTGTGTGTGTGTGTGTCTTCATTTCAAATAACATGAAAAATATGCTTTTATGCAAACTACTTATAATTTCAAGTAAAACTAAGTGTTCATAAACTAAACTCAGTAAAAACTAGCCTCTGCATTTTCATTAGAGCTTACAGCATTTCTGAGTGTCTAACTTGAATTGTTTTGCATCAAAGGAGAGTGCAAAATTTCACAAATAATCTAATATTTTCTATGAAAAAAGTATTATTAACATTATTTTTATTGCATCAATGATACTGTGATTTTATATATTTTTCTTGAATGTATATTCAAACCAAACATTCAAAAAAAATAGTGTAAATGACTACCAAAATGAATGGGTGCATATTACACACTGAGAACCAAGTCTTTCTTGTATTTATAATAGGGTGTTAAAGACAGGGAAATTGAAATCACACTACATTAGGCTAAATACTAACTTTACCATTAATTGACTTTTTGGCTTCGGGAAAATACAAAACTTTAAAATTGTGCATTTTCTCCTTTAAAATGAGTTTTCTAGTTAAAATACATACTATTAGAATCATCTGAAATAATCCTTTGAATCATTTAGCCTAATTTGAGAGTTTTTTTTTTTAATTTGTATTTATTTGTTTTCATTTTATTTGAGTGGCAGAGAGATAGAGAGACACAGAGAGACAGAGAGAGATCCTCCATCCACCTGTTCACATCTCAAATGCGCGCAACAGCCAGGCCTGGACTAGGCTGAGGTCATGAGTTTAGAACTTAATGGAGATCCCCCAGGTGGGTGTCAGGGACCCATTTACATGAGCCATCATATGCTGCCTCCCAGCACATTAGTATGAAGCTAAAATCATAAGCAGAAAAGCCAATAATTAAATCATGAGTTCTAATATGGAATTCAGTCATCCTTATCTAATAATTTGTTCACTGTTCCACATGGCCATTCCAGATATTTAATAAATATGTATTAACTGTTAGCTATAAGTAAAACTAGTTTATGTATTTGTTTCACATTTAATCTGTTTCATTAATAGTATTAGCATTGGTCCCATCTTGTAGATGAGAAAAATAAATTATAGAGGATAAGTAGCTTATAAGAAATCACAAAACTGGAAAGATTTGGGTATTCAGCCTGGGCATAGAAGAGACATTTTGTAGTTGGAATTTAGAGTTTCTAACAACACTCTAACAATTTTAATTTAATGCCTAAGAATTTCTTAAAAATTGTAAGTAAATGAACAATTATCTTTCTTGAAGTTACCTCTATGTTATCAGCTGAATGACCAAGAAGAATCAATTTCTGTTGAGAGCTTGTTCTTGCTTTCTCAGCAAATACATATAGTAAGATTTCTAATTTAATTTAATTGCAGATCAATTATTTCCTCATGAAATTTTAGCATCTTAATTGAAATATCCTGCAGGTACATACTGTCAAGAGTAAGTTCAAAATAACGTAAGACATATTAATAATGAGTTGATTTAATATTAAAATTATAAGTTCAATTTACTGACAAATAGGATATATCGTTAAAACTGATTTTAAATTTTTGCACATTTAAGGCATATACTAAAGTTTTTTAAAAGGAGAATTAAAACACTTAGTGTTGGTGAGGTACTTAACAATTCCCATCACATAGTTAACTCATTCATATTCATAAATTTCACTAGAATTCATCTTTGGCTAGGAGCAAAAGAGGCATTTTATTTTATTACTTCAAAGTCCCTAGGAAAAACTGTGCCCAGATTTGTTATCTCATTGCAGTCTAACCTGGAGCCCAAACTCAAATTTTTAAAACCTTTCAACAAAGAATTCTCCCAAAATGAATTCCGAATGAATGCATCAAGTGCTTTCAAATTCATCTAGAAGAGTTGCTAAGTGTATTTGTGTATTTTCTTACTTAACTCTTGTAAAAACTCAGTGAGGTGAGTACCATTACCTAACTAATGCACAGGAAAAGTAATTAACATATCCAGTGGATACATGTGCAGTCATTCAACAAATAGCTTGTAAGAATCTCCTTGCATTTGGGCTGCTGAAAGAGTGTGGATATCTTCAATGAACAAAAGCAACAAGACCTCCACCTTTTTGGTGTTTACTATCTGGATAGCATGTGGAACTGTCATTAAAGTTGTCTCATTTCATATTATACTGTTAAGACTAGTCTGGTGATTTGAAGCAAATAACTTAAGACGCTCTACATTGACTTATCCTGTAAAAGAGGATTAATGATGAAAATAATATAAAGACAAATGAAGTTATACAGAATTAGAGGTAAAATATCACATGTAAGTACTGCTTTATTAACCCTACCTCTCATATACTTATGATTTTAAGTGTTCATGTTATTTTAAAACTATTCACCATGTCATAGCATACATTACAAACAGCTTGTCTGAATTTCATACTTTAGTACTAAGTGTTTTATTAGATATCAAAATTATCATGTTTCTCTGTGAAACCTCTTATCTTGTAGCTTAGATATTAAATATTGATGCTTCCTGTTTTCTCCTCACTGTACTTATTATAGACAAAAGCTCATGAGAACTTTTGATTGAAAATAAATGATGTTATTCTAAAAAATAATAAAAATTTTAAAATGGTGTGGAATATTCAAATTAGACCACAATGGACCTTATATAAATCAAGGCTACACAGCAATATTCATTCAATATGAAACTTTTTTTAATGTCTATGTGTATTCATTTGAAAGGCAGACTCTCAGAGTCCTATGGGAAGCTTGGGAGGCAGAGGCTTGGGTGGGATCATCCATCTGCAAACTCACTTCCTAAATGGCCACAACAGCTGGGCCAGGCAGAAGCCAGGAGCTCCCAAGGTCTCTTTGGTCGGTGGCTTTCACTGCTTTCCCAGGCACACTAGTAGGATTTGGATGCAAAGTGGAACAGCCAGTGTTTGATCTGGTGATCCCATATGAGATGCTGGATGACAGGTGAACACTATATCCCCTGTGCTGTAACTTGAAATTTGAAGTGCAATTTTAGAAATGCTTTTAACTTACTTCCTTTTTAAGAAATTATAAATGTCCTACTCATTTAAATGTTTGAGTTCTATTAACAGTGCCTAATTATGCACAAAAGTAAATTCAATCAGAATTTATACCTGGTCTACAAATTTTATACTTAGTGTTTCTGTGTGGGTGCAAACTGTTGAAAGCTGTACTTAATATAAACTGAATTGATCTTCTGTATATAAAGATAATTGAAAATGAATCTTGATGCGAATGGAATGGGAGAGGGTGTGGGAGATGGGAGATTGCGTGTGGGAGGGAAGTTTTGGGGGGGAAGCCATTGTAATCCATAAACTATATTTGGAAATTTATATTTATTAAATAAAAGTTTAAAAAAATCACAGCTTTATATGTCCTTTCCATTTCATTTTTTATTATGAAGATATATTTTTCAATAAGGAAGGAGATAAATTATTTTATTTAACACTCCTTTCGTGTAATATACTACTTTTTAATATTTAGATATCTTTATGTGGACTTCTTTGTGGATTCTGGCCCTGCCCCCTCAAATATTAGAAGCATATTTGTAAACTGGAATAGTAAAAGAGTGTAAACAGATTCATTTTCCCTGATGCTGACCTTTCAAAATGACAAAAACATCCATATATGATTGATTCTAATCCCTTAATGTTGCACTGTTCTGATTGCAGATAAATTTCCAGGGCTAGTTCTTTCTCCTCCTGTTTCTTTTAAATTTCAACGTTAATCGGTTAAATTTTGGTTCTCTAAGCTTACCCTAATTTTCCACCTCTAGTTAGTAAATTAGCTGCTCCTGCATTCTTTCCAGTGTGTTTGATCACTCTTTTGGTTGTGAGCTTGGAAGAAGGGCAGGAGGATAGGCAGGAGGGAGGGAAGGGTGGAAAGAATCACTGTGTTCAGAAATTTGTAAATGTGAATGCATGGAGTTTGTATTCATTAAATAAAAAGTTTCTAGGTTTAAAAAATTAAAAATTAGAAAAAATAAAAGAATCTATTCTGGCTACTTAGGAACCTGTCCTCTCATGGTAGACTCAATTGGAACCTGGAAGAATTACTCGTGATGGGGGCAATGGTCAAGTGACTGACTCAAATTCATTGTTACCATTGTTCATTCAAAATACTATTCATGTTTTTGCAATGCTTTAAAATTTGTAAAATGTAAATAACTAATATTTATACACTTATTTTAGTGTATCAGGATAGTCACACCACAATAGATATAAGAACTCTTTAGTAATGGAAACTCTTAATTTTTCTTCTTGAAATTTGAGAATACAGAAGAAAACCAGACTTTTTTTTTTTTTTACAAATCAAAGATATTGTGGAAAGTAACAAATTTTAATGATGATGTATAATCAAAACATTCAAAAATTTTTCAATTTTATTAGAAAGCCTAAAGTGATTGAATAGATTTGTTCTCACATATAAGCTTAGAAAATCCTTTGGAATTCTGTTAACTCAGACATCAAACACTGGTTTTTTGATATCTTTAGGGGAAAAGAGCCTTAAGACAGGTAAATAAATTTTTATGTTTTCTTTATTTTCTTACTCATATATTTGTCATATTAAAATATATTCATATTCAAAGACAAGAAATATAATCTTTTTTCTTTAGCTGATATATTAAAGAGCAAACATACTCATAAGAAATGAGGACTAAATACTTTTAGGCATTCCAAATTATTAGTACTTAGAATAACTTTTTGATAAAAGTAATGTAATATTTGAAGGAATCATTAATTTAATAGCTAAGAGTGATTTTTAAAACATGTATAAGAGGGGACAGCACTGGGGCACAGCCTGTGAAGCCTGATGACATGATTGTATTTATGGGGGATCCAAAAGACTCCACTGAGAGACAATTGGAACTCATGAAACTTTGATAAAGTAGTAGGATATAAAATCAACACACAGAAACAAATAGCCTTTGTATAAGCAGACAACGCCACAGCTGAGAAAAACTTTTAAGATCAATCTCATTCACAACAGCTAAAAAAAAAAATTCAATACCTTCTAATAAATTTAATCAAGGATGTAAAAGTTCTATATGCTGAAAATTACAAAACATTAAAGAAAGAAGTAGAAGGAGACATAAAAATACAGAAAAAACTTTCATGTTCATGGGTTAAAAGAATCAATATCATCAAAATGTCCATTCTACTGGAAGCAATTCACAGATCTAATGTGATCCCAATTAAAACACCAACAACATTCTTCTCGGATCTAGAAAAAAATGATGCAAAATTCATATAGAAAAAAAGTATTACATTTTAAAACATACTTCAGGACTGCTGCTACAAAAACACTTGGTATGTGTGTCAAAATAAACACACAGAACAGTGGAGCAGATCAGAAACTAAAAACTAATTCTACATACCACCACCAATTTACTTTCACTAAGGTGCTAAAGTGACTCCCTGCAGAAAGGATAGTCTCTTCCATAAATAATGCTGGAAAATTGAACTTTCACAGGCTACATTTGTAGCAAAACACCTACGCTGCATCCCACATAAAAATCAATTGAAAACATAGCAAAGATCTCAATGTAAAACTAGAAATTATTGACCCACTAGAAAAAAAAAAAGAAACCACTAGACAATGGCATAAAGCATTTTTTTTGGTAGACGACCTGAAATCACAGACAATAAAATCAAAAACCACACAAATGGAATTATATCAAAATGAGAATCTTGTGCACAGCAGAAAAAACAATCACCACAGTGAAAAGTCAACTAACAGAATAAAACAAAATATTTGCAAAATATGTATCTAATGAAGGAATAATATTCAGAATAGAAGAAACTCTTAAGAAATTCAACAAGAGTAAAACAAAAAAAATCCAATTAAGAAATGGGCAAAGGATTTGAATTGACAATATAAATTATCCTAAGAATACATATAAATTTAAAGAAAAAATAAGATTAAAGCAAAACATTTTATCCCGAACATTTGAATTAGGATAAGACAGGACAAAATGTGAACAACAGAAAAAATAATTTGAAGAACTAAATAAAATCTATATTTCAGTCCACTTCCATTCCAGCTCCCTGCTGTGGACTACACTGTAGTCCACAGTGTCATAGTGTTCCTACATCTTCTCTCATATTTTTTACTTCAATAATGAATCTATATGTATAACCACACATACATCCATAATGTAACTACACTCTGTCGAGAGCCAGTGAACAATTAAATAAGTAAATACAATTCTCAAGATGTTGCTTTTACTTGAGAAGAGTGCTGGGACTGGTGCCGTGGTGTGTAGGCTAAGCCTCTCCCTGCAGTGCCAACGTCCCATATCGGTGCCTCTTCAAGCCCCAGCTGCTCCTCTTCCAATCCAGCTCTCTGCTTATAGTCTAGGAAGGCAGTGGAAGACGGCCCAAGCACTTGGGCCCCAGCTCCTGCGTGGGAGACCCAGAAGAAGCTCCTAGCTCTGGCTTCGGATAGCCTCAGCTCTGGCCATTGTAACCATTTGGGAGTGAACCAGAGGATGGAAGATCTTTCTCTCTTTCTCTCCCTCTCTTTGTCTGTAACTCTACCTCTCAAATAAATAAATAAAAATTTAAAGGGGGAAAGTACTGTATTATGATTTATCCACATGAATTATTTAACGAAGATAAGTACTAAAAACATTACTGATCAATTCAGTAAATCTAAAATGTATCTTTACATTAAAGAAGGAAAAAATAGATTTCTTGGATAAACTAAAACATTGTTTATCACACTAGATCCATTTCTAACCTTCATAGTCTAATAACAATATATAATAGATTGTATCAGAATTAAAGGTTTATAAAATGTATTCAAATTACAAAAAAAAAATCATAAACCTTTCCACTACATTTTTTCAGTTTCAGTTCTTTGTGTTAATAAACAATGGCATTATATTAACAACAACCAAGGAATGAAAATAATCATTCACTTGATTATCACAACATGCAGTAACTGATGTTTACAGTTCTCTCATTCTGCAGGTGGTGAAATTCCTAAGGAAATTTGTGTGGGTTTTTCTCCTTTATCCATACCATCTGCTACAGTATATCTGAGATAGAGCAAATGTTCCAAAAGTGTGTATCTAGAAAATATTTTTTTAATTGGTCACAAATTACACAGCCAAAAAATGACTAAAATATGTCTGAGAAAGATAATGCTTCTTTTTTTTTTTATTTCCCCGAAGTGTTGGGTACCTGGGCTTGAATACATAGACAGATGAAAGAGAAATCAATCTATTGATAGATGACAGAAAGATAAACAGAGAGATAGATTATATAGAGATATATATTCATTGTTAAAAAGCACTGACCAGGAATGGGAATTTAGCATAGTGTTTAAGATACCCTGCTCCACATCAAAGTACCTGGATTCAGTTTCCACCTCTGGGTCCTGACTCCTGCTAGATACCAGTACAAATCCTGGGAGGCAGCATTGATGACCCAAGTAATTGAGTTCTTGCCAACCATGTAGAAGACCCGGATATAGTTCCTGCATGTGGGAGACCAGGATAGGTTTCCTGGGTCCCAACTTCAACCCTGATTCAGCATCACCTGTTGCAGACTTTAGGGAAAGTGCTGGTGAATGAGAGCTGTCTTTCCCTCTCGCTCATTGTCACCTTCCTGCCCCTCAAGTAAATAAAAATTAAGAAAACACACACAAATTTTGTAAACAAGATTTATTTATTTATTTGAGAGGCAGAGTTACAGAGAGGCAGAGGCAGAGAGAGCTATGTCTTCGCTCCACTGGTTCAATCCCCAAATGGCCACATGGCCAGAGCTGGGCTGGTCCAAAGCCAGGAGCTACGGTTTGGTCCTGCAAACCACACCATCAAGGAAGAGCAGGTGACAGTGTGGTGTCCTTTCCCACAAAGAATACCAGAGACAAGTTTCGGTGAACATGTCCATTTATTAAAAGCCACGAACGCTATTTAAAGGGCAAAGAGAAGTGGCGTAAATAACTCTGGGAAACACTAACTATAGGACAGAACCTACACTGGTGCCAATATGCCTCTCCAATTAGCTTGATGGTCACGTAGCTTTCTGTGGGCCTAATGGGCCTGGGCCACACACAGGAGCAGTTTACCTGATTTGCAGAAGGCAAGAGTGGGGAGAAATGTGCCTGCAGCTCCCACCATGTGCCAGCAGCCAGGCTAACTGCTAGGATCACCCACAAGGAGCCAGGAATTTCTGGGTCTCCCACATGGGTGCAGGGGCCCAAGCATTGGGCTGTCTTCTATTGCTTTCCAAGATCATAACAGAGAGATGGATTGAAAGTGGAGCAGCGGGGACTGGAACCAAAGCCCATATGGGATGCCGGCACTACAGGCAGTGGATTTACCAGCTATGTCACACCACCGCCCCCCACCCCTCCACACACACATTAAGCAGACAATTCTAGTAAAGAGTAATGTAAAAGATGACTTGTATTAAAAATTGAGATGTGAAATCTGTATATACGAAATACTTGAAACTTGTATAACTTAAATCTAAAGAAAAAGCTGAATCATGAAAAGAATTTATTTTAGTTTCTAGCTCAATATCTGAAATTCTAACACTAATATATTGTTATTAATTATCACTTTTAACACATTTGTGACTGTGTACATGTTTACCTTACAGTTTATCTTGTCTTTAAAAAAAAGTTGTGTTTCACTGTATTATTTCCATAAAAAGTAAATCACAATTTCAAGAGATATAAAAATATTAGTACTTTTTTAAAATTTCAAAATTTTAATACTCAGTTGTATGCTTTGTTGGTACATCTTCCATGGAGATGTCATTAACTATAGTACTCAACCTGTGAATATTTTAAATATTGAAATAAAAATAAGAAATGTAAAAACAAATCATTTATTTTAGAAAATATTCATTTGTTTATTTGAAAGTCAGAGTTACAGAGAGAGGTGGAGGGGGGAGAGAGAGAGAGAGAGGAAGAGAGAGGGAGAGAGATCTTCCATCTATTGATACTCTCTCCAGATGGCTGCAACAAGACCAGAGCTGGGGCAGGCCAAAGCCAGGATCCAGAAGCTTCATTCAGGTCTCCTATGTGGGTAGCAAGGCCTCAAACACTTGGGCCATCTTCCACTGCTTTCCCAGGCACATTATCAAGGAACCGGATTGGAATTAGAGCAGCCAGGACTTGAACCATCAACATTTATAGGATGCTGGCATTGCAGGGGCAGCTTTACCTACTGTGCCACAATGCTAACCCCAATATTCATATCTTAATACCCAAAACTCTTAAAGAAGGTTCTAGATATCTGATACCTGGAACCTTGAGCTGTTGGGAATATAGTTTCTATCATACTATATTAGCATTACAGTCCTAGTGTTAGTTGTTTATTTATTTTCTCCCTTTTGCCCTTTTTATGTACTTGTTCTTTAGAGATTACCTCATTTCATCTTATCATTGATATTGTTCCATCTTACTATTTAATAGAAAAAGACCATTACAATGCTTACAAGTAAGGAGTCTAAGATCAAAACACTGTTAACAGAGTGAATATAACTTCATTCAAAGATATGATTTTATCTGATGCCTAGAAAATGTGACACATTAATATAGAATGTTTCTTAATGTTGCCTACATTTATTATTAACCCTCACTAAATATTAAGTCCATTAAATACAGAATACATAAGCATTGTTTCTAGTCTTTGCAAGTATTTCTGACAACAGTATCATTTGGAATCTAGGAATCTACATTAGTTAGAAATGCAAAAATCATGATGGATTTTCATTAGTTGTCATTCTGTTTACTACCTCTTTTGCCATTTCTAAGTCAGGACTTGCCCGTCAGTTTACTTTTAAAATATATGTGAACTTGTATTAGTATTTGGTAAGCTCCTTGAAGCACTCAAAGTTATCTGCCCACAACTTTTCTGTGTTTATACAACTAAAATATTTACTGATGTGGGGACACTTTGGGTCTAATTTAGGCTGTAATGAATTTCCCTTCCACTATCATTGAACCAAAATATGTCCTCTACTCTACAAAATGTAAAAATTTTTTTTTTAAGATTTATTTATTTGAAAGTAAGAGTTACACAGCGAGAGGAGAGGTAGAGAGAGAGAGAGAGAGAGGTCTTCCACCTGCTGGGTCACTCCCAAGATGGCTGTAACTGCTGGGAGCTGGACCAATCTGAAGCCAGGAACCAGGAGTTTCTTTCTGGTCTCCCACAGGGGTGCAGGGCCCCAAGGACTTGGGTCATCTTCCACTGCTTTCCCAGGCCACAGCAGAGAGTTGGATTGGAAGTAGAGCAGCCGGGTCTCAAACCAGCACCCATATGGGATGCTGGCACTTCAGTCCAGGGTGTTAACCCACTGCGCCACAGACCTGGCCCCATGCAAATATATTTTTGAGACTAAAAGTTCTCACATATATAGCGAAATCACAGTACACTTAAAGTAAAAAATACCAGGATAAATTGCTTCTTTAAGTGAGTGTCCCTGCATTAATTTTTTAAAAATTGTAGTTAACCAAATCTGTGCTACTAAAAATGGAATGTCAAAAATATATCATGCTGAGTGAAATAAAGTGGACACATAAAGATAAATACCAAATGTTCTCCCTTCTAAGTGGAAGTTAAAATTAAAAAAATGAATTAATTAAAACAAAAGCCTGTGTATATCAATTTTGCTGCAAGACTACAGTGTTTTGTCAACTTTGTTTTAAATTTTTTACAAGAAAATTGTTAAGAATTGTTTATTCATAGTGTTAAAGATTTGTGACTACTTTACAATTTGCTTCATAGAGTGAAGCTGAACATTTTTCCTTTGATTATTTTTATAGCCCTTGTCTTGCTGATGCACTATGTTCTTGAATATTTTATTTGTTGAATAGTTTATATAGGGAGACTTAATCCTTTGACTATAATGTAAATTTAAAATGTCCTAAGAGTAATAAATCAAATATTAATTGAAAGAAATAATGTAGTACTAATACTAATTCTTATGCAAATGGTTTATTTTTTAATGGAGACAGCCATTAAAAATTGTGACATTAAATTCTATTTTGTATCTATTATGTGTAATGGATAATGGCAAGTTCAAAGAAGTCATCATAATTTGATCTGATAAAAATGGAAAAAATTAATAGAGAAGGAGACAACCTGCGTTTACAAAGCTGAGCATAATTTTGTGCAGAAGATATTACAACACATGTAGGTCTGAACTTCTAAGTAGAATCCATTGTCAATCTTAGGAAGTTTATTTGTGTTTATGGAATAAAATGCAACACTGATCAAGTTCACTTGCAACACTTTTAAGAGTTTAAGTCCCCAGCTCTGCCAGAACATTCTATCCTCTGAATATTCTGTTGTTGCCATTCATGTGATACAATTTGATTTCTGCCTTATAATTACCTATGGCATGCACATTGTTATGTATATATTAAAGTAATTATACTAGAACTTATAAATTCATAAGACAATTACTTAAAAATGCAAAGCAGGAATAAAGTAAATAATTTTTCACTGGGAAAATAAAGCTATTTACTGATATTGTCAATGCAAATTAAGAATATAATATAATGTAATAAAATGGACAAATGAATTACATTTTTCACTGTAATAAAGTCACATATAATGTTTTGCATGCTATTAAACTTTCTAAATCCAATTATATGTGAGAGCTTCCATCGCTGCATAGATTTTCTATCTTTCTAAATATCACCTCAGCCTTTCCTTTATAAAATTCCTTTGTTGTTAAAGAAATAGAGTAATCTGCCAATCAGTTGCATTGATATTGAAAAGGTCAAAAATTTTCCATGAAAATGTTCAGTCATTGTATTCTTTGTTTCTCACATCTTCTAAGCAACAATTAATTCAATTAAACCAACTCTAAAGCAGTGGATTGTCATAGATCATAACCTTTCCACATGTCTGTGTGTTCTTCCTCAAATACATATTAGTTAGCATATTTTAATGGCATCCCACAAAGGAATATGATTAAGTATTCTTGCTATTAAATATACATACCATGCCCCTGCCAATTACATTATAAGAGGATAAGAAGGTTGACATTTCAAGACAGACAGACATCAACACAATGAATCATACATAAAAAGATCAAGAATGATGATGATGATGATAAGCATACAAAGTGACAAATCAACCTTTAAGATTCATCATGTTGGCATCATATCCACTTTTATTTCTTCAGGTAAATTTTTAAGAAAGGGAATATTACTGTGAATGAGTTGGAAAATTCAGGTACTATTAATTTAATAAAAATAATATCTGAGAAATGATATCAAGGCCGTCACCACCAAATTGGGGGCATATATAAATATACATATATAAATTTTTATTAGCATATAATACTTATACTATGGGGTATCAAACAATATACAGTGGAAATTGATCAAATGAGTCAACAAACATTTACAATTCCTTATCTTTAACATTACATTTGGATCTTACAATTTCTTCTTCAGTAATTTCTACAATATATAATACATTATTATAAACTATACTGTGAACTACAGACTTACATCTAACCATTTTTGATACCTTTTATCCAATCTCTCTCTGTCCATATTCTCCCACCCTTCCTAGCCTCAGTAATGAATATGCTAAGTCCAAGGCAATTTTTTAAACTTCCACACATGAAAGAGACCATGTGGTATTTGTATTTCTGTGTCAGGTTTATTTCAGTTAACATATTGGCTTCTAGTTCCATCACTTTTTTTGCAAATGTCAGGATTTCATTCTCTTATGGCACAATAGCATCGTGTAGGTGTACAATATTTCCTTCAGCACGCCCTCCACCGGCAGACACTTATGGTTGATTCCATATCTTGTCTATCGTAAATAGTACTGCAGTGAATCAGGTTGTGCTAGTATCTCTTTTATATGCTGATCTCATTTCCTTTAGTTATAGCCCCAGGTACAGGACAGCTTGATCATATGGTAGATCTATTTTTAGTTGCTTAAGAAACCTCTATAGAGCTTTCCATAATAGTTTTGGGAATTTGCATTCCCACCAACAATGTATGAGCACATCATTGGATAAAATGGTCTACTTCTCTATCTGCTGGAGGTTCAGAAAGGAGCAGTGGAGATGGCCCTTTGGTCACCTCATTAGGGAGGTTCCTAATGTATGTAGAGAGACTGATTTGGAGTGTGTGCTATGAGGCCTGCCCAGCACTAGGTTTTATCATAGCAGGTCTAGTGTGAGACTTTAAGTCTGAGTTCTGGATTTAATTTTCTCTGTTAGGATGCAAGAGACATCTCTTTTCTCACTCAGCAATTAGAGCTGAGGAACAGGTGACATGGGCCATTATTTAAACTTTTTCAGTATCTCTTTTAGTATAATTGTGCTAAAACCAAGCTCCTTCATCTGACTTCTTTAGTTTCAATTATTTATTAAGAATTGGTTCAGGCTGGCATTGTGACATAGTGGGTAAAGCAACTGCCTTTGGCACCGGCATCCCATATGGATGCTAGTTCATGTCCTAGCTGCTCCATTTCTGATCCAACTCCCCGTCAATGGCCTGAGAAAAGCAGAAGATGGCCCTGGTGTTTGTGCCCCTGCTACCCACATGGAAGATTCAGTTGAAGCTCCTGGCTCCAGGCTTTGTTCTGGCCCTGTCTTGACCATTGAGGCCATCTGGGAAGTGAACCAGTGGATGGAACATCTCTTTCTCTCTCTCTCTCTCTCTCTCTCTCTCTCTCTCTTTCTTCCTCCCTCCTTCCCTCCCTCTCTCTCCTCTTCCTCTTTCTCTATAACCCTGACTTTCAAATAAATCATTAAAAAAAAGAATTGGTTCTCAGAAGTTATGTTTGATGGGAACTGCTCTACAGAGGGTAATAATTACAATATTGAAAGAGGGGCAATGATTTGTTTTTTTTTTTTTTCTTTTGATTCTGTTACTAGGGGTTGATATATTCCTAGTGTCATTTAGATTGCAAGAACAGCTATCAAGACATAATATATATCTCAGCGTTTTTATCAAACATAACATCTCATAGGTAACTTTAATAAATGAAAGTCAATGCAGTGCTATAGCAAGCAATTTGTCTTTATAGGTTTGGTTAATAAAAATGTCTTAGAACAGGTTAACTGTTGTTGTAAAATCTAAAAATAAAACTAATTAAAAAATGGCTCAATTTAATATTCAAAAGCACTTTAACCAGCATGCATTTGGTATTGTTAATAGGCAGAAAAAAGTCTATTTCTAATATCAATAATTATTTCCAAGTAAATAACCACATTGTATTTTTTTACAAAAAGAACTAACCATAAAAGCAGTGTTTTTGTTGATTGAATTGTATCCCTTTAAAAGATATGTTAAAATCCTAACTCTTGGTGCCTCATTATGTAACCTTATTAGGAAATAAGATACGTGGCAAAAGTAATTATTAAGATGGGTTTGGGGCCGGTGCAGTGGCATAGCAGGTAAATCCAATGCCTGCAGTGCTAACCTGCCATGTGGGTGCCGGTTAGTCCCAGCTGCTCCACTTCTGATCCAGCTCTCTGCTGTGGCCCGGGAGGGCAGTGGAGGATGACCCAAGTTCTTGGGCTCCTGCACCCAAGTGGGAGACCTGGAAGAAGCTCCAGGCTTCTGGCTTTGGATTGGCTCAGCTTCGGCCATCGCGGTCATTTGGGGAGTGAAACAGTGGACAGAAGAATTTTCTGTCTCGCTTGCACGCTCGTGCTCGCTCTCACTCTTGTTCTCGCTCTCTCTCTGTCTCTCTCTCTGCCTTTGGCTCTCTGACTCTCTGCCTTTCAAATAAATAAATAAATCTAAAAAAAGAGATAGGTTCACACTATGGTATTGTGATGTTCTTAAAGAAGAGACACCAAGACAGATACACAGGTGTAGAACAACATGCATCAAGATCAGCAGAAATGGTAACGCTTAAGCTGAAACTCATGGAATGCCAGCTATACCTGACAAATCCCAGAAGCTAGAAAGAGGTATCATTAGATATCTCAGAGAAAGAATGGTCCTACCAATACCTTGACTGTGAACTGAACTGTGATTGATGAACTGTGAATCATCAAATTTCTTTCATTTGACATCCTGATCTCTGATTCATCAAATTTCTGTCATTTGAAGCCCATTTGTGTTGGTACTTTGTTAGGGTACCCTGGAAACTAATGAGTAACCGATTTTAGCAAAAACTATAAAAGCTTATAGATTGTCTGTGTAGTAACATTTTATGAGGAATATTAGTGTATGACAGATAAATAAATTCAATTTGGTAACTTTCCTAAAGTTACCAAAAGCATCCATTAAAGCAGTAATGATGTAAGAACCTAAATTCTTCATTAACATGTTAAAAAACTACCTGTCAGGGCCAGTGTTGTGGCGTGGCAGGTAGAGCTGCAGTCTGCAATGCCAGCATCCCATATGGACACCGGTTTGAGTCCTGGCTGCTCCACTTCTGATCCAGCTCTCTGCTGTGGCCTGGGAAAACAGAAGATGGCCCAAGTCCTTGGGCCCCTGCACCCACATGGGAATACCTGGAGGAAGCTCCTGGCTCCTGCCTTCAGATTGGTGCAGCTCTGGCCATTGTAGCCAATTGGGGAGTGAACCAGTGGATGGAAGACCTCTGTGTGTGTGTGTGTGTGTGTGTGTGTGTCTGCCTCTCCTTCTCTTTCTGTATAACTCTGATTTTCAAATAAATAAATCTTAAAAAAAAAGTACCTGTCACATACATGCTAGTACATGTGAACTAAAAGAATCACTACTACCAGTAAGCACTAAAGAATACTGAAATAAGGAGCAGAAAGAATTCACAGAGAATACATATTGTAAATACATTCTAAATACAAAAAGTAAAATTTACATCAAACGTAATACATTTGGAGGTAAAGGAAACTTGAAAGTAGCAGACCAATGTGGGACCTTCTCCATATGACAGAAAAACATAAAAATTGGCTTCACAGAACACCTGTGAGAGGTATTTTCTCAGGACTCTGGTGAAAATATGACAATTTCCATTTTCCCAAGTGACAACTTAGTTATAAACAAAACCAGAGAGTTATTCAAGGTGACACTGCTGATCAGGATGTGAAAACACACAGAAGGTGGTAGTGCCAATAGAATCACGATATGGTCAATTGAAGATACTAAGAATCTCAGAAGGCTAGGCACACTGGGGCCCAATGTCTGCCTTTACTCCAAATAATTTCCCAACTCCAATGCAGCATCAAAAGTAAAACTAAAGCCTTTCCCTGTGAATTTGAGGGACGTCTTGAAACCTTCTGAAGTATCCCAAAGCTTGCATAGTTAGGCACCCTGGGACCTCCAGTGAGCCAGCCACCTGTGGGAAGCTGAGATGGAATGTGTTATCTCTCCTCGGGTGTATAATATAAATACTGAATTAACCATGAGAAATAAGATTTGGATTAAGGAAAACTAGATTGAAGTCCATTACATTTTTTCTCTTGAGGTTTTCAATCTAATCTCTGTACAAACAAAGTTTCATGTCTGCAAAGGTGATTTAGCCTAACTATAAGAATTATGTAATAATTTTCAACAGATTAGATAATGCTCATGGGCCTTCATATAAAGAACACGTATTAAATCCGATGGGAGAACTCATTTTCTCCCGTAGCACTATGATATTACAAAGAAATAGGCATCAATAGACAAAAAGCTTTCTGCAAGCTTGCTTCTCAACAAAGCTTGCATTCTACAAACAAATATCCATGTTTGATCTAAAATTAACTTTTTCACTGAAACGAAATTTTTGTTTAATAAAGACACTTTTTTTCTAGACTTCCCTATTATTCCTTTTTGGTGCTCAGTTAGTTGTCACCTATCAAGAAGAACAAGTGGTATTTGTCCTATTATTCAACTCTTCCTCCCTAATCAATAACTTTATGAAACCATAACACTTGCCTAATGGCTGAGATAGTTACTTTAATAAAACAGCTGGCTTCCTACTTTATTGTGCAACCCCTTTTCCAAGGTCAAGCTGATGGAAAACCCTACAGTTGCTGTGTGACCGTCTTCTCTTTCTGGAAGGAAAATCAATACACTTTCGTTGCTGACTCTTGTCTAGAATCTTCTAGAACAACTGCAAATTTTGCATAACATTTTGGATGCATTTTTTTTCTAACTCTATATTAGATTGATACTTTTTCTTCTCTCTTGAAAGTTACGATAACCAAACTGAGGAAGCTACTAGGTAGGATTTTCTTTGGTGTTTTATGACTTCATACATTATCATAAAATATATTTGTCTCTGATTCAAAATATCAGTCTTTCTCAAACAAACCTATTAATACTTTAGCAATATACTTTTCCCTTTGGGATATTGAGTGAGCAAGTAAGTATTTTTAATAAAATACTTAACTTTAGTTTTTAACAGCTTCTGTGCTTTGGGCAAATAGAATAGAATTCAGCAATGTTTTATAAATACATATGCAAATGAATCAATTTTAAAGATTGATTAAAATATTTATATAGGATGGACATTCTGGGGCAGTGGCTTAGGCCATCACTTGAGGCAATTGCACTCCATATCACAGTGCTCAGGTTCAAGTATTGCTTCCTGTGCTTCTGATCCAGCTTCCTGGGAAACAGAAGATTATGAGTTCCTATCTTTCATGTTAGAGACCTGGATAGCCAGGCAAATATGGCTATTGTGGGAATTTGGGGAGTGAACCAAGGAAGTAAGACCTCTCTCTCTCTTTCTCTCTTTGTCTCTTTCTCTAAGTAGAAGTATTATTTCAAATTTATTTTACTTAGAAGTTTGTTTATTAATATTGCATTGATTCTTATTTATTTGAAATCCAAAGGGAGATATATATATATATATATATATATATATATATATATAATTTTTCATCTGCTGATTCACTCCTCCAAATGCCCACAAAAACTGGTGTTGGGCTGGTGGTAGCCACAAGCCAGGAACTCCCTCCTGTCCCCACATGAGTGACAGGTACTTCGTTGTTTGATTCATCATCTGCTACCTCCCAGGGTGTGCATTAGCAGGAAGCTGAGTCAGAACAGAGTCAAGGCTTTATAACAAGTTCTCCAGTGTAGGATTCAGGTGTATCAAGCGGTGGATTAATTTGTTGTGCCACAAAAGTCACCTGAATCCCCCATTTTTTAAATTCTATATTATTTATCCAAATTCATGCTAAATTATTTTTATACAATTCTAGAAAATATCTGGTAGTTTAAGCAATGGTCATTTTTTTTTCAAATTATCTGAATATTTGTTTAAGAGTTTTTGGTGTGCCGTGTTGAATACTTACTTTGATAAACAGAAGAAATGTTTTCCCATTCCAAACTAATATTGCTCAGTTTTCGGCCAGCGCCGCGGCTCACTTGGCTATTCCTCCACCTGCAGCGCCGGCACCCCGGGTTCTAGTCCCAGTTGGGGTGCTGGATTCTGTCTTGGTTGCTCCTCTTCCAGTCCAGCTCTTTGCTGTGGCCTGGGAGTGCCATGGAGCATGGCCCAAGTGCTTGGGCCCTGGACCTGTGTGAGAGACCAGGAGGAAGCACCTGGCTCCTGGCTTCAGATCGGTGCAGCACGCCGGCTGTAGTGGCCATTTGGGGGGTGAACCAACGGAAGGAAGACCTTTCTCTCTCTCTCTCTCTCTCTCTCTGTCTAAATCTGCCTGCCAAATAAAAATATTGCTCAGCTTTCATTGGGAATAGTTATTGAGAGATTCAGAGAAAAGATGATTCTGGCTAAACATATCTAAAAAGAAAAAATATTACTTTAAAAATTCTACACAATGTCCAATATTAATTAAACTTTGATATGAACATTTATGCTTCTCATATAGGAAACTATGTACATAGTCCCCTACATAATATAATTAGCACTAAAATTATCTCTTCTGTATCAAAACTCTTTTTCTAATTCAAATTTCTTCCACTGTAGCAAAAAATTTCTAAAGCACATCTGTAAGTTATTTGCTTTCCATTAATTATGTAGTCATTCATTTTAGTGTTATACATATCATAGTTTTTGTAATTTTGTACTTTAAGCATGCACGTCAGGTTTCTGGGAATAAAAATTTCACTTTGAACCCTAAAATTTTTCTTCACTTTGAGTTCTTGAAATGATTTGTTTTAATTCAAGGTGTCACCAAATAACAGTTTAAACATCTTAAATTTACAGTTAGATAGTCTGACAGATACAAGACTTGGTAATTGGCCTTAGAAACATATACTCCCTGCAACGGACTGGGTGATATGCATGAAACAAACCATCAGGAAGCACACAGCATATGGAATGACACATTGAAACAGATCATTTAGCTTGGTGACAGTATTTGTAAAAATAGTCCCTTGTGTGTGGTGCTTTTGTCATGCATATGTCTGGTGTGGTTCTGGAGCACATGAGCATGATTTGTGAGCCAGCCATGTCCCCTGTGTTTGTAGGGCAGTGAAGCGTGGTGCTCCATGTGCTATCTTAGTTTTTTTTTTTTTTTTTTTTTTTTTTTGTTATCTTTGATGACAGCATCAGATAGCATGTCTGGTTTCCACCATTCCCCTGAAAAAAAGGTTGAAGGATTGTGATGTCTTCCAATTTCTCACCACACAATTCTTGGGAACTTGACTTTACTTACATTAACCCCAAAGGTCTTTCCATTTGTTTACTTCTCCCAAACTGTGTCCAACTTAGAATTCAGCTAAATTGATGGAGCACACTCCTGTATGATAGACTTTGTTGTGAGATTTCCTTAAAAGCTTCAGCACTTAAGGAAAATCAATACTGCTTGATGTGGTTTTTGTGGCTTTCAGCCTCTTGAACACTAAATTCACCTTGATCCATTGCTCATAGTGGTTTACAGTTGTAGGTCAGCCATCCAGAAAGGTGAAAGTCTTGGTCCATCATCTTCCAAAGATTCTCTCACATTTAATGGTTAATGAGTTTTACATTTATCATTTTCTTTTATAAATACATGATACCAATCTAAACGATGCTCTGTTTTTTTTTTTGCTCTGATTTTTGTAACAACAACATCACAAAGTGCAAATTTACATTATTTCTTAATAAATCCCATTTTTCAAGGTTTTCCAGAAACATATAACAAATAGAATGTGTACCTTATACAGAGAGTTACGAGTTGTCTTTAAAAAGTTTATGGAAAGTGTGCATTATGAAGAAAAAAAAGTATGGATTTCAAGAAAACTTTACACCAAAATGAACTTATCTTTTAATTCCATTTTCCACAAGCTTTTAAAAGAATCTTCTCTTTTATAAAAAGTTGACTCATATTATTACAGACTGAAGAAAGGCAAAATATGAAGGGTGGGTCAGAGTTCCAAGAGCCTGGAAGATCGGATGTTCTAGTCCACATCTGAAGGCAGTCTCGGCAGAAAGAGGAAGAGTCGATGGCGCCAAAGAAATCCGAAGGCAGTCTGCTGGACTTGCTCAGGGGTGACCAGTCCTTCTGCTCTTACACACCCTCAACTGTTTGAATGTCCACCCTCCTTAGAAAGAGCAATCTGCTTTACTCAGAGGCCACTGATACAACTATTTAATCCCATCTGAAGATCCCTGCCCACAACACTCAGAATAAAGTTTGATCAATCATCTGAGGACTTGTGGCTCAGCCAAGTTAACAACAACAAAAAAACTAACTATCACTGAGCCCCATGGAGAAGTTAGTGGAGTTTAAACAAGCCCAGGTTTACAGGGTAAATCTGTGTCTTGAATATGGTCATTAGAATAACTATATGGAAACAGGGGATCCTCATGAAATGGAAACCGCATTGCATACCCGAGGCATCACATTGCCAGGTATATCCTATAGAACCAGTCCTAAAGTCCTAAAGAAGCCGATGGTTGTGGAGCCAATAAGTTGTCTTATTATGAAAAGCATTAGCCAGGGTGGGAATTTGGTGAAATGGATTGAGTTGCTGCTCAGGATGCCACATTCCATGTCAGAGTAACTGATTCCAATCTCCACTACTATGCTCCTAACCCACTTTGCTGCTAATGACTATCCTGACAAGCAGCAGGTGATGCCTCGAGTAATTGGGTCCAGAGAGGGAAACCCATGGCCTGGACTGGACGTTGCAGCATTTGGAGAGAGAACCAGCAGATGGGAGTTTTCTTTCAGCTTGTCTCTAAGTCTCTCTGTTTCTCCGTCTTTAAAACAAAATTAATATAAATAAATAAATCTTTTAAAAATGAATTTGTCCTAAGGAAAGAAAACTCAGAACAGATTACAAAGGATCACAATGAAGACCTCCTTTGTACTTTTTCAGGAGTAGGGGTAAGGCTTCTCAGAGTAATATGATGGACACATGCCTAAATCATGTAAGGAAAAGGCTTATTTTCAGAAAAGTGTGGCACAAAATTATAATCTTATCCATCTTCTCAAAACAAAAGGAACTGAAGCAAGGAACAGCTCTCTCAATTGAATTTTTAGGGATATATAACATTGAAATTCTTTGCAATGATTATTCCCAACAATACTTCTTAGAAAGTACATCTATATTGTTAATTAAATCACTTAACTTCCACACGTATCTGCTGAAAATATCACTAGCTTGGGCCTGTTTTAGCTGATGCTTATATAAAGGGAAAGAAGCATTCATCCCAAGATTATCACGAGGTTCTTGCTGAGAGCTCGGCGTTCAGATCTCCCTGCTCAGCAGAGGGAATGGAGACACAGAGTCAGGTAGAATACAAGTGGGACCTGACCAGAGAATGCTTGTTCCTCAAACCCAAAATGAAACCAGATTGAGCTCACTAATGCTCACACACCTTTTGGGGGTCAGTTTGACAAGAACTACTAAATCCAATTTATATTCAAATAAAAAAGGTACTGAAACTCAAAAATGCATTTGTGTAATGGAATATTTTATAATCCCTAGCATGCAACAAAGCATACCTATATGCCTGGAACAATCGCTAAGACATATTGAGGACTTGAGTAAATGTATTGACTAGAGTGAAAATGGAGATTTCAATGTCAATGTCAATGTGATTAATATCAATGGGCAAAGACCTGAAATCGGGAAAAATTCTAATCATAAAGTTACCTTCCTTCTTTGAGTCTTAGTTTTTAAGTAAAATGTTATGTTTGGAGCTTTGGAAGGATTACTACTGTCATGTTTTGAAAACAGCAAGCCTGAAAAGTCACATAGACCAAAAATAATCATAATAATTTAACATACATGCTTTGTATTAAGAAGACATAAAAGTAAATTTATTATGTACTATTCCCCAAATCCTTGAAAATATAAAATAATAAAAAAGACCTCAATAATGTTGATATCAATGAGAATTTTATGAAATGCAATCTTGGCAGTCGCAAATGTGTAAACAATTAATTTTACATCATTTAGATTTTGGAAGCCAGATTTTGGTGTTTGGCAAATCACAGAACTATTAATTAATCCATGCTGGACAATATTTTTATAAAATAAGAAGTAATTATGTTTCAGTGGAACATTTCTAAAACATTTGATAAATAATGTAAAATGGATGTAATCAATGTGTAAGAACTTATTTTTTAAAGATTTATTTACTTATTTATGCAAGAGGCAGAGTGACACACACACACACACACACAGAGAGAAAGAGAGAGGGAGAGAGAGAGAGAGAAAAGAGAGAGAAAACAAAAGGAAAGGATTATCCAATTGTTTTTTCACTCCCCAAATGCCTACAACAGGCAGGGCTGGGCCAGTTCAAAGCCAGGCACCAGGAATCCTATTTTGTTATCATACATAGGCGTGAGAGATCCAAGTTACTTGAGCAGTCATCTGCTGTCTCTCAGATTGGCCAGAAGCCGAATCAGAAGCAGAGCAGCAAAGATTCAAACTGGCACTCCAATCTGTGCAGCGGACATGCCACAAGTGGTGGCCTAAGCTTCTCCATCAATGTCCATCTTTAAGTATTTATAAAATTCAAATCAAATTAACTTTATATGGGTTAGCATTTTCAAACCCGTGCTTTGTATGACTACTTGTATTGTCAGTTATGCACAACCTTTACTAGTATGCAATCATACAATAAAGATAATAGCACTAAAATTTAGATTTTCAACTTTTTTTTGCTTATTAAAATGCTATATTTATGGCCGGCGCTGCGGCTCAGTAGGCTAATCCTCCACCTAGCCGCGCCGGCATACCGGGTTCTAGTCCTGGTCAGGGCGCCAGATTCTGTTCCGGTTGTCCCTCTTCCAGGCCAGCTCTCTGCTGTGGCCAGGGAGTGCAGTGGAGCATGGCCCAAGTACTTGGGCCCTGCACCCCATGGGAGGCCAGGAGAAGCACCTGGCTCCTGCCTTCGGATCAGCGCGGTGCGCCAGCTGCAGCGTGCCAGCCGTGGCGGCCATTGAAGGGTGAACCAATGGGAAAGGAAGACCTTTCTCTCTGTCTCTCTCTCTCTCTCACTATTCACTCTGCCTGTCAAAAATAAATAAATAAAAAATAAAATGCTATATTTATGTGTCTTGATTAATTACTTTAAATGACAATAAAATATTTAGTAAAAAAAAAGCTAAGATGATAATAGTGATTATTAGAGATTGTGTGGAAAAGTGATAGGAGGTTGGGTAATGGACAAGAAAAAACAGAAAATATGTGCACTGAACAGTCTAGAGCACAGTGGGATGACTGTACCTCACAGGAGCCTTGTATGTACTTTTAGAAGAACTAGAACAGTAGGGCTGAAAGCATGAAGAATTAACAAGGAAAAGGAAATGTTTGCTACTATGGTTTGAGAAGCATGCACCAAACAGATGTCACACTGCACCATATATATATATATACATACATACATACATATGTAATGATTATTTTTCAATAAAAAGGTGTAAGACTCTGGTAAAATACAAAATATAAAAAGGTGTAAGACTCTGGTAAAATACAAAATATGAAATTATAAAAATGTATCTTTTATATTTACCTCCATATTTTTGAGAGGACCATAAATTTGCAAGTTAAAAGGATTTGAAATATCATGATATATTAGAAATTAAAAATTTACCTTAGTAATATCGAAGAAAGCCTGTGTATACTTACACTATTATGTATTAGTATATTATATATCTACACAGATACATATACATATTTACTGAATGCCAATTATATATCAAGTTTAAGCTCTTCGGACACATTAATTCAATCCCTACAAAAAGCAAGTGTTATAAATTAAATGTATTCTTAAAACTAAGTTTAATAAAACAACTGATTCTTTAAAGAAGTTTCAAAATCAGCAGATGCTCAATATATTATTTTTCAGGAAATAATAGTATCAAGTCTAATTCCACATATTTTCTGAAAGTCGTTGAAGCTTAGTTTTTCAATAAAACTTTTAGAGATATATAATTTTGAAGTACATTCCTACAACCCAGCACTAAATTATTGTCTAAACTATCATTTAAGTCATATTTGGGAGGCTGGCACTCTGGTATAGCAGGTAAAGCCGTCATCTGCAGTGCCAGCATCCCTTATGGGCACTGGTTCAAGACCAAGGGCATCCAATTACGATCCAGCTCTCTGCTGTGGCCTGGGAAAGCAGTGGAGGATGACCCAGGTCTTTGGGCTCCTGCCTCCAAATGAGAGACCCAGAGTAAGCTCCTGGTTCTTGGCTTCAGATCTGTGCAGCTCCGGCCATTGTAGACATCTAGGAAGTGAACCAGCAAATGGAAGACCTCTCTCTCTCTCTGTGTCTCTTCTCTCTCTCTCTCTCTCTCTCTCTCTCTGCCTCTCTGTAACTCTGACTTTCAAATAATAAATAAAAAAAGTAATTTTCAAAAATATTTACAGAAAATCCACAAAGAAGATTAAGATTGAAGATTAAAAAATGAGTAGTCTCTGTTCCCCTCCCAAAAAAAACTGTAATAATTACTTTTACTTAGCTTAATTTGTTACTTTCTAAAATTTAAAACTAATGTGATACAATTGCTTGTAATATTATTTATTATTGAGTTTGTGGTTTAGTTAGAAAAGCACTAGTCTCATCCTTTTATCTGATTTGTCAATTTATTTTTTTTCCATTTTATTCTCTAAGAAATTTCTGTAAGAATTTTACCGCCAAAAAAAGTCCAAGGCAGACAGTTATGACTTTATTAATCAATTATTTATGTTTCTCTAAAAACCCATAAGACATACTAAGACTAATAATTACATTATTTGTAGAAAATTATTATAACTTCAGTCATGAACCCTCAGTAAGTATAAAGAAAATTAATTATAAGTGGATCATATTATCTTTGCTTTTTAGAATGTTAGCCATACAGTAAATATCAAACCTGTTTTTTGAAGCTGAAACAATTAGCATCATTGGAGGAGTCACAACGCTGCTGGAGGTGGTCACTTCTCATACGGGAGCTCCTGTTCTGCTCCCAATTCCAGTTGCCTTTTGATAGGCACCTGGGATTTCCAAGGTGATGACTCAAGTACTTGGTTCCCTGCCATCGCTGTGGGTGGCCCACCTTGAGTTCCAGGGTCCTGGTTTTTGCCTGGGATGAGCCCAAGTGATTGCATGTTTTTAGAGAGTGTTATTCAGCTATAAAAAATCAAATAAAATACTATCATTTGTAGAAAAAATGCTGGAACTCTGCTGAATGGAATAAGCCAGAAATAGAAAGACAAATACTTCATGTTTTTTCTTACATGTGGAAGCTAAAATTAAAAAGAAAGAAATGCCTGTATGAATCCATTTTGTTCCAAGAAAAGAGTTTTGTCAACTTTGTTTTAAAGCTTTGCCAAATAAATTGGTATGAATGATATAATGCTATAGTTTTTATTTTTCGTGACTATTTTAAAATTAATCTTATATGTGTGAAGTTGAACATCTTTTCCTTTGATTATTCTTTATACCCCTTGCCTATTTTCCTGCTGAACTTTGTTCTTTTCACATTTTATTTGTTGAACTCTTTAGTTCTCTCTTTAGTTAACTCTTTATTAAGAATTTGATTACAATGTAAATTAAAATTATTTCAGTTCAAAAAATGAGAAATGAAAAATCAGGTTTAAAAAATCCCAACCTAACAAAAATTGTGGCCAGGAACATAATTTTTTTAACTTTATTTAATGAATATAAATTTCCAAAGTACAGCTTATGGATCACAATGGCTTCCCCCCATAACGTCCCTCCCACCCACAACCCTCCCCTTATCCACTCCCTCTCCCCTTCCATTCACATCAAGATTCATTTTCGATTCTCTTTATATACAGAAGATCAGTTTAGCATACATTAAACAAAGATTTCAACAGTTTGCTCCCACACAGAAACATAAAGTGAAAAATACTGTTTGAGTACTAGTTATAGCATTAAATCTCAATGTACAGCACACTAAGGACAGAGATCCTACATGAGGAGTAAGTGCACAGTGACTCCTGTTGTTGACTTAACAAATTGACACTCTTGTTTATGGCATCAGTAATCACCCTAGGCTCTTGTCATGAGCTGCCAAGGCTATGGAAGCACCCTGAGTTCACTGACTCTGATCATATTTAGACAAGGCCATGGTCAAAGTGGAAGTTCTCTCCTCCTTTCAGAGAAAGGTACCTCCTTCTTTGATGACCTGTTCTTTCCACTGGGATCTCACTCACAGAGATCTTTCATTTAGTTTTTTTTTTTTTTTTTTTTTTTTTTTTTTTTTTTTTTTTTTTTTTTTTTCCCCCAGAGTGTCTTGGCTTTCCATGCCTGAAATACTCTCATGGGCTTTTCAGCCAGATCCACATGCCTTAAGTGCTGATTCTGAGGCCAGAGTGCTGTTTAGGACATCTGCCATTCTATGGGTCTGCTGTGTATCTCACTTCCCATGTTGGATCATTCTCTCCCTTTTTTATTCTACCAGCTAGTATTTGCAGACACTAGTCTTGTTTATGTGATCCCTTTGGTTCTTAGTCCTATCATTATGATCAATTGTGAACAGAAATTGATCACTGGGACTAGTGAGATGGCATTGGTACATGCCACCTCGATGGGATTGAATTGGAATCCCCTGGTATGTTTCTAACTCTGGCCAGGAACATAATGAAGTAATGCTTATTGCATTGATAATTTGAGACACATCTGCCAGGAAACGGATCATTACTCGGCGATCTATGTTTTAAACCAACAATACAATGCAACATAAAATCTGGGATATTTTTACTCCTATGTATATATTAACTTTTGTTTAATAATATTTCCTGAGTTTTTTCTATTCTGTTATTCTGATAGAGGAATATAAATTTTAAATGATTGTTTTCTTTGCTGCCATTGATAATCAGCATGCAAGTGCTACTGGACAAGGGATATAGGAAATGAAAAGCATACAAGTGTGCCCAAGTGTGCGTCTTACTGCCTTATGGCACTCCAGTTACTGTAGTGAACAATCACTTCATTCTCAAAGTTTTCTTCAAGTGTTATTTTCTTAAATTTTCCTATTTTTTGAGATACCTCTTTTTATATCTGCTATTAATTGTATACTGAGTGTTTAATTCTAGCATCACATATTTCATATAATAAACCCTACCAGCATTAAAGAAAGGAATATTCCTAATATATAAATATAAATGACCTTCTCTTTGTAAGTATCACACTTTTAAGTCCAATTCTTAACCCATAAGGCCCATTGTTATTATAGTGTGAGATGGCCCAAGATTATGTTAAAAAAATCCTAGAACCTGATAACACATACTGTGGGAAATGTTCTCCATTCGTAAGACACCAAACATTAAACAGTAAGTTTTTTACGTGGATATTTATTATTTCCATGTGAGGGAAATTTGTTCAGTTTATTGTTGAACCTTTTACAAAAGTAGAGAATAATATTAATAATATTAATTTTCTCTAATATTTTTATGTTCTGAATATATTGCAAACAAGAATCGTGATTGAAAGTAACTGCAAAAAATGAAAAAGTTGTTTTGGGGTGAAGTTCACTTATCCCCATTATGAATGTTCAAATATCCTGAAGTGATAAGTCATTTTGGACTTCTCATTGTCTATGGAAGAATGACAATGTTTTTCATCCAGTCCTTAAACTTGGAAAGAAAATTAAGTCAAATATTCACAAGTGCCAACTTCAAAGAAAATTTTCCATGGTAACCGTACCTTGAACGCCTGTTGTTGCAGATTTTGGCTAATTAGCAACTCCAAAGGGTGCTATCCGTTGCTTAAAAAACTTAAAGGACATGGTTTTCATCTGATTGCTATTCCTCTTTTACAGCATGCAGCAATAAAAGATGGAATACACATAGACATACTGTTTAGTTCTGACTTCTAATCATATAAGTGGTTCATAAAGAGAACAATACATACTATGTTGTAGTACAGCTCAGAAAAGAATAATTGCCCTTACTAAATCAAATGCATTAACCTAAAATTATTTCATTTAAACAGATTGTGCCAACGAACAGCAAAATTCTAAACCACAATTCACATCAAGGCTATGTACTCTTATAACGTCTACGGTCTAGACTGTGAGCTGGAGAATGAGTGACACATGTATAATGAGAAGCTTGACTACAATTAACATGGCAACTGAGGATAGTCTCAGATTTATTCTTCATAATTAAACATTGACTACATATTTGAATGAAAGTTAAAAGAATATTACTTTCTTTTTTAATTTCATTTCTATTACTTTTCTGAGAGTCATTCTCTCTAACCAACTATGTTCTGTTTTTTTAAAAGATTCAGCTAGATTTATATAATGATTAGTATCTTGATGTATTAACAGACTATTCTATGGCACAGTAATAAAAATACTGAAAATTAAGCATTTAACTACTTTATTATTTACAAAACCTAAAAGCAGTTTGCTAATTCATGGTTGGCAACAAATTTCCATCCTGAAAAGGGAGAAAAAGAAGACACTGTGATGGGAATAACATTGTTCATTCTGAGATATGCTTTAAAGGATTTAGATATGTACACAAAAATAGCTAAGTATTGAGAGTATTAATGTTATTAAAATGATTATTTATTATAATGTAGTTCTGAAAATAGGAAAGCAAGCAATTTTTCAGCAATTCTACAAACCGAGGATATTCAAGGAAGATTATAATTATATTTAAAACCCTTTTGAAAGGTAGCTCTCTATTCCTTAACTATATTTTCCTACTTAACAGCTGATTTTTTTTTCTTTTTTTCTTTTTTTTGGCAAGGACAGAGAGAGACAGAGAGAAAGGTATTCCTTTTTCCGTCGATTCACCCCTAAATGGCCACTACAGCTGGTGTGCTGCACTGATCCAAAGCCAGGAGCCAGGTGCTTCCTCCTGGTCTCCATGCAAGTGCAGGACCCACACACTTGGGCCATCCTCCACTGCTTTCCCGGGCCACAGCAGAGAGCTGGACTGGAAGAGGGGCAACCGGGACAGAACCGGTGCCCCAACCTGGACTAGAACTCGGGGTGCCAGCCCCGCAGGCAGAAGATTAGCCAAGTGAGCCATGGGGCCAGCCTAACTGTTATATTTTAAAAATGTATAAATAACCCAGAGTGAACATGAATTATGAGAAAGCTATCTGACTATGAGTTCTCAATACAACTGTCAAAAACAAAATAGTTTGAAAATCCATATTATTTTACAGATTCTGCCTCATTTATGACAAACCCAGCATTTTAATCATCTTCCAGAAAAAAAAAAACAAAATTTTAAGTTGTGATTTTATTGGACATTTTCATCTTATCATTTATGTACTACAATGCAAAGTATAAATATGTAGCATTCCTGTTTTATCTTTCCTAGAAGGCTGTAGAGTCATAAATTATATTTTAGATTCTTGGTGTTCCATGTGAATTAATAACAGAAAGCACATAAATACTTCTGAAGCAAAGTCAGCAGAAAGGAGGCTAACAAGGAAAAGAAAAGAAATCTGTGAAACATACAATTCCCAAGAAATACCAAGTGTCAAAAAGAAGCATCTTTTTTTCTATGAAGTTTTTCACTAGGAAAAATAAGCATAACTACTTTAGCTTGGCAAGTAAATACTGCATATATTTATGGTATGCAACATGATGTTTTAATATGTGTATTCAACAGCAGAAATGTAAATAAAGATACCCAAAATGCATTATCTCATATACTTATATTTGTGTGCACAGTGCATACTTAGCAATTTTGAAATGTATAATATGTTATTAATCTGTTTCCAAGATGAACGATTGATTTCCTAAATTTTTCTGTCCATCTAACTGGAATTCTGTGTGTCTTTACCAACATTTCCCCAGTCTAGAAAGAGTATCTCTAACTGAAGAAGGGATAATTTTACATAGATTAAAAAAAAAATAAAAATATCTACTATTAGAATATCCATATCTATTTGGCTAAAAAAGAAAAAGAGAAGGTAGTTTTTCCCCTAATAATAAATATGGTAAACATAGAATTTTAAGTGCTAAAGTGATCACATATATAGGATTAAGTGTTTGGTAATAATAATAGATTTTAAAAAGGAGTGAATGCTCCAACATAGGAAGCAGTCCTTACAGCCAACTCATAGAATGACAAATGCTTTACATAGTTCTCTGACCTCAGAATCAGCCCTTAAGGCATTCTGGTCTGCTGAAAAGCCCATGAGAGCATTTCAGGTGTAGAAAATCAATACACTGGCAAAATATGTCCTACATGAAGGACCTCTGTGGGTGAGACCTAAGTGGAAAGAAGTGGTCATCAGAGAAAGATGTACTTTCCTCTGAAGGGAGAAGAGAACATTCACTTTTCTTGTGGCCTTGTCTAAATACAGAAGGAGTTTGTGGTTTCAAAAGGCTTCCATAGACTATGCAGCTTATGTCAGGTGATCACTAATGTCATAGATAAGAGTGTTAATTGTTAAATAAATGACAGGAGTCACTGTGCACTAACTTCCCATGCAGGACCTATGTCCTTGAAGAGTTGAATTATGAGAGTTATAGTAAAACTTGTACTCAAAAATTTACTTCATTTTAGTGTATGCAGTGGATAATATTCTTATATTTCATAAGCTACAGTTATGTCTAAGTGCTCACAAAAATGTATCAATCTTGGGTTTTTCTTCAGAGTTAATTAAGTTTCTCAAAAAAAAAATGCTTAAAAAAACTCAAATTTTTAACTAGATTAAACTCAATAAAGGCAACACCTGAAAGTCCCCTGAGATGCAACAATTTTTGTTACCTAGGTCAGTTACAAAACAAGAAAACCTTGGTTAAAAGATTAGTATGTGATGTCAACATATGAACTCACCACTAATTCATTTTTAATTGGCTAAAATTTGAATTAATAATATAGTCAGAAGTGTCCAATAACAATGCGCATATTTATTGAGAAGTTAGTAGATACAGGTGTCGGTTTTTCAGGTAGAGTGTTCTCAATTACCATAAAGTCTGCATGTGATTGGGGAAAATCACATTACACAAATACTCAAGACATAAACTTTTACAAGTCACATAAGTAATCACATCCGGGCAGAATGTGAGGGGTTGAGAAAAATCCCTGGAACTTACGAAAAATCTTTGCATGACTTCGTCTAAGTTCTTGTCTTTGACCCAAGCAGGAATTTGAGGACAAGGCATAAGTAAAAGTTAGCAGGGTAACAAGATTAATCTTAGAAAAGCAAAGGTATGCACTACAGAGGGAGTGTGAGTATTCTCTAGAATGAGCTGTGTCCCTAAAGGTGCTGGGTTATTCTTTTTATATGATCTCACAAGAACAAAAATAGGGTATTCATAGGAGGTGGTGGGTGGGGAAGGATCTCAGCAGTGCCCATTTTCTTATCTTCATAGGAATTCTTGGAAGTTCCATAGTGGAATGTATACAAGGGAAGCTGAGTGTCAGCTATGGCGATTTTATTATAATGCTGTTGTATCTAGCTCTGGTTCACTGAAGGGACATGATAAACAACCAACAACCATATTGGGCATTTTCAGTTGGTGCCCATTCTGAACAATGGTTTTGTAGAAATTTTAGGTTTCTTTAACCTCAGTATGTAAGTGGTGATAGCCTTGGGTGGAGAAGTTAGGGTCATTGAGAAAAGCTGTCAGTTTCAGCTCTCTCCTTGCTAGCCACCTCTTCATGTATACAAAACATTTTCCTCTATGATACACAGTATTTACACTTTATGTCCAGTATATTTTTAAAATATATATTTTTAAAATTTTACTTTTATATTTGAAAGGCAGAGAGATTGACAGTGAGAGACATGGACAGAGAGTGAGCTCCCATGTATTAGTTTATTCACCAAATGCCAGAAATAGGCAGGGCTAAGCCAGCACTAGCACCAAGAGGCCAGAACTCAATCCAGATCTCCTATGTGAGTTGTAGGAACTTCTTGAGCCATCACCACTGGCACCCAAGGTCTGCATTAGCAGAAGGTAGGGATGAGGATAAGGTCAGGAATTGAACACAGGTACTCTGATGTAGAATACAAGTATTTTAACCACTAGCCTAAAGACATGCACATTTTAAATAAGGATAGGAATAAAATGAGAACACGAACTCAAATGCTATACAGAGATGAAGATGAAAACAAAGTCTAGTAATGAACTTAGATTAGTCCTCCAATCCACGTTAACAACTACAAAAAGAAAGAAAACACTGATTCTCGGTTTCTCATTGACAAAATTTATAATAGGAAAACATCTGATGCTAGTCAACGCAATTTTTCGTGGATATTTAAACTGGGCTCATGAATATAAAATATAATGGAGTCTTTTTCAGATAATTCTTATAAAAATATTTTACAAAAATCATTGTTAAAAACTGATGTCAAAACATTAAATTACTCAATGATAGCATTTTTGTGAGGACTAAACTACTGAGGTTTAACATAATAATTTTCTGGTGATGGAAGTCAGAGTTTCTTTTATTGAGCTCTTATGTGTCAGAAATGGACTCAGAAAATCTTGTGCATGTGTTAGCTTTCATTTTCATGGTAGCCTGGAAGGTAGAGGAATTTCATTCTCACAACCTTTTATTAGACAGTCTTAAACCTGCCGCATGGATTAGCTTTATATAGGAGACCAGCATGTTCCTTAGACTGTTCAAAAATGAATGATTTTAGTCAGGCTTTGGAGCAAGATTGAACAGGAAGAAGTTCAAAGTTGAATTCTGTGGTGAATGCCTAGGGCTTAGACACTCTCTTCTAATTGAATAAAGACCCTACAACCCTATTTATTTTTTCTTGCATTCATCTTATATTTATGTTGCGTTTGATATTATGGATTATACTTTATATTGTGACATGATTATTTACATATCTGCAACTTCACATGCCCCCCATACACACATGCACACACTCCTGAAATATAAAGGTATGTTTTTGCTTAACCTGTAGGAGAAGTCAGAAATAAAAATAACAACAGTTGAGTACTGAATTTATAAATCAAGATATCGATATCCTACATTTCTCTCCCTGCCTTCCTTGAAAATTTGAGGATTTGTATATCCTTAACAAGTAATAGAGTTCCTTTTTTAGCATATCAGAAAGTCAAATATCACTAATATGCAGAATCTTATATAATGATTCTAAACATAACATTTTTCACATATTTCTATTCTTTCCTATGAATTATCTCTAGAACTCAGATGATTTAAACTCTTCAACAATTAACAAGGTGGCATGTGACTTATTTTTCCATTACAGAACTCTTGAATCCACAAGACAGGCTAATGCTTTCTATAGTACTCAGTACAAGAAGGTCTTATCATAGATTTCTGGTATTCCTGAAGTCACAAACAGCTTCTGACATCTATGCACACCACCTTTCTTACAGGGTTATAACTGTGTGTCAAGGTGAATTCCCCATAATTCAAGTACTGTGCTTTTAAACAGAGCTGCTACACTTATGCTCTGCAAGAAAAGCCTCTGAAATTTCAGACAGACCATCAACATCAAGTACACATGACTGTAAATCCATCAGAGTATGCAGAATGTAACCCTTCATATCTTCCAAAGAGATGCTCAACTTCTTAGTTTTACTAACGAGCCACAAATTAATTTAGTTCATTTCTGTTTTTCTATTTTATTTTATTTTATTTTATTTTCACAGGCAGAGTTAGACAGTGAAAGAGATAGACAAAGAGAAAGGTCTTCCTTCTGTTGGTTCACCCTCCAATTGACTGCCACGGCTGGTGCTACATGGATCCGAAACCAGGAGCCAGGTGCCTCCTCCTGGTCTCCCATGCAGGTGCAGGGCCCAAACACTTAGGCCATCCTCCACTGCTTTCCCGGGCCACAGCAGAGAGCTGGACTGAAAGAGGAGCAACTGGGACTAGAACCCAGCGCCCATATGGGATGCCGGCACTGCAGGCGGAGGATCAACCAAGTGAGCCACAGCGCTGGCCCCTAATTTAGTTCATTTCAAGGTAGCATCTGTCAAAATAACCTCCCTTTCTCTAATGACTTTCCCAAGAGGGAGAGGGGATGTTACAAGGCCTTGTATTAAAGTCCATCTATAGTAACAGCAAATGTAAAGCCCCTGTTTCACGTGTCTCTGTAGCCAGTTTCAAAATATTAATGTTGTTAACACACACTTCTTGCCAGACAGAAGATATCATTAATGAAGTCTTTTGGATCCCCTGTGTATTGGATTGTATCATCTGTGAATGGATAATTTGACTTGTTCCCCATTGATATCTTTTTTATCTCTTTTCTTGCCTAATGGCTCCAGAACTATATTGAATATTAATGGTGAGAGTGGGCTTACTTGTCTGGGTCCTGATTTCAGTGGAATTGCTTCCAGCTCTTCTAGATTTAATATGATGACAGTTATGAGTTTTTTATATATTGCCTTGATTGTGCTGAGGTATGTTCCTTCTATACTCAATTTGCTGAAGTTTTTTATCAGATGTATTTAATCAAATCTTTCTCTTCATCTTTTGAAAAAATCAGATGACTTTTGTATTTCGGCTTGTTAATACAATGCATCATGTTTATTGATTTGTATATGATGAACCATCCCTTCATCTCAGTAAGAAAGCCCACTTGATCTAGGTGGATGATCATTTTGATTTGTTGTTGCATCAGGTTAGCTAGCATTTTACTGAGGATTTTTGCATCTATAATCATCAGGGATATTGCTCTATAGTTCTCTTTCATTGTATCATTTTCTGGTTTTTAATTAAAGTGATGGTGCTCTCAGGGTTGTGGGAGGACTTCCTCCTTTTCCATTGTTTTGAATACTTAAGAAGAATTGGGATTCCTTCTCCTTTAAAGTTTAGTAGAGTTAAGCAACGATGCAATGTGAAGCTTTTCTTTTATGAGAGGGTCTTTATTACTTTATTACTGAAGCTCAATTTTGGCAAATTTTATGTATACAGAAATTTATCCATTTCTTCTAGGTTTTCCAATTTGTTGGCATATAGCTGTTTGTTGTAATTCCTGATTTTTCTTTTTATTTATGTGGTAAATATTACAATTCCTTTTTCATATCTGATTATATTAAATTGGGTGTGCTCACTTTGTTGGTTAGTTGGACCAATGATTTATTAATTTTCTTTCATTTTTTCAAAAACAGCTCTTTGTTTCACTGATACTACATATGGGTTTTTGTTTATTTTAATATTGCTTATTTGTTCTCAAACTGTGGTAGCCCTTTGCCATGTGACTGTGGGAATCCTGTGACTACACTATAGGCCAGAAAACTGAGAAGGGCATGAGGTGTGACTGGGTCTTTGCACAAACGCTGGATCCCAATTGACCATAAGACCCAATCATTCCACTCTTGGAAATTTACCCAAAGTAAATGAAATCAGCACATAAAAGAATTATCTGTACTCCCATGTTTACAGCAGCTCAAATCACATTAGCTAAGACATGGAATCAACCCAGATATCCCTAAACTGATGACTAGATAGGAGTATTTCAAAAGTTTAAGCTCAGTTAGTGTAATGGTGTTTTTCATGAAATAAAACTGTACATTTTATACCATTATTTAGTTCCAATTAGAAATAATAATTACCACATAATTATAAAAAATATATGCAAAGGATTTTAGTGGATTATATTATAGTATAATATACTACATTTTAACATAGTTTTATTCATTTGAGATGAACATTTAGTATATTTTTTGTAGGCATATCTATGAATTGTTTACATATTAATTTTCTCAAAAACTTACACTCTTCCAGGGATAAAGATTTGAAACTAAGTTGTTTGTCTAAGATCATCAAGCTATTACAGGACAGAATTGCTTTTAATCTAGATGAGTGGCTGCAGGACCCAGATACTAAAACGTGATAATATACTGCTAGTAAACCTACTGGTCATAATAACTCTCTAGATATTTAATACTAAATGAGAAATTAGGATATAGGAGATCATTGCTCAGAATAGTGTACAGATTTTCTCACATTTGCCTTATCACCAATTGAAGCAGTCCTACAAATTACAACATTTTTTACCATTAGGAAATCAAGGAATACACTGATTGTATAATTTGTGTAATATTCCATTGCTATTAACCATTAATATAGTTCCACTTTATATTTATCCATTCATACCACTATTTTATAATATTTCTGTATAATAATAAATCAACTCAAGAACTAAGGCCAGCCCATGTTATATATAGTTGATTAACATGGAGAATATAGTAACAAATGAAGAAAATTACCTCTTTCAAATGCATGTTCATCTTCTTAGTCATAGAAAAATAATGCTATGGAAGAACCAGGGAAAGAGTAAAATGTTCTGCTAAAGAGATTAAGAATTACTCCTCTGAGAGATAAGAGGTTATCTTGATTTCAAAACTCAGAGGTTGAAGATAAGATGGATATGACATAACTGGCTCCAGGCACAAAATGACTATGAGTGTGGACCACAGACACTGTGTGACACATTTGGATAATGAACATAATATCGCATGATGTTATAATACAGAGGTGTGAGATACAAATAAGTTCTTAGTAGCAGATTGGGATAAAACAGAGCAAAACATTTCAGCTATACCAAGCAATAGTTAACTGTATATGATATGAAATAGTGAAATACCAAAGGTTTTAATGTGGTATAAAGTACACATTCATCAGTTTTAGAGAGAAACATTTGCATGTGAGTACACACTCACACACATAAATAAAGCACAAAGCATGATGAGATCCCTGGGGTGGAGGAGCAGAATAAGCTACAATAAAATCTATTAATCCTTGAAAGCTTATCTTTTACTGAGATACAGAGAATTTCATGAGACTTTTTCTCCCTTTGCTTATATTTATTTGCATATTATTGAAGTTTAAGAACTGTTGCACTCTCTTTTGTCCCATGATGAATACAGTCATCTTTAGATTCAAGATTTCGCTATGAAATAACTGGAGGATTTTAATACAATCGAAGAGATATTCTAGGGGCTGGCGCCGTGGCTCCCTTGGTTAATCCTACACCTGTGGCACCAGCAACCCATATGGGCACTGGGTTCTAGTCCTGGTTGCTCCTCTTCCAGTTCAGCTCTCTGCTGTGGCCCGGGAGGGCAGTAGAGGATGGCCCAAGTGCTTGGGCCCTTGCACCCGCATGGAAGACCAGGAAGAAGCACCTGGCTCCTGGCTTCAGATTAGCACAGCGCTGGCCGTGGTGGCCATTTGGGGAGTGAACCAATGGAAGGAAGACCTTTCTCTGTCTCTTTCTCTCATTGTCTATAACTCTACCTGTCAAATAAATTAAAAACAAATAGAGATATTCTAAATAGTTAATAAGTAAGGGTTCAGCAACTGATTAGAAGCTTATATGTTAATGCTACCTTTGCTCATTGAGTCAGGTGGCATAAATATATGTTATAATTTCTGATGATTCTTTTTACTTATGGGTTAAATATTATTTCCTTTTTTTCATATCTGATTGTATCAAATCGGGTGTTCTCACTTGTTGGTTAGCTGGGCCAATTATTTATTAATTTTCTTTTTTTTTTTTCAAAAAACAGCTGCATTCGGCCGGCGCCGCGGCTCACTAGGCTAATCCTCCGCCTAGCGGCGCCGGCAAACCGGGTTCTAGTCCCGGTCGGGGCGCCGGATTCTGTCCCGGTTGCCCCTCTTCCAGGCCAGCCCTCTGCTGTGGCCAGGGGGTGCAGTGGAGGATGGCCCAGGTGCTTGGGCCCCGCACCCCATGGGAGACCAGGAAAAGCACCTGGCTCCTGGCTCCTGCCATCAGATCAGCGCGGTGCGCCGGCCGCAGCGCGCTGGCCGCGGCGGCCATTGGAGGGTGAACCAACGGCAAAGGAAGACCTTTCTCTCTGTCTCTCTCTCTCACTGTCCACTCTGCCTGTCAAAAAAAAAAAAAAAAAACAAAAAAAAAAAACAGCTGCATTTTTCACTGATATTTGGTATGGGGTTTTGTTTATGTCAATGTTGCTTATTTGTTCTCAAACTGTGGGAGCTCTTCACCGTATGACTGGAATCCTGTGACTACACAATAGGCCTTAAGAAATTGAAATGTACTATTACACATTTAAGTATATGCAAAACATAATTATATTTTCATAGTTGTGCTTTCTTCATTTTGTGAATCTACAATATGTCAAAATATGTTTACACTACATGAACCAATGTGACATATGGTATCACCAATTTAAATTCTAAATCCTTGTTCAGGGGGTTCATAGTTAGTAATTCTTGACATTCTCCAATGTGATATTGTCATTTATAAGATGCTTACAGTATACAGAAATGATTAATGCTCTAAATGTGTTAATTTTTTCCTCTGACATTTTAGTTAATGATTAATTCAAGGAACTTACAGTAGAAAGATATGCAGGTATTCCTATGGGTTTTACAATAAACACATGAAATTCAATGCGGTTAGATTATGCTGAATATGATTTTGGTATTGGAAAAAAGGCTACATTTGCCTCCTTATTGTTTAATTTGTTCTGCTATATAATATTCTAGCAGAAGGCTAAGTGGTTTGCAGAAACTACTTATTTTCAGATTTTTTAATATATTTAATAAAATATTGTTGCTTAAAACTATTTTAAAAACTGGTTATGTTTTTTTTTTTTATTTCTAAAACATCATCTTGTGTGAAAATTTATTGCAAAGTTTGGTATGTCAGTAACACAATACATGCATTTGATACACTTATCCTAAGGCAGAAAATTGAAAAAAAGCAGAAAATTGACATCTATCTACATATACAAATAGGAATGTTTCTTAGTTCATGCAAATAACTTAAAATTCTTCATAACATATGCTACATCTTTTTTTTATATAACTGAACAGAGGCTCAGAGAGTTTAACTTATTTCCCCAGGATTTCAGTTTTAGCACAAGGCAGAATGGGAAGAAAATTCCTTGAGATTAGAATCATGTCTCCCCATGAAGCATACATGAATAAAATTAATAAAAATATGGAAGGCATAGCAGAAAAAGATGAAAGGTCATTTAGTTGAAAGATGTCTGTGTTAGTGTCACCTGTTTGCCAGGTTGTTGGTTGGTTGGTTGTTTGTTTGTTTGTTTTTCCTATTTGAATTTAATTTCAACACCCTTAATACATATGTGCAATTTGACTGCAATTTTCTTTGGGTGAAAGAGCAGTTCTTGTGGACTCAATGTGGTGTTTTTTAACTGGCACAATAATTTTACATAGTTATGGGGTAGCCTGCAATAATTTATGCATGCGAGTTTTCTTAATACCTTGTATAGTTTTGACATTTTTAAGCCACTAAACTTTGAGGTGAGAAGCAAATGCCAATATGACAAAGGGAGCAATTTTGAGTGATTTTCTGTTTAGAAGTTTAAGTACCATTTAATCTAGTTATATCTTCTTTTAATGGATGGTCTCCACAACAAAGAGAGAAGAGCCTGGTCTTTTAGTTATAAGCAAACTATAAAGCATTATCAAAGTGAAGAAGTATTTCACACTTGGGAAGCTTCTAATTCAGACGCAATACATTATTAAAAAGTCTAAGCATTTTATTTCACAAGAACATTTTTAGATGTTCAACATTTAACTTAAATTCCCTCTTAAGCACTTCTTTTTCCTGATACACAAATATCATTGTGCAATCTTTAATTCTTCATTTCCAAGTAATTATTGATCAACTTTAATCTCTATTCTATTTAATTTTATTTCTTTAATACAAATCTATTTCCAAATCTGCTTTTGACAATGTTACTAATTGCATTCTTATTGCCGAACAAAATATGGTAGTCCACCATCATCTATAGGAAATGTATTTTAAGATACCTAGTTAATGCCTAAATCTGTGACTAGTACCAAATCTATAGATCAATTCCTTTTTTCTCTGTTACATATAGTTTGAAGACTTTGCTCATTCAGAGACTCACACAGGGAGCTTTGTTATAGTTGGATAAAGGCTTGTTAGGCCTTTAGGCTTCATGTCAAAATATGGACCCCTGTTGTCTGGGAATCTTTTAACAGTAGTACAAAGGATGGAATATTTCCCCTTATTAGGGGATACAAGGTTAACAAAATCCTGTAACTCCTAAAAACTTCTAAGCTATTTAAAGGTTTTGGGAAGTGAGAAGTTGGCAAGTTGGCTGTAGACGTGATTCTACATTCTCTACTTGTTGAATTCTTTCATACAAGGTCAAGACTAGATATTTTATGAAATACTGACAGCATTCCATTTTAGATTATGATATTTTCTAAACTCTTTTTGCTAAGACATTAAGAAAGGTCTTGTGCTCTTGGGAACTCTTCCCAGTTTGAGTGCAGAGAAGGATGCCATATACATACTGCAGGACAGTGGCCAATAAAAAAAAAATACTCTGATAGGTCTTTGGACAGCACCTGTCCAAACACGTGTGGACTAGCCCCAAATCCTTGTGGCAACACAGTGCAAGTTATCTGAGTGTATTGTGTTTAATGATCTTCAAAAACAAACAAATATTTGGAATTGGGGTGTAAGAGTAAGCCATAAAGGCATCCTTTAAGTCTAAAATAGTAATCAATTTATTTCCTTTAGGACAGTAATATATAAGGATTAGTGATCATGGGGTGAATGAAGATCACAACTTTATTAATGAGACAGAGATCTTGTACTACCATCTATTCACTATTTTAGTTTTGGACTCCAAAAATTGGAGGGTTAAGGGAACTATTGCATAAATTTAAAAGTCCATGTGATTTTAAGTTATCTAGTATGGCTTTAGTCCTTGTCAGGTCTCTGGCATTAAGGGATATTGTTTTTTTGATTGGGAAAAGAGGATTCTTTAAGATGAGTATGTGGTGATTGAGCAGTTATTACTCAGCCAACCTTTCCCTGGTTTCCCAAACCTATGGATCAATATCTGCCTCAATTAGGGGAAGGTTACCCTGGAACCATGAAAACTGTCAGCCACATCTGGACTAAGAGCTCTTCCCCAAAAGGCTCTCTGATATGATCTGGAAGGCATGTGGAAAAAAAAAAACTAAAAAATAATCACAGTTAGACCTTAGGGTTTGGATGAAATATCAAACTAGGAGTTTTCCTGAGATTCCCCATCTGATCATATTAAAGAAAGAGTAGAGACATGGATTTGGAAGGACAGAAAGATAATTTCAGGATCTAGGAGGAAATCTACATTCTTCCCTTTATTGGTTAGAACCACCTGGGGCTCCTTGGTACTAATGGTCTACATTTTTGGAGCCTGTCAGAGAATACCTGTGCCACCTCTGTCTTTCTGGGTGATCCAAGTGGGACCGATCCTAGAGGCAAATTCAACCTTCCAATGAGACTAACTGTAAATAGGAGAAAGCTTTGAGGGTTTGACTGGTGACAGGAATGTGGACATGTCTTCATTAAGTGCCCAAACTTATAGCCATAGCATTTTGTAGGACATTGAGGACCCTCAGTTTAGTATGGCCAAAAAGACTGATACTGTAACTGTGAACTGATACTATAACCTTTCTCTCTCATTGTTAGATATCCTTATGGGCCTAGTTGTAAAAGACTGAATCAGTGACTTTCAGGAGGTATTATGATCTACCTTCAGATCCAATAGTGTGATTTTTAAGCTTTGTTATAGTATCTGAGGCTAATTGAGTAGTGAACTTATATTTAGTGAAATAGGCAGTCTCAAAATGACAAATAACATATTTTCTCCCTGATCTGTGATAACTAACAGATCACCCAAAAGGTAATTGATATAAGTGAAATTGATACTTTGAGATGTGATGACTTTAAATATCTCTTTTCTTGAATGTTGACAAACAGGTTATTTTTAATATATTTTGTTGAACTCTGCTTAGTGTAGGATTAATCTTATGTGTATAAAGTTAAAAAATAGATTTTAGTAAAAAATAAGAGTGGGATAGGAGAGGTAGGAAGAAGAAGGGTGGGAGTATGGATGGGAGGGAGGTAGGGTTAGAAGAATCACTTGTTCCTAAATATATATTTATGAAATCCATTAAGTTTTTATACTTTAAATAAAAATGATTTCCTGTTATTCTACTGAATTGGCAGATAGGAAGATTTTCATTGACTAATGTTTCCCTCAATCTCTCTAGCAAGCTAGTAATTCTTTTTTGGATCTTTGTCTATCATGGACAACTTAGTTATTTAGGGGCTTGGTCCCGGTCCTTCTCATTCCCTCTAGGACATTAGCAATGAAATATTTTTATTTCCACTAATCTACAGGATCCATTTAGGATTAGGTTCTTTCTGAGGAACGGTTTGTTTTCCTGCACGATGTATCTCTTGTCAACCTTCCTGATCTGTTGAAGATGTAAATGTCACACTAGTTTCATCTCTGAAAGTTTCTGCAACACGGAGAGCCAATCGTTTTGCAGTCACTGTTAAGGTCTGATTTAGGAGTAATATTATGTCTTTTCAGGTGAAATCAAAAACCTGCGACAAACTCTGGAAGACTTCAATATATCTAGCAGCAGCATCTAAAAATCTTCCCAAGTGCCCCCTTTTCTGTCTAGGAGCCTGCATAGAAAAGAGGACCAGGACATGAGTAGGCAGCCAAACCTGCTAGGAATATTCAAGAGGAGTAAAATAGAAGTTGGCAGTAGTATATCTTGCTTGATAACAGATAATCCTGGATAGGGGGCATAAGGAAATAAACTTGTGATTGGTGTAGACTGTTGAAGAATCCATGAGAGGCAGAAGGAGTGGAACAGCTTGGATTTTGAGGGTAACTTCTGCTTAAAACATGGGGCTTCCTTTACAGTGTGGACAAAGGTCTGACTTATCTTGCAGGGCAAAAATGCTTGGACAAAGGGATCTCAGACTACTTCTCTGCTCTGCAGCAGAAGAGGTCTAGTTGGAGGATAGTGTTATGGTTCTTTACTCCCCACTTTTACCCTGGCCATGCCATCGTACAGATAAAGACTGGGCATTCTTTCATCAAGGTTTGATGAGTAAAAGAATCCCAGTGCCTGGTGGTACAAGCTGAAGATGGTTTATTACCCATCTAAAATAAGGGTATAAGAATGAAAAGGCTTTCCCGAGTCTCTGCCACTACCCACTTGAGTTGTGCTTCAAATTCCTGGGCTGTGGGAGCATAGTATCCTTGAGCCTATAGCAAAGAGAGGTGATTCTACCCCTTCTCATGTGTCCTAGATTCTGCTGATCTTCGACGTGTGTATGACCTGGCACTCACAATTGAAGAGGGTTATACTGGCAGGGGTAGACTCTCTTACCTCTCATAACTTTGGATACCGCTTTGCTCCTCCTATCTTTCCTCTAGACATTGGCATAGCTAGCTGCTGAGGACATCCTGCCCATGCCCAGCCAGCACCTGCCTATATCTGGAAGTGTGCTTCCTGGTAGATGATAATCCTCAGAATTTTTTATAGGCTAGCCTTGGTCGTCTTAACACCATATACCTTGCCCTAAGTGCTCTATGATTCTCCTGAGCAGCACAATTTCTTATCTTCCTGATGCTTTTTGATACATACTTAACTTGATAATTTCTGACTAGTTAATTTTTAGCTTGCCTGTGACTTTGTCAGTCTCCCTTTAAAGAATCCGACCTCATTGACCCTTATGGCTTGGGAAGAACAAAAAAAATCTTTTTTTTTCTTTTCTCTTTCTTTTTAGTTAGCTGTATTCTTCTGGCTGGAATTATATATATATATATATATATATATATATATATATATATATATATTCTGTCAGACTTAAAGCAATGTGGGATGAGGAGAAGGATGTTAGTATTTGTAATGGTTCAAGGCCTCCAGCACGTGTCTTTTCAACACATGAAATCCATCTAGTACAGTTAGAGAGAGGAGATGTCATGCAGTAATTGAATGGCATGGCAACGCAGTTGGTTAGGCATAGGACTAGTAAGGGCTTTGATTCCCCCAAGGAGTAAGCTTAAAAGAAGCCATGGGATGAGGCGTGACCTCCATCATGGAAGAGCATGGAGTTGAGGACCTGTTACAGTAGAGTAAGATTATTTAATGGATAAGCAATGACATGTTTTTGATCATGTGAGAAAGATGTTACTTGGAGAAAACAAATCTGGTATCTGAAAAAGTTCTATCCTGAGGCTATCATCTGGGATGTGTTAACCAGAAAAATTAGATCTTCATCTCCCAGTGTGATCTGGGTCATGGAAAGGAAGCATCATTAGCCACTTTAAAAGGATAGGGGCTAAACTAGGATGATTAAGAAGGTGTAAGCTGACACTACAGGGTTAATTCAGGGAGACAGCAGAGCCCAAAAATTAAACAAATAATGAGACTGACTTTCAACCCTATTCCCAGCATTTCAGTTGCTGGATTCTGAGGTTATTTTCTCAGTTGAATTTATCTGTGGTTGCTTTTAGTTTTCTTTTTGAAAATCAGCTTAAGGCCGGCGCCGCAGCTCACTAGGCTAATCCTCCACCTGTGGCACCGGCACCCCAGGTTCTAGTCCCGGTTGGGGCACCAGATTCTGTCCCAGTTGCTCCTCTTCCAGTCCACCTCTCTGCTGTGGCCCGCGAAGCCAGTGGAGGATGGCCCAAGTGCTTGGGCCCTGCACCTACATGGGAGACCAGGAGGAAGTGCCTGGCTCCTGGCTTCGGATTGGTGCACACGCTAGCCATAGCGGTCATTTGGGGAGGAACCAACAGAAAAGGAAGACCTTTCTGTCTCTCTCTCTCACTGTCTAACTCTGCCTGTCGAAAAAAATCAACTTAAATCCCTCAGTGGCTGCACAGCATCACAGTCCTCCTTGGGATTGTTGAAATTGACCTTCAGAGTCAAATCTGGAATTGGTTCGGAAGTCCAGGCTTTTACTCAGGAGTGATGGATCCATGAGTCTAATCTGAATAACTGTATTGCAATGGGAGTACAAAGGATTACTATATAGAGCCATTCTCATACATTGCCCAAGGAGGGATAGAGTGATGGGAGGAACATAACCAGCACCATGTTTCTAGGTAAAACAATGGAAGTCCTGGTTCTTGAGGCTAGGTGTTTGAAAGCTGTTGTATTGTTGAAATTGGGTAAGTGCTGTGAGGCACTTTATCATGGCCAAGGATTTCTTATATAGCAAAAAATCATTATTTAGGAAAAGTTGTCCATTTAGTACCTCATAAGAAGTTAAACCTAGTTTGGAAGGGGTGTTCCTTATTCACAGCAAGGCTATGGGCAAGAGAGAAGTCCCAGGAAAATGAGTTTCTTGAGGTAACATTTCAAAGTGTCTTTTGATTATTTTGTAAGTGTTTTTAAAAATATCTCCTAAGAGGGATAATGTATTAAGTTGTTCATTAACAGTCAGGGCTATGCTGATCAAGCCACCGTTTCCCATAGTGTCCACCTCACTCCAACAGGTTTCCCTCTTGGTGTTCAGTCAGTCGTCACCAATCAGGGAGAACATATGGTATTTGTCCCTTTGAGACTGGCTTATTTCACTCAGCATGATGTGTTCCAGATTCCTCCATTTTGTTGCAAATGACTGGATTTCGTTGTTTCTTACTGCAGTATAGTATTCTAAAGAGTACATATCCCATAATTTCTTTATCCAGTCTATCGCTGATGGGCATTTAGGTTGTCCCTCTTAGTAGTTTTTTTATCTGCTCTACTTAATATGACTGGTTTAGTTCTGTAATTGATGCACAGTTATTCTTAAGTGTTGAAAATTAACTGAAATGTGATCCCTGTTGAACATGGGAGTGGGAATGGGAGAGGGAAGAGATGTATAATTTGGGACATGCTCAAGATGACTTGCCCCAAATGGTAGAGTTAGAAACATACCAGGGGATTCCAATTCAATCCCATCGAGGTGGCATGTACCAATGCCATCTCACTGTTCCAGGTGATCAATTTCATTTCACAGTTGGTCATGGTGGAGGGACTGGGAGTCAAAGGGAGCACATAGACAAGTCTAGTACCTGCTAACGCTAACCGATAGAATAAATAAAGGGGAGAGTGATCCAACATGGGAAGTGAGATACTCAGCAGACTCATAGAATGGCAGATGTCCTAAATAGCACTCTGGCCTCAGAATCAGCCCTAAAGGCATTCAGAGCTGGCTGAAAAGCTCATGAGAGTATTTCAGGCATGGAAAGCCACGACACTCTGGCAAAAGATCTCTGTGAGTGAGATCCCAGTGGAAAGAACACGTCATCAAAGAAGGAGGTACCTTTCTCTGAAGGGAGGAGAGAACCTCCACTTTGACTATGACCTTGTCTAAACAAGATAAGAGTCGGAGAACTCAGAGGGCTTCCATAGCCTTGGAAACTCATGACTGAAGCATAGGGAGATTACTGATGCCATAGACAGGAGTGTCAATTGGTAAAGTCAACAACAGGAGTCACTGTGCACTTACTCCTCATGTAGGATCTCTATCCTTAATGTGCTGTACATTGAGATTTAATGCTATAACGAGTACTCAAACAATATATTTCACTTTGTGTTTCTATGGGGGTGCAAACTGTTGAAATCCTTACTTAATGCATACTAAACTGATCCTCTGTAAAAAAAAAAAAAAAAAGAAATTATCAATTCCCAACTTGACTCTCACTGGGATTAAACATGACAATAGGTCTGCTCTGATTTCATCATCATTTAAAAAAAAATCATCTATTATTTTTCACTTTATGTTTCTGTGTGGGAGCAAACTGTTGAAATCCATACTTAATGTATACTAAGCTGATCTTCTGTATATTAAGATAATCAAAAATGAATCTTGATGTGAATGGAAGGGGAGAGGGAGTGGGAAAGGGGAGGGTTGTGGGTGGGAAGGACGGTATGGAGGGGAAGCCATTGTAATCCATAAGTCGTACTTTGGAAATTTATATTCATTAAATAAAAGTTTAAAAAAATATATCTCCTGAAGATTGAGGTTGCCAGGCACAGTCAAGATGAGACTGTGTGGCGTCCTGGAGGCTCTATGCATCATGGCCACTTTGAAGGAGTGGTCATTGTGGCTCTATAGGCTTTTAGATTGTCCAAATTGAGGTATTATTTATTTCTGAAATCAAGATATTTATCATTTCTGATGCCTTTTATTCCTACAGAGGAATACTGTTATCTGGACTTTTGTCATGCAGGAGTAAATGTTAAAATAATTTTGTTTTACTCTTATCCACACTAATTCTCTACAGCATTTAACTTCCACAAACCTTCCACAATATGCTTTCGCTTCATTTCATGAATTTTCTTTTTTAACCTTTCTTATCAATAATTCTCATGTTTATAACTTTCTTTACAACTTTGTCCTACCTACTGCTTCCTTTAATCAACATCATGAAACAGTCCTGTATAACCTCTGAATTATGTGCAGAATATCTCTTATAGCATACTAAGCAACAGTTACTTTATAACAGTTTGTGGTTTTGACATCTCAGCTACAGCTTAGGGGTTGAGTGAAATATCTAACCAGGGGCTTTTCTGAGAGTCCTCTCACAGTCATGGGAAGAGGAGAGGCACGGATATGAAAAAAATGACAGAAAAAGTGGCTCCAGTGTCTAGAGGAAGTCTACTTCTTTTCCTTTTATCATTAGGACCACACAGGGCTCTCACATGCTGGTGGTTGGGATGGTAGGAGCCTGTAGAAAGGAGACTGGGCCCTGTTAGATCATCTTGGGGAAAGGGGAGCTCATCCAAGAGGCTGTGGTCTTTGGGGGCAATCAGCACTCCTATGACTCCCACTGAAAATACAACACAGCTTTGGGAATTGTATCATCACTTTGGAGGCCTGTGGGGACCCTCAGGTCAATGTGGCCATAAAGCTTCTACCAGAGCTTCAAACTGTTACGTATCCTTCTTTTTCTGTTATTGATGGATCTTCTGGTCCTGATTGTAAAAGATAGTGGTGACATTATAAAAGCAGTGACACTGAGGAGGTTTTCTAACGTGCTCTTAGTTTATACAGTCTGTTTTTGAAGCTTTCTTTTAATATCTAAGGTTAACTGAGTACTAAACTTATCCTTTGGGCTTGTATGTCCCGTCCACTGAGTTGGAAAATAGGGAAGTATGTTTCAAAAGCTACTCTCAGTCTTTTTAAAAGGCCTCGATCTACAATAGATAACATGGAGTAATTTAAGGGCTCGGTCTTGGTCTTTCCCAATCCCTCCAAGTTGCATGCAATGAAATGCATTTGTTTCCCTTCATCCATAGGATCAGTTATTCCTATTTAAGGGAAGGCTACTCTTGAAGGGCTGTCTTCTTGCCTGTGGGCTATGTTGGTCCTTGGCCTCTCATACCAGGTGTGAATGTAAAAACCACATGGAATTCACCCTCGTAGGCTTCTGGTGCTTGCAGGGCAGCCTTTTTTCTGTCTTGGTTAGAGTCTGATTTAGGAGTGACATTACGTCTTTATAGGAGAAATGATAGACTGCAAAACCTCAGTGTACTTATTAGGGTCATCTGAAAATCTACCCAAGTCTCCCTTCATCTGCCTGAGGTCTTGTAAGCAGGAGAGAATTTGTACATGAGTAGAGCCTCTGAATCCTTCGTGATCTCCTGGAGGAGTACAATAGAAATTAGTGCTTAGGTGTTCTGCTTGTTAACAGGTTGTCCTAGATGGGGGCTGAGGGCATAAAGGAACAGGAGCAATAGGTGAGGGATCAGTGCAGATGTGCTAAGGGCTCTGTGCCAGATGAGTGGGGAGGCAGTTGGGAACTTGAGGGTAACTGCTGCTAAAAGGGCTGGGTCTACTTTACAGAGTTGGTAAGAAACTGGTGTATGTTGGAATCTCTTCCTCTGTTGCAGCAGAAGTTTTGTTGTAGGATGTTGTTACTGCAATATTTCTCTCTGGGGCCAAGTCTCTCCATTCACTAACTCATATCCTGGCCATGCCCAGGGGCAGAAGACAAGGCATTTTTTTTCTTCAACTTCTGAGAGTCAAAAAATCCCTCTCTGATAATACACTCCCTTTGGATGCATGATGAAGATAGCCTTATCTTAAAATGAGAGGGCAAGAAAAAAAGACATCCCTAAGTTTTTGCCTCTGCCCACTCAAGGTATCACTGAAGTTGCCTGGCTATAGGATTATGGCTTCATGGAGCTCACAGCATGGAGTGCTACAGAACAGAAGTACATGCTGTTACCTGTATCTCCACCCCTTCATATGGGTTACTGAGATTCTGATTCCTACATCTTGTCTGTTAAATCTGGAATCCAACCATCTCTTGTGTGCCCATAGTTGGAAACTAGCCTCCTAACAGTCTGAAGCAGATCTCTGAGGTTGGAGTCTACAGAAAAAGGATGGAGGTCAAGACCCAAGATTCAGCAGGAAGGAGCTAAGGACCTACAAAAGAAACATATTTATGGCCGGCGCCGCTGCTCAATAGACTAATCCTCTGCCTTGTGCGGCCGGCACACCAGGTTCTAGTCCCGGTCGGGGCGCCAGATTCTGTCCCGGTTGCTCCTCTTCCAGGCCAGCTCTCTGCTGTGGCCAGGGAGTGCAGTGGAGGATGGCCCAAGTGCTTGGGCCCTGCATCTGTATGGGAGACCAGGAGAAGCACCTGGCTCCTGGCTTCGGATCAGCGTGGTGCGCCGGCCGCAACAAGATGGAGGAATTTGGAAAACATCATGCTGAGTGAATTAAGCCAGTCCCAAAGGGACAAATATCATATGTTCTCCCTGATCAGCGACAACTAACTGAGCACCAAAGGGGAAACTTGTTGAAATGAAATGGACACAGTCTGACCTTATAAAAGAGATATCACTGGGGAAAGTGATCCTCACTATTACAATAAAGAAAATTAGGGGGCTGGTGCCGTGGCTCACTAGGTTATTCCTCTGCCTTTGGCGCCGACATCTCATATCGGTGCCAGTTCTAGTCCCGGTTGCTCCTCTTCCAGTCCAGCTCTCTTCTGTGGCCTGGAAAAGCAGTGGGGGATGGCCCAGGTGCTTGGGCCCTGTATCTGCATGGGAGACCAGGAAGAAGCTCCTGGCTCCTGGCTTCGGATAGGTGCAGCTCTGGCCATTGCGTCCATTTGGGACAGAAGGAAGACCTCTCCCTCTCTCTCTCTCTCTCTCTCTCTCTCTCTCTAATTCTACCTGTCAAATAAATAGATAAAACCTTTAAAAACAATAAAGAAAATTAGCCAATAATTTCTACAAAGGCCTGGAGTTCTATGTAAAGGTACAGACCAATAGGTGTTGCTAGATATTAGACCAGGGCACAGAGGCCAAAAGAGAATTTTCTGTGGGCAGCAGCATGGTAACCCAGAGAAATCTGAGACAATAAAATGATGTGGAAAAATCCAAATCATAAGGGAAAATCAGAAAGTGCCATGTATAGAGGATGGGTCACTGTTCAACACTGTGATGGACAGTTGGAGTTCAGATTCAATCCGTAGCTTTTGAGTGACACTGAAACCAGAAACCCTCAACTGCTACCAGAGCTAATTTCAATCTCATGAGTAAGACAGATCTCAACAGAAGAAAAATCATGGCGCAGATTTCTGTATGAAACCTTGATAGATGTTCAGAGTCTGAAGTCCAGTCAAGGAGCCATTGGGCAACAGTGGAAAAGTCTTTAGTTGATCCAAAGTCACCCCAGTCTCACATGTTGGGTAGATCTCTGTGAAAGAAAATTGAGGCAGGACAAGACCAACATGCCCAGTGCCAGGAAGGTGAATGGAAATTGACAACAACAAGCTTAACCTCTAAGTCTTTAAAACCTGCATCTCTGTGAACCACCATTATTTGACAGAAGTTCAGTGTTTTGATAGGTACAGGACTATGCTGGAGATCAAGGGTGTCCGAGAGAGAGAGAGAAAGAGAGAATCTTTACTCACCCCTGTGAAAATCACGGATTAGCCCCCCTAAGAAATGTTGAAGTTTTAGTTTTAGCTGTTCAGGTTTGTGTCTCATGACCACAAAGATTGAGGAGCAGAGACAAAGAAGGTTTGGTAGAAAAGAAAGTTTTATTGAATCAAAGGATATATCCCACAGTTGGAGGAGTTTTTGAGCAGGAATACCATAAGGGGAAATTGTGTAAGGATTAACATGCTTTGCAGTGTGATGAACTTTGTACAGGGATTTGCAAACATGTCAGCTAGCAAGCAATGACCCTCTCAATCCTGGGTAGTTGGTATCTGGAGTAGGACAGGTCCTGATGTAACCACATCTTGCTGCTTAGATCTTAGTATTTCTTCTGTCTTAAAGACTCTGCCTCCAGATACCCCATTTATTCTTTTATCGTGAGCTGTTTTCTAATTCTTCAGTTTTCAGAAAGATTTCAGGCGTCTGAAAGTCCACCTGAAGTAGATTTCCCTATGTTATCTTTTATAATAATATGTCCACCTCATTTTTTTTTAAATTTACTTGACAGATAGAGTTTTCAGACTCAAAGAGAGAGACAGAGAGAAAGGCCTTCCTTCCATTGATTCACTCTCCAAATTGCTGCAATGGCAGGAGCTACCTGGCAGGGATCCAGGAGTTTCTTCCTGGTCTCCCATGTGAGTGCAGGAGCCCAAGCACTTGGGCCATCCTCCACTGCTATCCCAGGCCACAGCAGAAAGCTGGACTGGAAGAGGAGCAACCAGGATTAGAACCGGCACCCATATGGGACGCCGGCGCCACAGGCGGAGGATTAACCAAGTGAACCAAGTGAACCAAATGACCTCGAACTGAAAGTTACAGCTTGGCTTCTTTGGTTCTGGGTTCTGAGACTTGGACTGAGCCATGTTATTGGCATGTGGGGATCTCTACTACGGAGACCACTATTGTGGGACTTCTCAACTACCGTAATCATATGAACTGATTACTTTTAAAAACTTTTCCTCATGTTTTTTTCTGTCTATAGAATCCTGCTAATACAATCTCTATGCTTAATTACCTCTCAAAGATTCCAGCTTCTAATATAACCATATTGTGGGGTAGAGAGTCAATACATGAATTGGAGTGGGGAGTACAAACATTTGGGCCTTAACAAAGCCCTCCTGGTTAATATGTTGTTTATCCACAACGTGTTGTTTGAAGTCATCAGAGGGGTGCTTTCTCACAATAAAGAAAATGTCTTGCAATCAATGAAAATCTTGATGTAAAAAGCTGAAAATCAGTGGGAAAGAAAAATGATTTGATATAAGTAACTTGGGAAAATGTTGCTGTGATGGGAAATTGTAAGGCTAAAAACAAAGAACACCACAGTCTAATTGGCATATTTCTCACAGGGGTTCAAGTTAATAATTCTGTACTTTCCTTGAAATTATATTGAGAATGAACAAATAAGTAATTGAGGGGGAAGATGAGAGCTAGTTTTCTCACTGCCAGAGAGAGAAGTTATAGATGAACAAAAGATGGAAGAAAGCTAGAATGAGCATCGTGGTACTCATTTGGAATTGATGCTATTAGCTTGAGGGGACTTCTTATGCTCACGGAAAATTAGAATAGAAGTTTATATTCATGCAAAAATTTTGAAACCGCCATGCTTAGCTTTTTGATAAAACATATATTCTGTGACCTTTTTGAAGAAATGATCAGTAAAGATAAATACACAATGAATCTGGAGCAATTTACAGTACCATGAAGCAAAAAAGTTCTCAAAAGTATAAAAGAGGAATGGGTGTTTTGTTCAGTAGTTTAGACTGTGTTCAAATTCTGGCTTGGTTTCTGACTCCAGTATCCTGCTAATCCATTCCCTAAGACATAGCAGAAGATAGTAAAATTTTGAATCCCTGCCATCCATGTGGGCGATAAGCTAGAATTCCAGGCTCCTTTGCTTCAAGATGGCCCAGGCACAGAAGTTGCAAGCAAGCATTTGGGGAGTGAATCAGTAGATGAAGATGCCGGCACTGTGGCACAGCAGGTTAACTCCCTGGCCTGAAACACTGGCATCTCATATGGGCCAGAATCTAGTCCCGGCTGCTCCTCTTCTAATCCAGCTCTCTGCTATGGCCTGGGAAAGTAGCAGAAGATAACTCAAGTGCTTGGGCCCCTGCACCTGCATAGGAGACCTGGAAGAAGCTCCTGGCTTTGGATTGGCGCAGCTCAGGCCGTTGCAACCATCTGGGGAGTGAACCAACAGATGGGAGACCTCTCTCTCTGTCTCTACCTCTCTCTGTAACTCTACCTGTCAAATAAATAAAATAAATCTTTAAATAAATAGCTGTTTGGTTAATCTTTTTTTGCTTTATTTTCCATTTTAAACTTCCCAAATTTTGTTGTCTTAAAATAAATGATTGAAGGATCAATTCAACAGGAAGATGTAACTATTATAAATGAATGTGCACTTAATTACAGGGCACTGGTTTATTTAAAAGATATTTCAAGGGATTTAAATGGAGATGTAGACTCCAATACAATAGTACTGGGGAACTTCAATACTCCACTCTCAGAAATAGACAGATCAACTGGACAGAAGATTAACAAGGATATAGTAAATTTAAATGACACTATAGCCCAAATGGATCTAACAGATACCAACAGAACTTTTCATTATACACTTAGAGAATTTACATTCTTCTCAGCAGTACAGGGAACCTAGTCTAGGACTGACCACATACTAGGCCATAAAGCAAGTCTCAGCAAATTCAAAAGACGTAGAATCATACCATGCAGTTGCTCAGACCACAGTGGAATGAAGCTGGAAATTAGCAACTCAGGAATCCCTAGCGCATATGCAAACACATGGAGATTGAACAACATGATACTGAATGAACACTGGGTCATAGAAGAAATCAAAAGAGAAATCAAAAACATTCTGGAAGTAAATGAGGATAACAACACAACATATCAAAACTTATGGGATACAACAAAGGCAGTGTTAAGAGGAAAGTGTATAGGAATAGGTGTCTACATCAAGATATTGGAAAGGCACCAAATAAATGAGCTTTCAATACATATCAAGGATCTAGAAATACTGCAGCAAACCAGACCCAAATCTAGTAGGAGAAGAGAAATAATTAAAATCAGAGAAGAAATCAACAGAATTAAATCCAAAAAAATTACAAAAGATCAGCCAAATGAAGAGCTGGTTTTTTGAAAAACTAAACAAAATTGACACCCCATTGGCCCAACTAACTAAAAAAAGAAGAGAAAAGACCCAAATCAATAAAATCAGAGATGAAAAAGTGAATGTAACAACAGACAGCACAGAAATAAAGAGAGTCATCAAAAATTACTACAGAGTTGTATGCCAGCAAACAGGGAAATCTATCAGAATTGGATAGATTCCTGGACACATGCAACCTACCTAAATTGAACCAGGAAGACATAGAATACTTAAACAGACCCATAACTGAGACAGAAATTGAAACAGTAATAAAGGCCCTCCCAACAAAGAAAAGCCCAGGCAGGATGGAGTCACTGTTGAATTCTACCATAAATTTCAAGAATTGCTAACTCCAAATCTTCTCAAACTATTCAGAATAATCCAAAAAGAGGGAATCCTCCCAAATTCTTTCTATGAAACCAGTATCACCTTAATCCTTAAGCCTGAAAAAGATGCAGCATTGAAAGAGAATTACAGACCAATATCCCTGATGAACATAGATGCAAAAATCCTCAGTAAAATTCTGGCTAGTAGAATGCAACAACACATCAAGCAGATCATCCACCCAGACCAAGTGGGATTTATCCCTGGTATGCAGGAATGGTTCATTGTTCGCAAATCAACCAATGTAATACACCACATTAACAAGCTGCAGAAGAAAAACCATATGATTATCTCAATAGATGCAGAGAAAACATTCGATAAAATTCAACACCCTTTCATGATGAAAACTCTAAGCAAATTGGGTATAGAAGGAACATTTCTCAATACAATGAAAGCAATTTATGAAAAATCCACGTCCAGCATCCTATTGAATGGGGGAAAGTTGGAAGCATTTCCACTGAGATCTGGTACCAGACAGAGATGCCCACTCTCACCACTGCTATTCATTTCAGTTCTGGAAATTTTAGCCAAAACCATCATGGAAGAAAAAGAAATTAAAGGGATACAAATTGGGAAGGAAGAACTCAAACTATCCCTCTTTGCAGATGATATGATTCTTTATTTAGGGGATCCAAAGAACTCTACTAAGAGACTATTGGAACTCATAGAAGAGTTTGGCAAAGTAGCAGGGTATAAAATCAATGCACAAAAATCAACAGCCTTTGTATACACAGGCAATGCCACAGCTGAGAAAGAACTACTGAGATCAATTCCATTCACAATAACTACAAAAACAATCAAACACCTTGGAATAAACTTAACCAAGGATGTTAAAGATTTCTACGATGAGAATTACAAAACCTTAAAGAAAGACATAGAAGAGGATACCAAAAAATGAAAAAATCTTCCATGCTCCTCGATTGGAAGAATCAATATCATCAAAATGTCCATTCTCCCAAAAATAATTTATGGATTCATTGATTTATGGATTCATCAATCAAAATGCTAAAGACATTCTTCTCAGATTTGGAAAAAATGCTGCTGAAATTCATATGGAGACAGAAGAGACCTCAAATAGCTAAAGCAATCTAAAACAACAAAAACAAAGCCAGAGGCATCAAAATACCAGATTTCAGGACATACTCCAGGGCAGTTGTTATCAAAACAGCATGGTACTGGTACAGAAACAGATGGATAGACCAATGGAACAGAATAGAAACACCAGCAATCAATCTAACCATCTACAGCCAACTTATATTTGATCAAGGATCCAAAACCAATCCCTGGAGTAAGGATAATCTATTCAATAAATGGTGCTGGGAAAATTGGATTTCCACGTGCAGAATCATGAAGCAAGAACCCTACCATTCACCTTACACAAAAATCTACTCAACATGGATGAAAGACATAAATTTACTACCAGACACCATCAAATTATTAAAGAACATTAGAGAAACTCTATAAGATATAGGCTCCTGCAAAGACTTCTTGGAAAAGACTCCAGAAGCACAGGCGGTCAAAGCCAAAATTAACAATTGGGATTGCATCAAATTGAGAAGTTTCTGTACTGCAAAAGAAACAGTCAGGAAAGTGAAGAGACAACCGACAGAATGGGAAAAAATATTTGCAAACTATGCAACAGATAAAGGGTTGATAACCAGAATCTACAAAGAAATCAAGAAACTCCACAACAACAAAACAAACAACCCACTTAAGAGATGGGCCAAGGTCCTCAATAGACATTTTTCAAAAGAAGAAATCCAAATGGCCAACAGACACATTAAAAATGTTCAAGATCACTAGCCATCAGGGAAATGCAAATCAAAACCACAATGAGGTTTCACCTCACCTCGGTTAGAATGGCTCACATTCAGAAATCTACCAACAACAGATGCTGGTGAGGATGTGGGGAAAAAGGAAAGCTAACCCACTGTTGGTGGGAATGCAAACTGGTAAAGCCACTCTGGAAGTCAGTTTGGAGATTTCTCAGAAACCTGAAGATAACCCTACCATATAACCTAGCCATCCCACTCCTTGGAATTTACCCAAAGGAAATTAAATTGGCAAACAAACAAGCTGTCTGCACCTTAATGTTTATTGCAGCTCAATTTAAATAGCTAAGACCTGGAATCAACCTAAATGCCCATCAACAATAGACTGGATAAAGAAATTATGGGATAGGTACTCTCTAGAATACTACATAGCACTAAAAAACAATGAAATCCAGTCATTTACAAAGAAATGGAGGAATTTGGAAAACATCATGCTGAGTGAAATAAGCCAGTCCAAAAGGGACAAATATCATACATTCTCCCTGATAGGTGACAACTAACTGAGCACCAAAAAGGAAACCTGTTGAAGTGAAACGGACACTATGAGAAACAGCGACTTGATCAGCCCTTGTCCTGACTGTCAAGGAACAACTTACTACTTTATCCCTTTTAGTTCTTTTTTTGTTCTTGTTAAAACTATTGGTTGAACTCTGTCATTAACATACAATTATACTTAGGTGATAAAATTTAACTGAAAAGTGATTCCTGTTAAATATAAATGTGAGAATAAGAGAGGGAGAGAGGGAGGAGATGTACAGTTTTGGACATGCTCAATTGGACTTGCCCTAAATGGTAGAGTTAGAAATGTGACAGGGGACTCAAATTCAATCCAATCAAAGTTTCATGTCCAATGCCATCTCACCAGTCAAAGTGATCAGTTTCAGTTCACAATTGATCATAATGAAAGGATTAAGAGTCAAAGGGATCACATAATTAATGCTAGTGTCTGCTAATACTAACTAAAAGAATTAAAAGGGAGAAAATGATCCAACATGGAAAGTGGGATACACAGCAGACTCTTAGAATGGCAGATGTCCTAAGCAGCACTCTGGCCTCAGAATCAGCCCTTAAGGCATGAGGATCCGGCTGAAAAGCCCATGAGAGTATTTCAGGCATGGAAAGCCAAGACACTCTGGCAACAACAACAACAAAAAACCACCTAAATGAAAGATCTCTGCGAGTGAGAGCCCAGTAGAAAGAATGGGCCATCAAAGAAGGAGGTACCTTTCTCTGAAGGGAGGAGAGAACTTCTACTTTGATTATGACCTTGTCTAAATAAGATCAGAGTTAGCGAACTCAAAAGGCTTCCATAGCATCGGGAACTCATGACAAGAGCCTAGGGTGATTACTGACTCCATAAACAAGAGTGTTAATTGTTAAATCAACAACAGGGATCACTGTGCACTTACTCCCCACCTAGGATCTCTGTCCTTAATGTGTTTTCCAATGTGAAGTAATGCTATTACTAGTACTGAAACAGTATTTTACACTTTGTGTAAAGATAATTGAAGGCCGGTGCCGTGGCTCAATAGGCTAATCCTCTGCCTTGCAGCGCCGGCACACTGGGTTCTAGTCCAGATCAGGGTGCCAGATTCTGTCCCGGTTGCCCTCTTCCAGTCCAGCTCTCTGCTGAGGCCCGGGAGTGCAGTGGAGGATGGCCCAGGTGCTTGGGCCCTGCAACCGCATGGGAGACCAGAGAAGCACCTGGCTCCCGGCTTCGGATCAGCACGGTGCGCTGGCCACAGTGCGCCAGCCGCAGCAGCCATTGGAGGGTGAACCAACGGAAAAGGAGGACCTTTCTCTCTGTCTCTCTCTCTCTCTCACTGTCCACTATGCTTGTCAAAAAAAATTTAAAAAAATAATTGAAAATGAATCTTGATGTGATTAGAATGGGAGAGGGAGCAGGAGATGTGAGGGTTGCAGGTGGGAGGGAACTTGTGGTGGGGGGAAGCCACTGTAATCCAAAAGGTGTGCTTTGGAAATTTATATTTATTAAATAATAGTTTTAAAAGATACTCATTTAAATCAAAATAAATAAATAAATAAATAATTATTTTAAGAGTAAGTTATCTAACATGATATTTTTAAATAATATTTAAGAATAAAAGATATTCGGAGTATCTAAGAGTAATGAGCTGACCATCTGTATGCGATAGAGTAAGCATTTCTCTCTGCAAAGTTTACTGCTTTTAGATCAGAACACTCAAAATGAAAAGCAGATTGTCAAATTGACACTTAGGACTCAGCTCAGCAACAAGCAGGAGATACAACGTGAAATGGAAAATGAGAATGAGTGAAGCATAGCTTCCATCGATCTAAGGCAGCATATTATCTTGGCTGCTTTACTTTGAAATTCCTCTCAAAATTGATTGCATTCCTCTTGCTGTGGTCAAATAGAAAAGATGTCTAAAAAAACCCCCAAAATTATTCCTGAATATTTCTTTTCTCTTATACATATAAGATCTAGTGTGATTTAAGAAGAAGTATAAGAGACCTTTGAATGTTAAAAAAGAAAAAGCAGAAGTTCTACATTTGTGTAAATTCATTTTCCAAAAAGCTTAACGTAACACAAGACGTTTGCTTTTATAATGAAGTCACAACCATACATATGGAAACCAGCTTGTTTTTATCTATGATTTAACTTTATTTAACACTTCACATTTTATAATATTCTTCTCTTTGCATCAGTTCTTTTTTTTTTTTTCTTAATTTGACAGGTAGAGATATAGACAGTGAGAGAGAGAGAGAGAGAGACAGAGAGAATGGTCTTCCTTCCGCTGGTTCACTCCCCAAATGGCCGCTATGGCCGGTGCTGCGAAAATCCAAAGCCACTTGGACCATCCTCCACTGCTCTCCCAGGCAACAGCAGACAGCTGGACTGCTAGATGAGTGACTGGGACTAGAACCAGGGGCCCATATGGGATGCCGGCACCACAAGCAGAGGATTAAGCAAGTGAGCCATGGTGCTGGCCCCTCTTTGCATCAATTCTAACACCTTGATTTGATTCTAAGTTTCCTACTTAGAGGAATAAGTCTTTATTGCAATCCCAATAGAATTTGAAAATCTGAATGAAGCATTCCTCTAGAAGCTTGAGAATAATGTCATTGTTATTTGGCACCTCAAATACCCAGGAATGAACTTTTATGGGAACTGAAACCAAATTGTACCACGTGTAAATTTCCAACTACCAAGATGATTAGACATATTTATTCAAATTGCCTTCCTCACCTTCCTATTTCCCACAGGCCCCTGATTTATTCTAACTACCCATGTTTCTTTTAGGACAAACCTGTCAATGGACAATTGCTTTTCTCATTGGTGATAGCTGACCTTGGGTGTTTATTTGAGCAGTCATGGTTCAAATTAAACATCACTTCTGGATGCATCTTTGAGAGGGTTACACTTGAATCTGTGGACTCAACCAAGCAGATTGTCCTCCAATCTTCTCAGGGCCTGAATAAAATAAAAAAAAAAATTAATATAAAGAAGAAGGAATTCACACCATTCTGCTTTCTGCTTGATGTTGCTTACTGAAGATTAAACATCAATCGTTTTTTAAAAAGATTTATTTATTTATAGGAAAGGTAGAGTTTCAGAGAGGCAGAAGCAGACAGAGAGAGAGAGAGAGAGAGAGAGAGAGAGAGAGAGAGAGAGAAAGGGAAGTCTTCCATCCACTAGTTCACTTTCCAAATGGCTGCAATGTCTGGTGATGAGCTGACCTTAAGCCAGGAGCCAGGAGCTTTTTCTGGGTCTCCCACATGGGTGCAAGGACCCAAGGACTTCGGCCATCTTCTACTGTCGTCCCAGGCCATGGAAGAGAGCTGAATCGGAAGTGGAGCAGCTGAGACTCAAACTGGCGCCCATATGGGATGCCAGCACTGCAGGTAGCGGATTTACCCACTACACCGCAGCGCTGGCCCCAAACATGTGTCTTTAGGTGACTTTACACTGAGATTTATATTATCTCCTCCTCTGGTTCTGACACCTTCAGCCTGGGACTAGAATTACAACACCTGCATTTCTGATTTTCAGGTTTGCAGATGAGAGGTCATAGGCTTTTCAGTGTCTTCATACAGATATCCTATTTGTTTTCCGATAGAGAATACAGACTCATATATTTTTTCTTGGACTTTTCTGTTCCTGATTATAGTTGTGCACATTTTATTTTACATATGCAACAATTTATTGATCAGGTAGCCATTGATTTACTGATGGAAATTTTTGAGACACCCTTTAAAATCTTTAAATAATGTTATATTTGATAAATTCAAATATATTTTTCTATGCCCAAAATTCTAGGTTTTGTTTTTTGTTTGTTTGTTTTGGTGTTAAAGCTTTATTTGTTTATCTGAAAGACTTAGAGTGACAGAAGGAGAGAAAGAGAGAGATCTTCTATCTGCTGGTTCACTTCCCAGATAGCCACAATGGCCACGTCTGAGCCAGGCTAAAGCCAGGATCCAGGAGCTTCATTTGCATCTCCCAAATGGTTAGCAGGGGCCCAAATAATCGTGCCATCATCTTCTGCCTTTCCCAGGCTATTAGCAGCTGGACCAGAAGTGGAACAGCCAGGAAAGAACCAATACCCATATGTGATGCTGGCATTGTAGGTGATGGCTTAACTTGAGCACCAACATTCTAAGATGTTTTAAGATTCATTTACTTACTTGAAAGGCTGAGTGACAGGGATAGAGGGACCGAAAGAGAGAAAAAGAGAAATCTTCCATCTTCTGTTCACTCGCTTAATGGCCACAGGAGCTGAGTCTAGGCCAGGCCAATTTTAAGAGCCAAAACCTCTATCCTCGGCACCCAAATGGGTGGCAGGGCCCATACACATGAGTCATCTTTTGCTATCTTCACAAGAAGCTGAATTGGGAGAGGAATAGCTAAGATTCAAACTCACAATCTCATATGGGATGTCCTCATTGAGAGAGATAGCTTAACCTGCTGTGCCTCAACACCAGCATATCCTCATTTTCAAGTTATTCCTTTAAATGTAAATTTTCTACATCTCAGTGTGTATTCCAGATTATATTATATTGCTGCAGGACAATAAGATGACCACTGCTCTTGCAGCAATGTTTGAAAAAATGGGAATATAATTGCAGAATGACAGAAATGGAACATAATTTGAGCTATTAAATTAGTGATATGACACAATATTTTGTCTGAAGCTTAAAATCTGGTGACAGTATTTTCTTTTTAATGTAGATGGAATCATTCAAATAATTATCATAATCTAAAAAGTATATAATGAAAATATTGACTGGCTATTTCTCCTGAAAGAGATGGCAGTGCACTTGTTATTTTAATATGAGCAGATCTTGGCATTAGTTTGTGAAAGAATTACTTTGATAGTATAAATGCATATTATTTTGTTTCTAAGAAACTCAAAGTAAATAAAAATAGCTTATGGAAAATATATTATTTGAGCTGTGCTGTGGCTCAATAGGCTAATCCTCCACCTGCGGCACTGGCACCCCAGGTTCTAGTCCAGGTCCAGGCACCAGATTCTGTCCCGGTTGCTCCTCTTCCATTTCAGCTCTCTGCTGTGGCCCCGGAGTACAGTGGAGGATGGCCCAAGTACTGCCCTGCACCCCATGGGAGACCAGGAGAAGCACCTGGCTCCTGGCTTTGGATCAGCACGGTGCACCGGCTGCAGCGTGCTGGCCTCAGTGGCCTTTTGGGGGTGAACCAATGGAAAATGAAGACCTCTCTCTCTGTGTCTCTCTCTCACTGTCCACTCTGCCTGTCAAAAAATAAACAAAAGAAAAACAAAAAAGAAAATGAATTATTTGCAGTGAACTTTGTATCAACCTGAATCTAAGGAAAGGTTTACAAATAGCCCCAATAATATGATTATCAAATTCTCACTTAAGACCTTTGAAGTATACCCATCCGTTTTTTTTTTGTTTTTTTTTGTTTTTTTTTTTTTTTTTTTTTTTTAGATCTATTTGAAAGGCAGGTTTACAGAGAGGCAGAGGCAGAGAGAGGGAGAGAGGTCTTTCATCTGCTAGTTCACTCCCCAAATGACCAGAATGGCTTGAGCTGTACAGATCTGAAGCCAGGAGCTAGGAGCTTCCGTCAGGTCTCCCACACAGGTGCAGGGGATCAAGGACTTGGACCATCCTCTACTGCCTTCCCAGAAAATAGCAGCGAGCTGGAACAGCTGGGACTCAAACTTCAACCTGTATTGGATGCCGGCACTGCCAGTGACTTCTTTACCCACTAAGCTACAGTGCCAGCCCCAAAGTAGACCCTTTTTTATTGGAATCAATTGTATGAATCAGATGTCCAACACATTCATCCAGATTCTCACTTCAAATATCATGTGAGTGAGAGAGCACCCAAATTACACAGTTTGTTTTTGTTCTAATTCTTTTTATTATTTAATAAATGTGAATTTACAAAATGCAACTTTTGTATTGTTGTGGCTTCCCCCCACCCACCCAAACCTCCCTCCCTCCCACGGCCCTTCCCTCTCCTACTCCCTCTCCCATCCGCCCTTCATCGAGTTTCATTTTCAATTACCTTCATTTACAGAAGATCAACTTAGTATACACTAAGCAAGGATTTCAACAGGCTGCACTCACACAACCGCACAAGGTATAGGGTCTTGTTTGACTAGTAGTGTTGTTTTTAAGTTTCATAGTAAAACACATTAAGGACAGAGATCCTACGTGGGGAGCATGTACCCAGTGACTTCTGTTGTAGATTTAACAATTGGCACTCTTATTTATGGTGTCAGCAATCACCCGAGGCTCTTGCCATGAGCTGTCTAGGCTATGGAAGCCCCTTGAGTTCACCAACTCTGAACTTGTTTAGTCAAGGCCGTATCACAGTGGAGGTTCCCTCCTCCCTTCGGAGGCCTGTTCCTTCCGCTGGGGTCTTGTTCACCATGATCTTTCATTTAGATTGTTTTTGCCACCGTGTCATGCCTTTCCATGCCTGTGAGACTCTCATGGCCGTTGTAGCCAGATCTGAATGCCCCAAGAGTTGTTTCTGAGGCCGAGTGTTGTTTTGGGCATTTGCCATTCTGTGAGTCTGCTGTGTGTCCTGCTTCCCCCACAGGATCATTCTCTCCCTTTTAATTCTATCCTTCATTGTTTGCTTACACTGGTGTTGTTTGTAAAATCTCTTCGACAATTACCCTATCTTTTTTGATCGGTTGTGTACTTATACTTATCACTTTACTAAGTGCGCTGACATTGGTACATGTCTCCTTGATAAGATTGAGTTGAAATCCCCTGGCACATTTCTAGTTCTACCATTGGAGGTAAGTCCAAGCGAGCCTTTGCTGAGCTATATATCTCCTCCCTCTCTTATTCCCACTCCTATGTTTAACAGAGATCACTTTTCTGTTAATTTTTAAACGCCTAAGAATGATTGTGTGTTGTTTACAGAGTTCAACCAGTGGTATTAAGTAGAACAAACCGAACAACAACAACAACAACAACAACAACAAAAATACTAAAAGGAATAAAATAGTAAGTTGTTCCTCACCAGTCTAGACAAGGGCTGATCATGTCATTTGTCTCTGATAGTGTCCATTTCACTTCAATGGGTATCATTTTAGATGCTCGTTTAGGCTTATTTCACTCAGCATGCTATTTTCCAGCTTCCTCCATTTTGTTGTAATTGCCCGGATTTCATTGTTTTTTACTGCTGTATAGTGTTCCATAGAGTACATATCCCATAGTTTCTTTATCCAGTCATCCATTGATGGACATTTAGGTTGCTTCCATGTCTTAGCTATTGTGAATTGAGCTGCAACAAATATTGAGGTGCAAATGGCTCTTTTTTTCTCCCCTTTAATTCTATTTGGGTAAATTTCAAGGAGTGGGATGGCTGGGTCCTGTGGTAGTGCTACATTCAGGTTTCTGAGGACTCTCCAAACTGTCTTTCATAGTGGCTTTACCAGTTTGCATTCCCACCAACAGTGGATTAGTGTCCTTTTTTCCCCACATCCTTGCCAGCATCTGTTGTTGGTTGATTTCTGTATGTAAGCCAATCTAATCGGAGTGAGGTGACACAGACTATCTGATTGGATCAAGAAAGAGAATCCATCTATATGCTGCCTTCAGGAGACACACCTTATCAGCAAAGATGCACGCAGACTGAAAGTGAAAGGATAGAAAAAGATACTCCAAGCTAACAGAAATCAAATAAGAGCTGGTGTGGCCATCCTAATATGAGACAAAATAGACTTTAACATAAAAACCATTAAAAGAGACAAAGAAGGGCATTATATAATGATTAAAGGGTCTATCCAACAGGAAGACATTACTGTTATAAATGTATACACACCTAATTACAGGGAGCCTGGCTACTTGAAAGAATTACTAAAGGGTTTAAAGGGAGATATAGATTCAAACACAATAGTAACAGGGGACTTCAACACCCTACACTCACCAATGGACAGATCAACCAGACAGAAATTCAACAAGGAAACAACATAGATAATTGATGCTATTGACCAAATAGACCTAATAGATATCTTCAGAACTTTCCACCCCAAAGCCACAGAGTTCACGTATTTCTCCCCAGTACATGGAATGTTCTCTAGGATTGACTATATGCTAGGCCATAAAGGGAGCCTCAACAAATTAAAAAAAAAATTGAAACTATATCATGCAGCTTCTCAGACCATAGCGCAGTGAAATTTGAAATCAACAACCCAAGAATCTCTACACCATATGCAAACATATGGAGAATGGACAACTTGCTCCTGAATGAACAGTGGGTCATCAAAGAAATTAAAAGAGAAATCAAAAGATTTCTAGAAACAAATGAAAATGATAACACAACCTATCAAAACCTGTGGGACACAGCAAAAGCAGTGCTAAGAAAAAAGTTTATAGCAATTGGTGCCTACATCAAGAAGCTGGAAAGGAACCAAACAAATGAACTCTCCATGCACCTCAAGGATTTAGAAAAACAGCAGCAAATCAAGCTCAAACCCAGCAGGAGGAAAGAAATACTAAGATAAGAGAAGAAATAAACAGAATTGAAACAACAACAACAACAAAACAAATCAATAGATCAACAAAACCAGGATCTGGTTCTATGAAAAAATAAACAAAGTCGACGCACCATTGGCCCAACTAACCAAAAAAGGAGAGAGAAGACTCAAATCTGTAAAATCAAAGATAGTAATGGAAATGTAACAACAGACACAACAGAAATAAAAAGAATCATCAGAAACCACTACAAAGAGATATATGCTAACAAATTGGGGAACCTGGGAGAAATGGATAGATTCCTGGACACATACAACCTTCCTAACTGAGCCCTGAAGATATAGAAAATCTAAACAGACCCATAACCATGGAAGAAATTGAATCAGTAATAAACGCAATACCAAAAAAGAAGAGCCCAGGACCAGATGGCTTCACTGCTGAATTTTACCAGACATTTAAAGAACAACTAACCCCAGTTCTTCTCAAATTATTCAAAACAATTGAAAGAGATGGAATCCTCCCAAATTCTTTATATGAAGCCAACATCACCTTAATTCCTAAGCCCGGAAAAGACACAACAGAGAAAGAAAGCTACAGACCTAGCTCCCTGATGAACATAGATGCAAAAATACTCAGCAAAATTCTGGCAAACTGAATCCAATTGCACACTGGAAAGATCATTCACCTGGACCAACTGGGATTTATCCCTGGTATGCAGGGATGGTTCAATATTCAAAAGTCAATCAATGTAATACATCACATTAACAAATTGAGAAACAAAAATCATGTAATTATCTCAATAGATGCAGAGAAAGCATTTGACAAAATACAACACCCTTTCATGATGAAAGCCCTAAGCAAATTGGGGTTAGAAGGAACATTCCTCAACACAATTAAGGCAATTTATGATAAAACAATGGCAAGCATCAGATTGAATGGGGAAAAGTTGGAGGCATTTCCATTGAAAACCGGCACCAGACAGGGATGCCCACTCTCACAATTGCTATTCAATATAGTCCTAGAAGTGTTAGCCAGGGCCATCAGGCAAGAAAAAGAAATTAAAGGGATACAAATGGGAAAGGAGGAAGTTAAAGTATCCCTATTTGCAGATGACATGATACTATATATAGGCGACTCAATAAATTCCTAAAAGAGACTATTGGAATTCATAGAAGAGTTTGGTAAAGTAGCAGGATACAAAGTCAACACTCAGAAATCAACAGCCTTTGTATACACAGATAATGCCATGGCCGAGGAAGAACTTCTAAGATCAATCCCATTCACAATAGCCACAAAAACAATAAAGTACCTTGGAATAAATTTAACCAAGGATGTCAAAGACCTCTATGATGAAAATTACAAAACACTAAAGAAAGAAATAGAAGATGACACAAAAAAATGGAAAAACCTGCCATGCTCATGGATTGGAAGAATCAATATCATCAAAATGTCCATTCCCCCAAAAGCAATTTACAAGTTTAATGCAATACCAATCAAAATACCAAAGTCATTCTTTAAAGACCGAGGAAAAAACGATGCTGAAATTCATATGGAGAAACAGGAGACCAAGAATAGCTAAAGCAATCCTTTATAATAAAAACAAAGCTGGAGGCATCACAATTCCAGACTGCAAGACATACTACAGGGAAGTTATAATCAAAACAGCCTAGTACTGGTGCAAAAACAGATGGATAGACCAATGGAACAGAATAGAAACACCGGAGATCAATCCAAACATCTATAACCAACTCATATTTGTCAAAGGACCTAAAACCAACTCCTGGAACTAGGACAGCCTCTTCAACAAATGGTGCTGGGAAAACTGGATGTCCACATGTCGAAGTATGAAGCAAGACCCCTACCTTACACCTTATACAAAAATCCACTCAACATGGATCAAAGAACTAGAGATGTTCCACGACACCATAAAACTAATTGAGAGCCTAGGGGAAACCCTTCAAGATATTGGAACAGGCGAAGAATTCCTGGAGAAGACCCCAGAGGCACAGGTAATCAAAGATAAAATAAACAAATGAAATTACCTCAAATTGAAGAGTTTCTTTACAGCAAAGGAAACAGTCAGGAAAGTGAAGAGGCAATCAACAGAATGGGAGACGTTATTTGCAAACTACACAACAGATAAAGGATTAACAACTAGAATCTATAAAATGATCAAGAAACACCACAGAATCAAAACAAACAACCCAATAAAAAGATGGGCCAAGGACCTTAACAGACATTTTTCAAAAGAGGAAATCCAAATGGCCAACAAACACATGAAAAAATGCTCAGGATCCCTAGCCATCAGGGAAATGCAGACCAAATTACACAGTTTGAATGAGTTTCCCTTCCCTGCTCTCATTACTGTGGCCAAGGATTCATGGTCAACAAGATTTACTTGAATTTTGCAATGTTGTATTATGGAAATAATTTAACCTAATACAAGAAAACTAGGATACCCAATGTGAAATGATTAAATAACACATTACAGGATTTTTTTTTTTAGTCCACAGGCATCTAGCCATATGATATAAATGCATTAATGGAAGGAAAGAGGGCAAAAACAATATGAAATAAAATCAGGAAACATAGTGTTTTAAATACCCTTCTGTGTAATAGGTAGCACATTATTAAATAAAATTGTGAAGTTGTAACAGTATGTTTAATAACCTAATAAAAACAATAAAATCAATTTTTTCTTTTAGAAATCTTATTCTGCGGCTGCCACTGTTGTGTAGCAGACTAAGCCGCCACATGCAGCACTGGCATCCCACATGGCAGTCCTGACCTCTCCACTTCCAACCCAGATCCTTATTAGTGTGCCTGGGAAAGCAGTGGAAGAGGGCCCAAGTGCTTGGGCCTCTGCACCCACATGGGAGACAGAAGAAACTCCTGGCTCCTGGCTTTGCTTTGGCCTGGCCCAGCTGACTGTTGTAGCCATGTCCCAGCTCTGGATCACTAACAGAAGGCAGAGTCTCTCTCTTTCTCTCTCTCTGTAACTCTGCCTTTCAAGTAAACAAATTTATTTAAATAAATAAATACAAATCTCATCCTACAGTATAACCACAGTGGTTTTCCTAAAATCTTAGAAATCCAAATCATTTATCTGATCCAAGTCCTGCAAAAACTTCCTGTTGTCCTAGTTGAAGAATAACCTCTTCTCTGGAGATGAAGGGGCATTTCTTGCTTTGGAATCTGCTTTCCTTTCTGCTCTCTCTCACCATCATCATGACGCTTGAACTTCATTTTGTAGCCATAGAAAAAAGTTTCCAGTCTCTCTCAAACTCTATATACCCACCTTTATTTTTTTTAACATCCTGTTGTGTCATTTTCTTTTTAATTTCCTCCTGTTTGCTTACATAGTACCCTGAAAACCCACCACAGAATTGTTGGGCATTGCCTGAAATATCCATTACAATATGGCACCTAGTGGATGTTTGAGGGGCGTGTCTGCAGCTGCTTAGGTTAAGCTATGTAAGATCAGACCACCAGCAGGGATAGGTCTGCTTTAGTTCCGTACACATGGACAGTGTGTGATCCCTATACTTTGCTTAAGATGCCCCTGTGCGTGGTCCACCCACGCCTGCATGACCTTTTTGCTGATTGGCTCCCCTACTGCGCATGTGTTTTGTAAGCTTTATAAGCCTGCACACGTCTTCAATAAAGCGGTTTCTGCTTCGACAGTCGGAACTCATGGGTGCTTGGTGCGTTCATCACCCATGGACCTTACCTTTCCTGTTCGCCTTGTCAGGGAGTGCCTGTACTGCCCCTGCTGGTCAGGGGCCAGCCTTGGGCTTAAGACCCCACCACAGAATGATGGTCATGTGATAACTGTGTGCTTATCATCTCTAGTACTGGGCTGTGTGCTCACTAAGGGTCAAATCATGTTTGTTTGGATAACTCTTCTGTCAACATTCACAGAATACTCATTTATGTAATTAAGAATGTACACTACATTTTGACAATGTGCCAATTATCAGGTTTTTTTAGTTGGATTAACACATAGTATAGCATCCTTCATACAGATGTTTCTCTCATTTGAATGGAAGAACAGACTCCTGGAAGATTTTTCACATTATCCTTATTGGTGGTCTACATCAGGGCTCATCATTGAAAAAGCCTCCATGTGACAAGGACTGTGCAAGGAAAACTGTCATAATTCATTATATATACATACATCACCATGATGTAAAGTTATTTTTAGAAAAACAATATAATGTTTTTAAGAATTTGTGGTTAAAATAAGGTAAGCAAAGAGTTATTACTGACTGATTACTGAGAGAGATAAGGCAATTATATTACAAATATTATGATAATATAATTTGATTTTTGCGATTTATTAAGTGCAAATGAGTACGAATTAACCTTGCTAACCTCATTCTTTCCCATTGCTTTATTTTGGATATCAGTTATCACTAATCTGAATTGTAATTGCTCTACTTTCTAATCACAATATTTAGAAGTAGATCAACCAATGTGAAAAAAATAGTAGCTACTACTTATCCCGAATAGCCCATTATTCAGGAAAATAAAAATCTGAATGCCAGAAGTAAGGGTATTTTCATAAACATAAAAATGAGGAAGATAATTAAATGTAATCCTTTCATATAGTTGATTCATTAAAGAAATCACACTAATTTTTGTAGGGAATACAATTTTAGAGCCTGATTAAGTTCTTGGATTATTTACTGGTGACTCTCAACAAAGATGTCTTTCTTTCTAAAGCATTTGGAAAAGAGAAGATGGTGATCTAAGTTGTTCTATTGAATTAAGGATCTGAAGGAAATCCACTGCCTAGGAGGCAACATCAACGAAGTACTTGCAATGCGCATTGCCAGTCCTCATAACCAAGAATCACCTTCCATCAAATGTCAGCTGAAAAACCCACACGTGTAGAGACCAGGAATCCAGCAGTATAAATGCTTGTGTCCTTCCAAATTCAAATTCTGAAGCTTAATTACCAACCTGAGGGCATTAGAAGGTAAGACTTTTGGGAGGTGATTATATCATGAGGAAAGAGCCTTCGGGTATGGTATTAGTGCCCTTATGAGGGAGACCCCAAGGAGAAGCATTTATTCTGTCAAATAAGAACAGGAGAGGAGACATCTATGAATAAGTAGGCAGGTCTTTACAGTGAACCTGATAGCATCCAATCTTGGGACTCTCGAGCCTCTAGAAATTTTGAGAAATACATTTTTATTGTTTATAAGCTACCTAGATTTTGATGGCTTGTTAGTGTAGCCAAAATGAAGTAGACCAATGAAGAATGTATTTTAATTTTTTTGCAAAGTTTTTGAAGTATACTTGCATGTATATTTGTGTTTTCACATGCAGAGCATTGTTACTTTTGGGTGAATGCTTTAGAGTACTTAGGAATAGGATTTTGGAAAGCTGGATTATTGATGTATGTTTACATTTTATAAGAAGCAAAAATAATTTCTGTTTCTGGGTAGGATAGAATAAGTATACTAAGCCCTCTCTCCTTCATAATGAATGAAACTGAAAATTTGACCAGTGCACTCAAGAGACATCATTTCAGGAGTTTGAAAAATAAATAGCATTGATTTTTCTTTTGTTATAGTAGTAATTTGTTTGTACAAGAGAACCAGAATTCAAAATATCACTAAACAGGCATTGAGCTTATCTTTTTTATAATTGCTGTTGTTACTCTTTTCTTCCAGTAGTAGTTATCATCAAACAGGTGCACATGTAGAAGGGAATTAAAGCTCTACATTGCTTTCTAGAAAACCAAACAAGAAGCCTAGAATGTCAGAAAATACCGGAGAGATGCTGTAGAGGGAAAAACTCTGCTAAGTGACCCATAGAGGACTTTTATAGACCTCGTGCATTATTTCTGAGGTGTGCTAGGATGTATTTGACGTTATACAGCATAGCACATGTTATTAAAACTGAAATAAGTGATTGTCCATCACCTGGTTTACACTCTGGCCACTGGGTAGACAAAGGGAACACAGTTCCAAATTCCCTAAAATATTTCAAATTTTGAACTATTATTGAAATAATAAACCTCAGAAGGTAGCTAGAAACTTGAAAACTGAATGCAAACATGTCTATTGTTAAATCAAACATGACAATGTTCTCCACAGGATTTAAATTTGACTCAAGTCTCATAACATAATGATACAAACATAATGCAGGGACAGACATTTGGCATAATAGTTAAGATACCAATTAAGAAGTATTTGTACATATTAGAGTGTCAGGGCTCAATTCTACCTCCACTCCCTACTTCCCTATTCCAGCTTCATGTTAATGCAAAACCTGGGAGGTCACATGTGTTAGCTCAAGTACTTGGATCCCTGCAATCCACATGAAATATATAAATTGATATCATGGCTCCCGGCTTTGGCCTTGCACAGATACTACTTTTCTGGATGAATAATAGAAGCAGAAGTATTACATATCAAGATAAAAGAATAGCCAGGTTTTGAGCTCTTGAATTATCTAAAATTGCTGTGCCTATTGAAAACATAACCAAATGGAATTTTCAACATATAGATATAGAGATAGATGGAATTTACAAAACAACTAAACACAAGGGGTGAATCTCATGGGAGTCCTTTAATTTGGAGGATTGCTACATTTCACATGAGATTTTAATCTATTGATTGTCAGTAAAATATGAAAAGGTAAGTATGAATTTTATAATACCTAGAAATCTTCAAAATGTTTAATTACTCAGAATTGTAAATGAAAAGCAAAAAAAAACTATATGAATGCTTATAATCTAATTAACTAAATCATTAAATGTAAATGATGATCCAATCATCATAACCCAATGCTTTGGTGGTAAATTTAATCATAATCAAGTTTTAGTTATAATCAATCTGATTAATAATGATCAAATAATGTAATTGTAATTTTAATGATATTATTTGAATATGTAATTATGTTATTTGTATTCATTAATTGTGTAACTAATTACATGTAAATAATGGCACTGCATATGTAGATAGTTAATGAAACAGTTTTAAAGTACAAGAATTGAAAGGTTAGACAGACAAATCTATAATTCCAGATGGGAATCACAAAATTTCTCTGTCAGGAATTTGTAGAATAGTAGATGGACAATAAGCAAGAATATGGAAGATTTTAGCAGCATTATCACCAGGAAGGATAAAACTGGCAAATTGAGACCACTGAATCAAACAAAAGCAAAATACTCTTTCTTTTCATTTGTATATAGAACATTCACCAAAATGTTCTATTTCATAATCCAAACTGAAGCATTAAAATAATCGAAATCATATAAAGATTGTGTTTGTATATTAGAATTATTAGAATATTAGAATTAGCCGGTGCCGCGGCTCAATAGACTAATCCTCCACCTAGCGGCGCTGGCACACCGGGTTCTAGTCCCGGTCGGGGCGCTGGATTCTGTTCCGGTTGCCCCTCTTCCAGGCCAGCTCTCTGCTGTGGCCCATGAAGGCAGTGGAGGATGGCCCAAGTGGTTGGGCCCTGCACCCGCATGGGAGACCAGGAGAAGCACCTGGCTCCTGCCTTCAGATCAGCGCGGTGCGCCGGCCGCAGCGTGCCGGCGGTGGTGGCCATTGGAGGGTGAACCAACGGCAAAGGAAGACCTTTCTCTCTGTCTCTCTCTCTCACTATCCACTCTGCCTATCAAAAAAATAAATAAATAAATAAGTAAATAAATAAATAAATAATAATAAAAGAATATTAGAATTAATACAAACATAACTGTGAATCTGAAAATCTTTTGAAATAAAATAATTTCTACATAATGCATAGGTTTAGGTCATGGTTGATAATTGTAAAATACTTCCAACCAAAAAACAGAGTTATAATTTATTAAAACTTATAAGATACAACCAAATACTACAAGGAAAATCATATCATTAAAATGTTATTATATGAGAAAAGAAGAAAGATCTCAAAAATTTCAGCTTCTATTTATAAAACTGGTAAAGGAGTCCAAAATAAATCCAAGTATGCAGAATAAAGGAAATAATAAACATATAAGCAGAAATAAACCTGACAACAGAAAATCAACAGAAAAGCAAGGAAATAAAAATATTACCTTGAAAAAATTAATAATATTTTGAAACTCCACAAAGTGAAAAACTTTGAGATTAATTTGAAGTCACAAACAATATGGATATTAAAGATGTGAATAGTGGAAGTTCTCTCCTCCCTTCGGAGAAAGGTACCTCCTTCTTTGATGACCCATTCGTTCCACTGGGATCTCACTCGCGGAGATCTTTCATTTAGTTTTTTTTTGTTTTTCCCCAGAGTGTCTTGGCTTTCCATGCCTGAAATACTCTCATGGGCATTTCAGCCGGATCCGCATGCCTTAAGGGCTGATTATGAGGCCAGAGTGCTGTTTAGGACATCTGCCATTCTATGGGTCTGCTGTGTATCTCACTTCCCATGTTGGATCATTCTCTCCCTTTTCTATTCTATCAGCTAGTATTTGCAGACACTATTCTTGTTTATGTGATCCCTTTGGTTCTTAGTCCTATCATTATGATCAATTGTGAACAGAAATTGATCACTGGGACTAGTGAGATGGCATTGGTACATGCCACCTCGATGGGATTGAATTTGAATCCCCTGGTATGATTCTAACTCTACCATTTGAGGTAAGTCAGCTTGAGCATATCCCGAATTGCACATCTCTTCCCTCTCTTATTCCCACTCTTATATTTAACAGTGATCACTTTTCAGTTAAGTTTCAGCACTTAAGAAGAATTGTGTATTGATTACAGTATTCAACCAAAAGTATTAAGTAGAACAAACAAACAAAATACTAAAAGGGATAACATATTAAGCTGCTCATCAACAGTCAGGGTGAGGGCTGATCAAGTCACCGTTTCTCATAGTGTTCATTTCACTTTAACAGGTTTCCTTTTTGGTGCTCAGTTAGTTGTCACCTATCAAGGAGAACAAGTGGTATTTGTCCCTTTAGGATTGGCTTATTTCACTCAGCATAATGTTTTCCAAATTCCTAACAGAGATCACTTTTCAGTTAAAATTTAAACACCTAAGAATAATTGTGTGTTAATTACAGATTTCAACCAATGGTACTAGAACAAAAAAAAATACTAAAATGGATCAAGTATTACATTGTACATCAACTGTCAGGACAAGAGCAGATCAAGGCAGTGTTTCTCATAGTGTCCATTTCACTTCAACAAGTTTCCCCTTTGGTGCTCAGTTAGTTGTCACCAATCAGGGAGAACATATGATATTTGTCCCTTTGGGACTGGCTTAATTCACTCAGCATGATGTTTTCCAAATTCCTCCATCTTGTTGTAAATGACTGGGTTTCGTTGTTTTTGACTGCTGTATAGTATTCTATAGAGTACATGTCCCATAATTTCTTTATCCAGTCTACTGTTGATGGGCATTTGGGTTGGTTCCAGGTCTTAGTTATTGTGAATTGAGCTGCAATAAACATTAATGTGCAGACAGCTTGTTTGTTTGCCAATTTAATTTCCTTTGGGTAAATTCCAAGGAGTGGGATGGCTGGGTTGAAAAAAAAAAAAAAAAAAAAAAACTAAATGAAAGATCTCCGCGAGTGAGATCCCAGTGGAAAGAATGGGTCATCAAAGAAGGAGGTACCTTTCTCTGAAGGGAGGAGAGAACTTCCACTTTGACCATGGCCTTGTCTAAAAATGATCAGAGTCGGTGAACTCAGGGGGCTTCCATAGCCTTGGCAGCTCATGACAAGAGCCTAGGGTGATTACTGATGCCATAAACAAGAGTGTCAATTTGTTAAGTCAATAACAGGAGTCACTGTGCACTTACTCCTCATGTAGGATCTTTGTCCTTAGTGTGCTGTACATTGAGATTTAATGCTATAACTAGTACTCAAACAGTATTTTTCACTTTATGTTTCTTCGTGGGAGCAAACTGTTGAAATCTTTACTTAATGTATGCTAAACTGATCTTCTGTATATAAAGAGAATCGAAAATGAATCTTGATGTGAATGGAAGGGGAGAGGGAGTGGGAAAGGGGAGGGTTACGGGTGGGAGGGACGTAATGAGGGGGAGGCCATTGTGATCCATATTCTGTACTTTGGAAATTTATATTCATTAAATAAAAGTTAAAAAAAAAGATTCCTAAAAGAAAAAAAAAAAAAAAGATGTGAATACAGGCCAGCATTGTTAATACAATGGTTTAAGGCAAGACCTACCATGCCAGCATCCCATATCATAGTGCTGAGTCAAGTACTGGCTTCTCCGGTTCCCATCCTGGTCCTTGCTAATGCAACTGGGAAAGCACTAAAGGATGGCCCAAGTATTTGTGTCCTTGCTGTTCATGTGGGAAACCTAGAATTGGCTATTTGGGAAGTGAACTGGCAGAGGGATGATTCTGTCTCCCTCTCTCTCTCTCTCTCTCTCTCTCTCTCTCTCTGTGTGTGTGTGTGTGTGTCTCCCTGTTTCTATATTTCAAATAAATAGAAAGTAACCATAAAAAAGAAAGATGTTATAATGCTATTACAGATCCTGCTTCCATTAAAAATCAAAGGACAAGCTACAAATAAACTAAAAAAAAAAAAAAAAAAAGGACAACATTGATAATGATCACAAAGGTATATCATTTCACTCACCCAAAAAATGAATGCTACAATTATTGGCAAGGGCATAGAAAAAATGGAACTTTTGTGCACTGTTCGTAGAAATGTGAATTAGTACAGTCATTAAGAAATGGTGTGAAGTTTCCTTAAGAAATTAAAAATAGAGATATCCAGCAATCTCATTTCTGTATATACATATATATATATTTAAGGGTATTGAAATTGGAGTAGGAAAAGGATTTCTCCACTCCCATGTTAATTTCTCCATTATTCACAATAACCTAGGTATGGAAGTGAAATAATTATCCATTAAAGGATGAATGAATGGATAAAGAAATGGGATATGTGTGCACACTGATACACTATATTATCTTTAAAAATGATAATTTTTCTTTCACAATAACATGGATGGAATTGGAGAATATCATGCTAGGTGAAATAAGACTGACACAGAAAGGTTCTGCATGAGGGTACATAAAACATACATGGAAAGATGGATTAATAACATGAATTTATTTTGGTGCAAAAATAATTTTGAAATATTTGTGTATTTTTCACAATATGTATTTTCCATATAAAACAGAAACATTTGCACCATTTTTCACATCAAAATAAACCCATAATTTATTACATACTTACATGACCTTTTTGAAGTACCCTCATAGTATTTCTTCTATTTATGGAATTAATGAGTATCAGTTTCATAGAAAGAGTGAACAAAGGTTGTCACTGGAGGCTAAAAGGACTTGTACAGAAGGAGAGATATTAATCAAAGGGTACAAAATTTCATTTAGACTGAAAAAAATTGTAGTAATTATACTCCCTATAGAACACAGAATAATGATATGCATTACTAAATGATAGTTTAATATATTTTGAACATCATCTTCATCATAAAAATGTTAAGTTGAGGAGGTGATAGATATGTTAATTAACTTAAGTGATTCTTTCTGAATATAATATATCAAACTACCTCTTAAATATACATAATTATAATATACCTTTTAAAAAAGTATATTAATTAAATATTATTTTAAAAAGCACAAAATACAAACTATGGAAAACCATAATAGTAATATATCCAATAATGAAACAGAATTTGTAATTTAAAATTTTCCATGCCCAACTACTTTCTAAACTGATTGCATTGCTTGGTCTCAGCGGTTCTGTGCTCCTACTTCTTTTTATCAGCCTGTCTGCTTTTGTTTGTTTTTGCCATGCTCCCTACACCAGCTGCAGTGAATTTTCACCAATGCCATAAGAATTGTTGAGCTTATTATTATTTCCTGACATGATAGTGGTTCTATTCTTTTGTAAACATACTGTAGAAAATTGCTGGCAGAGTGTGCTGACCACCCTGCATAGCTGAAGCTTCAGTCTCCAAGTGTATACAAAAACCTTCATCTCCTCCCTCTCTTATTCCCACTCTTATATTTAACAGGGATCACTTTTCAGTTAAATTTAAACACCTAAGAATAAATGTATGTTGATTACAGAGTTCAACCGATAGTATTAACTAGAACAAAAAAATACTAAAAGGGATAAAGTATTAAATTGTACATCAACAGTCAGGACAAGGGCTGATCAAGTCACTGTTTCTTCTATAGAATTGTTTGGAAACATTACTGTGCAGCTGTTCCATTGGGATAAACGAAACTTGATGTGTTGATATAAATAGTCCTCTTTGATTTCCCAATACACAAGTCTAATCATTTGCCTTGACAAATAAATTCTTTCCATGATTTCTCCACAGTCAAATGAGAAAGTCTTTACTATCTCATTCTCCACCTCAAACCTAATCTTCTAGCATTACCATCTTCTATTACACTTGTTTTAGTCTATCAAAAATATGAAAATATTCAATGTTTCTTTTCCATAAAAGAATTCATCAAGCCCACTCTGTTATTTTAATTCCAGAGATTTCTTCATAGAAAATTGATTCTGTATTTATGTTTATTTTTTATTGTATATACTCATAAGAAACAATTAGACGAAAAAAAAGTCTAACACATTGTGAAATTGATATTGAAGGAGTTCCATGAGCTTGTTCAAAATCATTTAAATAATTATTTGCTCTTTAACTTTAGAAATAAGAAAAGTTTCCCCCTTCTCCTTATGAATTTATTTATTTCCTTATATCAGTGGAGTGTGTGATCGGGGTTGGAGGGGAGAGGAGGAGGCAAGGAATTGAGGTAAGTATATTCAGAAAGGTTTCGGAAAATAATACTTGCACTAGCTGGAAGAATCATAATTTTCAAAAAGAGACACAAAGAGACAGTGATAGAGATATAGCAATGCAGAGGAGTTCCCATCCAATGAGTCACTCCCCAAATGTCTACAATAGCTGAGATTGGGCTGGTGCCAGGGCCAGGAACTGGGAACATGAGCCAAGTATTCTGCATAGGAGCCAAGAACTGAATTACCTGAGTTACTGCCACCGAATCTCAGGGTCTGTTAATGAGAAACTGAAGTTACTATTCAGTGTTGAACAGTACCGAGGCATTCCAGTGTGGAATACGAACATCTTAACTGCAAAGCTAAAGACTTGCTCCGGGTGGAGCTGTAATTTTAAAGACAGTGAAAAGAAGACAAAGTTGACAAACAGAAATCTAATATTCATTCATGCATGCATCATAAACTCAATAAAATGATCATGGGTATAGTTGTTCCTCACATAAAAACAAAAGATGGTTGAAAAATAAAATAGCACATTTGCAAATCATCTACTTACTAAGTGATAGCAACAATTTCAGTAATAATGTTTATTTTCCTTAACATTGTGATTCTAATTGATTTATTGATTATTTTTAACAATTCTTCAAACTCAATTAGATAATCTTCCAAAATGAATCATGGGGTAAGTGTTTGGCCTACTGTCTAAAATGCAAATTAGGATAACCAAATCTAGTATCAGGGTACTTGAATTTGAGTCCTGGCTCCACTTCTGATTCTAGCAACTGATGGCTCAAGTAGCTGGATGCCTGTCACCTCTGTGGAAGATCTGGATTGAGTTCTCAAATCCAAGCTTCATTGTTGGCATTTAAGTAGTAAACCAGCAAATGGGAGCATTTCTCTCTCTCTCTCTTTCTCTCTCTGTCTCATAAATAAATAACTTTTAAAAACAACAATGAACATGAAACAATTCTGGAATATTAGGCAACTATTCAACTGACTTTCTTCCAAGAGTCTTAGTAAAAATAGTACTGAATGAGACGATTATTAAAAGCTTGGAAAGCAGAATTAAAGTATAAAAATAAATGTATAAATCCTCAACATCAGCTCCATCAAGTTCAAGACAGCTCTATGAGCAATGCTACCAACCACTTATCACTAAAGAACTGAAGGCTCTGGGACTATAACCACATCATGTAGTCATTTTTATATTGTTGACTAAGGATGTGTGGATGCCTTTCAAATATTATTTTTAAGATTAGGAGCAAACAAATAAATCACAAAGAACTAAATAAAGACTGTAAAGTAATTGCCTTTGTTTAATGATAGAAATGAGCAGATACATCGTCATGGCAGAGATGGACTCTATAGTTAAGCCTTCCTAGGCATTATTCTATTAAAGTTTTATATAATTTCTTCAAAAACAGTTTCCTAATAAGCAGATGATAACATTCTTTGTCTCTCAACAAAGCTATTGAATGAAATATCTTGAACATACCAAAACGTTGTTGCTTTAACCTTTGGTCTTGCCCAGTCCAGTTTTGCTCTGACTGGATCTCTTCTACCTCTCAGTAGTCATTGTTTTGTCTTCAGGATTACATTAGTAAAGCAATGTTTCATTTCCTGTACTAATTATTTCTATACAATGTTTCAGGATCTTGATTCTGCTTGTTACTAATTTCAGTAGGTAATTCTGGCCTTGTCCGCAATGGTTCTGTGCACAATTTTGGTACCATCAAGTGGAAGGTTTGCTCCAACTTAGTTTCTCAGTCAGAATTATGTGAGCATAATAAATTTATGTGATTAAAATGTTTGCTGTTATTTTCTGCTGTTAATCATTGGTCCTCATCAATTAGGGGACAAATAAAATGAAAAACAATTTCCTTGCAAATTGCTGTGGATGATCTGCCATTGTGAACTTAATCTTCAAAAACATATAAACTGTTTATTTTGATTGTTTGTTTGGCAGCAGGGACAATTGAATTGTACTATAAACATTTTGTAAGGAATCAATCCTTTCACCATTCTTCCACCTGACGTTCAACATAAATTCAGTGTTCTTGCTTTACTTTTAGTAGAATTCATTTTGCTGATAGGGGCTTTTTTTTCAAATTGATATCTTACCAATCTTTGTGCCTCAAACTAGACTCAGTGATAACAAATTATTAGGAGTTTATATATGAAACAATTTTGGAATTAACACTTTTTTTTCATAGTGTGCATTTTCCATAAATTTTTGAACACTCTTATTATCCTACCTCGCCAGGGGTATACTTTTATCTCTGTTGCATTTGCAGATTTTTTAAGAATTTAAGTAAAATGAGGTAGAAGAGGAAAATGTTTCCATTTCATAACAAATTTAAAATCTAGTATCTTCATTTAATATCATTGTGTAAATTTTAGCATGGAGAGCAATCCTTTTTATAAAATTTGTCCTCCTTCAATTTGCCCTTCTTTCTTTTTTAAAAATAATTATTTGCGAGGCAGAGGTGGAGAGATATGGGGTAGATAATTTAAACTAAAACGCTTCTCTTACCATTTTCTTGAGCTTCAATTTTTGGTTTTGTTACATTGCAATTCATTATAGTGATTCTGTTAGCGGATTTGGCAAAGTTAACACTTAGTTTTAATTTATCACAGTAAATTTTGTGAAAAAATTCTCTGTTCTTTGGCAAAGAATTGATGCTTTATGTATAATTAAAAGTTAATGTGCTTTAGTTTGGAATGAGAATTGTGGAACATATTGTGTGAAAACAAATTTATGCCATAAAATGTTTTGGATTAAAAATGTTGGTGTCATACTTCTCTTAAAGTAATGTTTTGATTCCTAACTTTGACTTTCTCTCTCTTCGCTGTTCTCTCTCTCTTTTGAAATGTGAATGCTTAAATTGAATAAATTCAATTACACTTCAATTCTGTTTTGCCTTTTGTAAACTAAATTAGAAGTTATTGAGTTAAACGCTGTTAGTGGTTTCAAAATACATTAGAGCTGTGGAATTTGAAACACCATTAGATACGTAAACTTTCTGGCTTCTAATCTGTACTTGCACATGTCATATATTGGAGAAAATATATTCATTATAAGAATGCCAGATGTCTATCTGAATATTTTAAAAATTGAGGTGAGTCTAGCAATGAAAGTCATAAAAATGTTTAGATGGAAATTCTCTTGAAAGAGTGGACCCTATTTATTCCTTTAAAACATTTCTTGAGTTCATAGTATGTGTGAAGGACAGTAGCAGAGGCTACGAATATAAAAATAGTCATGCGTTTTGAACTGACAAAGGATATGATGCAGTGGGAGAAGCAATAAAAATAATATTTTAGGCATGTGGTTACTCCTTGATTTTTTAATGGAAGCATGAAATTTATTTACTTCCCTACTGGGTAGATCCACTGATGTCACTACAAATGACACACACTCTACAACCAAGATGGGTGTGGAGCTAGTTTGACGACATGTGTGACACATATCAAAGTGATATTTGATCTCTTGTTGTCCAAGTAAGTCCAGATACCAGAAAGACTAAAGCCTAGCTATAGTGTATTATTGTTTTACCGATATATAAAATTATCAATGTTCATGAGCTTTATAAAGTAAAAGCATAGTAAACAATTGAATGTATACTGTTGAGGAAATCTGATCCAATTTGGGGCAATAGAAGAAGTTTCCTTAGGAAATCATATTTGATATAAATCTTACTGTGTGAGGAAGAATTATTTAGGAAAAAAATGAGAAGGAAATATGCCAAAAATAAACCAGTTTTGAGCAAATCCTAAGTAAAATGAGGAACTGTTCTTTGCAAGCACTTACAGAAGATCACACTGTTAGAAGGAGAAATGTAGGCAAGAGGTAGATAACGGGCTACCTAGTAGTTGTATGCACACACATACACATACAAACACACAGAAGGGTGCTACATAAACTTCATGGAAGAATTCGAATTAAGAAAAAATTTGCAAAAATATCTGAAATCTGTGCATAAAAGGAGTCTTCAAAACATTCATCAGAAATGTGGATTATGAAAAACTATGCATGGATTTTAAAATTTTGTGCCAGATCTTTTAATTCCATTCCACGAAATTCTTGAAATAAATGTGTGTATGTGTGTGGGGGCAGCGTCTGTTTATTAAATATCAAAAGGAAGCAGCTGAAAGATTTTTAAAGTGGCTTAAGATGTTCACTGTTGCATTTTGAGCAGATCTCCTGCTTGCTGTTTGAGAAAGGATTAAGAGCTTAGAGCAGTGTGGGCAAAGGAGAAACGAAGTTGCTTTTGTAGATGACAGCCATTTACCCAGAAGAAAGTTATATGGAATATGTCTAGAAAATATAAATGATAGATTGTAACTATGATTGCAAATTGGAGACAAGTATACCACGGTCAACGATTTCATTTATAAATTTAATAAAGCAATTCCTCTTTTATAATAAAAGGTTAAAAAAAGGTAATGTTGCCTAGCATAAGCATATTATCACTTTGACCAAAATATTAAAGCAAGTAAACCTCAAAATCAAAATCAGAATGTGGTTCTTTTCCCGATAATGTACCAGAGTTCTTGTTAGTAAATGATCCAGATACCCTGGCCAATCATTAAAAAACATTGCTTAACATTAAGAGGACTGTAATGAAAATCCAATGAGCACACACATACACCTGCATTTTCTTTATATTGCCTGCTATCATAGAAAAAAAAAAAAAGAAACCTCCGATTTTTTCAGGTAGCTTTTAAAAACCAACAAAAGTAATCAAAGATATAGAAACCAGTAAGAAAGAATTTATTTATTGTATCTCTAACATTATTAGTGTGCAGGAATTTCACAATATCTTCTGGTCTGGTCTGTGTCCTTCAGGCATGTTCTATATTATTTTGTCTATGCCTTATTCATCTCTGTATCCCTGGTGCCCAACAGACTCCTGGACACATAAATGTGAATGTCAGTGGAGGTCTGAGTGTTAAAAATTTGCCCAAAGTCATGAGGCTGATCAAAATGAAAGAAAAAGAAAAACTGACCTTTCCTTTCTTTTCTCAAAGTGCAATATTCTTTTTGCAGGCCTCCACTCATGCCTTTAAATCCATATACCCTTCTCTCACCATCCATTTGACATCCATGACCATGAGTAAGTCCCTGCAGACCTCCAGAATATTCAGACTATTTCTTAGATGATAGTTTTGTCCTGCTTTATCTCATTTCAAACCAGTTCTTCGTCTCCTCAAGTCTCCATCCTTCTCATATAACCACTGCTTCATATGTACCCCCATGAGTCGGAAGATTAGCTAAGTTTTAAGGTTATCAGATTGGGGAAGTTTATTATTTATCTACACTAAATTTCAAAAGATGTTTGCCTCTTCTTTCCCAGGTATCCCTGTAGCCTGCTTTAGTCCAGCCACTGGCCTGCCTTGGTGCTAGCCACTATGCTCAGTTGCTCTCCTTCTTCTGTGTCACTTTTATCTCTGTCTCATACGTGAAAATCTATCCCTGTTCAGATTTTTTAAAACCAAACATTATAATAATAGTAAAAATTAAATTCAGACTCACTTTTTATTAACAAAAGAATCACTTGAATGTAAGAATGAAAAAAAATATATCTTATAGAAATGAGACAAACAACATATCCCAGTTGAAACCTATTATACACTTCATCAAATTGATGAAGTCTGAGCTTTTTCAATCTGACAATAAATAAGCACTTTTTATTTTTGTAGAAACTTCAAGAACCTTCTCAAACAAAACACTTTTTTGGGATCTATTTTTGTTTTTAGCTGCTAATAAGTACCTGTTGAAATCTTTAATTGATAATTCAAATAGAAATTAATAATGTCTAGAAATATGACTCATCCAGGGATATTTGCATTTTCTGTAGATTTACTTATTTCCTTAAGGTTACTTATTTATTTGAAAGGCAGAGAAAGAGAAAAAATTGTGTGCTCTGGTTCACTCCTAAAGGCCTTTAACAACCAGGGCTCCGGCAGGCTAAAGCAAAGAGCAGGAGTTCCTACTCCATTTTCTCCTGCACAGTGGTAGGGATTTAAGTGCTTGGGCCATTATACGCTACCTCATAGGCTCATTAACAGAAATCTGGATCTGAAGCATAGCTGGACAAGAATCTGCAGGCGTCCCAAGTGCAGGCCTAACCTGCTGTGTCACAATGTGTGGCCCATATTTGCATTTTAAATTATAATCCTACATTTTAATGAATAGTTAGAAAACAGAATTTCTAGTCTATCAATCTGTGATTTTTTTATTTTTTTAAAGATTTATTTTTATTTATTTGAAAGACAGAGTTACAAGAGAGGTAAGGACAGAGAGAGAGGTCCTCCATCCGCTGGTTCACTCCCCAGATGGCCGTAATGCCTGGAGCTGCGCCAATCGGAAGCCAGGAGTTAGGAGCCTCCTCAGGTCTCCCATGCAGGTGCAGGGGCCCAAGGACTTGGGCCATCCTCAACTGCCATACCAGGCCACAGAAGAGAACTGAATTGGAAGAGGAGCAGTCAGGACCAGAACCGGCACCCATATGGGATACCAGCTTTTCAGGCCAGGGCGTTAATCCACTGCGCCACAGTGCCAGCCCCAATTTGTGATTTTTTTTTTAACTTTTATTTAATGAATATAAATTTCCAAAGTACGGCTTATGGATTACAATGGCTTCCCCCCCATAACGTCCCTCCCACCCGCAACCCTCCCCTTTCCCACTCCCTCTCCCCGTCCATTCACATCAAGATTCATTTTTGATTCTCTTTATATACAGAAGATCAGTTTAGCATACATTAAGTAAAGATTTCAACAGTTTGCTCCCACACAGAAACATAAAGTGAAAAATAATAGATGATTTTTTAAATGATGATGAAATAAGATCAGACATATTGTCATGTTTAATCCCAGTGAGAGTCAAGTTGGGAATTGATAATTTCTTCTTCTTTTTTTTTAACAGAAGATCAGTTTAGTATACATTAAGTAAAGATTTCAACAGTTTGCACCCCCATAGAAACACAAAGTGAAATATACTGTTTGAGTACTTGTTATAGCATTAAATCTCAATGCACAGCACATTAAGGACAGAGATCCTACATGAGGAGTAAGTGCACAGTGACTCCTGTTGTTGACTTAACAAATTGACACTCCTGTTTATGGCATCAGTAATCTCCCTATGCACCAGTCATGAGTTTCCAAGGCTATGGAAGCCCCTTGAGTTCTCCGACTCTTATCTTGTTTAGACACGGTCATAGTCAAAGTGGAGGTTCTCTCCTCCCTTCAGAGAAAGGCACCTCCCTCTTTGAAGACCTGTTCTTTCCACTGGGATCTCATTTTTTAAGTAGAAGTATTCTGACTTAACCTAAGAATTTATTTGCACATTTAAGCTTAAAATAGTAGGGTACATTTTTTGGTTAGTGTTGATGGAATACAGTAATATCAGACTTACTTAAAGATGTACCCACAGGTTATATAGAAACTCTCAGAAAGGGAACTGAAGTGACTTACTAGAAAGAGACAGTCTCATAAATATTGTTAACATCTGTTGTGTGATAACATTTAATTTATGTATGTTTCCTGTGGAGGGAAAATAAATTCAGAAATAAGAACTTGAAGTGTAATAGTATTTCATATTGCTGGTAAAAATCCTCAGCAAACTTAACAAGATGAAAATTCAAGCAAATGTTTTTAAAGGTTCCATTATATATTCAAAATCATTTTGAGTAATTAGGAAATTTTGTACCACAATATTTATTTTTCTAAAAAGCAAAAATATTTTAAACCAATCCTATTAAAATATTAGAGGTGAGAATGAAAGTCTTGATCACAATGAACATGATTTCAAGTGTATAAATAATGAAATCCTTTTAAAATACCTTTCATATCAATCTTTACTTAATGTATACTAAACTGATCTTCTGTATATTAAGAGAATCGAAAATGAATCTTGATGTTAATGGAAGGGGAGAGGGAGTGGGAAAGGGGAGGGTTGCGGGTGGGAGGGACGTTATGGGGGGGAAGCCATTGTAATCCATAAGCCGTACTTTGGAAATTTATTTTCATTAAATAAAAGTTAAAAAAATACCTTTCATATCAAATAAAAGTAAATTAATCATTATTTACCTTTGTTATTTTCCTATTCCATTCTTTACATGATTTTCTGGATCTTTAACCTTCCCCTCCCAAATTTGGTGATATTGTGCTCTGTCAATCATCTTTCTTGGTGGTGTCTATCATTCCTGGACATCCTGAAATTACACCGTGTTCACAAGTGCTCAGTTACTTTCCATTTTTCCATTCTGTCTTCAGGACTAACATTGCTCCAATTTCACCATCTTTACAGAGATTTTAAACTTTGTAACTTTCAATCCAAAAGAAATGAAAATGGGTAACAACTGAGTTAAACATGATGATTAGATAAATTAAGATTTCAGTATTTGCCCAACTGTTGATCTTCCCATCTTTGAAAAATCTAATACATAATTATATACCTAATTATATAAATTCTTAAAAAATGAAAATGTTATTTACTAATTGTATTTTATATACATTTTTCCTTTTGACATTGTTTTATACTTCTTTTGTATAGTCTATTCTAACACGATTTAATAATTATTTTTAATAAATTGCTACTGATTGATCATCTAGATTATGTATATGACTTTAAGACATGCAATCCAGTACAACTATCATCTTTAGGACTAACTGTATGTTAGCCTCTGAGATCACTTAATGGACATAGACTATATTCTTTTTATAAAAAATTTATTTATTTTATTTGAAAGTCAAAATTACACAGAGAGGGAAGGAAAGGCAAGAGAGAGAGAGAGAGAGCTCCTCCATTCACTGGTTCACTCCCCAGTTTGCCGCAATGGATGGAGCTGTGCTGATTCTAAGACAGGAGCCACAGGCTTCTTCAGAGTCTCTTATGTGGGTGCAGGGACTCAGGGATTTGGGCCATCTTGTACTGCTTTCCCAGGCATAGCAGAGAGCTAGATCAGAAGTGGAGCAGCTGGGACTGGAACCAGCGCCCATGTGGGATGCCTGCACTGCAGGTGGCCGCTTTACTCACTATGCCACAGTGCTGGCCCCCATGACTATATTCTTTTTGATTATTAAAAAGCATGTTTCCTTTGGAAAGATTAGAATATAGAAGAGAATTAGAGATTAACAAGTCATTTTATCTCAGGTGATTTTGGTTATTTAGAATAGGCTCTCAGAATTACTATCACATTTAATTTTATAACTACCCTAATTAAAGCCATTGTTTTTAATTTTATAAATAAGACATTGATATTTTAAAAGTAAGCAACTTTATCAATGTGTCAGAGGTTTTCTAATTTCAATACAATTTTATTTTTCTCTGATAGAATTGTAATACTAGGAAAATTAATTTGTACCACACATGTGCTTTCAGACATAAATAAACTAAGACTATAAATATGTATTTTTTTTATTTCCCAGGATTCAGATTCTACAATCCCCATGATAACTTTCCTGTCAAATGACCAGCATGGCTAAACATTTTTTTTCCTTGTCTCTAATTAGCTCTATTTCAGCAACTTATGCTGATTTTATTCTTGTCGTGACCTTTATAAATTCTGAAAAACATGGTCACCATGATTCTTATAATCAAGCTTAGTATACTTGAAAACAGGTATTAATTATCTCCTTAACCTTCTCTTTCCTAATCAAATCATGTATCTACCACTATTCTACATTTTCATAGGTAATTTCAAACATCTTTTTAATTATGTTGGCAACATCCTTGCTAATACTGAAGGGAAGAAAGCAGTACTTACATAAATATAGAATACATTTTAAATATTTTGAGAAGAAAACTTTATGTTCCATTTCATTTTAAATATGTACATTTTATAAAATGCTCATAAGCACACAGAAAAAGACATAGTCAATACCCATTAAAGCATGCCATCGTAGAGACGGTCTTCCTTTGCACCACAGCCTATAAACCAAAATTTAGCTGCATTTTTGCTTTCAAAGCGTGTGGATAGTTCATGGAATAAATAAAAAGAGAGATTAAGATATAAAATAGAATAGATATTTGATGAAGCTTGAGATAAATTACATATCAGACTTCCTGGGTTCAACCAGGCACTGCACCAATTTCCAGGTTCCTGGAGGGAAGGCTCAGTATTTGGTCCTGTGCCTCTTGTAAGAGACCTCGATTGAGTCTCAGACTGCTAGCTCCAGGGCACTCAGGGAGTGAACTAGCAGATATAAGAGCTCAATCACCCTCTCCCTCTCCCTGCTCTCTATTTTATTAATTAATTAAAATATATGAAGTAGCATGCAGAGACAAAAAGGCTTGAAGCGGGACACATATGGAAGAAGAAATGTCATAAAGGCAGTGTAGATTTCTTGCCAAAGCACTATCATTGGTAGGCTAGTTAAACAGTCCAGAATAGAGAGTTTTCAGGTAAGGATAATATTAAAATTTATTTTGTATTTGAAGTTAGTTATTAATATTAACTTATGGATAAAACATAATTATATATGTTTTGGGATAAAAGGTGATGTTTTAATATACAATGTGAAATGAGCACAAAAACTAATTAGCATATCGATCAACTCACTTACTTATGCTTTTTTATTATGAGATGACTTTATTTTGGTGTAAAAAGTTTGAAATACATGCTTATAGAATCTTCAAAAAGATTGTGAAAAATGTGTATCTTTTTTTAAACTTTTTTATTATTATCATTTTATTTTTTATTTTTTATAACTTTGATTTAATGAATATAAATTTCCAAACTACAGAATATGGATTACAATGGTTTCCCGCCAATAACGTCCCTCCCACCTGCAACCCTCCCCTTTCCCACTCCCTCTCCCCTTCCATTCACATCAAGATTCATTTTCAATTCTCTTTATATACAGAAGATCAGTTTAGCATACATTAAGTAAAGATTTCAACAGTTTGCTCCCACACAGAAACATAAAGTGAAAAATGCTGTTTGAGTACTAGTTATAGCATTAAATCTCAATGTACAGCACACTAAGGACAAAGATCCTACATGAGGAATAAGTGCACAGTTGACTTAACAAATTGACACTCTTGTTTATGGCCTCAGTAATCACCCTAGGCTCTTGTCATGAGCTGCCAAGGCTATGGAAGCCCCCTGAGTTCACTGACTCTGATAATTTTTAGACAAGGCCAAGGTCAAAGTGGAAGTTCTCCCCTCCCTTCTGAGAAAGGTACCTCCTTCTTTGAAGACATGTTCTTTCCACTGGGATCTCACTCGCAGAGATCTTTCATTTAGGTTTTTTGTTTGTTTGTTTGTTTGTTTTTTTCCCCAGAGTGTCTTGGCTTTCCATGCCTGAAATACTCTCACGGGCTTTTTAGCTGGATCCGCATGCCTTAAGGGCTGATTCTGAGGCCAGAGTACTGTTTAGGACATCTGCCATTCTATGGGTTTGCTGTGTATCTCACTTCCCCTGTTGGATCGTTCTCTCCCTTTTTTATTCTATCAGCTAGTATTTGCAGACATTATTCTTGTTTATGTGATCCCTTTGTTCCTAAACTTTTATTCAGTAAATATAAACTTCCAAAGTACAGTTTATGGATTACAATGGCTTGATTATATTGGAATCCCCTGACACATTTCTCACTCCACTATTTGGCGCAAGTCCGATTGAGCATATCCCAAATTGTACATCTCCTCCCTCTCTTTTGACCACTCTTATATTTAACAGGGATCACTTTTCAGTTAAATTTAAACACCTAAGAATAATTGTGTGTTAATTAAAGTTCAATCAGTAGTAGACCTTTCATATTCTTCAATGTGGTCATAAATTCATGCCATTTACTTCCATCTCATATGAATATGTTTTTTTTTTTCATTTTCATTTCATTGGGTATGTCTGTAAAATTGGTTTAAACTTCAAACAAAAATTTCACTTTTTCTTTAAAGTCAGTAACTCTTACAGTCATTTTAAAGTTAGCATTATTGACCTCTGTTATTGTTGACCTCAGCTGACAGCCCTCTTTTTCTTTTTAATTGAAAGGACTTCCTATCTTCTCCATATTTTTGAGTGACCTGACACTACAGCTTTAAATTTGAAGAAGCATCCTACAATATTTATTTCCTAGATAGTGCTATAAAAACCTGAACTGTTTTATTTCATATACCATGAAAATTTTAAAACAGTAAAATGTGAATAAAACAAACAAAGCCGTTTTGAAAAATCAGATAAATAACCAAAAAAGAAAGGCATGCTTCTAACATGCCTTTTCAGTCAATCTGCCATTGTGTAATTAATAAATCCATTATCTGGAGTAGAATTTTTTAAACATTTAAACACATGGTTTTGTTTTAAATACCTTGATCACACAATCTACAATGCACAAATGTGCAATGCCATATCCTTTTTACTTTAATATACAGGAATTCATGATTGAACTTCTACTCACAGTGATATATTCACATACTTGAAAACATTATTTAAATAATTTCTTCCCAGATGTTATATTGAGTTTGAGAAATTGTCCCATTAAAAATTTATAGAACTGACTTCTTGAGTAATGAAGACAGCTATTGCAGCAGATGGAACAGGAAATAAAATTTGACTTTCTCAAAAATTATTTTATATATGATATCTGACAGCTTTTATTATTTCTCTTTTTAACATCTGGAGTTGCAAAATGGATTTACATACTTATTCTGGAACCCCACTGATGCAACTAATATAATCCCTAAAACACCAGGTAAAATAAAAAAATATGCTAAAGAATTTTCTAATGAGAAAAAAATTATTGGTAATTAATTTCAATTAGAATAGCAATATTTGAATATTCATATACAGTATATTAGTTCTGATAAAGTAGAAAGCTTTATTTTCATTTAAATTAATTCATTAAGAGATTAATAACCATATTTTAGCATACATATACATATATAGTCATTTAATGTAACATTAATATTTTTGTTCATTATTATTATAGTTAAATCTATGTTGGACTGAATGTTAAATAATCAGAATGATCTTGAGATTGAAGACATGCAGTGATTTCATTCAGCTATATTACAATAGAACATTTTCAACTGCGTACTAAGATCTCTGCAGTAACAATACTAGATAATGTCATGATCATTTAGAAAAAAAAAGAGAGAGAAAGAAAAAAGATTAACAAGGAGAAAAAGGAAGGTCCAAGATGGGAAGTTTATTGTTAATATCCTTAAGTTGAAGTCAGGGAATGACAGATAATTGGTTATTCACATTCAGAGTGTAGTTATCCAGCAATGTGTGCCTTTACTTCTAATAGCAATTAATAGAAGACATGAATTCATTAAAGGTTAAATGTGTCCAAGTGTTAAGGAAGAAGATAGTATGTTTGCCATAACAGTTAATGTAGACCATAGATGACAGGGAACTGAAACTGTATCTTTCCCTTTTTTTTTTTTAATCTACAGTAGCTCTTAGGCAGAGACAGAGGGACCTCATGGGATTTCACTGGGTTCAGGTGTGAAAATCAGGCATGGTAGAGAAATCCAGTAGGTAGGTCAGAGACCCAGTTTTAGGAAGGAATAGGGATCAGGGATTTGGTCCATGTTTCCCAGTTATAAGATGTCTTCGTTACCTCAGTCAGGATAGAAACTGCATCAAGGATAAGTTAGTGTTGATTCAGGATGTTGTAGTCCTAACAGTATCCTATTCCAATGGCTCAAGTCCAAGCTGATCACTTAGTCTGGGAATGAAGCTAAATCTACAGATGGCACTGATTTCAATGTATAAATACATTTAAAGCCAGGAAAAGTCAAGAAAATCATAGCGAACCAGGTATGCTAGTTAAAGAACCAGATTTGGAGTTACAAAATGTTTATGTCAGAGCACACAAAGGAATTGTCTACCTTGAGGATCTATCTTTTGTTATTTCTGAATCACAATTTTTTAAATCAAAACTGTAAAAAGTCATAAGCCAAACTCTTTCAGTACAAACAGTTAAAGTACAGTGTAAATTTAAAGACAATGATCTGAGTCTGTGTTGTGGCTTAGTGGGTAAAGCTGCCACCTGCTGTGCCAGCACCCCATATGGGTATCCTTTCGCATCCCTGCTGCTCCACTTCCAATCCAGCTCTCTGCTATGGCCTGGGAAAGCAGTAGAAGATGGCCCAAGTCGTTGGGCCCCTGTACCTGCGTGGGAGACCCAGAGGAAGCTTCTGACTCCTGATTGCGGATTGGTGCAGCTCTGGCCATTGTGCCCAATTGGGGAGTGAACCAGCAGACGGAAGTTCTCTCTCTCTCTCTCTTTTCCCCTTCTGCCCTCCCTCCCTCCCTCTGTGCCTCAACCTCTCTGTAACTCTGCCTTTCAAGTAAAATGAATAAATCTTTTTTAAAAAATTAAAAAATAAAAAATAATGATCGATATATGAAGAGAAATGGTAGAGACTGTTAAACTGCTTGAAGAGAATATTGTGGAGCTGCTTGTAAAAAGTTAATGCAAAACCCTAGTGTCATAAATTGAAATGCTTCTCTTAATATTACCTCCAAAATGAACACTACAATTTAGTAATATGCCTTGGATTTAGATAAGGTAATACAAAATCATTAAAGAAAAACAAGCCCACCAAATTGTATAATTCTCTCCTATTTTCTTTCTCTTACCTCTAACAAAGTGAAAGTTTAGCTATATTACTTGACTCTGAGTGGCTCTTGATTTCTAAAAATAACTATTTGAGAATTTAAATATAATCAAATATTATATCTAACAGAATTTAAATAAGTTATAGTTTTAAAGTATAAAAACTTCATAAGTATTCTTTACTATTCCGAAGAATATTGAGATTCAAAGTAAAACTTTTACACATGATAAAATCAAAGAAATTTGCAGGAATGATCAACTCATTTTTAAAATTTTGTTGTGTTTTATTTATTTTAGATAATGTAGAGGGAAAACATGGAAATATACAATTTATGCAGAAAAATCTTCCCATAATACAACCTTTTATCTACATTCCTTATCAATAATAAAGACTGTCATGGTTAAACTTCATATTTTGTAATCAAATACTCAATGACACTTCAGAAGGATGCATAAAACACCTCTAAATTTTTACTCTGTCAAAAGACAAGGACAGAAAGGTTTTGAGCTTATGAGAGGAGGACATGTCTGAGTTTGAGAGAGGATGATGAAAAGGTAGAGATGAACAGAGAGAAAGACAGAGACAGAGACAGAGAGAGACAGAGAGAAAAGAAGGAAGATATAAAAGGAAAATATAGAAGGCAACCAGCCACAAAAAGACATAGGAGTTAAAAGGAAATGGATTAAGCAGACAAAAAATATATAAGAAATGAATTAATAGCAGAAATATGATAGTAGAAGCCAAATACTTTAGATTTTTTTAAGTGTTATCTAAGGTAAACATATTTCATGTAGGAAACATATTTCATTCAGGAACATAGTGATACTTTATTTTTTTCTTCATAGAGATAACCAAAATCTATCAATTAGAAGTTAGTTAAGCATTTTCAAAGTAAGAGAGTTCAATCTTAGATCAAGAATCGCCTACTCCTCAGTAAAACATTCAGGAGAAAGAGAAAAAAATTAATATTGTCATATCGTTATAAGTTTAGTACTTATACATTCACCATAGTTTTTCCATGTTTGTGATTTTAATACCTCTAATAAAGTTAAAAGGTTATGAATTCCAAGGAAATAAAAAAAGAAAACTATCCTAGCTTCATATACAACATGCCTGTGTTCCACTCTGTAAGACATAAAACTTGAAAAAAGAAGAATATTCTATTCTAATTTGGCCAATTTTTAATTATTTTTTCTAAATATTAATTAATTAATTAATTAATTTGAAAGACTTATAGAGAGAGAGGGAGAGGCAGGAATCAGGAGCTTCATCTGTGTTTCCCGCAAGGTGGGCAGGGGCCCAAGCAATTGGAATAGTTTCCACTGGTTTTCTCAAACCATTAGCAGGGAAGTGAATCGGAAGTGGAGCAGCCAAGACACAAACTGAGGCCCATATGGGATGCTGATATCACATACTGTGGCTTTACCCATCATGTCACAATGCTGGCCCATGAATATTTAATTAACTTATTTTACTTTGTTATATGGTAGAGTCAGGAAATGAAGGATGATTCATAATAATCCAATATACAACTCCGAAACTTACAATTGTATCCATTTTACTGAGGTCCAAACTAAAATATCCATGTTCATTATTTTACTATGTAATAGACATCTGAAATCAATAACAAAAATCTAATTTTTGATTGCACACTTCACCCAATTCTTCGCTTATGTTCTGTTAGTGAACTGCATCATTCTCAGCCCCAGGGCTATCTACAATTCCTCTTTCCTAAATTCCTGCAGCAGTTCCCATTTGCTTCATTTCCAAATGTCTTCACCCATAGTGTGACCACTGTGGTCCACATCAACATCATTTCTTTTCAATACTGGTGCAAGATCCATCCTTCCTTCCTTCCTTCCTTCCTTTCTTTCTTTCTTTCTTTCTTTCTTTCTTTCTTTCTTTCTTTCTTTCTTTCTTTCTTTCTTTCTTTCTTTCTTTTCTGACAGGCAGAGTGGACAGTGAGAGATAGAGACAGAGAGAAAGATCTTCCTTTTCCGTTGGTTCACCCCCCAATGGCCACTGCGGCCAGCGCACTGTGGCCCGCGCACCGCACAGATCCAGGAGCCAGGCGCCTCTCCCGGTCTCCCATATGGATGCAGAGCCCAAGGACTTGGGCCATCCTCCACTGCTTTCCCGGGCCACAGCAGAGAGCTGGACTGGAAGAGGAACCCCCCGGGACAGAATCCGGTGCCCTGACCGGGACCAGAACCCGGGGTGCCGGCGCCGCAGGTGGAGGATTAGCCTATTGAGCCGCTGCGCTGGCCAAGATCTTTCTCAAATAGTTTCCCCACCTTCTTAATCTCCTAGGTATAATGTATTTTCTTTGTAGTCAACAGATTGAGGTTTTTTTTTTTTTTTTACATTTTTTTTAACTTTTATTTAATGAATATAAATTTCCAAAGTACGACTTATGGATTACAATGGCTTCCCCCCATAACGTCCCTCCCACCCACAACCCTCCCCTTTCCCACTCCCTCTCCCTTTCCATTCACATCAAGATTCATTTTCGATTCTCTTTATATACAGAAGATCAGTTTAGCATACATTAAGTAAAGATTTCAACAGTTTGCTCCCACCCCAACATAAAGTGAAAAATAATAGATGATTTTTTAAATGATGATGAAATCAGATCAGACCTATTGTGATGTTTAATCCCAGTGAGAGTAAAGTTGGGAATTGATAACTTCTTCTTTTTTTTTTTTTAACAGAAGATCAGTTTAGTATACATTAAGTAAAGATTTCAACAGTTTGCACCCCCATAGAAACACAAAGCGAAATATACTGTTTGAGTACTCATTATAGCATTAAGTCTCAATGTACATCACATTAAGGACAGAGATCCTATATGAGGAGTAAGTGCACAGTAACAGATTGAGTTTTTTAAGGCAGCATGCTAGCAACGTCCACTCAAACAAAAGTTGAATATCTACTATATTATAAGTATTGTCTTGGATTGTGAATGTACAATGTATACCAAAAACCCTACCTTTGATTAAGCATTTATATTGTATTTGAGAAAGATAGTAAAGAGGTTCCACCAGTTCTTTTCCCAAATGTCCATAACAGCCAGATCTGGGTGAGTCCTAAGTAGGGAGCTGGGAACTCTATTGCAGATTTCCATTATGAGTGGCTGTGCCCCAAGCACTTGATCCATCACAACTACCTCCCAAAGTGATAGTAGCAGGAAGCTAGAATGCAGAGCTCAACTGGCACACAAATCCATGGACTCTAATATGGGATCCTAGTGCCTCAAACAGTTGCTTAACTGCTATGTCAAATGCCCATCCAAGCCCAATTTTTTAACACATATTTAAAATGAGATGGGAAAGACTTCAAGTAAAATAATATTTTAAGGGATATAGGTAACCATTTGAATGATAAAGCAGTTGGGATATATATTAGGTTTGAAAGCTTACTTGGTATTCAAGTGGAAAATTTGAACATTTTTCTATATGAGTTTGCAGTATGGAAACAAAGGATGATATAAATGGAATTTACTAGGCAAAGAAAGATTCTATTCATTAAATGTAAGAAGAGAGTTAAAGCCCATAAATAAATAGTAGAATTGATGTTAAGGAAAAGCTAATCACGGCAGAGAAGGAAAACATGAGATATTCTTCAAAATGTGGAGAAAAACATGCATAGGAAAAATAGATGAGAAAGGGTATATAATGATGTCAAAAAATGAAGAAATAACTTGCCTAGAATAAGTGTATTAAATGATATCTTGGGGGCTGGTGCTGTGGCATAGCGGGTAAAGCCACCCTGTGCGATGCCAGCATCCCATATAGGTGCAGGTTCGAAGCCTGGCTGCTCCACTTCCGATCCAGCTGTCTGCTGGATCCCCTGCATCCGCATGGGAGACCCAGAAGAAGCTCCTGGCTCCTGGCTTCGGACCTTCACAGCTCTGGCCATTGGGGCTATCTGGGGAGAGAACCAGTGGATAAAAGAATACCAAAGCGATGGATGGACACAACTGCCAATTGCCAACTAAATGACTCACTGCTAAATAAAAAATTAAATGACTCACTCCATAAAAACTAAAAAAAAAAAAAACCTAATAAAAAAGGGAATACTGCAGCATCAGATTTGGAAGCATCTAGATAGAAAAAACAACTGAAAAGTACACATAGGAAAATAGTGGGTTACCTAGGGTGAAAAAATCGGACTTTTCTCAGACTTTTCATGCTTTGATAATACATTTAAGAAGAAAACATAAGCATAATGACTGTATGATCTCTTGAGCTGTATATAACAGATTCAAATCCTGTCCTTGTGGTTTACAAGCTATTATGTGAGGCAAATCAAGTAACTTCTCAGGTCATCAGTTTCCTCATCTGTAAAATGAGACTTGTGGGATTCTTGTGATGAATATAAAGTGCCTAGAAAATGTCTGTCACAAAATTAGCTGGTATCTATTGTTTCAATTTTGAATAGATTACATTTCAAGTGGAAAAGTAATAGAGAAACCTGTTCAAAAAAAAAAAAAAAGAAAATACATAGTACGCTTTCTACTTCTGTAACCTAACAATATAAAAAGAAAAATAGTCTTGAAACATTTCAGCATACAGAATGGAAGCCACACTGCAATAACAATAGAATATTGTTCATCTGATTTCCTCTGCAAAAGAGGTAAAATTCAAAACAAAGCTCGAATATCATATGGGATGAAGCTTGATTGGAAGCAATAAAAAGCATGGTTTATAAAACAGATGTCTGATTCTCTCTAGCATAAATAAAGCTTAGCCCATATTGATGTAGGGCTTCTTTGGCAGTTCTTTTTCATATAAGAGCTATGTTCATTCTTTAATGCTCTATTAGAGTATACAACCAGTAAAATAATTGTTTGAACTGTGTTATCATTTTTGATTCCATATACCAGGATGGCTGTGTTTATGTATTTGTGTGTTGTGGGAGGGGCAGATAAATTGCATTCTTTTTATAGGCTATTTCTAAAAATGTCATACAATATTTCAAATCACACCACTGTAACCAGAAAGCACAGTATTTAAGACCAACGACTACATTCTTAACTAAAATTCAACCTTCCATTGCTGGGGGTAGTGCATGGGTGGGGTATGTGAGACAGGATATTAGAGAACAATGAGCAATTCTGCAACAATGCCATGTTTTCAATCTCTTTCTCAAAGTTTGATCAAAAAATCCATTCTCCCAGGAAACAACCCCATCGGGTAATGACACAAATCTAAGTGCAGGACTTTATATTATTTTTAGAGTCTGGTACCAATTGCTACGTGTGTCCTTGAAGTTTGATAACCAATACATTTTGTATCACACGTCTCTGGATGGCCTTGCATCGCTTCCGTTCTTCACCTTTCTCTTAAAGTTCTCAAGAATAAGTGTAGAATGTGTGGGAAATTCAGGATCTTGAGATAACAGGAAACAATCAGAGGATCCTTCTCTGTTCTAGATCTCACTGGAAATGCTTTAGTCATGTCAACATTCAGGAATTCTGCTTTTTGAGATTCCTCCACTGTGACGCTAGCAGAGCAGATACAGATATGACAACATCTGCCCCAAGAAGTTTTCTTGAATCTTGAGGTACAAGCTCACAATGAACTTGAGGCTTGTTTTCCCTTGTCATCTATTTGTAAATAATAAGCTCTCTATTACATAGTATGAGAGAGACCTACTATGTGTGGGTGTGGGTGTGTGGGTGTAAATTTTTTCCAACTTACTGTACTCAAATCATCAGTGACCAGTATACAAAGAAACAGTGCTGCAGTATATACTATCAGGATCATGCAAGACATTTTTCTGTAAGATAACGTTAACAATGGACATGCACCTGGGAACTTGTTCCATCTACTACGAAGTATGAGGTCAATGAATGGGATGAGAAGGCAATTTTTAGCAATGAGTTTTATTGAAAAGAGCAGCAGGATTCAAATAGCAGAAGGACAGCTACAGGGAAAGCAGCTGAAAAAGGCTTCTTCAGGAGAAAAAAGCTGTTAAAAGGCAGTGATGTGGGAGTTTATGCTCATTGGAAATTTTGTACAAGGTCCTTTAAGAAGTGTTTCTTGTATGGTGAGTTCATCCTGCCTTCTTATCTCCCATTCCTCCTATTTGTCTGTGACTTTTACAGGACAGAGAAAATATTCTGTCTTGGGGCCTGTCCTTTGGGAGCTGTTTGTTTTCACCCTACTCTTCTTTTTTTAAGATTCATTCATTTATTTGAAAGTCAGAGTTACACACAGAGAGAAGGAGAGGCAGAGAGAGAGAGAAAGTCTTCCATCTGCTGGTTCAGTCCCCAGTTGGCCGCAATGGCCAGAGTTGAGCCTACCAGGATCCAAGGGGCTTTGCTTCTTCCTGGTCTCCCACAGAGTGCAGGGGCCCAAGGACCTGGGCCATCTTCTACTGCTTTCCCAGACCATAGCAGAGAGCTGGATTGGAAGTAGAGCAGCCAGGACTTGATCTGGTGCCTATATGGGAGGCGGTGACTGCAGGCTGTGGCTTTATCAGCTGCATCATGATGCCTGCCTGCTTCACCCTACTCTTGAGACTGATCACAGACAATTCTGGTCACCCTGCTTTCTGTGTGGCCATGGCAGCAGAGCCCTGCTTTTCTGCTGACTAATCAATGAAATGCTTTACGTCTCTTTTATTATTACACTTGCTTTCTAGCTCAGGATGTCTTTCCAGATAGGTTGAAAAAATGGGGCATCTTTGTTCTCTCTACTTGTTTACCATTCCAGCTTTGACTGACTCTCTTTGTAGTGGGATTCCTGTATGGTGACAAGACACCAAGGTCTTTTAACAGGAAGTAGTCTTTTATAAGGCCCAGGTGGAATTTCTTATCCCAAAGCCTGATCCCTGAACAAAGAGGGATATTTCCTTATATTTAGTTTTAGCAGCTTCCTTGTCTACCTTACATGACTACATGCATACATTTGATTGGATATTTTCATATTACATGGGAGCCAACAGAATTGATACAATATTGCAAATGTGTACATAGTTACTGATGATTTTTTTTTCCCAGGCACATACTGAACTGTATGCTGTCTAGCCAGGGTTAACACCATTGCTCTGTGCTAGCAATCAGAACCTGAAATGTTTACATATAAGGAGGTAATTACTAAGGTTGAAGCATTCATAGGAAAGCAGATAATGACCACATTCCATTTCCATGGTAAGTTTCTTTTTTCTGTCTGACCTTGGGGAGGCCTTTACCACAACTTTAATCATGTTAGTTAGAAACACATTTAACTAAAAGGCCTCTATCACACTTTCAATAATACGTAGATATTTTTAAATTGTATATTAAAGCTGGTGATAAAAATAGTGCAAATTTCTTTGCCAAGACCAAAATGGAAACACATATAAAATATTAAAATAGAGGTTAGTGTTGTGGCATAAAGTGCAAAGCCACCATCTGCGGTGTCATATGGTCACTGGCTTGAGTCCCAACTGCTGCACTTTTAATTGAGCTCTCTACTAACGGCCTGGGAGAACAGTAGAAGATGGCCCAAGTCCCTGGGCCCCTTCCACTCATTTGGGGGGCTGGATGAAGATCCTGGGTCCTGGATTCAGCCTGGCCCAGGCCTGGACGGAGCAACCATCTGGGAAATCGAGTCGATGGAAGACCTTTGTCTTTCTCTGTCTCACCCTCTCTATGAAACTCTGAATTTCAAATAAATAAATACATAAATATTTTTTAAAAAATAAAAAGACTAAAGTAAAAGTCCTGAATTGCACCCCCCCCCAAAAAAAACTTACTTCTGAATTTTTCATTAGAGAAAGGCAGATATCGATCATTAATATTTAGGTTCAAAGATAGTGGAGTAAAAATTATTTTTTGTGGTTCAAATTAAAATTATGGTATTTTCTTTCATTAACCATTTCATTTAAATGGGTTATTGCTGCATACTCAATTGCAAAGCAAAAATGAAGCATGAGCCTTTTAAGACATTGTGATCCGACACTGGAATGCTGGCTTGAGTTCTGGTAGCTGTTTCAGATTCAGCTTCCTGAGAACGTATATGGGAAGGCTACAGAAGATGTCTCAAGTATTGTGCTCCTGCCACCCATGTGGGAGCCTTGACACCTGACTTCAGCCTGGAGCAGACCTGGCTGTTCCAGTCATTTGATGAATGAACAGTCGATGAAAGACAATTCTCACTTCCTTTCAAATAATTCTCTCTTCTTTCAAATAAAATAGAGTTTGAATGGTTTTTGATCAGAGTTCTGCCTCCAAGTAGTCATTAGGAGATGCTGGCAGATCAATGATCTTCCTTCTACAGGTAGAAAAAAACACAAAATTTGGGAAATCATTTTAAAGATGTCAGCGAAGGGTATAATCAAATATGCTCAAACCATTATAAATTCATACAGGAAGACTAGCAATTTGGTTGGCCATTGTCTGGCATGCTATTGTTTGCTAATTCTGGACATGAGCTGAAGACTGAAGTGCTACAGGAAAAAAACAAAAAAGAGAAATGAGTGAAATTTTCAGTCATGCAGTCCAGGGTTAGGAGTGAATCTGAAGAACCTCTAAGATTGCAGTTGTTTTGTTATATTTTTCCCACAGGAACTAACCTGAGGTTTGGATTGGCAACAGAGGTTGGAGATGTGAATTATAAATTTCTAAAATGAAGAATGAAATGTTTCATAGTATTTCTGTTCATAAGAGGCAAAATCCCACTTGGGAAAGGTGGCTTTCTCAATCAGACTTTTACCTTTAAAAAAAAAAAATGACCTATGAGAAACAGTGACTTGATCAGCCCTTGTCCTGACTGTTGATGTACAATTTAATACTTTATCCCTTTTAGTATTTTTTTTGTTCTAGTTAATACTATTGGTTGAACTCTGTAATTAACACACAATTATTCGTAGGTGTTTAAATTTAACTGAAAAGTGATCTCTGTTAAATATAAGAGTGGGAATAAGAGAGGGAGGAGATGTACTATTTGGGACAGGCTCAAGCTGACTTGCCCCAAACTGTAGAGTTAGAAACATACCAGAGGATTCCAATTCAATCCCACCAAGGTTGTATGTACCAATGCCATCTCACTAGTCCCAGTGATCAATTTCAGTTCACAACTGATCACTCTGATAGGTCTAAGAGTCAAAGGGATCACACAAACAAGATTAGTGTCTGCTAATACCAACTGATAGGATAAAAAAGGGAGAGAAGGATCCAATATGGGAAGTGGGATACACAGCAGACTCATAGAAAGGCAGATGTCCTAAACAGCACTCTGGCCTCAGAATCAGCCCTTAAAGCATTTGGATATGGCTGACGAGCCCATGAGAGTATTTCGGGCATGGAAAGCCAAGACACTCTGGCAAAAAAAAAAAAAAAAACCACAAACACACAAAACACCTAAATGAAAGATATCTGCGAGTGAGATCCCAGTGGAAAGAACGGGCCATCAAAGAAGGAGGTACCTTTCTCTGAAGGGAGGAGAGAACTTCCACTTGACTATGACCCTGTCTAAGACCGAAGTTGGCGAACTCAAAAGGCTTCCATAGCCTTGCAACTCATGACTAGAGCCTAGGGAGATTACTGACGCCATAAACAAGAATGTCAAATTGTTAAATCAACAACAGGAGTCACTCTGTACTTACTCCTCATGTGGGATCTGTCCTTAATGTGTTGTTCAATGTTAATTAAAGCTATAACTAGTACTGAAACAGTATTTTACACTTTATGTTCTGTGTGGGTGCAAACTGATGAAATCTTTACTTAATATATACTAAATCGATCTTCTGTATATAAAGATAATTGAAAATGAATTTGATGTGAATTGAATGGGAGAGGTAGCAGGAGATGGGAGGGGTGCGAAAGGGAGAGAAGTTATGGTGGGGGGAGCCATTGTAATCCATAAACTGTACTTTGGAAATTTATATTTATTAAATAAAATTTTAAAAAAATGACCCAAATGAAAGATCTCTGTGTGTCAGATCCCAGTGGAAAGAATGGGCCATCAAAGAAGGAGATACCTTTCTCTGAAGGGAGGAGAGAATTTCCACTTTGTCTATTGCCTTGTCTAAATAAGATCGGAGTTTGTGAATTCAACTAGGCTTCCATAGCCTTGGCAGCTTATTACAAGAGCCTGGGGTGTTTAACTGATGTGATAAATAAGAGTGTCGATTGTTAAATCAACAATGGGTGTCGCTGTTGCCTGTTCCCCAAGTGGTATCTCTGTCCTTGGTGTGTTGTACTATGCGAATTAATGGTAAAACTACCACTCAAGCTTTGCTCTATAATTTGTGTGTCTGTGTGAGTACGGTCTGTTTAAATCTTTACTTAGTATATACTAAGTTGATCTGTATATAAAGATAGTTGAAAATCAATCTTGATGAAGAGTTGGATGGGTGTGGGAATTGGGATGGTTGGGGGTAGGAGGGAGGTTGTGGGGTGAGGGGCTACTATAATGCAAAAGTTATCTTTGGAAATTTATATTTATTAAATAGAAGTTTAAAAAATACTTGCCTACTATGCAACTGATAAAATGTTAATATTCAGAATCTATAAATAGCTCAAGAAATTCAACAACAACAAAAGAAATAATATAGATAAGAAATGGGAAAAGGACTTGAACAGGCATTTTTCAAAAGAGGACAATCAGGGGACTGGCACTGTGGCGTGATGGGTAAAGCCACTGCCTGCAGTGCCGGCATCCCATGTGGGCACTGGTTTGAGCCCCAACTGCTCCACTTCTGATCCAGCTCTCTGCTATGGCCTAAGAAAGCAGTAGAAGATAGCTCAAGTGCTTGGGCCCCTGCATCTACATAGGAGACCTACAGGAAGCTCCTGGCTCCTGGCTTTGGATCAGTGCAGCTCTGGCCATTGTGGCCAATTGGGGAGTGAACCAGCAGATGGAATACCTCTCTCTCTCTCACTCTCTCTCTCTCTTTTCAACCCCTTTCCTTCTCTATATGTGTAACTGTGACTTTCAAATAAATAAATAAATCTTAAAAAAAAAAGAGGAAATTCATATGGCCAGCAACACTAGAAAAATGCTCAGGATCACTAACCATCAAAGAAATGCAAATCAAAACTTCAATGAGGTTTCACCTTACTTCAGTTAGAATGGTTCTCATACAGAATTCACCAAACAACAAATACTGGTGAGGACATGGGGAAAAAGGTATCCTGGTTCACTGTTGGTGGGAATGTAAACTGGTGCATCCACTGTCATAGACAGTATGGAGTGAAATTGACATTTTGAGAATTGATGACTGTTCATAGCCCTTGTCTCTTCTGTTGAAGGACAGTGTTTTGTTTTACTTTGCTTTGCTTTCTTTCTCTTCATACTGTTTGTTGAACTCTTTTACTTAGGTCGGGTTAACTATACAGTCATTAGTATACTGAAAATAGGTCAATGTAAAAATTAAGAGTAGGAATCTGAAAAGGAGAGGAAAGAGAGGTTGAAACATGAGGAGGAGGAAGGATAGAGAAAGGAAGTGCAACTATGTTGCTTAATATGTATGTATGAAATATGTGACCCTTGTATAACTTAAATAGAAATAATGATAATAAAAAACAAAAAACTACTAAATTGAAACTTCAATAAAATAAAGATAAATGGCAGTTAAAATTAGCGAAAGATAACTTACTCATTCTTAATTTTCTGGACATAAATGAATTCCCATGACTCTAGATAAAATTCCCTTTAGAAAATGGAACAAATTACCAAGGATTGCAAAGTACCTCAGGTTTTGCTTTATTTGAAAGTGACTAGTGGGGCCACCATAATCATGGATCGTGGCAGAAGACATAAAATGCATGAGTCCAAAAAGGGGAGAAGGGTATTTTGTACAGCATTAATATTAACAAAAATTGTCAATTTTTTTACTTATCAGTTCCCATGGAATCACACAAATTGATATCAAATATATATTTTATTGATACAGAAATATATATGGAAGGAAGTTTTGAAAAAGCTTACAATTCAGTATTTTAAACATATTTCTCTACAATATTCTCCAGAGTAAACATGAATTGAATATATATTAAGTACGCTGATATTGTTTTAATAATAATAGTGTGGAAATGAGACTTCATCTGTCTATGATGGAGCATAACACCTATGCAATAATCTTGTTAAATTACCAAACATCCAAATATCAAATTAGAAAAATTCAATGAATGGAGGAACATGACACTATGGGAAGCAACCAGTAAAATCTAGATTTTGTGGAACTATCCAAAAACAGGCATGTTTTTTCAACAAATACTAGTATGCAACAAGAAAGAAAAGATGAATAGAAATATAAAGTGTGAAAATACTTGATCTGCATTCAAAAATACAATTAATTATAAAACAAATATGTAATTTTATAACTAAAATTTTAGTATTGCATTATATGTGATATTAATGAATTCTTAGAATTTATTATTATGAAAGTTATATGAGATATATTTTTGAAATGAAGCTATTTTCCTTTAGATGTCTCCTCATAAGTGCAGGGAGACCACTATCACTGGAGTTTAAACACTTCTACTGCCATAAAAATTAATCAGAATCAGTGCACAATATTCCCACCTTCATCAGTTTCATGCCACACATTCCAGTCCGACTTATAGGGTCAAATTTTTCGCAGTCAGTGTCATTACTTTAACAGGAGATACTCTGTGGCTGGTGGTTCAATTTTTGTTATGATTTTGCCAGTCACAAAATGAGATTCTTGGATTCATTTTCAGCAACCTCACCCTGCAGTTTTGGGAGATACAGGTCTCCTTCAGGGGACTGAATTAAATTCTTTCTTTCACTACTTTTTCTAGAGAGATTAAGAGCAATTAATCTCATTATATTTGTTAATTTTTCATACATGTCATATGATATACACAGCCACTTATTGCGATATACTCAGTCACTCAGCTCATTATCTCTTCTGGATGGTTGATTTGAAGAACATAATATAGATACTTTGCATATCTCCATCACCAGTTAACACCAAGAACTACCAGTGTTGCCTTTTGTACTGGAAATGGAGTTATTAAATCCTTTAATATAATCAGATTAGACCATCATTTCCAGAAACCCTAGAGCCAATTTCTAAAACATTTCCATAAAATTCTGTTGTCTAGAAACTCCCTCCATACTAAATCTGTCAGTCAGAATTCTCTAGAAAATAAGAATGTGTAACAGGATATTTATATAAGAGTTCATGGGAAAGTGTAATTATAACATAAGTTGCTTTTGGTGCAGAAAAAAGACTTTAGGTAAAACTTAAGGAAATATAAATAAAGCATAGATTTATACACTCATAACATCTTAATATTATTTTGCTTTTAAATACAAAAGTACAAAAATTGTTAGTTTTCAATATCAATGAAAGTCAATATGCTATATACAGAAATATTTATAATATTTCTTAGCTTTTTTGTAAACATAAAACTCTCAAGTAAAAATTTTACTTTAATGAATTATAGTAAATTCTCCAATGTAATGTAGCTTCATGATATTAGCTTGCAGTTCCTCATTGTCCTATTTTTCTTCCTGTCAGTCTTACCTCTGGTCATCTGTTCAACATTTTCCTGTATTTTGGCAATTCTATTTTCCCTAGTGGATCAAAATCTTAATAGAATTAAAGTTTTTAATTATCTATTCTTTGGTAATTCTTCTTAAAGGAAATCACCCTGTATTAAAAATCAAACAAGCAAAATTGTTTACCTTGGGCAAGATTATCCAACATTTAGTGAGAAGAATTTAGAGAGTAGAAATAAGAAAATAACAATCTATGACTGTTCTTAGGGGACATAAAATTTTACTATTTGACCATTGTCTAGCATGTTCCATTGGTACCCTTAGCATGTAGGTTGTTACTGAAGAGGTGCTCTTTAAAGTAAAACTAGTAAAAAGGTGCCTAGTGAATTCTAGATATTTAACTTTGAAAGGTGACTTAGAGCAACAAAATGCTAATTTCATAATTCATCCTTTTCTTTCTTTGCCAGCAGGGATTATTATAGCTCCATATAATAGCATTAGTTTTTTTTTTTATTAATGACAGACTAGTGAACAGTTTTACATGCATTTGATTAATTATACTTTAATTTATACAAAGAAATGTAGTTTGATTGAAAGGATTCAATGAGGGAAATACTTGCATTTATCTTTAGTGATATAATGGCTTACAGAGTCTAAATTATAAAGATCATCAATAATCCGTTAAACCAGATTTTGGCTGGTTTTGTAGACAATTATTCAGACCATATTAAATACCTAACTGTAATAGGAGCTTTGGAGTGAATAAAAATTATTGAGACAAAATCTCCATCTCCAAAGTATTTGCTGGTTCATTTATTCTTAGAAAGTTTTTTAAAAGTTTTATTTATTTATTTTATTTGAAAGAATGACTGAAGGAGAGAGACAGACAGTACAGATATAGAGACAGACAGAATGAAACCCGCCATCCTCTGGTTCACTCCCCAAATGCCTGTGAACTGAAGAAATACGAAACCATGATCTGGGAACCCAGCTTGGGTACATAAGACATCACTTGATGCTTCCCAAGGAACATATAAGCAGGAAGCTAGAATTGGGAATGGAGCCCGGAATCGAACCCAGGTACTCTGAAAAGGGATGTTGGCAAACTAAGTGGTGTTTTTCCCCCCTCTACCAGTACTACAGGTATAAATACCAAGTAGTATTCTCAGTACGTGATAGTTTCATGGACAGGACAGGAGGTGAAGTAGAGATGAAAATAAGATGAAAACATGACCATCAAGTAAAATAACTATAGTAGGGACCAAGAAACAAAGAAGCATCTGGAAGAAAAAAGACTAGAAAGTATCCATCAGCAAGTGGTATCAGTTACATAACTGATACAATTTAGAAATGGAAAGGAGGGGCATAATATATAGAATTAATCGATGACAAATATCTTTCCTCTTAAGGTTCTCATTGTCAATGAAGCAAGTCAGAGGGCAGGTAGAAAAATGGCAATGAGATATGACAAGACCAATGCAAAATCATGCAGAATATAGGATCAACAAACTTGGAAATTTTAGAAAGTAGGTTTGATTTAGTATATAATATTTTTGGCAGATTTTGAAGTATGCAATGTAGTTTGTCCACAACCTGAATATTGAAGGTGAGAAATAAAAAGTGTCTACTGTGTCTCCACACTGCTTATAATTTCACATAGCATATATTAGGTACATGGTAGAAATAGCAATAAAAAATTAAGCTGGCATAAGTTTTTGAAAGTCAGTGAATGAGAAATACCAAATAACTTGTTCCATTTCTAAGGCAGATTAGAATGGAGAACGGAGGCTACAGTTTGGTTTTAGCTGTTCTTAATTTATTTAATATCAAACTATTACACAAGCCATGTAAAGTATTTCTACAAATCAAGAATGTGAGTCCATAAGCGGCTTTTATTGTCTATTTGTTTCAAAGGAAGATGACCATTAGGAGCTACCAATGAAGCCTGCATGGAGTGAGGAGTCAGTCCAAGGTTAAGGAACCCAGAATACGTTATACTGGAAGTTCAGACTGCCAGCAATAAAATCTATCTAATTACCATATAAAATTTGCTCATTGTACTGCCGTTAAATTTATTTGAGTTTTCTTTCTTAGTTGCACCATTGGGACTCATATAGTAGGTCTGACATATCCTCCTTCTGCTAGCCACAACGTCAATTTAAGGCATCCAAATATTATTTAAAATGCTGCCATCTAAACAATGTAATTAGAACAGTTAGAAATATAGTGGCATGACCAATTTTATTTTCTGATAAGACAATGCAGGCAATGAGATGTAGTAATTGGGAATAGAACAAGGACAAAGAACAATGAAAAGAATGGGATGTCATTGTAATCACAAAAACAAAGGATGCCCAGGACTAAAACTGGAGGTGGGAAGAAGCTAGATGTGAAAGCCATGTGCATACAAGTGCTAAAATATAGTGAATATTTGGCTGAGAATGGAAAGAGAAATACCTCTTCTAGTTTGAATGAATGGATGATTGACTTGCAGAAAAATTGATTGACTTCCTGAAAAATCATGGCTTTCAAAAATTTAGGATGATGGGGGCTGCATTTTGGCACAGTGGATTATTCCATGAGTGCCAGCTTATGTGGTGCAGCAGGACTAAGCTGCTGGCTGCTCCTCTCCTATCCAGCTCCCTACTAATGCACCTAAGTAACGGCATAAGATGCCCCAAGCGCTTGGACCCCTGCCGCCCATGTGGGGTGGACTTCTGGACTCCTTAGCTTCAGCCAGGTCCAGCCCTGACTGTTGTGGCCAATGAAGAACTAAACCAGTGGATGCAAGGTCTCTCTATGTCAGGCCCTCTATATCTGTAACTCTGCCTTTCAAATAAATTGATAAATCTTAAAATAAATAAATAAATAAACAAACATTTAGGACGCAGAATAAATCCATGCAGTAACATAACCTGAGTTCTACTAGTCTGGTTGGAGCTCTGTTGTGTTGTTTTTCTGTGTGTCTCTGTGCTAGTTACTTAGCCTGCATGTATGTATGTGCCTCTATATAATATAAAATATTTCAATATTTCTCTTTCTTAATTGAAAGAGAAATATTTTTAATTAAAATGGGAAAAGTGAGTCAGAGAAGCAGAAAGAAAACCTGATTAGGAAGATCTAAGATCAGTCAACATAGAATATAAAGACTTTGGAAAAGGTAGAGAAAGTGATGGGCTTATAAGAGAAATGAAGCACTAAAAATTATATTTATACTAAAAGTATAAAATGTAGAACAATATATCAGTGAAAAGATAAATAACTGAATCTAAGGAACTGAGTGTTTAGTAAGATTTTTTTTGACATATTGGTAATATTAGTAACTGAATGTGATTGTGACATCATATTTGAAATGAAGAAATATACACTTAGGGGCTGGCCTTGTGGGCTCAGTGGGTTAAAGCTCTGGCCTGAAGCACCAGCACCGCTTATGAGAGGCTGTTTTAGACCTGGCTTCTCCTCTTCTGATCCAGCTCTCTGCTATGGCCTGGGAAAGCAGTAGAAGTAATCCTTGGGCCCCTGCACCCACGCGGGAGACCTGGAAGAAGCTCCTAGCTCCTGGCTTTGTATCAGCGTAGCTCCAGCCATTGCGGCCTTCTGGGAAGTGAACCAGCAGATGGAAGACCTCTTTCTCTGTCTCCACCTCTCTCTGTAACTCTGTCTTTCTAATAAATACAATAAATCTTTAAAACAAACAGAAAGAAATATACACTTAATCATAAAATGAAAGGACATCTGAATAGCAACTTTGCTTTACTCTGGCACTCCTTGTAATATGTAGTGGCAACACTGTTTCTTGTTTTCCACATATGGGAAGAGATACACATAGAAATTAAGTTATATACATAAGAAATAAACATTAGCAGACACAGAATTTGGGGAGAGAATTGTAGGAATATGATATTTGGAATTTTGAATATCTATGTGAATATCCTATTAAAAAATTATGCCCTACAATTTGATTCAAGGATTCAAATCACATATATCTCCAATTTGATTTTACCCACATCATGTGATTAGTAATACACAGCATAATTATGATAACTACTAAAGTATTACTGTAACCAAAAACAGCTATGTTAATGTTTCTCACTTTCCCCAAATATATTTCTCAAATAGTCTTAATTAGTAATGCCTAATTCTATTTTATAGTTTACCACCTAGCTTTAAAATAAACATCCTTATTAAGGTCAAGGCCCTGAAAATCTTCGTTAAGAATATTCACGTATTCATGAAGTATTGAAATATGGATAATGGCTTTAGCATGTCACTAAAATGATCATCTGTCCCCAATTAATACTGATATATTGCAGTTGGGAGGTCTTTTAATGATCACATTACTGGGAAATTATTGCTACTCATATAATTTGTCCTTATAATCATGTATTTATCAAAGATACAAAAGACAAGTCTCCCAAGAGGCTTATTAAAATCCTTATTCTCTTGATTTTTAATTGGTAGAGAAATAGTTTTTCCATTTTTTTCTGAAAGACTAACTGGATTTTCATCAACAGAAGTATCACTTGAATTATGCGACTGTCATATACATAAATCTCCATTTTAAAGGGCAGAAAATAATATGCCAAAATGAAGAACCACTTTAAAGAACTCTTACTGTCCCTTGAAATCATAATCAAATCAAATAGAAATTATTTATTAAACATCTATGAATAAAAGGAATCTATTAGCCATTAAATTTAAATTTCATTAAAATAACATGGAGTAATAGTAGAAAGGATGTTATATGTACTTCTTTAATATGCTTTATAATTATTTTTATAAATGTAACTCTAAAATATTAACTTTTAAATAACTTGTTTCCAATAGCATGAATTATTTTCCACTTCTTCACTTTCTAAAAATGTAGCAAAGTATTTGACATGAAGTATCCTAAAAGGCCATGTGCTTTTTAAGCACTCATTCTGTTTTCATGCCCTGACTTATGCAGTAGCTGAGCATACCACCAAATTTGACACCTTGCTCAAAACAACTTTCAGATTGTATTATAGGTTGGTAGGGTAGTTGAAAATAACAACAGATTTATGACTTCTTGTTGGCCTTAAGCACTGGTGAGGTTTCTCCACTGCAAAGTTACTCTCACCCCTCTTAACAACTTCATCACCTTCCTTGTTCATCAATTAGGATACTTAAGGATTGGGGAGTTGTAATCCCCCACCTTGAGGATGGACTATAAATTATAGTTTATATATTTCAAATATAAAATACTTGGAATTCTTTTGCATGGAAGATGTTTCTCCATCCCCATTTATTAATTAATTCCATTATTCATGAACATTCAAGGGCTCATAGAAATGTTTTGTATTTTGTGTGACAATGCTATTTTAATGTTGTTCAAATTGTTTTAGTTTTGGTTGAATACCAGATTTTATTTAGTTCACTCCTTTCTGTACTCCTTTATCAATCTTCCTATCTGTGTGTGTGTTTGGCACTACAAATACTTTAGACTCATCTTGTATGTTTCCTGCTCCAGTCGTAGATTCAGCCATTTCCATAGGGTATCAGGATATTTCATTGTAGAATGGTATTAGAAAATAGGATCTCATTGTTAGATGTGTTTATTGTTATGAAGATGTTTTGTTTTTGTGTGTGTGTGTTTGCCTGGTAGATAGGAAAACAAAGATTATATAATTACAAGTGCTTATGCCACATCTATATACTTCTGTATGTAACCACCTTAGTATATATGTATTAAGCTAAACTTTTTAATGATATGATATAGCTGACCCATTACCACATTTGCCATTATGTTTCCTCTCCTTGATTATCTGAAAACTCTTACTGTAAGTGAGAAACCTCTCTCCCACCATTTGCCAAGCATTTATTTAATTGTTCCATTCCAGTATAAATGTATAGCAAAATCAACATTCATAAATTATGTTAATAACATGTACACTTGACACAATGAAATGACAATGGCCTTTTACCTCTGAGTTTTAAAAGACTCAGTCTTATAATAAGAAAAAACATGAAGCAAATCCCAGTTGAAGACCTTGTATGAAATACCTGAATATTGCTCAAAATAGTTATTCATGACAAAAAAGGAAATTAGGACTGTATTATAGTCAAGAGAAGCCTAAAGAGACATGACAACTAATGTAATATGATACTCTGACTGGGATCCTGAAACAGAAAATAAAAAATTAAGAATTAAGGAGATCTAAATATGGACTTCAGTTACCATTTTATGTCAATATCAGTTCATTAATTATAACAAATATATAATGGGAACACATAATGTTAATAAAAATCAGGATCGAGAAATTATTCTAATAGAATTTTACAAATGTTAATTTAATATTTTATTGAAAGTAATTTCAGATTTACTGAGAAGCTGCCAGAAAAGTATCATTATATTAACATAATTAAAGAGTAGAATTTCCAAAATATTAACATGTTACTTGTGCACAGTTTCCAGAAAACCAAGACATTTTCAGAGGTTCACCCACAATTATCAAAAGAAGAAAGTTAACATTGACATAAGAGTTCAATCTAAGCTATATATGTTGTTCATATTTTGGAATTTTCTCAATAGTTTCAACTATTCTTTTCTAATGTCAAGTCTCTTTTCTTTATAATTTTGATGAGTTTCTCAGACTCCCTTTGTCTTTACAGCACTGAAATTTGGGGTCAGTAATTTAATACAGTAGCCTTTCATTTTGGTTTATCTGATTGTCCTTCATTATTGGGTAGAAAGTGTTACATTTTTTTAAATGACTGTGTACTTGTCTCAGTACATAATGATCAGTAGACTCAAGATGCCTGATTGCCCTACCACTGTGGGTATTAATTTTAATCACTATATTAATGTCTGCCAGACTTTTCCCTATAAAATGATCATTTAATCCATTGTAATCAGAACATTTCTTGGGGTGATTACTGTAAGACTATTGCAAATAAGCAATTACTCTTCAAACTTGTGAGTATCAATCTTAGTATTCATTGATGATCCTTGACAGAGTCAATTATTGTTATTTGTGGATTTCAATGGTAAACCTTTAAGAAGTCTTTTTTTCTCTTCCACAATATCTAGTGGAATTTGTACTATAAAGAAGAGGTTTCTATTTATTAATGTTTTCATTTTTATTTATATCAATACATTTGTGGATTTTTATTTTATCCAATGGATCATAATTATTGACTTACAAAATTATTTGATATTCAAATTGCCTTCTTCCCCTTGACTGCTGTTTCCTTTTGATGTGTCTCCTTCATCATTTAAGTGTTTTCTGATTTGGCTCAAAAAAGATGTCAGAGTTTATCTTGAACACTTTAGTCTAGTCTTTATATTGTCATTTTACAAAGAGACGTTGCTTCCCTTTAGGAGAGAATTATATGTAGAAAATAAATCTCAGGTATGGTTGTGCTCAGTACTTCTAGAAGTCATTGTTTCTAGGCTATTTTAGAGAAGACAGTGCTAGAAAATAGTTGAACAAATAGGCAGGAATTCACATATTTGTATGAACATCCCTCTTCTGTTTACCTAAAAATCTATCATATATCTCCATATTTCTATCATGTATCAATTGCAATTCAATACCTTATTCTATATGTATGATTCCTTCTTCTGATTAATAAATTTGAATTTCACCCATGATATACTACTCAAACCCAGAATACACAGAAAGTACCTTAAAAATTGCTGACATTTAAAACAATAGAAAAATGAAACATTACTTGTGTTTAGTCTAAGACCATATGCTCCAAATACTCTCAGGGTTGTTTTGCTCATTTTTTCCTTAGTAGTGAGAAAGTGAATTCAAATGTTTCTTTCATACTTATTAATTTTCCCTATTCATATCAAGTGCCATTTATTTAGTATATGAAATAATAACAGAGTTGCAAAGCCAAACTTGTCAATGAGTATATTAATGGATATGTCATTTCCATTTCCTATCACTTCTATTTTGTCAATGCTTTATTTCCAATCAAATGTACTGAACCAATATAATTGATAGATTCTTAATTTTTCCTGTATTTATCATTTTATGCATGACCAGACACAAACATTTTTCTTTCATTTTTTTTCAGAAACTGTTATTTCTTTATCTGTAAAGACATGCTATTTTCATTTCTTGGAAGTCATTCAAATGGGTAAGATGGCTATTTTTTCCATTCAGTTATTATTTATATTCCCACTAAACAAGGGTCTTTTTGCTTTTCACTTGTTAAGCTTTTTCATTCAATGCAGTATTAAGCCTCTCTACTGTAATGTAAATTTAAAATACACTGTCTCAATAATTCAAAAAGAAAAAAATGGGACAAGCAAGGAGATTTGGAGGGAGAGAGGGGAGGGGAAGGGGAAGAAATTTATGTTCTTAGAATTGCATTGGGACCGGTACTGTGGTGTAGTGGGTAAAGATGCTGCCTGTAGTGCCAGCATCCCATAAGGGTACCGGTTCGAGGGCCAACTGCTCTATTCCCAATCCAGCTCTCTGCTATGGCCTGGGAAAGCAGTCCAATATGGCCCAAGTCCTTGGGCCCCTATACCTGTGTAGAAGACCTGGAAGAAATTCCTGGCTCCTGGCTTCAGATCCGCACAGATATGGCAATTGCAGCCAATTGGGGAGTGAACCATTCACTGTGAATGGTTCACTCTCTCTCTCTCTGCTTCTCCTTCTTTCTCTGTGTAACTCTGACTTTCAAATAAATAAATAAATCTTTTTAAAAAAAGAATTGTATACATAAATCATGTTGAATCAGTTAAAGACTAATAAAAATTTTAAAAAAAATTAAAAACATCAGTTTGCTTTCATTCCCTTTGACAGCTATGTACCAATTTTGTAGATACAACCATTTAATAGGTACTCTTCTAGCTGTGTTTCAAACACCATGCGATTACATATATGCTTCAATCAATACATTTGTGCATCTATGTGTTCCATTTAAAAAAATGTCTCTGAAAGATAGAGAGACAGAAAGGTTCACTCCCCAGATGTCCACAGACAGGGCTGGGCCAGGCTAAAGTCAGGAGACAGGAACTCCATCTGAGTCACCCACATGAGTGACAGGTACCAGAGTATTGAAGCTATTATCCACTGTCTCCCTAGATGCACATAAGGAGGAAGTTGAATCAGAAGTGGAGGCAAAACTTGAACACAGACACCCTGGTATGGGATGAGCAGTCCTAAGCAGTGGCCCAAACCTCTGTTCCAGAAAGCCCACCCTCATAAGCATTTTTATATATTGGATGTATATCTTAAATATAAATTCCAAGAATGGGAACTTTTTAGACACAAAATAAATATAAAAACTATTTTCTTACATAGTTAAATTTGTGCCAATTGGAATTTTTTCTAGAAGTAAATGAAAGTGTCTATGACTTGTCTATGGGCTGCCTACATCTCCTCCTTTTTTATTTAATTGGGAACAGCCTCTGTCTTAGGTTGCCCTCAGTCATCTCTGTCCTTACCCGTCATCGGTAACTCTGGCAGCTTGGCCTAGAGCCCTGTCTTAGGTTGGTACAGGATGCTCAGCGTCTTACCCATCATTGAGTACCATTCCAGCTTGACATTAGGTGAGAGATGAAATATACAGCCAAATATCAATTATTTTGATTACAAAGGAGGTTTGGTACGAAGTTTTAAATGATGAATCTCAGTCCATGCAGACTGTAGTGAAGTTAGCAGAAATTGCAGAACACACGGAAAACATCCCATACAAAGTAGGAAAAGCAGTAGTGGTCCAGCCACCATTAATAACCAATGAATCCATTGAAACCCTCCAAATGTTAGGGGGTTAGTAATAAATATACGTTGCATTTTACTCTTAGTTTATTAATAGCAGGCTATATATGGCACATTTTTACTAATGTTAAAACAACATCCCCCTGGTACAGATTTACAGCTTATATGATCTTTTAACAGCAAGTAATCGATAGCTGCATGGTTTAAAAGTACTCCTGAGCGAACTTGACCCAAATCTTCAGCTATTTTAGACAGCACAGTAGCAGTAAGATTAATTGTTTTGGTCACTGAACATGCAAGCCTTCGCAGCACACAGTTATTTCCAAAGGCCAATCCAGGAACACCTACTACTGATACAGCCATGGCAAGGGCAGTGTCCTCTCCTATTAGGATGACGTTGCCATTGCAGTACTCCGGTAATGGATGTCACCATCGTGTCTTTGGAACTACGGATGTCAGCATCGGGGCCACACGGCCCAGTGAGCAGTTGCAGATATCATCAGGCGCTAACGATGTAAAGGCATATTGGCTGCATAAAAAAAAAAAAAAAAAATCCCTTAGGAGCCTATGTCCCAGTCCAGTACTGGATCAGGTCCATTCCTATCAGGTGATAGGATCCCTCCATTTTACCATTGCTCTTTTCACAGCTGTTTTTAAACAATCAGAATTTAACAGAGACATCAAGAGAACATAATAGATTACTTTAACTCATTTGTTTAACAGAGGATCAGATTTTGATTTTATGTTAAAGAAAATAGACTAATAGTTTTGCAACCCAATTTTTTTTCCATAACATTTTGTAACTTTTTCACACCTTCTGTAACTTACTCATACCTTTCTCTTTTTTTATTCCAGTATAGAGTAAACTAGCCATTCAGATAAACAATTTTTACAAACCATGTCCTTCCTTTATTTAAAAACCTCTTTTCCTTTTAACTTTTCTTATCAAGAACACGCTTTTATACTTGTGACCTTTTACATCAAAGTGATGGTATCTGGGACTGTAGCAGTCAATGGGGGAGTAACTTTGTTCAATTTCCTGTAATCCACCGTCAGTTTCCATGTTTCATCTGATTTCTTAACAGGCCAAATTAGACTATTCTTTTTAGTGGTTATGGAAATCATCATTCCAGCATTAATAGAAGTTTATACTGTTTTAGATATTTCCTCATGTCCACCTGGAATTCTGTATTGTTTACACTGAATAACCTTAGTTGGCTTTGGCAGTGGTATAGGAGTTTGATATAATTTTCCTACCACTGCATAGCGGTTTGACTGCAAAGGGAAGCATTTTCTTTTTTCCAATTTACATTTATCCTCTACTGCTTTTTCTAATTGCTTGCACATGCATCAGTATGCAGATAACAAAATCCATCCTCACCTCCCCAAAGCCTGTAGTTTATTCCCCTTTTCTACCGGCACTGATTACAAAACCTCAATAACTTGTAGAGGCTGTGCACTCTATAACTTGCCATCCCAATTCTCACTCAGTCCTGAGCGGAGAGTCCATTCCATTGCCAAAAAGGCGAACTGAGGGTCCTTCCAACCAGGAACATCACAGTTTACACATGCAGCTTCAGTTTTCCTTTTAAAGAAAGGCATTGCTTTGTATACATGAGGATCCTGCCGACTACGCCAATTTGTGACAGCGAATTATTTTTCAGCTGTCTGCTGTGCACAGACTTAGTTACTTTCAGTTTGATCCACAAGAAATACACTGCAAGCCTTTAGAACACACTGAAATTATTTAGAGGAAAGATGATAAAGGAGCATAGATTAACAGAATGTTGTAATATAATCTGTCCAAGAATTCCTATCAGTAATACTGGTAGAGTTAGTACATAACACAGAAACAGAATGGGTAATATTGAATTCAGTGATGGAAGAATTATATTATATTATTTTACTGCACTCCAGACACTTTGTTGCCACAATTTCTCATTTCACATAGCAATATTAACTTTACAACAGGAAACATTCAATTCAAATGAAATATTTAAATGCAGGGTGGAGGGCGTCCAGTGTACACTGATCTATATTTTCCACTCCCAGTGTTTTTTATCCACAACACCCTCTTCAGCAAATCAAGGACTAATTTTTTTAACAGCACTAACAAATTGCTCTACAATCTGTTTCTTTAACCCTATTCCCTGTGTCTGAAGTACATTTTTAACGGCTTTAATTACTGCCCTTTTTCCTTGTTCTTGTCCCATATCCCCCGATCTATTGTTTACCGAGGATTATAGGTGGCAGGTACTTACCACTCCTCTGCATTATTGAGTTGCAGCTGCCTTCCTTTTTCCAGGGTTCATGATGTTGTTCCCTGTACTCAGTCCCTGTTCAGGCGCCACCTGTGTGGGCCAGCCGTACCAGTTGAACAGAACCCGAATGGGGGTGTGGGAATGAAAAGAGGGACAAGGGCACAGAGAATGGAGCCAAGACAAATGAACTGATCAAGGTTCGTTTATTCCAGCGTCTCAGAGATATTTATACATAACCAGCTATAGCTCAAGGCAACACAGAGGATAACAACATACACAAGGCAAAGGTACTTATCGGGCTTTCTGCAACACAGTCATAACATAGTCAATTTTAACAGAGTGCTCTTGTTTGATCATCGTCCTTCAACATGGGAGTACGTGACTTTCTCATCACAGGAATTCTACAAGCCAAGACTGACCTTGACTCATCTATGGGCTGCCTACATTGGGATACTCTTTGATTCTTTTTTTTTTTTTTCAGAAAGTATAACACAAATATATTTCTTGTGCAAAATAGACCTAAAATAAAAATGAATGCTTGCTTAATATAAATAAGGGACTGAAAATTATGATGGGGGGTGTACCACTGTGATTATATGACATCAGTGGGAGTTATTACTAGGTAAAATCATGAACAGAGTATGGAAATTACATTTTGGTAGAAACCAGAATGTCTCCAAGGTTTCTATATTACATAAAAGGAATGAAGGAACTATATGATTTCTTGAAGTAGCTATCAACAAGATGTTGCATTTTTACTTTGCTTTGTTTAAAACAGTCTAAGAACAGGAATCAGTTCTCCTATTAACAGCACTGAAACACAGTGACAAGATAACCAAGAAAAATCTTTCAAGAAGAGAAAATTAATTTTAAACATTTAAATCTTTTGCTAATAAATATTTGTTTAGTAAAACATAATATCTTTGTCTTACTGTTTTGGAAAAACACATACACCAATTTAAAAAATGAAATTTCCCTCACATTTGTAAATACATGTGTTAATGCAACAAGTGATGAAAGGGAATTACTTTAATATATTAAAATATACCCTAGCAACAAATGATTTTTTAATTTTTTAATGATTTTTTAATTTTTTAAAGATTTATTTTTATTTATTTGAAAGGCAGAATTACAGCAAGAGGTAGAGAGAGAGAAAGAGAGAGTCTTCTATCTGCTGGTTCACTCCTTAAATGGCTGCAAAGGCCAGAGCTGAGCCGATCTGAAGTCAGGAGCAAGGAGCTTCCTCCAGATCCCCCACATGGGTTCAGGGACCCAAACACTTAGGTCAACTTCTGCTTTTCCAGGCCATAGCAGGGAGTGGGATCTGAAGAGGAGCAACCAGGACTAGAACTGGCACCCATATGAGATGCTTGAACTTTAACCAACTGTACCACAGCACCAACCCCCAAAAAATGGATTTTAAAGTTTGACATTTTCAACAATTGTAGATATTATAAAATGCTTGATTTATATCTTCATATAGAATATAATTCAATTTAATATTGACATTTCAATATATTCTTAAATAAATAGTTAAAAGAATATTAGGTACACCAAATGTGGATCAAAATTTATAATTTATATTTTATATATAAGTTATAATTCTGATGCATGGCTATGAAAAATTAATCAATTTCTATTTAAAATGTAAACAATACTGATGTCAATTAATATCCTAATATTTTGGGGAAATAAGATAAGGCAATAAGGCATGTAACAACTCTGCTTATAGTTATCAAACCCAATTTTCTTTCTGAGGTATTGCTGAAAACAGTGTAAATTCTATTTCTTGAACATTCATACCTCTGTAATGATGGGTGAAGTCTGATTTTTTTTTTAAATTTCTCTTTCCAGGGACCGGTGTTGTGGTGCAATGGGTAATGTCCTGGCCTGAAGCGCTGGCATCCCATTTGGGTGCCAGTTCTAGTCCGGCCGCTCACCTTCTGATCCAGCTCTCTGCTAAGGCCTGCAATACTGGTGCAGGATGGCCCAAGTCCTTGGGACCCTGCTCGCATGTGGGAGACCCGGAGGAAGCTCCCGGCTCCTGGCTTCGGATCGGCACAGCTTCTGCTGTTGCAGTCATCTGGGGAGTGAACCAGCAGATGGAAGACCTCTCTCTCTCTGTCTCTACCTCTCTCTGTGGCTCTGTCTTTCAAATAAATAAAATAAATATTTAAAAAAAAAATTGTTTCCAGAACAAGGAGAGTTGTGTCCACTTCCAGCTTCAGTAAATCATCCAAACATTATGTGCTATGATGTGTAAATGAATAGGCTTTATTTAAAGCCTTACCTAAATTTCCTAAAGGCATTAAGTTATTTATATCACATACAATGTCATTATTAATTTTTAACTCTGATAAATTAAAATTGCAAATATTTCTGTGGCATTGTGTTGTTTCAATACATCTGTATATGGTATAAGGTTAAAATTAGAGTAAGCATATCGATTTCCTCCAACATTTGTCATTCTTTATGGTTAAAATATTCAGAACATTTTCTTCTAGATCTTTTTTAAAGTGTATACTACAAAATCATTTAAAACAAAACTCACAACAGGCTAAAAAGAATTAAAAAAGAAATACATTTTCCTTTTGGATGGGAAATTTATTTTATTTACAAAGAATTGCATGAACACTGTATTCTGCAACTCTATTAATTCCAATAATAGCCTATCAAAATCCAGTCTTCATTTTTCGACCTAGATTTATAGGCTCAGACAAACATGAAACACAATGTCTCAGCATAATTAGTGTATCCTGCTCTGCAAAATAAACGTACATGTCTGATTTCTTGTCTGAATGCTTCTGCAAACACATTACAACCTGTCTTGCAGTATACATTACTATTAGTGAATGAAATATTGATGTTGTTTGGGTATACTCATTATTATAGCTAACATTTCAGATTTATTCCCTAATATGCATATAATTCAGTTTGGTAAACAGAGAATCCTGATTTATTTAGCTACTTGGGACCACAAAGTCTTCAAAGAATCATATTTTTTTTTCCTTAACACAACATCTAAAGGATTACATTCTCATTGCCACTATAAATGCAATCTAGTTGTCACACTTAATTTTACATGTTCATTTAGACCAACATTTAGACCAGACTTTGACCTTTACTTGAAAAAATTCAGAGCTCTAACCTGATTTGCATATCTGGTATTTGATAATGAATTCATTACAATTTATGACCCAAAAAATCAGTAAGTAGAAACAATTGCTATATTGAAATTTTTTGGTTGAACTAACACTATGAATATATTATGTTGAAAATGAAACCACGGGCAGACATTAGGCACAATCGTTAAAACATGTCCTGGTATACCTGCACCCCAAATCAGCCTGCTTGGGTTCAAGTTCTAACTCAGATACTGATTCCAGATTCTTGTTATTGCACACCTTAGAAGGCAAGGAGGCTAATTCATGGCTCAAGTGGCTCATCAGAGATTCAGAACGTGTTTCAGACTCTGGGTTTTGGCTTCTACCCCCAGCTCTTGTGGACATCTGGGGAGTGAACCAGTGGGTAGAAGATCTCTTTGTGTCTTGATCTCTTTGTCTTGCTTTGTCCATCTCCCTAAATAAATATAAATAAATATTTGGATAAGTTAGAAAACCATAAATTTACAATTTCCCTGTTATAAATTGATGAAATATTTATTAATTTATGAGATTACCCATATTTTAACGAAAATCTTCAGCATCTACGTTTTGACTTGTTTCTTGTTTATGCTAAGAGCTCTCTGGGAACAATATTTGATGTGTTTTAAAGGTATTGATTTGCTTCAGTTACTTGAAATCTGCATATAATGCAACTTGTTAGAATTTTATGTGTTACACATTCATTCAAGTAATATCTGGTAACATCATTTCTTTAATAGTTTTGTCTGATTTATTCCACTCATCCTCCATCTCTTACTTTCTATTACTCTCCACAAAGCTGCTGCAAGCAGACTTCATAGTGAGGAAATCACTGTTCCAGAATTTCACATTCATATTGGTTTTACAAAGATAGCTTTACACACACCATACTTTCTAGTTTTACATATTAAAGATCTTTGGAGTCCAAAAGATCCACTACACATTATATAATTCACAAAACTACTACCAGGATAAACAGAGTATTTTGTTGTCCTAAAAAAAGCTTAAATAATAGGCAAAAACTTCCTGAAATAATATAATTTTAAGATAATTTTTAGCCGGCGCCGTGGCTCAATAGGCTAATCCTCCACCTTGCGGCGCCGGCACACCGGGTTCTAGTCCCGGTTGGGGCGCCGGATTCTGTCCCGGTTGCCCCTCTTCCAGGACAGCTCTCTGCTATGGCCAGGGAGTGCAGTGGAGGATGGCCCAGGTGCTTGGGCCCTGCACCCCATGGGAGACCAGGAAAAGCACCTGGATCCTGGCTCCTGCCAGGATCAGCGCGGTGCACCGGCTGCAGCGGCGGCCATTGGAGGGTGAACCAACAGCAAAGGAAGACCTTTCTCTCTCTGTCTCTCTTTCTCACTGTCCACTCTGCCTGTCAAAAAAAAAAAAAAAAAGATAATTTTTATAATTTTATAATTTTAAGATAATTCTCACAGTGAATATCTACTGTTGAGAAGGCTGATTTTATATAAAATCTGATGCAACATAACTTGTGAAAATTACATGATTGACAAATAATTGGAAGATCTGTAGGTACTATAGGTTTATCAAAATTCACTTATTTAGTATTTTATAGTATAGTATTGCTTTAGATGTTATTAAGCAGCTATATAATATTGAAACATCACTGTCCCCCAGTAATACAAATAAAGGAAAGAAAAAGGAACAGGAGAAAGGAAGGAAGGAAAAGAAAAAGCAGAAGAAGGAGGAGGAAGAGAAACAAAGAAAAAAATGTGAGAATGAAAACTTTCGCACAAATAGAAACTCCTGAGTAATTCATTCTTCCCAACACAACAAGCAGAGCATGATGAATGAAAAGACTGTATTATCTAACTCTTCTGCACCATTTATATAATTTTTAAAAGGGTATTTCTTTGCTAAGGCATATGCTCATAAAGTAGATTATTTATTTAAAATAATATTGCACAGATTTGTGCAACAGTCTTTAGGTGTAGATGTAAATATGTTATTTAATTCTACAGTTTTCTGAGAGATCCATTTCAATGAATTTCTATCGCAAGACTGGTCGCTAACATTGCTATAGCATTTTTTTTTAAAAGATTTATTTATAGGGCCAGCGCCATGGCTCACTTGGTTAATGCTATGCCTGCGGCACCAGCACCCATATGGGCACCAGGTTCTAGTCCCATTTGCTCCTCTTCCAGTCCAGCTCTCTGCTGTGGCCAGGGAGGGCAGTGGAGGATGGCCCAAGTGCTTGGGCCCCTGCACCCATATGGGAGACCAGGAGGAAGCACTTGGCGCAGAGCCGGCCATAGCGGCCATTTAGGCAGTGAACCAACGGAAGGAAGACCTTTCTCTCCGTTTCTCTCTGCCTCACTGTCTGTAACTCTATCTGTCAAATAATTTAAAAAAAGATTTATTTATTTATCTGAAGTCAGAGTTACATAGAGAGAGGAGAGGCGGAGACAAAGAGGAGTCTTCCATCCACTGGTTCACTCCTCAAGTGGCCGCAATGGCTAGACCTGTTCTGATCCGAAACCAGGAGCCAGGATCTTCCTCTAGGCTTACCTACATGCATGCAGGGGTCCAAGAACTTGGGCCATTCCTCAACCGCCCTTCCAGGCCACAGCAAAGAGCTGGATTGAAAGTGGAGCAGCCAGGACATGAACCAGTGCCCATATGGGATGCTGGCACTGTAGGCAACAGCCTTACCCACTATGCCACAGAGCCGGACCCTACATCAATTTAAGTTTTTTTTCTCAAAATTCTTAAGTTCATGACTGGACCACACACATACACGCACACACACACACGCACATATGTTCAGGATAAAATTATTAATATTTTCAACTTCTTAAAACAAAATAATTCTAGTACAGGTAGTATTATGCATCATATCATTAGAAGGAAAATTTTATAAATGACTGATTCAAAATGAGTTTATTAGAAGCATTGTGTCACAAGTCAATTGTTTACATTCATCTCTTTTAGAGTCAACACACACACAAATGTACATACAGGTATATAAGTATTTATATATATGTTTTGCTGCTTTGTTATATTTTTGCTTTATTCTTATTTCATCAATAGAATCTTTTTTTTTTTTTTTTTTGACAGGCAGAGTGGACAGAGAGAGAGAGACAGAGAGAAAGGTCTTCCTTTACTGTTGGTTCACTCTCCAATGGCCACTGCGGCCAGCGCAGTGCAGCCGGCGCACTGCGCTGATCCGAAGGCAGGAGCCAGGTGCTTCCTCCTGGTCTCCCACACAGGTCCAGGGCCCAAGCACTTGGGCCATCCTCCACTGCACTCCCTGGCCACAGCAGAGAGCTGTCCTGGAAGAGGGGCAACCGGGACAGAATCTGGCGCCCCAACCAGGACTAGAACCTGGTGTGCCGGCACCCCAGGTGGAGGATTAGCCTATTGAACTGCGGCACCAGCTCAATTGAATCTTAATATTAGAGAAATCATACTCAGATCCTATACTATAATGTATGAATTAATTGAAGATAATTTAACCCACAAAAATATATACTTGATTTTTTTTTTCTAATGTATACTTCTGGAGCATTTTATGTCTATTTGCAACAATTTGGTAAAATAAATATGCACTTGAGAAAAACCACTTATTTTATTTCCTACTCATTTAAAATTGATGTATGTTGCTGTATAAAGTCGATATTTTATAGCTGGATTAAAAGATTAGAGTGAAAACATGATTCTATCAGAAATATATCCTAGATATAAAGCAAACCATGTTATTTACTTAAAGTGAAAAAAGCTAACTGTATTTCTTTCATTTCTACCTCACACATTTATGGTTTAACACCAGCTCAAGGTATAATGTAATTTTAAATGTCATAACATAAAAATGTGAAAAAATACATATTAGTTTTAGAATATAAAATGTACCTCAATGTAACAAAATTATAAATATTCTTTATTTCATAATATTTACTCCTACATGTATTCACTAAACTGATTTTTGTAGAAAGCATTTCATTTGAAAAACTTTAAAAACTTAGAATAATGTCTCTGGAGGTTCAAATTTATATCCATGTAATTTTAAAATAAAATAACACCTGAGCTTAGTATTATCCTTTTGCCACTACTGAAGCTGTTTTCTTGTACCTTCTTTTTAAACAACATTTTAGATTCAAATCTCTTTAATATTATTAAAATAATTATTTGATAGTTTTCACATTTATTAGGGTTATTCTTTAATCAAAATGACCTGATTAAAAAATTATCTATTTTGATTAAGGTTTTGCAAAATTAGTAAAAACATGTTTTTACAAAGCAAGTCAAACCAGAGCAATTTACTTAATCTCAGAAATAAATGCAGGCAATAAATATTGTAGCTAAGTTCATTTGGGTCATTATTTTATTTTGGAAATATTGTTCAGACAACAATAGATTATAATTTCTCAACTGGTATATAAAATCTACTATATAGAAGTTATAATATTAACTTTGCAAGTCAAGGTTATGATCACATCTTTTATAGCAATGTAAAATTTTCCTTTATTAAATTTAAATAGATACCCATAAAGAGCCAGGAAATCATGCCATTAAAATAAATTAAGTGGGTCATTTGGAATCTTTTGTTAAACAGAAGTGAAATAATAGGCTCATTGTTGATATCTGGCAATCTACTTGCATATTGAATAATATTCTAATATATATGTATGTGCTTCTTCTAATATTTAACAATTAAATTATTTAAAAAGAAAGAATTCTTCTTAAAATTTTGTATTTATTTTCATCTTACATGTAAGGCAGACAGAGTGGCATTGAGAGATAGATAAATATCTCCCATCCATTGGTTCACTCCCACAGTGTTCACTATAGCCAGAGTTGAGCCATGTGGAAATTAGGATCCAGGAACTCAGTTCAGATCTCCCACTTAGGTGACAGGAACTCAAATATTTTAACTAATGTCTGCTATCTCCCATGGTGCACATCAGTAGGAAACTGTATTGGAAGAGGAGATACATAGACATAAAGTAGACATTCTGATATGGGATGGGTTATCCAAGAAGTGGCCTAACGGCTGCACCAAATGCCTGCTCCAGAGCTTTTGCTTTTAACATATGGAGCTTATTATGTTGCAACAACTCCTCAATAAAATGTGCTAAAAATTACTGTGACAATATTTCCTGAGGGTGCATCCTATACCTAGCTGATCCTTACCTGAGGAAAGTAAATGATTGAGGTTTTTACCTTCCTAAGGCAAAGCCATGATTTGGTCCATTAGAGAAGGATGAAGAAGGTGGGAATAAAACTATCTGTGTCATGAAATAAATGTATTTGTTTTGTGGATGAATCATGAAAGTCTGAATTTTTTAAAGATTTATATATTTATTTGAAAGGCAGAGTTACAGAGAGAGAGAGAGAGACAGACAGAGAGAGAGAGAGAGACAGAGAGAGAGAGAGAGAGAGAGAATCTTCCATCTGCTGGTTCACGCCCCAAATGGCCACAATGGCTGAAGAGGGATATTATTTAAGTTTTCCTTTTCAATGTGGCCATTCCAGGGACTAGCCATAATATTTAACAGAGTATCTGTCATTTGGTCAAACTAACCATTAGTATTATTTAATATTCTTTTTAAATATGACCATAGGCATACTCCATAACTCACTGTTGTTTTTTAGTGGCCTGTGTTGTGGTGCAGTAGATTAAGTCATTGCATATGATGCCAATATTCCATATCAGAGTGCTGGTTTGAGTTCCCATTGCTCTGCTTCCAAGCCAACTTCCTGCTAATGAACTTGAGAAGGCTGTAGAAGATGGCTAAAGTGCTTGGTCCTTGCCGCCCTTGGGAAGACCAGGATGGAGCTGCTAGCTCTTGGTTTCACCCTGACTCTCTAGGGCTGATACAGCCATTTGGAGTGTGAACCAGCAAATGGAAGATATCTAGCTATATTCTCTCACTACATATCGCTATCTATATTTTAAAAAATATTTATTTATATTTTATTTGAAAGGCAGAGAGAGAGAGGGAGAGGGAGAGGAAGAGAGAAAGCTTTCATCTGCTGGTTCACTCCCTAAATGGCTGCAATTACCAGGGCTGGGCAGATCCTAAGCCAGGAGCCAGAAGCTTCTTCCTGGTCTCCCATACAGGTGCAGGGGCCCAAGCACTTAGGCCATCTTCTGCTGTTTCCAAGGCATATTAGCAGTGAACTGGATCAGAAGCAGATCAGCCAGGATTTGAACCAGTGCTAGTATAGATGCCAGCACCACAGGCAGTGGGTTTACCCACTGGACCACACCACTGGCCCTCTCTCTCTTTCATTCTATCTTGCCTTTTCTCTTTGTGTTTGACATAAATAAACATTTAAAAATTGTTATTTTTAGAGACCATGCAAGTGTCATGCTGAAGATCAGCAAAGGATGTCATGATATAGTCAGACGTAATGTGTAGAGAAGTGGAGAAGTGACGGGAAGCTGCCTCAAGCAACCATTGAAAGTTAGTGCTTACTTTTCTCATCATCAGAAAGTCATGCGGAGAGAGCAATGACCCCCCCTAAATTAACGTTGGAATGGAAGTCTGAGTAATTTGATTTCAGTGTTAAATAAATGTCTACACTGGATATCTAGAGACTTCTAGGATCACCAGGCATACAGACATTGCATCAGATTGAGTGGATATAGCTAGAAAGAAAATAATAATTTTAAAGTTCACATTCCCTAGTCTTCCCAGAACCTCTTAGCTTTTTCTGGTAAGCTTAACAATTTTTGCTGTTTATATAACTACTAGAGAAAAAATTTGTTGTTTTTTCTATATATTGTACTTTCCTAAAAAATCATAAATTCTACATGAGGATGGCCGGCGCCGCGGCTCACTAGGCTAATCCTCCGCCTAGCGGCGCCGGCACACCGGGTTCTAGTCCCAGTCGGGGCGCCAGATTCTGTCCCGGTTGCCCCTCTTCCAGGCCAGCTCTCTGCTGTGGCCAGGGAGTGCAGTGGAGGATGGCCCAGGTGCTTGGGCCCTGCACCCCATGGGAGACCAGGAAAAGCACCTGGTTCCTGGCTCCTGCCATCGGATCAGCGCGGTGCGCCGGTTGCAGCGTGCCGGCCGCAGCGGCCATTGGAGGGTGAACCAACGGCAAAAGGAAGACCTTTCTCTCTGTCTCTCTCTCTCACTGTCCACTCTGCCTGTCAAAAAATAAAATAAAAATAAAAATAAAAAAAAAATTCTGCATGAGGATTAATGTTTATCAATTTTTTTCAATGTGTATTTGATTTCTGTTGCTTAGTGGTCTGGATTTGAATTCTATTTGTCTCTTAACTTAATATTTGATATTTGATAAGTTATGCTTAGTGAAATAAGCCAATCCCCAAGACAAATATGTTTTCCCTGATTTGTAGTAACTAACATACAGAGAACAAAAATGCAAAGTATGTGAGTGATATAGACATTTTATGTCCGATTATTGTTTATAGCTCTTGTCTGTACTCCTGAGGAAGAGTGGTTTTTCTACCTGCAAGTTGTTGTTGAATTACTTATTTAGTGGAGGGTTAAGCTTGTGATTATGAAGTACATTGAAGTTATGTCATTAAAAAATAAAAGATAAGGATGGAAGGAGGAGGGACATTAGGTGAGAAGTATTATGTTCTTAAAACTGTCTGTGTGAAATACATGAAACTTGTTCTCTTTTTATATAAATTTAAAATGGCTAAATATAAAAGTAAATAAATAAAATGTTTGCACTGTGTATTCTTTAATTCTATAATGAATCTGATAATATTATGGATCCAATAAAATCTTTATAAGGATTATATGAAACAGTGTATGCAAAACATCATTAGCATCCTCTAGACTGTTGCAAGCACTCAGTAAATAGTAGCTATTATTATTCTTGATGTATCATTTGAATTATTTCATAAAAAGTAAATAAGTTGAAAGCAAGTGAATGGTTTTAAGAATAGATATTGCAATATGGAAATTTATCCGGGTCATTCTTTCTCCTCAGGTGTTCAAGTAAAGACAAGGAATAACTTGATGTCCTGCTGATAATACTCATACCCCATTCCTGCCTTGAACAGATAAACTGATAGCAAGATAACACTAATAAGTAATTGTCCTTTCTTAAGTCATGTATTGGGAGAATTTGAATCTGGCAGTATTAGTGATTACCAGCCCTTGACTGCATAAAGTTAAAAAACAACAACAACAAAAAATCTTTGAGAGATAAACACAAACAGGCAGAGGAAAAAGAGGCATGAGTTGGGTTAAAAGGAGCCCACCGATTTCTTTTGAGCTGACAAATCCGAACTTGCCTGAAAGTTGGATTTCTTTTTTTTTTTTTTTAATTATTTATTTATTTGAAAGGCAGAATTACAGAGAGGGAGAGGCAGAGAAAGAGAGGGATTCTATCTGCTGGTTCACTCCCCAAATGCCTGCAATGGCTGGAGCTGAGACGATCCAAAGCCAGGAGATAAGAGGTTCTTCCAGGTCTCCCATGTAGATGCAGGGGCACAAGGAAGTAAGCCATCTTCTACTGCTTTCCCAGGCCATAGCTGAGAGCTGGATCACAAGTGGAGCAGCTGGGACTCAAACCAGCATCTGTATGAGATGGCTGCACTGCAGGTGGCGGTTTTACCCACTGTGCTACAGCTGCGGCCCCAACTTGGATTTCTACAAAAAGCAGGAAGTAAGTATTCAGTTTGTTTAACTTACTTTGAGTTTAAATTCTATATATAGCCAAAAGATTTCTACTTCTAATCTAGAATTAAATAACAACTAAAAATGACTTACTACTCAATGAAAATAAAATCAAATAATTTTGAAATCTCTTACTGAAAAAAGAAATAAGAGAATATTCATCATACAGTATGTCATCAATACTTGGTAAGTGTGTTGCTGGTGCTGGGTTACAACGTACAATGGTACTTACACCTATAGAGTATAAGGTTCTTAGTAATGGGAAGGATAGGAATTTTGATATATCATGAAGAGAGATGTGGTAAAAACATAACTTGTATATTTCAAGGAACATGAATATATATTATCTAATTACATTATTCAGATTATTATCACTGAAATGTTAAAATTACAGAACTTAAACAAATCATTTACACAAGGAATGCTTCTATTTTAGAGGATAAAGAATAAAGTATTCGACTTAAATTTTAATCTTTTTTGCTAAACAATTCTTACGATCATCAATCAATTGCTCCTAAAAATCGAATTAACTAATAAAACAATGTGAAAAGACTACTTCAAATGAACATTGTTTTTCCAGAGACAAATCTTATTAGATGATTTGGAAGTCAAATTCAGCTTTGCAAAGTCTTTCTTGTCATGTTTTATTTGTTCAGTTAAAGCTCACTATAATGAGTTACATGGTTCGTAGTAATATAGCTATTAAATTGTGACTATGTTGAATAGTTTAGAGTAAAATCGCCTGGGATTGTTTTTCAGAGGTTTTTTGGTTTTAAAGGCTGAAATTCCTAGAAACTTTTAGACATTAGGAATATAGCATTATGTAAGTAAATATCTACTTGTATATATTGTCAAGCGGCAAAACAAACAATAGCAAATTGCAAAAAATTGTAATTCAATATGTTAAAATTATTTTTATTTCTAAGGTATTACAATATGGACAAGGGTTTGGTCTACACAACAGGAATGGGCTAATTTGTGGGTCAGGATGGAAATTCGCCCTCAATCCCCAGACTATAGAGTAAGTGTGAATTTTTAATGAGCAATTATTTTTCAAATCCCACACGCACCACAGATTGTGAAAATCTAAACAATGTACGTCAATAGCGATATATTTTACTATGTGTTTGGGAGATGGCAGAATGTGATTTTACTTGGAGTTTTGTGAGAACACTATAATTTTCCCTCAGGCAGATTTTGGAGACTAAAATCTCTTTAGTTAGCTTTAATCTGTTGGTTTGGTTCCAAGTGTTTCTTTTTCTTTCCTCTAGTGTCTCACAATGCCAGTATAGTGTTAGAAGTTCAGTTTGTTGTGACTAACAAAAGAAATTCATGAAAAAATACTGTTTATTCTGAAGGCTGTAGGTAGAAGCTCACAACACGTGGCTGCATCCGCTGGTATGTTTAGAACTTGAAATCCACAAGTGAAATTGTCTACATCTAAAAAAGTAAAAATGTAAATTTGTTTAGTAACTAAACTTGTACAGAAATAATGTTGTTTTATTAAAAATTAGAAAAAACCAGGGCTGCATAATTTCTTAAACTTCTGTTTAGTGAGGATTTAATTTAAATTTGAATAATAAAATGGATAGCTAATATGTTTTGAATGTAAATGTGAAAAAAATTTAAATTAGTTGGAAGCAGAATTAGGGTAAATCTTTGGTATGGCTTCTTAGGAATGACAGATGCTTGATGTTTCCTTCCATGCTCAAGCATCCAGCATTAATTGCTGAATGTGGCCTACTAAGTTACCTTTACATATTTAACATGTTCCTCCTTCTTCACCGTTTCAAAATCAAGCCTTTATATTGGTATTTTGGACATTGTGACAGGTCAACTGAAAAATGCGTTGAGGTAATAGTACCTTTTAAACTACACCATGGGTGTGACTGCTTAGTGAATTTCAACAACCCTTCACCAGGTTAACTATATTTGTAAAAATAATAGTGAATATTTTTTAAAAAGTTCAGTAAATGCTGTATTTGTGTGGGTTTATGTGTATGTGTGTTCGTGGGAGGGGGTCTTGTTTCCAGTATGATTAAGGAAAAAAAAGTAAAGTAAGAGTTGGAAGCATCTGATTGTTGGACAGATGTTGGGGAAGGGATCAAGCAGGAAAAAGCAAAGGTATCTATACAAAAACTTACAGGTATCCAGAAACTCACTGTTAAGTACCCAAAGTCACAGTCACCTCAATGATGACTGTGGAAAGAATATTTAGGTGATCAAATTTAGTATAGCTATGCCACGTGAGTAATTTAGACATTGAAGAAGTTACACACAAAAGAATATTCATTCATGAAGTGTGCTAACCATATAAGAAAACTGGAATATGGACAGCAATGCACAGAACTGTAGAAGGAAATCTGAAAATATTTGGAAAAGGAAAAAAAAACAAAAACACATCAATTGGTGCTCATAGAAGAGCCATGAACTCAAATTTTCAATGAATGTTGGGAAGTATATGGAGAGTGAACTTAATGAGCAACCAAGCCTAAAGTACAGGCTTGTAGCTACAGAGACATTTTAAAGTGTTCAAAATAATATGTAACTTCAATTATTGACAGACTTTATCAGGTCATTTAGAAATCAGTTGCCTCAAAAAAAAAAAAAAAAAAAAGGACCTAAATGAAAGATCTCTGTGAGTGAGATCCCAGTGGAAAGAACAGGTCTTCAAAGAAGGAGGTACCTTTCTCTGAAGGGAGGAGAGAACTTCCATTTTGACTATGACCTTGTCTAAATAAGGTAAGAGTCGGAGAACTCAAAAGGCTTCCATAGCCTTGGAAACTCATGGAGCATAGGGAGATTACTGATGCCATAGACAGGAGTGTCAATTTGTAAAGCCAACAAGAGGAGTCACTGTGCACTTACTCCTCATGTAGGATCTCTGTCCTTAATGTGCTGTACATTGAGATTTAATGCTATAATGAGTACTCAAACAGTATTTTTCACTTTTTGTTTCTATGTGGGTGCAAACTGTTGAAATCTTTACTTAATGTATACTAAACTGATCTTCTGTATATATAGAAAATTGAAAATGAATCTTGATATGAATGGAAGGGGAGAGAGAGCGGGAAAGGGGGGGGGGGTTGTGGGTGGGAGGAAAGTCATCGGGGCTGGGGAAGCCAATGTAGTCCATAAGCTGTACTTTGGAAATCTATATTCATTAAATAAAAGTTAAAAAAAAAGAAATCAGTTGCCTCTTCAACATTGATTTTCAGTATTCAATGATTCAACAAATATTAAATATTTGTACAGGCATTTTTCAAGATTCTGAAACTATTTATAAAGCATAAGACACCAAGTGTCCCTCCTTTAAGGATCTTACCAGTATTATAAGAAAAAAAAAAGGATAAAGGTTACTTAAATTCTGACTATGAGAAATATTTTCAATAAAATAAAGGCAATATGTTAAAAAGTTTTTGGGAAATAGCATTTCACAGGCTGATAAAAGTAGAAAAATTGGAATGTCCGGTATTTCAGTAGAGAAATGGGAAAATGATAAATGTGAAAGCATTTTGTTATTCCTAGGAGCAGGAAAAGTATGCTTCAGGCTGAAGAAAATCAAGGCAGAAACTCAAAAATAAGAAAGGATTTGTGTGTTCTAGAAGGACAAAATTAGTCAGAGGGTCTCTAGTAAAATGTTCACCAAGCAGGGGGTGGATAATAAAAATTCTGTGATTATTCTTCAGAGATTGAATTGTACAGAAAGAAAATGGTAGGTATGGGAACTAACTGGAGAAATGTTTCAGTCGTTCAGATTATCAGGATTTATACGGTACCATTAATGTTAGAGAGGAGAGGGTAGAAACATAAATCAATGGGAAAATGACAATATTCGTTGGATAATTGGATGTGGATAATAATGAGGAAGATGACAAGAATGACACATAGACCGTTGGTTTAGCAGTTGAATGCATAATGTTGCAAACATATTAAGATAGGAAAGACTGGACAACTTTTGAAGAGTATTGCAAATTAAAAACTCTAGTTCAGTCATATTAAATATGAGATACCTATCTGACATTTAATCATACATGACTTAAGTGAAGAGAAGTTATGGTTACTAGAGAATTAATTGGGAAAATGCTTGGAGGTACATTATAATGTCAGGAGCTCCAGTAAAAATATAAAGAGAATAAGGGAAAATCTGGATTATATTTAATTTTATAGAAAAGAAGAATATACCAAAAAGATTATCAGGTAATATCATAAAAGTGTTATGGCCCAGAAACTATGAAAAAATAACAAGAGGGGAAATCAATAAGATTCAAAAAGATTATAGAAGTTGTTAGAAATATGGGCATAGGCCAGCGCTGTGGCACAGTGGGTTAAAGCCCTGGCCTGAAGCACCAGCATCCCATATGGACACTGGTTCTAGCCCCAGCTGCTCCTCTTTCTATCCGGCTCTCTGCTATGGCCTGGAAAAGCAGTAGAGGATGGCCCAAGTCCTTGAGCCCCTGCACCCACTTGGGAGACCCGGAAGAAGCTCCTGGCTCCTGGCTCCTGGCTCCTGGCTTCAGATAGGCACAGCTCCAGCTGTTGCAGCCATCTGGGGAGTGAACCAATGGATGGAAGACCTCTCTCTCTCTCTCTCTCTCTGTGTGCCTCTCCTCTCTCTATGTAACTCTTTCAAATAAATAAAAATAAATCTTTAAAAAAAAGAAGTATGTGCATAATAGCAAGGCATTGATAGGAAGAATTACATTAATAATCCAATTTTTGGGTCAGTGGTAAAGAGTTATTTTATGTAACTATGATGAAAATACATCAAATAGCAAGAAGAAATATTGTGAATGACTAAAGTATATAGCATGATTATAAAAGAGAATAGGATATGTTAAGAGGAAAAAATAAGGACAATTGAGACAGGGCAAAAGAGCCCTGAATTCACCATTTGAGCAGAAAGAAGTCCATCCATTATGGTAGAGTCCTCTGGCCTAATCATCTACTAACAGTCTCTAACATTAATACTATTACAGTGGTAGTTAGATTTCAATGTGAATTTTGGAGGGGGTACATATTTAAAACATAACAACAGGGGAAGATATTGCTGTTTATATCAATTTAAAAGGGTTATTATTTACTGATTCACATAATTTATCTTTTTTCTCTAATTTCTTTTAGGTAATCAATATTTTTTCTTATATAAATATTTATTTTTGGTTTATTTGAAAGGCAGAGTTTGGAGAGAGGAGGAGAGAGAGAGGAGGAGAGAAATAGAAGTGGGGGGCAGGGATTCCAACTGCTCTTTCACTTCCCAGAAAGCAGCAATTGTCCGGGGCCAGACCAGGCCCCATGTGGCTGCAGGAGCCCAAGTACTTAGGCCATCCTTCACTGCTTTTCCAGGGGCTTTAGTGGGGATCTGGATCAGAAGTGGAGCAGCTGGACCTTGAACTGGCGCCCATATGGGTGCTCCTATTGGAGGCAGATGCTTAACCTCCCAAGTCACAACGGTACTTCTCCCAACTCTTTTTTTTTTTTTTTAAGATTTATTTGTTTTGAATTATTTGCAAGGCAGAGTTCAGAGAGAGGAGGACAGACACACACACAGAGTATCTTAATATTTCACAGAAAAAAATGAAGATAGGAACATGATCAAATGAGAATTTATCAATCAATCTACAGGCTTTAATCCAATCATTTTTAATGCACTAATATGCTCTGAAAATAAGTGAAATGTATGGAACATATTTGAATCCCAGGGTGTCACATACATACTTAACTTTCCTATGTTTATAGGAATTGCAGAAACAAAGAATAAAGACATATACTTGCAGTTAGATATGGGTCTACTTTTGAAAAATGAAGATTTAAGTTTTTCATCTTATTGAATGGACACCTGACTTTGTTACCATGGTAATAAGAAGATGAACATAGGATTTGTATAGTTTGGAATCTAAGAAAATACCTATAGCTGCTCTCACAATATAAACGAGTAAACAATTGTGTTTATAGACACTTTTGTTTCCAAGACAACATGAAATGCACTCATACGATTCTATGGAAACCAAGAAACTTGTAATTGGTGGTCAACCCTTGTGTTAGCCAAATGCAGTTGTGTTCTCAATATATATGCTAATGGAAGGAATGTATGCAGCTCCTATCTCCCATGCTTAAAAATTATACATCCAAACATCAAATTACTTTGGCATCTCTTTGATGAAATCTCTAGATAGATTTAATATTACATTGTAGTGTGTGCCAGGAACAAAATATGACTTCATTTTTAGTACTAAATTATTTTTAAATGCTTATCAGAATAATATATCCTTTTCCTATATTCCTACTCAACAAGTATTTTCCTATACAAGCAAGTTTCCTGGAACAATTCTCTGAAAAATTTGTACCTAGGGCTTTTTTCACTTATTTTGAGTTGCCAGACTGGATATTTTAAGATAAACTTTCCTCTGGGCAGGTGCTGTGGTATAGAAGCTTAAGGCTCTGCTTGCAATTTCTGTACCACTTATGGGTGCCAGTTCAATTCCCAGGTCCCTGCTAATGCACCTTGGAAAGCAGCAAAAGGTGGCCCAAGTATCTGGGCCCCTATACCCACAAGGGAGATGTGGAAAGAAGCTCCCAGCTTCAGCCTGGCCCAGCACCAGTCATTGCAGTCATTTGGGGAGTGAACCAGCAGATGGAAGACATTCTCTCTCTTTCTCTCTCTCTCTCTCACTCTCTCTGTCTCCCCTTATCTATCTGTTATCTCTGCCTTTGAAATAAATAAATCAGTCTTAAAAGAGAACTTTCCTGTTATTGCTGTGTATTTAAACTCTGTTTAACAAAGTACAGCATGATCATTAAGTAGGTATTATAAATCTTCTAAGAAAATTTGCTAATTAAATGAAATCCTATCTTTTGCAACAAGATGGACAGAACTAGAAACCATTATACTTAGTGAAATAAGCCAGTTACAAAAGACAGATATCCTATATATTCCCTAATCTAAGGTAACTAACAAAGTACCTAAAATGTAATGTATTGAAGTGAAACAGACATGTGAGATTCGATGATTGTTCATAGCCCTGTCTCTTATATTGAGGAACAGTGTTTTCTCTCTTCATACTATTTGTGGAACTCTTTTAATTAGTGTAAGGTTAACCATACTATCATTAAGCTGAAAATAGATATTTGTAAAAATTAAGGGTGGGAATGTGAGACGGAGAACAAAGAAGGGTTGGAGTGTGGGCAAGAGGAGTATCTCTATATTCTTAAATGTGTGTATATGAAATACATGAAACTTGCATAACATAAATAAAATTTTTTTAAAAAAACTAAGATAATGGCATGATGATTATCACCAATATGCCATCTTCTGGTTTGCCTTAAAATGTTCACAGAAACACAGACACTTTTTCCAGAAATCTATCATATTTAAATAATAATAATTTAAAAAATAATAATTTACATAATAACTACAAGAAAATATTTCAAAACCTTTAATACTTTTCATTTAGCACATAAATATTGATCTGGTAAAGAATGATCAATAGGAAAATGCTATGTGGAGTATTCTGTATTCATATTTTGTTATCATAAAATAAGATCCAATTCATAGGATTTTTGCATTTGACAATCAGGCAACTATTGGCTTTGTAGAATGTATTCAAGTTTGATGAAAGGCTAGCTTCATTCCCTCCTATTTTATCTTGTATCAGAGCAAGTTACCAAACAAGGTAATGGTTATTAATCTCATCCTATGAAGAAGATATTGAATAGAACTGCAAAATGGGCATATATCTAATTTCCAACACACATAAATATCATGATCTCTCTCTCTCTTTCTCTCTCTCCCCCCCCCAATAACTAAGAAACATACACAACTACAACTCCAATATGAATAGTATTAGTATAATTTGCTTAAGGAAGCTGTAAAAGATCATGGTCAAACCATCTCAAATAATTGGACTGACAATAAAGAGTTTGTGGAGCCAGCAATATGAAGCAGCAGCTTAAAGCCCTGGCATAGAGCATTAGCATCCCATATGGGCCCAGATTGTATTCTGCCTTCTCCACTTCCTTTGTTATATCCTGGAAAAACAGTGGAAGATGACCTAAGAACTTGGCCCCTGCACCTGCATGTGAGACCCATAAGAAGCTCCTGGCTCATGGCTTTAAATCACCTTAGCCCTGGACCTTGTGGTCAGTTGGGGAGTGAACCAGCATATGGAAGACCTATCTCTCTCTCTCCCTGGCTCTATCTCTCTCTGTAACTCTTTCAAATAAATAAAATAAATCTTTTTAAAAATTTTTGTATTTTACGATAAGCAAAAGAAATGACTGTGAAGGGGGCTTTTTGTTGCACTGCCCTGATTATACTTAGCATTTACACTGAAGGGAGCATACACTGAGAAGACAATAATCCTTCTAGGAGAGTCCTCTTATCGTTTTTAGTCTTAAGGATACCGTGGTAGCCTTAATGAAGAGAAACAAAGCCAAGGAAAATTTAAAAGATTTTTTTCCCCATAGGATCAAACACGCCAATAAGTTCCCTTTTGTGCATAGCTCCCTGTGGATGGTAAGGCATTACTGGGCATTATGAAGTTCCAAGTGAGGAAGAGAAGTCAACTTGCTATTATGTCCCAAAAATTTGGGACATGCTCAATCAGACTTGCCCCAAATGGTAGAGTTAGAAATGTGCCAGGGGATTCCAATACAATCCCATCAGGTCACATGTACCAATGCCATCTCACTAGTCCCAGTGATCAATTTCAGTTCACAATTGATCACACTGATAGGTCTAAGAGTCAAAGGGATCACACAAACAAGACTAGTGTCTGCTAATACTAACTGATAGAATCAATAAGGGAGAGAACAATCCAACATGGGAAGTGGCATAGACAGCAGACTCATAGAATGGCAGATGTCCTAAACAGTACTCTGGCCTCAGAATCAGCCCTTAAGGCATGCGGATCCGGCTGAAAAGCCCATGAGATTTTTTTAGGCATGGAAAGCCAAGACACTCTGGCAAAAACAAAAAAAATAGTAAATGCAAGATCTCTGCGAGTGAGATCCCAGTAGAAAGAACGGGCCGTCAAAGAAGGAGGTACCTTTCTCTGAAGGGAGGAGAGAACTTCCACTTTGACTATGACCTTGTCTAAATAAGATCGAAGTCAGCTAACTCAAGAGGCTTCCATAGCCTTGGCAACTCATGACAAGAGCCTAGGGAGATTACTGATGCCATAAAGAGTGTCAAATTGTTAAGTCAACAACAGGAGTCACTGTGTACTTACTCCTCATGTGGGATCTTTGTCCTTAATGTGTTGTCCAATGTGAATTAATGCTATAACTAGTACTCAAACAGTATTTTACACTTAATGTTCTGTATGGGTCCAAACTGATGAAATCTTTACTTAATATATACTAAATCAATCTTCTGTATATAAAGATAACTGAAAATGAATCTTGATGTGAATGGAATGGGAGAGGGAGCAGGAGATGGGAGGGGTGCGAAAGGGAGGGAAGTTATGGGGGGGGGAGCCATTGTAATCCATAAATTGTACTTTGGAAAATTATATTTACTAAATAAAAGTTTAAAAAACTTGCAGTTATGAAGCACTTTTGTGTAAGGATTTCCAGAAAAACAACCTAAAGTTACCTAAAAAACAAAAGAAATGCTTTGTTTTTATTTGTTTTCTTTCTAAATAAAACTTCAAGTTTGTATTTCATAATCATAATAAATTGTCATCTTATCTAGTAGCAGAGTAAGCAACAGGAACAATTACTATTTCTCATTTCAACTTGCTCAGATGTGGTACATGTATAGCTAAAAAAATACAAATGAAATGAAATAATTACTTACATGAGTAAACAATATCCATTCCTAGTTGACACATAGTATTGAATGACAGAATACTTCATTCCATAGATACAACTAAGTATGTAGTTGACAAGTATATGTGTACTATGACCAAAGTGTCATTTTTTTTTTTTACCTTTATTTATTTGTGTAAGTCTTTACAAGTGATGTTCAGGATAGGGTAAATCCAAACCCCTAAATACTTGGATAAATAATCCTCAGATCTACTTACTGCTTGGTGACCTGCAACATAATATTAAAATATGGTCCATTACTAAGTGAAAGTCCATATGGCAATAAGCATGTAGTACTAAATTCCATGGAAAATAAAATACAAGACTACTGAAATTAAAACATTTTATATGTTCTGGAAAAATTTCCATTAGCAATTATGAATATGAAACTGAATTGAGTGAAATTATTAGCTTCTATTTATCTCCGAATTTGAACATAATAGAGGAAGATGATGTATCCTTCTTCACTGTCTAATTCTTAAGATAGATATGCCCCATATATAGCAACCTTAAAAGCAGGTAGCCTTTTTTCTGTTTCATATTCAAGAAGATATATCCACTTCCTATTTCCATTAAGTAAGCAAAGACTGCAGCATGAGTTGGAGACATCCATTTTGATACACTTTTTCTTTCAGTAGTGGGCTGGTAAACTCAACTTCAAAAATTCCCAACAGTGACCTACCATGTTAAAAAAAAAAAAAAAAAAAAAAAAAAAAGTCTGTCAAGGTTTTCAAGATGACTGGTTTTTTAAAAAAAACTTTTATTTAATGAATATAAATTTCCAAAGTACAGCTTATGGATTACAATGGCTTCCCCCCCATAATGTCCCTCCCACCCACAACCCTCCCCTTTCCCACTCCCTCTCCCCTTCTATTCACATCAAGATTCATTTTTGATTCTCTTTATATACAGAAGATCAGTTTAGCATACATTAAGTAAAGATTTCAACAGTTTGCTCCCACACAGAAACATAAAGTGAAAAATACTGTTTGAGTACTAGTTGTAGCATTAAATTTCAAGGTACAGCACATTAAGGACAGAGATCCTACATGAGGAGTAAGTGCACAGTGACTCCTGTTGTTGACTTAACAAATTGACACTCTTGTTTATGGCCTCAGTAATCAGCCTAGGCTCTTGTCATGAGCTGCCAAGGCTATGGAAGCCCCCTGAGTTCACCGACTGTGATCATATTTAGACAAGGCAATGGTCAAAGTGGAAGTTCTCTCCTCCCTTCAGAGAAAGGTACCTCCTTCTTTGATGACCCGTTCTTTCCACTGGGATCTCATTCAAGAGATCTTTCATTTAGGTTCCTCCCCCCCCCAGAGTGTCTTGGCTTTCCATGCCTGAAATACTCTCATGGACTTTTCAGCCGGATCCGCATGTCTTAAGGGCTGATTCTGAGGCCAGAGTGCTGTTTAGGACATCTGCCATTCTATGGGTTTGCTGTCTATGCCACTTCCCATATTGGATCGTTCTCTCCCTATTGATTCCATCAGCTAGTATTTGCAGACACTAGTCTTGTTTATGTGATCCCTTTGGTTCTTAGTCCTATCATTATGATCAATTGTGTACAGAAATTGATCACTGGGACTAGTGAGATGGCATTGGTACATGCCACCTCGATGGGATTGAATTGGAATCCCCTGGTATGTTTCTAACTCTACCGTTTGAGGTAAGTCAGCTTGAGCATGTCCCAAATTGCACATCTCTTCCCTCTCTTATTCCCACTCTTATATTTAACAGCGAACACTTTTCAGTTAAGTTTCAGCACTTAAGAAGAATTGTGTATTGATTACTACAGTATTCAACCAAAAGTATTAAGTAGAACAAACAAAAAAATACTAAGAGGGATAACATATTAAGTTGTTCATCAACAATCAGAGCAAGGGCTGATCAAGCCACTATTTCTCCTAGTGTTCATTTCACTATAACAGGTTTCCTTTTTGGTGCTCAGTTACTTGTCACCTATCAGGGAGAACATGTGGTATTTGTCCCTTTGGGATTGGCTTATTTCACTCAGCATAATGTTTTCCAAATTCCTAACAGGGATCACTTTTCAGTTAAATTTAAACACCTAAGAATAATTATGTGTTAATTACAGAGTTCAACCAATGGTACTAGAACAAAAAAAAAATGCTAAAATGGATAAAGTATTACATTGTACATCAACAGTCAGGACAAGAGCTGATCAAGTCACTGTTTCTCATAGTGTCCATTTCATTTCAACAAGTTTACCCTTTGGTGCTCGGTTAGTTGTCGCTGATCAGGGAGAACATATGATATTTGTCCCTTTGGGACTGGCTTAATTCACTCAGCATGATGTTTTCCAAATTCCTCCATCTTGTTGCAAATGACTGGGTTTCATTGTTTTTGACTGCTGTATAGTATTCTATAGAGTACATGTCCCATAATTTCTTTATCCAGTCTACTGTTGATGGGCATTTGGGTTGGTTCCAGGTCTTAGCTATTGTGAATTGAGCTGCAATAAACATTAATGTGCAGACAGCTTTTTTGTTTGCCAATTTCATTTCCTTTTCGTAAACTCCAAGGAATGGGATGGCTGGGTTGAATAGTAGGGTTATATTCAGGTTTCTGAGGAATCTCCAGACTGACTTCCATAGTGGCTTAACCAGTTTGCATTCCCACCAACAGTGGGTTAGTGTCCTTTTTCCCACATCTTCTCCAGCATCTATTGTTGGTAGATTTCTGAATGTGAGCCATTCTAACTGGGGTGAGGTGAAACCTCATTGTGGTTTTGATTTGCATTTCCCTGATGGCTAGTGATCTTGAACATTTTTTTCATGTGCCTGTTGGCCATTTGGATTTCCTCTTTTGAAAAATGTCTATTGAGGTCCTTGGCCCATCTCTTAAGTGGGTTATTGGTTTTGTTTTTGTGGAGTTTCTTGATCTCTTTGTAGATTCTGTTTATCAACCCTTTATCAGTTGCATAGTTTGCAAATATTTTTTCCCATTCTGTCAGTTGCCTCTTCACTCTCCTGACAGTTTCTTTTGCAGTACAGAAACTTCTCAATTTGATGCAATCCCAATAGTTGATTTTGGCTTGACTGCCTGTGCTTCTGGGGCATTTTCCAAGAAGTCATTGCCGGTACCTGTATCTTGCAGGGTTTTTCCAATGCTGTCTAATAATTTGATGGTGTCAGGTCGTAGATTTAAGTCTTTAATCCATGTTGAGTGAATTTTTGTGTAAGGTGAAATTTAGGGGTCTTATTTCATGATTCTGCACGCGGAAATCCAATTTTCCCAGCACCATTTATTGAATAGACTGTCCTTACTCCAGGGATTGGTTTTGGATCCTTGATCAAATATATGTTGGCTGTACATGTTTGGATTGATTTCTGGTGCTTCAATTTTGTTCCATTGGTCTATCCATCTGTTTCTGTACCATACCATGCTGTTTTGATTACAACTGCCCTGGAGTATGTCCTGAAATCTGGTATTGTGATGCCTCCAGCTTTGTTTTTGTTGTACAAAATTGCTTTAGATATTTGAGGTCTCCTGTGTCTCCATATGAATTTCAGCACCAATTTTTCCGGATCTGAGAAGAAGGTCTTCGGTATCTTGATTGGTATTGCATTGAATCTATAAATTGCTTTTGGGAGAATGGACATTTTGATGATATTGATTCTTCCAATCCATGAGCATGGAAGATTTTTCCATTTCTTGGTATACTCTTCTATTTCTTTCTTTAAGGTTTTGTAATTTTCATCGTAGAGTTCTTTAACGTCCTTGATTAAGTTTTTTGCAAGGTATTTGATTATTTTTGTAGCTATTGTGAATGGGATTGATCTTAGAAATTCTTCCTCAGCCATGGGATTGTCTGTGTATACAAAGGCTGTTGATTTTTGTGCATTGATTTTATACCCTGCTACTTTGCCAAAATCTTCTATGAGTTCCAATAGTCTCTTAGTAGAGTTCTTTGGGTCCCCTAAATAAAGAATCATATCATCTGCAAAGAGGGATAGTTTGAGTTCTTCCTTCCCAATTTGTATCCCTTTAATTTCTTTTTCTTGCCTAATAGCTCTGGCTAGAACTTCCAGAACTATATTGAATAACAATGGTGAGAGTGGACATCCCTGTCTGGTACCAGATCTCAGTGGAAATGCTTCCAACTTTTCCCCATTCAATAGGAAGTTGGCTGTGGGTTTTTCATAGATTGCTTTGATTGTATTGAGGAATGTTCCTTCCATACCCAGTTTGCTTAGAGTTTTCATCATGAAAGGGTGTTGCATTTTATCAAATGCTTTCTCTGCGTCTATTGAGATAATCATATGGTTTTTCTTCTGCACTCTGTTAATGTGGTGTATCACATTGATTGTCTTGTGTACATTAAACCATCCCTGCAAACCAGGGATAAATCCCACTTGGTCTGGGTGGATGATCTTTCTGATGTGTTGTTGCATTCTATTGGCGAGAATTCTATTAAGGATTTTTACATCTATGTTCATCAGGGATATTGGTCTGTAATTCTCTTTCAATGCTGCTTAGGAATTTCTCTGGCTTAGGAATTAAGGTGATGCTGGCTTCATAGAAAGAATTTGGGAGGACTCCCTCTTTTTCAATTGTTCTAAATAGTTTGAGAAGATTTGGAGTTAGTTCTTCTTTAAATGTCTGGTAGAATTCAGCAGTGAATCCTATGAAAAGTCTATTTCACCTTCATTCACAAATGAGAGCTTTGCAAGATATAATATTCTGGGCTGGCAGTTTTTCTCTCTTAGTACCTGGGCTATATCTCGCCATTCCCTCCTAGCTTGTAGGGTTTCTGATGAGAAGTCAGCTGTGAGTCTGATTGGAGGTCCTCTGAGCGTAATCTGACATTTCTCTCTTGCACATTTTAGGATCTTTTCTTTATGTTTCACTGTGGTGAATTTAATTACAAAGTGTCGTGGTGAGGATCTCTTTTGTTCGTGTTTATCAAAGGTTCTAAGAGCTTCCTGTACTAGGATTTCTCTGTTCTTCTCCAAACCTGGGAAATTTTCTGCTAATATCTCGCTAAAAAGGCCTTCTAATCCTTTCTCCCTCTCCATGCCTTCAGGAACTCCTAGAACCCGAATGTTGGGTTTTTTAAAGTATCCTGAAGATTCCCAACAATATGTTTTAGATTTCTAATTTCCTCTTCTTTTCTTTGGTCTGACTGTTAAAGATTCATAATATATGTATATGTTATAAATTTTACTTATCCAAGTGGACTTCAAAAAGTTTGTAAAAAAAATGAATTAAAATTAAGGTTATTTTAGTACAAAAATGCCTTGAAATCCATCCATAGTTTTTAATTAATACAAATCTCTGAAAACACTTGAAGATGAAGTATATTTCTAACTGTTTTGGTCTATATATTTTGAAACTATGTAGTTACATACTTAGAAGTTCATGAATTCTGAACCCTCTTGAAGAATTATGTATTTGAAAGTTTAAAAAACGTTTCATTACTTTTCATTGTCTATAACAGAGTATTGTCTCCCTCTCTCTCTCTCTTTCTCTTTCTATTTCATCCGTTTCCCCTTAAACAGTTCTTCCAATGTACAAGAAAAAATAGTATGAACAGGATCTTCAAAAAGGTCATAGAGATTGTTTACTATTAAAAAAGTCCATACATTAGTTTCATTTTTTTTTACACAAAATAACCTTACTTTTAAATTCTAAATTTCTGTGAACTTTTTGAAGCTTTCTCAGATTTTCTAGGTAACACTACAAGCCCAGAATTACTTCCATGAAGGTACGGGTTAAAAACTAATCCTGTGGTCTGGAACCTATTTTGTCCTTAAAACTACAACAATGGGAGCCAACACTGTAGCACAGTAGCCTAAGCAAGCCTCTGTTTGCAGCACCAGTATCCCATATGGACATCAATTTTGTGTCCCGGCTGCTCCTCTTCTAATTTGGCTCTCTGTTGTGTCCTGGAAAAGCAGTAGAAGATAGTACAAGTACTTAGGCCCCTGCACCCACATGAAAGCTCCTGGCTCCAGATCTGCCCAGCTCTGGCCATTATGGCCATTTGGGGAGTGAACCAGTGGACAGAAGACCGGTGCCGCAACTCACTTGGCTAATCCTCCACCTGAGGCGCCAACACCCTGGGTTCTAGTCCTGATTGGTATGCCAGGTACTAGTCCCAGTTGCTCCTCTTCCAGTCCAGCTCTCTGCTGTGGCCCCCAGTGGAGGATGGCCCAAGTGCTTGGGTCCCTGTACCTGCATGGGAGATCGGAAGGAAGCACCCGGTTCCTGGCTTCAGATCGGCACAGTGCCAGCCATAGCAGCCATTAGGGGAGTGAACCAATGGAAGGAAGACGAAGACCTTTCTCTCTGCCTCTCTCTCATTGTCTATAACCCTCTCTCTCACTAACTCTGCCTGTAAAAAAAAAAAAAAAAAAAAAAAAAAAAAAAAAAAAAAAATTCTGTTTCTCTCTGTAACTCTGTGTATCAAATAAATAAATACATCTTAGAAATCTTAAAAAAAAAACCTACAACAATGTATTCCAGAATAAGAATCTGAATTACATCAAATTCACCTGCATCTTTAAAGGAAAAGATTAACTAATAAAATTTTTTGAGAAATTCCAAAATGATGTTTCCCAATTCTGTTATTCATTAAAAATAAATTGGAATAATTTCTCCTGTGTACATTATTTTTGTAGTAGTGATAATTTTGGAAAAATGAGTACTGAAAAACAATGCATCCTAAAATTATTCAGTACTGTTTAATGTATGGTTCAAGTGGAAACTTGTCTCATGGATCTAGCATACTAAAGAACCATAGGAAGTATAATACTTCAACATTACTTCATTACTTATAAGAGAAGTCAAGTTCCAAAGATTAGTAACAAGTGCATGTTTATATAGACTATTAGTCTAAAACTTAGAGTGATATAACATTCTGAAAAGTACTACAGACTTTTCTTTGACAATCATAATACATTTATTTAATAATCATTCTTTGTTATAAAGGGAAATCTGAAAACAGATTTGTTTTTCTCTGTATGTTTAGTAAAAAAAAATTGCCATAAAATTTCAAAGAAATTATTGAACCATGCCAAGATAGCCATTTTTATGAAGATTCAAACAAAAATGAATTCTTTTTACAGTGACAGTATCACTTCTAAGGAGTCCTTTTCAGGAATACTCACATGTTATTTTATCTTTTTACACACAAAGATCCTCAAAGAAAAAGAAAGATTTGATAGCAAATTGTGTGACACACACACAAGACATCCCTTAGCAGTTAAAACATGCCTCAAGAAAAAAATCTATGCTACAGTGCATGGTGAGTATCTGTTGCTGCTATGTTTTTCCATTTTGACCTTTCCACATTATTACTCATATAAGTGTAGTTGAACTTATAACTCAGTTTGTTTGAGAAATTACATAGATTAAGACCATGCAATATAGCATACAATATTTGGATTTTTCTGACATGGGAATTTATTCCAAAGGTTTATATAAAGTTGTTTTTTCTCTTCTTTCTAGGTACTTTTAACCTATGCCATAATTATGGAATAAATTAAGATTTTTAAATATAAGATAGAACTCTTCAAGACTTTGAGATTTTACCAATTTGTGATTGAGTTTTATAGCTCTCATGCTAAATGGACAAATGAAAAGTTTATGACTGAGTACCAATACAAGACCTTGGAACTTGACTGCATGCAGGGTATTGGCCCTGAAGGGAATTGTTCTTAACTTGAATATCTAATGCTCTGGGACATGTAGAACATCCACCAGGCCAATCCATTTATCTCTTCTTAATGTGACCAAGTACAGTTAAGAAGTCCTACATTTACTTGTGTTTCTCAGTCAAAATAAAAATGTATCCTGCCAGACCTTTTTGTGAGAATTAATGTTTTCTAATGTTAGAAAAGCAATAAATAAGTTATGATCTATAACTCATTGACTCACGTCAATAGACCTTTCTTCTCTGAAAAAGACTACATTCCAGATAATTGGCAGTTTGTAAAATTAAATTTAGTTTTTACTTTTCATATGTCTTTTGCATTTTTTTATTTTATTTTTTAATTTTTTTTGACAGGCAGAGTGGACAGTGAGAGAGAGAGACAGAGAGAAAGGTCTTCCTTTTGCCGTTGGTTCACCCTCCAATGGCCGCCGCGGCCAGCACGCTGCGGCTGGTGCACCGCACTGATCTGAAGCCAGGAGCCAGGTGTTTCTCCTGGTCTCCCATGGGGTGCAGGGCCCAAGCACTTGGGCCATCCTCCACTGCACTCCGGGGCCACAGCAGAGAGCTGGCCTGGAAGAGGGGCAACCGGGACAGAATCCGGGCCCCGACCAGGACTAGAACCCGGTGTGCCAGTGCCGCAAGGCGGATGATTAGCTTATTGAGCCACAGCGCTGGCCAGTCTTTTGCATTTTTACTATCAAAATGCACAGCTGTAACTAGAAAAATGACTCCTCAGGATAGCAAAATGTGCTTGGTCACAAGACCTTCGAATCTACCGGAGATATCAGGAAAATCCTATGAGCATAAGTTAAACATGTTAGTAACATAACAAATGAGAATATAAGTTGTAGATTGGAGGTCTTACTTAAAATCTGTTGAGCAATAGCAGAGGGAAAATTAGAGGCATTTTCTAAACCAGGTTCTTCATATGGCAGAAAATGTGTTACTTCAGCTCAATTTATTGTAAAGATGAGAACAAGACCTAAAATCTGCTTCTGCCAACTACACTAGTACATGACTTTAGAATTCCTCAAGATTTATTTCACAAAATAAAATCTCTGCAAATTTTCATGGCAAAATATGTCATTTGTAGCAGCATGAACTTCTTAGCTCTAGTTTAAACCATAACATCTCCAATTTTTTTTTAAAAAGTAACTTCAATGAAGGTCATAATTAACTATGGTTTTTTCCACTGTGGAATTCATATGAATTATCCCCCAAAATGGTTGGAGGAATTGCTATAGCAACCCCAAAACTGGATCCACTCACCCAATAAACAGCAAGCCAATTACTGACACAGGTCTTGTAGAACAAAGAAGTTGTATACTGAAGAAGAGAAATGAGGCTTGCACGTATGGCTTAATTCCAAGGCTTTCTGGGTATTACAAAAAATACTCTTATAGATTGAATTTACACTTGAGAGATGTGTGTTCTATGCAGGTAGAGGTCCCTAAACGCTCATGGTATTTGCAGTCTTCCTTTGATACCATGTTCTTCAAGGAATTTTGATGGTGGCAAAGAGGGCTTCTGTCAGACTGGTGGTTACATGCAAATGGCAGTTATTTTCTGTTCCAAGACTGGAGTTTCAGGATAAGATACACAGTGAAAGTAAGCCAAGTGTGATGCTATCTATAGGAGAAATAAGTTCATGAGTTTGGTGATTGGAACCTTACAGGGATGTTGATTAGGAACCTGGTAGGGCCACTTGGATCACTCCCACAACTCAATGAGTTGACATTCCTAGTTTCTGGATTTATAATTATAAATGCATTGCAAGGAAAATTAAAATAAGGGAGAAAGGCTAGGAGACCTTGACACACTAGTACCATCTAACATTTGCATTCAAGGCAAGGTATAGGGGTTTTGCATGGGGTTAGAAAATGAGATCAATATCTCATTGATATTGCACAAGTAATTCTGGGTTAATTGATCATATACAGTTGATGTCCTGTTTTTGAAAAATAATAAAAGAATCTTAAAAGTTTGGACAACAGCAGCTCTGGAGAATCAGGGAGAATAATAAAGTGGAGGATTGTGCACAAATGTAATGCATTGCCAGATGGGTGAAAACAAAAGGGACATGTATGAAGCAAGGAAAAGTGGTCATTGCATGTTTTAATTATCTTAAGGAGGAATCTTAAGGGATTTTATCAACATTTGGATATCATACATTTAATCACTCACGTTCTTTTTTTGAAAAACTCATTTATTTGAAAGATGCAGTGGCAGAGAAAGAATCACACACACACACACACACAGAGAGAGAGAGAGAGAGAGGGATTAATTCTGCTCATTCAATCCCCAAAAAGTGGCACAGGCCTGGTTTGGGCCAGGGCAGAGCCAGAAGAAATAATTTGCTGCTCACTACAGGGCAGCAGGTCCAATAGAGCTCCTCAGGGCCAGCCTGGGAGCTCAGGGGCTGAGCGGGATGATGAGTGTCGGCGGCAAAGGAACCACACCAGAGCCAGGAGATCAGTCAGTGCCCAGGGCGCAGCTGGGTTCTCGACTTTATTGGGAGGGGAAGAGCTTTTATAGACACAGAAAAGGGGGCTGTCCAGGGTACAAGGGAACAGAGCCAACCAGCTGAAAAGGAAGGCAGGACACAAGCCGGGCACTCCCTCAAGAGCCTATCACACCCGAGGACACATACTGTGCTTGAATACGGAAGTCTCCTGTCAGGCTAAGTACCTCCCCAGGGAGCCATCTTGGATTGTTGGAAACACTGAGTCACTGGGATTCGGAAGTGCGGCAAACTTGAGCAAAGGCTTAGCGGCCTTGTAGAGCGAAGGCTTAGCAACATTGTTTCCTTTTTGATTGGAGCCCCCCCGCAATAACTCCATCTGGATCTACCACATGGTTGACAGGGCCCATGTAGTTAGGCCATCTTCTTCTCCCTTCATAGTTGCATTAGCAGGAAGCTGGAGTAATCAGAACTTAAACCAGCACTTCCATATGGGACACTGGAGTCATAAGCAGCAGCTTAACCACTGGCCTACATCAGTCCCATGGTTCACATTCTTAACTGGATTTCTGAATATTCTATTCATAATATAACATTACAAAACTAAAAAGCAGATTTTTTTTCTATGTTGTCTACTCTCCCAATATTTTCTAACCAATATATTGGGGGGAAAATAAATGTTCTGGTTTTAGACATAAGCAAATCTATATTTTGGTTTACCTTTCAAGAAATAAAGGGTGTTTTTTGGGTACTAGGAGATTTATAACCAGCTATTAGCATTTATTTATTTAACTTGCACTGTATGCTTTTTTCCAACTTTTTGATGCATTTAAGATTACAACCTCTTCTATAAATCAGTCAAGCAATATTTATTGACTGCTTACTCTTTGGTTTCAAGCTTAATCATTCAGCACCACATTCAATCATATATATAATTTATCATCACGTCTAATAACCCATGTCTGTATGAGAAAATGTTAAACATATTTCTTGATATATTTTCATTTTTCATCTCAGAAGTACTGGCACTGAATCTGATACAGTTGCAAATAGATTAAAATGTGATTTTAGAATTCTCTGTGTTTTTTGTATTTTCTGGTTCAAAAGGTTTATGAAGTAGTCTAGATTAGGAATCATTTCCTGAATACTATGAAACAGAACAACTGCAATAAGGGTATATATCCAGTACCTAGTAAATTAGAAATGCCTTTTTTGAACTTGTATTGCATCATGTAACTTAACTACCTTGTTCTTGTATTACATCCTTCTAACTACACTTGCTTTAATTTGCTTTTTAAATAGTTTAGCATATGCAAATTAAATTAAGCATGTGTCCTTATGCTTTGATAAGTAGTGATACCTCACCAAATTCTAAATAATAGCAGACACACCTTTTTTTTCTGTCTGAGAATATTAAATATAGACTAAGGAGAATTCCTTTTCTGGAAATCAATGAAGAATGCAGATTAGATTTACATCCCCTAAACACAGGGAAGATTGGATAATATATATATATATATATATATATATATATATATATATAGGTAGTCTTCAGCATTGGACAGAAAGATGTAATTTTGATCCTTGAGAAACAGAAATTATTCAAAAATTAATCTGATTTTACACCTAAAGAAGAGGTGAAATGGAGAGAGCCATGAATACCGCAATAATCTAGCAGTTTTGCAGCATTAAAAAGACAGAAATTGAGATTTGGGGGAAGGGGACTTGTACAACCAGAAGTTATAGGACTGAGTTCAATAAAGCATGGAGACATTTATATAGAAACAATTAAAATATTTGAATCTGGATTGCCTTATTTAAATAAAATTCTTGGTTGTGTGCTAAAGCACCTAACTGTGGCAAGAAAATCACCTAGATAAGACAACGGACTACAAGGACGTTGCTAGGTAAATAATTCCTAGAGCAGACATAAGAAAGAGACACTCAAGTTTCACCCATGAAGAGTGGAAAACTCTGGGTGGCTGAGCAGAGAGTTTATTTAAGATTACAAAGGAATAAAATCTGAGTGATAGAACTGAGTATACCTAAGGTTAAGACTAACATAGACTCCCCACAGAGAAACTAAAATAGAACTCAAAGACATCAGACTAACCCACAAGCAACTTAACTGCAGATTAAAACAGTCTCATATTCTTTATTTTTACTCCAATCATCATATTCTATCTGCCCTCCAAGAAGAGGAATAGATAAGGATTATCCTATCTGACAATCTCACACTCTTTTAAAAGAGAAGCTGGATCCAGATAATTCATCTTCTCCCTAGCAACAAAATTAATAGATGTAAAAGCAGCAGAAAAATGTGAATTTAAATCAAATTTCAACTCATTGAAAATGACTGAGTTCATCAACTAAAACCATATGTAAAACTGTATAATCCCTAAATATTTGGAAAGTAAACAACATTCTTCTAAACAGTTCTTAAACTCATAATTAAGCACGTGAAAGAGAAAACCTTAAAATATTATTTATTTACTTATTTTATTAGAAAGACAGAGAAAGTGACAGAAAGAGCCTGCCCACATGCTCATTCTAACCAAATGCCTTATTCCAGTCCTGAGCCAGTAGATAGAAACTCAGACAGGGTCTACCACACACATTGTATAGACCTGACCACTTAAGCCATCACCTGTTGCCTTCCAGAGTGAATATTAGCCAAAAGTTGACACCATGTATGAAACTGACAAAGATCCAGGCACTCTTATAGGAATGTGGGTATCTCACATGGCATCTTAACTACCACACCAAACATCCCAAGAAGACACTTTTAACAAAAGAAAATGAACACTCAGTATAACAAAATTTGAGTAATAGCACTTAGAGTTTAACTCCGATGGCAGGAGCCAGGAGCCAGGTGCTTTTCCTGGTCTCCCATGGGGTGCAGGGCCCAAGCACCTGGGCCATCCTCCACTGCACTCCCTGGCCACAGCAGAGGGCTGGCCTGGAAGAGGGGCAACCGGGACAGAATCCGGCGCCATGACCGAGACTAGAACCCGGTGTGCCGGCGCCGCAAGGCGGAGGATTAGCCTAGTGAGCCGCAGCGCCGGCCTCTAATAACAAACACTTTTTAAAAAAAATGTTTATTTATGCGAAAGGCGGAGTTACAGAGAGAGAGAGAGAAGAGAGAGGGAGAGAGGTCTTCCATCTGCTGTTTCATGCCCCAAATGGCCTCAATGGCTGGAGCTGGGCCAATCTGAAGCCAGGAGTCCAGAACTCCTTCCAGGTCTCCCACCTGGGTAGAGGGGTCCAAGGACTTGGGCCGTCTTCTACTGCTTTCCCAGAGAGATGAATCAGAAGTAGAGCAGCCAGAACTTGAACTGGAGCCCATATGGGATGCCGGTACTGTGGGTGGCAGCTATTACTTGCTATGCCACATCATCGGTTCCATCAAACATTCTTGACAGCGAACTTTAAAATAATGTACAAAAATAGATTTTACGAGAAAAAATATTAAAAATAACTAATGAATAAATTGAAAAAAAAAACAAACAGATGCATGAATACAGTAACTTTTCCTACAAAGAAAACTCCAAGTAAAAATCATTATTTTTTTATTCTATGGAGCACTTAAAATGGAACTAGCACCAATCAAGTATGCTTTTTTGAAGAACACAGAAGATAAAACACATTTATGAGGGTGCTCTACTAACCTGATCTCAGAACCAAGCAATGATAATAGAAGAACACACTGTTACCCCTCATAGATGTGGACAGTTTCATAAGAAAAGTTCTTATGAAGCTATTGATAAGTGAACCTTGTAGTACATAGATTACTCAAAAATGTAATTGGTTTCAGGAATATATTGTGTTTAACATTCAAAGATCAAGCAACCTGGCCAGCGCTGCGGCTCACTAGGCTAATCCTCCGCCTTGCGGCGGCTGCACACCAGGTTCTAGTCCCAGTCGGGGTGCCGGATTCTGTCCCGGTTGCCCCTCTTGCAGGCCAACTCTCTGCTGTGGCCAGGGAGTGCAGTGGAGGATGGCCCAAGTCCTTGGCCCCTGCACCCCATGGGAGACCTGGCTCCTGCCATCGGATCAGCATGGTGCGCCAGCCGCATTGCACCGGCCGTTGCAGCCATTGGAGGGTGAACCAACGGCAAAAGGAAGACCTTTCTCTCTGTCTCTCTCTCTCACTGTCCACTCTGCCTGTCAAAAAATAAAAATAAATAAATTTAAAAAAATAAAGATCAAGCAACCTAACTCACCACAGAGACTAAAACCTGATAATTTCTACAGATCTCAGAAACTGACAAAATGGAGCCGGCGCCGTGGCTCAATAGGCTAATCCTCCACCTTGCGGCGCCGGCACACCGTGTTCTAGTCCCGGTTGGGGCGCCAGATTCTGTCCCGGTTGCCCCTCTTCCAGGCCAGCTCTCTGCTATGGCCAGGGAGTGCAAGTGGAGGATGGCCCAGGTGCTTGGGCCCTGCACCCCATGGGAGACCAGGAAAAGCACCTGGCTCCTGGCTTCGGATCAGCGCGGTGCGCCGGCTGCAGCGGCGGCCATTGGAGGGTGAACCAACGGCAAAGGAAGACCTTTCTCTCTCTGTCTCTCTCTCTCACTGTCCACTCTGCCTGTCAAAAATTAAAAAAAAAAAAAAAAAAGAAACTGACAAAATGAAACATCCATTCATGAGAGAAAAAATTCAGCAAATTTTGAATAAAAGGAAATTTTCTCAACTTGGTAAAAGTCACCTAAAATAATGGACAACTAAAATTATATTTAGTGATTAATATTAAACTTTAAAAAAATTGACATACCATATTAAAAATAAGTCATACTGACACACTTTCCAGACAATATTAAACATAGTAGTTATTAAAATAAGGCAAAACAAAAAAAGAAATACATGTAGTCACAAATGACACAGATATGTGCATATTAAGTTATAAGAGATCCACAAAAACATTACAATCAATAAATTTAAAAAAATGATTGAAGATACTTGATTAACATTAAATAGTATTACATATCTATATATCAACAATAAAATATAAAATATAAATTTTAATGTATATTTGCAATTTTGAAAAATACAATATGCAATATATATATAATATATGCAATATTTAAGTATAGGTTTGATAAAATGAAAATCTATATGTTGAAAATTTCAAATATTGATTAGGGAAATTAAAAGGGATATAAATAAAGATGTAGTATAGTGTATGTTCATACACAACAGGATTCAAGGTGGTCAAATTGCCAATTCTCCTGAAGTTATTCTACAGACTTGATATAATCCCAATAGAATCCACATCATGAGTTTTCCAGAGAAATCAATCCTCTGAATCTAACATTTATGTGGAAAGAAATATTACTAGAATGGCCTCAATTATTTTGAAGTTTACAAACACTATATGATTTCAAGAATTAAAGTTAGCTTGCAGTAATCAAAATAGGAGTATTGGGATCAGGATAAACATGCAGATAATTGAATCAAATAGTGAGTCTAGAAATAGACTTCCTTATCTACCTCAAATGATTTTCAACAAATATCCTAAAGTCATTCTGTGAGAAAAAATAACCACTTTGAACATAACTTTAGTCTGACTTATCACATATTAGTAAATTATATTTTATTCATACGGATCATAAATTAATTGTATAATCAAATTTCTTCTATTCAGAAGAATGTGGACAAATATTTACAGCCTTCACATAGCAAAGATTTGTAAGATATCATTTAAAATTTCAGACATTTGAGGCCAGTATTGTGGAGCAACAGGTTAAAAAGACTGCTTGCAAAGCTGGTATTCTATATCAGATTGCGGATTCAAGCCCTAGATGCTGTGTTTCTGAATCAGCTCCCTGCTAAATGTGCCTAGAAAAGCAATGGAGGCTGTTTCAAGTGTTTGGACTTCTGTCACCCATGTGAGTGTACCAGATGGAGTTCCAGCCTCCTGGCTCCAGCCTGGACCAGCTCTGACAATTGTGGCCATTTGGGAAGTGAACCAGTGAACAGATCTCTCTCCTTCCCTCTCCTCTCTCTCTCTCTCTCTCTCTCTCTCTCTCTCTCTCACACACACACACACACACACACACACACAGAGCCTATCAAATAAGTTCATAAATAATTTTAAAAAATCCAAACACTGAAACAGTGAAATCTGGCTTTCTGTCAAGCATCACTTATGGGCAACAATTCGTGTCCCAGTTGCTGCCAGTGGCCTGGGAAAGCAGAGGAAGACGGCCCAAGTGTTTGGGCTCCTGACACCCATGAGGTGACTTGAATAAAGCTCCTGGCTCTTGGCTTCTGTCTGACCCAGTCCTATTCATTAAGACCATCTAAGGAGTATACCAGCAGATGCAAGATCTTTCTGTCTCTCTCTCTCCCTGTATCTCTGTGACTCTTTCAAATAAATATTTAAGAGATAAACAAATTTAAATTTTGCTTTTTAAAAATCACAATTATATAAATGCAAACCACAAGCATTAGGTACTTACAACTTTGATGGGAAGTGAATGAATAATGAAAAAGTTTTTTTTTAATTTTTAGGTCAATATTTTTCATATCAGCTGACAGTCGCATACTCTCCACAGCTTAACCAAAGTGAAACTGTGAATGAATTACTTGAAATATTACTCAAAGAACATATCCAATACTTTGTATATCGAGAGAAAAATATATAGCTCACTAAGGTTTGATGAAAAATAATGGTATTTTCACTAATGCTTCCTGAAATTACAGAAGTATTAGCTCTTTTAGAGGATCTTCCATAGGTAGAGAGATGGATACATAGATAGACAGATACATAGATAGATAGATAGATAAAATCACCCAGTGTACAAATCTTCTGAAAATCTATTTTTATATATATTTAGAAGAAGAATGAGGACAGTTTTACAAAATGTCCCTGAAACAGCAACCTGGAATGTCAGTACTTATTGGAGGTAGAGCTTGATGTGCTGGACTTTTCTATTATAAACATCATTAACATTCACTTTTGAATGGTTTTTCTTTTATTTTTTAAAGATTTATTTATGTATTTGAAAGTCAGAGTTACATAGAGAGAGAAGGAGAGGCAGAGAGTGAGAGAATTCTTCCATCTGCTGGTTCACTCCCCAGAGCTGTGCTGATCCGAAACCAGGAGCCAGGAGCTTCTTCTGGGTCTCCCATGCGGGTGCAGGGGCCAAGGACTTGGGCCGTCTTCTACTGATTTCCCAGGCCATAACAGAGCTGGATCTGAAGTGGAACAGCCAGGCCTCCAATTGGCACCCATATAGGATGCTGGCATTGCAGGCGGCAGCTTTACCTGCTATGCCAAAGTGCTAGCTCCCTGAATGTTTTTTTTTTTTTTTTTTTTTTTTTTTTTTTAGCAGTAACCCTGGTGTCTCAACAAAGATGGAGACAATATGACCTTTCTCCTAAGTGATTGGCTCACTAGAGCTGTTTATCTTGATCCCTTTTAGGGATGCCTCCTGGAAGAACTACAAAGTTTACAGTAAAATCTGTGTTCAGCTTCCCAGGACTTTGCTTCTTCCATGGACTGCTTTGATGCTCAAATTAGAAAATGCTATAGTTTGGATATTACTTCGGGCATCCTTGTGTTAGGTGCTTGGTCCTCAGAGTCTTGAGTTAATGGTTAACAGATTAATTGTGGGAACTTAAAAACTAATTGCAATATCTGAACGTAAGGGCTTTGGGAAGTAATAATTTGGATGAAGTTGCCAGGGTGGAGCCTTATGATCACATCGTGGGAGATTCATAAGGAGATACACATGGACATGGAGGTTGTGGTTGCTCCATTGTCTCTCTGCTTCCTGACTTACCATTTGATGCTTCCTCTGCACTCATTCCATCATCCACCACCTACATCTAATGCCAGAATAATAGTGCTACCGGGGCCAGCACTGTGGCATAGTGGGGAAAGCCGCCACTTGCAATGCTGGCATCCTATATGGGCAAAGGTTCAAGTCCTGGCTGCTTTTCTTCCGATCCAGCTTTCTACTATGGCCTATGAAATCAGTACCAATGATGGCCCAAGTCCTTAAGCCCCTGTACCCAAGTGGGAGACCCAGAAGAAACTCCTGGCTCCTGGCTTCGGATCAGCACAACTTCAGCCATTGCGGCCAACTTGGGAGTGAGCCAGCAAATGGAAGACCTCACTCTCTCTTTGCCTCTCCTTCTCTCTCTGTGTAATTCTGACTTTCAAATAAATAAATAAATCTTTAAAAAAAATAATGGTGCTACCGGTTCTTGCACTGAAAAGCTTCAGACCCATGAACACTATAAATAAAAAAGCTTCCTTCCTAAGTAGATCACCTTTGGCATTTGTTATAATGATGGAAAACTGGCTAGGACAGAAAGAGTATTCAAAGTACACAGTGATGATTATTTCATAGATATGAAAGGTTATTTTCATTATATTTTTAATGCTATGGTTATTTTTAAGTTAAATATTTTAAATCTTTGATGCACTTAAATATGTCATTCATATTTCAATATTTTAGAAAGATGAGCATGACTCTGCTGGTAGCATGGTTGTGTTTTATGATCTATGACTACAATAGCATATGAACCATAAAAAGGGTGGTGTACAGTTTAATGTAGATGACTCCTAAGAGAGCTTCTCTTTGTATTCTTGATTTATGCTCCTAAAGCAAAGATTAATGTGCTGCCAGAACATTTTATTATACCCATACTCATGTATGATCTTGTCTGAGAATGCAAAAAGAATTAGGAAAAAAGTGGAGAGGGCAAATAATTTCACGCTCTGTGGGTCCAGAAGGTCAGCATCTACTTTAGTGAGCCTGACAGTATTTTGACTTTAGGTTCAACTGCCATCCAGTAACTGTTTTCTGGTGATAAATACCCCTTGCTTAAGTATTTGATTTTTATCTCCATTTTCTAGGTAAATTTCCTTTAACATAACATAGTTAAATAAATGTTCTAACATTTTAATATAAAAATAATTTAAACTTCATATACACGAAACATTTTGGCAAAATCATTTTGCTTTATCCTTTACTTGTATGTTTCTGCTCATCCTTGTACATTTGGGGGGAGTCATTCTTATCCTCTTTTCCTCCTCCAGTTTCTACTTCTCCTCTCTCCTCTTCCTGCAACACCAGCAACTGGGATCCTGTCAGGGGAAGCCATATATTCCTGTTCACCCTGATCATTATTAAATACAACCTAACACAGTATTAACTTTCCTGGTGTATATATTTCTGTATATTGACTGTATGTAGAGTCTCTGTTTTATAGAACCAGTATGAATTGAACTTTTTATTTTAAAATTATTTTAAAGAGCTTATTCTCTTAAGTCATATTTCATATATCTGGAGCTTTTCCTATTTATTGACATCTGTGCATATTCTCATGGCCCTTTATAATGAATTACTTCCCAAATAAATTAATTATGACATTCTAATCCACAGCACATGTGATTTATCATTTCATTGACATTATTTATATTATTGGTATCTATGTACTTTTGCTTCCATATTATAAATAATATACGTATATATGAATAGAAATGAATATATACATAGAAATGATAAAAATGTGCAGCAAACATCTTTACATATACTACAGAGTTTAAGAAAAAGCACATTAACAGCATCATTGAAATATTTCATTTATATCTTCCGTTATAAATTTATTGTTCACATCCAGGGAAAATCACCCTTCAATTTACATTTACAGTCCCTTTGCTTAATAACTGTGCATAGCAAATAGGTATTATTTGGAGTCTATTATGTATGTATTTGAAGTTTCAATATATGAAATTATACTCTGTGATATTTCACAACTCTATTTCACTTAACACTATGCTCCTGAAAATCAGTTAAATTGATATGATAACTAAAGATCACTTTTACTGCTATTTAATGTTTCATTGTATGAGTTCCATCATGCAGATTCATTATTAATTTATCTATTTCCATTGATTAGCATTTGAGTTATTCCAATATTTTATATTGCAAAATGTTATGAATATTTTGCATAAGTTTGATAAGTGTCTGTACATACACATAAAATTTTCTCTAAGTAAAAGGAATGAGGTTGACACTCCAGTTTACTGGATACTAGTGAGTCATTCTCCAAATTGATTGCATCTACCATACTGCCAGGATAATTGCTAAGGCATCCTTTAGTCTGTGTTTTCACTAATCCTTAGTCTATCAAATATTTTAATTTTCTGATGCCAAGTAAGATTAACATAGTATTTCGTTATGACTTTAATTTACATTTCTCTTAACAATGCAGTTGAGCAAAACTAATCTTATTTTAAATTAATTTTATTGGAGCAAGAATTATTTTCATGTAACTAGAGTAACTTTTAATATTATTTAGCAAAACACTGCAATTAAACAGCAAAATAGTTCATAATTCAAAATGAAGAATAAAGGACTATCTATTCAGTTCATTTCTGTTAAAGAAAAAGAAACTTCATCTTTCTTTAAAAAATGTGATGTTAATAAGTAAAATTTTAAATTGGTTTTAAATTTTTATTACTTTTTAAAATGTAGAAAGTCAAACAAATTTTAACTTAATTATTGTAGAACACAAGGTCATGTTTTAAAAGAATTGTACGAGTGAAGCTGAATCTTAATTTACTTGAAAAGTCCTTGACTAATTAGGAAATAACATTGTAGTGTGTTAAGTTGCTATAACTTTATATTAGAAATATTTTATAGTCCTTTGTTCAGTTACTTTGAATTTTTTTCATTACTTTATCTTTTAAAAATATCTTACCAGTTCAATCCTCTAAAGCAAAAGCATTAGTTGAAATTCCATTAAGCAATGCTTACTGTTTAATAGGTAAATTTTATAATGCCAAGAGTAATGAGATTGCCAATCAATGAAATATAGATATATTAAAATGTGCAAATGAAATGAAGTAGCAGTGAAAATGTCATGGCCTTGGGAATTTGATTCGATAGACCTGGTTTTCACAGATTAAAATGAAAACGAGTATTTGAAAATGTTAGTAAGTACAGAAGTGTTACATTATGTTTGTGAAATCAAGAATATCTTACATACCATTAGGTAATCAGATACATAGTACATTTCATGAAGAATCTTGAGTTTTTATAATAGGATTACCTGATGTATGAATAATAATCATTTTAAGGATTTTTTCTTACTTTTCTTATCAAATCATCTCGAAATTTGATGGGTTAAAACAACACTTAATAATGATTATTTCACAGTTCCCATAAGTGAAGAATTCACAAATGACTAAGCAAGGTGCTTCTGGTTCAATGTCTTCCTAAGTTATATGTAGACACCAGCCATCATTGCAGTCAAGTTAAGGAATGAATGGGGTTAGAGGATCTGCTTGTCTCCTTCCAACTAGACCGGCTGAAAGCTTAGCCTGTGATGGCTGTTGGAAGCAGCCCAAAGTTTCCCCCCTGTAGGGATCTCTCCATCAAGCATTGTGCCACTCCTCATCACTGGCAATTGCTTCATCCATAGTTAGATATTCACAAAATGCATTCTAGAAACTGTAACATCTTTCATCACTATATTTTACAAGTCACACATCTTCAGATATATTACATTGGTCACCCAGAACAATACTAGCACAATATGGGAGAAATTTCAATAAAGGTTTGAAGAGCAGAAGGTGAGGATCATTGGGAGCTCTCTTGGAGGTTGTTTCCCATGTCTTTACAAGGTTCCATGTATTAGTCAGAGTTTACCACAACATAAAACAGAAATCTATCTATTTATCTATTATTTAGCTATTTATTTATTAGAGAGAGAGAGAGAGCGAGAGAGAGAGCGCGCCAAAAAGATAGCTACAATGGCCCAGACTGGGCCAGCCAAAAACCAGAAACCAGGAGCTTCTTCCAGGTCTTCCACGTGGGTGGCAGGGGCTGAAACATGTCTTGGGCCATCTTCTGTTGCTTTCCCAGGCCATTATCAGGAAGCTCCATTCGAAGTGGAGCAGCTGGGATACAAAAGAGGCACACACACATTCAGGATGCTGACACTGCAGGTGGCCACTTTACCCACTACACCACAACATCGGTCCCACATTGTGAATTCTTTGTTGCCTCTTGCCTAATAGATTACAAGTAAAACAAAAATATCTCTTAAAGTCTATGTTACCAAATAATTTTTATTGTAACATGATTAGAAAATATCAGTAAGCAACATGATGTTAGAATGTTTCTATGGAATAGCAAACTGTGCTTTTTAAAAGTTCGTTCTTTATTTGAAAGGCAGAATTTACAGATGGAGAGGGAGTGACAGAGAGAGAGGTCTTCCAGCCACTGGTTCATTCCCCATATATCCGTAATAGCTGGAGCTGAGCCTATCTAAAGCAAGGGGCTAGGACTGTTCTCCGTGTCTCCCACTTGGGTGCAGGGGCCCAAGCACTGGATTGGAAATGGAGCACTAGGGGACTTGAACTAGTGCCCATTTGGGATGTCAACATCTTAGGCAGTGGCTTTATCCATTGCACCACAATGCCAGCACCTGTATGTTCTTCTTACACTAGCATGAATTAAAATAGTCTAAATCTTTAGAAATAGAAGAAGAAATGCTCATTTGGTATTTGTATTAAAAAAAAAAAAAACAGAGGAGATTTTAATACACATTTTTCTCATAGCGTCTCAGATTTTAACTCTCAATTTAAAACAACTTTTTAAATAGTCTATTTCCACTGAAGGTCACAATTATAAATTTGATGACTACCAAGCGAAATGTACTGATAAACTGAAGCTAAAACCTCTGCTGTTTCACTATTCCCTCATTTCTATTGATTGTTCTCTAAAAGACCTTCATTTCTGTGTTCCATCTCACTTCATTAACTAATGGCCAAAATAGTTCCAAAGATTAAAAGTAATGCAAACCATGCTTTTGGTTTATTTTTGATATCAAGTAATGATATAATTTTTGTAGTCCTCCAATTCTGTTACAGTATTATCTGGATATATTTTCACTTGGTTACTGTTTATAACCCTTGTCTATATTACCACTAAACTAAGGTCTTTCTACTTTTTATGATTTGAGCTCTTTAATAGGTGGAATATTAAGACTGGTTATAATCTAAATTAAAATGTTATCTCAAGAAAAAGAAATAAAAAAAACAGAGACAACGAAAAAAGAGGGAGGAAAAGAAACATTATATTCTCGGAATTGTACAGTTGTACATAAGAACTACATTAAACCTCTTCTCTTTGTATTATTTTCACATAACATAAGAATTGTGCTGTAGTAATTATCATACATTTGCTGTGACTTTGCAAAACTAATGTGTTAATAAATCCCTTCAGTAAAAAAAGGCAAATAAAAAAACAGCAAATTTGTCAAAGAAAATATCTTAATGTGATGTGGAAATGAAGAAAAGATAAAGATTAATGAAAAATTTGGACTACATTTATTCCACATTTTTCCTGAGGTCCACCTATAGGAATGTGTAGTGAGGGGAGATAGTAAATATGACAGGTGTAATTTTATTCTTACAAAAATGTAGATAATGCTTTTTCTAATTAAGAAAATATAATTCTTCAACTTAACCAAACATTTATAATCATGATTAGTACATACAGATATATCTGGAATTTAACCAAACAAAAATAATCCCACATAGAAATCACAGTAGAAACTTTTTTTTAAAAAAAATGATGTTTAATAATATACACTACCTGACTCTTCTCTCACTCATTAAGCTGCAGTTATTTAGTTGACTGAATTAATTTAACATTTTATATAACTGATTATTGGAACTAGCATGCTAGCAATGTCTCCTGTTTATGATTTAAAATTTAAAACTTATTCAGAAGCTATATTATTCAATCGCCACTACTACTTTTGAAGTAGAAATTATTTTTCTCACTTTATCAATGAGTATTGTCAGACTGTAAAAGTTTTTTTTTTTTTTTATTTGCTCAAGGAGCAAAAGTAGGAGATTTTTGATTTTGAACTTGTGTCTTTTGATTCCAAGTCAAAGCCTTATCTAGTAAATTATATTATTACCTACATCAGGTCTTATTCAATTGAAATGATTAAATACATGTACTTGGATTAATGAAGGAGGGAGAGTAGGGTGGAAAGTATCATTATGCCCTTAAAACTCTAAAAATGAAATACATGAAATTTGTTCCATTCATATAAATAAAAAAGTAGCTTAAAAGAAAGAAAAGAGCTAATGATTTGCTGTTGCAATAATAATAATGTAATCATTTAAAATGGAATAGTAGTCTTTTACAGAACTAGATGACAAGTAAAAATCAAAGTATATCATGATGTTATTCACCTATTAAATAATGTCATCAAATTACAACATGTGATACAAATGGACGATCTATTATGTTCAAGTGGATTCTTATACCATTATTTGTATTGTTGCATAGATTACTCTCGAGGTACCAGGAACATGAGTACACGCATGTTACCTGAAGGCTAATATCTGTTCCCTGTGAGATATATCCATTTCACACATTTTATCATCTACTTGATTTCATATTCACATCTATGAAAATGTAAATTCAATTAATGTTTTCATAGTAAAAAAATATTTGTGAATTTCCTTGATGTTTCTGAAGTACCAAGGAGGTGTTGTTCAATTCACACTCACTTTATTCTCAATTATTCAGAGTAATAGAACTAAGTATGGAATGGCATTTTGCACATCACAGCTAGCTGACAGAATACACAATTAGACTTGATTCATAGCATTTATTAAAATTTCCATTTATTTGCTAATTAGTCTGTATAGATTTGTAAATGTAGGAAATGGCACTTGCATATTTTTCCCTAATGCTCAACACAGCAGAGGGTATTGAAATTTCTGTGTAGTAGAATTACAGCAATTTTTCATTATGCCCTGTGGTCATCTTGAAAATAATTATGGATTCAGCAGCTCATTTTTTTGTTAGCATTTTTTTTTGCGATCTCTTATTTTGCATTCACTCAGCTCCAACATAATATGTGGATAAAAAAATCATAGAATATGAGAACCAGAAATATAATGTAAGTCAACCTTCTCATGTTACATAATAATAGTTGAACTTCCTGAGAAACCTGTCCATATTCTGCATGTTTCTCATTGAAGTCATCCATTTGTAACTGAAAAAAAAAAATCTTTTTTGATGCCATCATTATTAATAAATTAAGTCTGACCCACTTTCTTTTTTATCCCAGTTAAATGGTGAAATATTAAGACATAGGTATTAATATTTTACTCTCTCCATTCATTTTTTCCCTTCCTCCTTCCTTCCTCCCTCCCTCCCTTCCTTCCTTCCTTCCTCCCTGCCTCCCTCCCTCCCTCCCTCCCTTCCTTCCTTCCTCCCTCCCTGCCTCCCTCCCTCCCTCCCTCTGTCCTTCCTTCCTTCCTCCCTTCCTTCTTTCCTTCCTACCCTTTTCAAAATTGTTTAAGGATTGATATTTAAAGCCTCAAGATATCTAAATACTATAGTCAATTGCTGAATGTCTAAGAATTGATGTATTTTGGTTTTACTATTTATATACATGGTAAGTTTCAGACAACTTAGCAATTCTTGTTAGCATAGTTAATGATGAAATGTAACTGAGACAATGGTGTAAGGGCTGAAAGAAGTGGACAGTAATCCTAGCTTTACACACATTCTTTAGGGTCCTGAGTAAGTTATTTAATCACTATATACCCAGTTTATTTATCTGTAAAATAAGGGAATGCAATATTATTAGTATATTAATGAGAACTTTTATGTAAAAGGGCTGTACCATTTATACAACATAGTAACAATTCCAGAAATATTGGTTATTAACATATATGTAATAGTAATTGCAGTTATTCTTCCCTGGCAGTTAGTCACTATTCTAATTTCTAACATCAACATCCTTTTTCCATTTGTGAAACCATCTATGCATACACAGAATGAACATACGTTCTTATCTTTTAAAAAAAGTATTTTCTATCTTTTTCTTGAAATAGCATATTTTAACACACATCATAGTCAAAGGCTTAATGACTCTACTAAATAAAGAGTTCAACAAATAAAAAAAAATACATCATAGCCCAGTAAGATAATAGATAAGGCTTATAAATTATAATCAAATGAAATGATGTTCAACTTCATTCATATAAAGTAAATCTTGAAATATTCACAAGGCCATTAATAGTATACTAGTAATTAATTCATAACAATTTGTTCAAATATATAAAATAAAGATTGGTAAAACATTGCATTTTTAACTTAAAGTGATTTTGTGCTTTATGAGTATTCTTAATAAGATATGATCCCTTTAATAAACATTCACATTTCTCTAGGAAGGGGTATTTTTAAAGTTGGACATTGAATCCAATGTTAAGCAGGAAATTTATATTAGGTAATAATGGCCAAGATGTTCACTAAGTTCCAATTTAGGATGGATTTATACATGATCTATTCTATCATGTTTCTTACGGATAACTATTCAGATCTTAAGAAGAAAAACAGCTTATATGATATGTCATAAACTTCCTAAAATTCTAAACTTTTTATTTCCTATTGGAAGATAACTCTTTGGTCCCTCTTATGTAAGAATATATACAATGGTCAGTTTTTTGTTTTGTTTTGTTTTATTTTGTTTTGTTTTGTTTTCCCTCTTCTCTCAGTGTTTATCTGAGGCATTCTGAATCTCTGACAATTGTACACGAATATCACTGTCTGGTAACGCATAGTGTTTAGACTTTTTAGAATCACTTGTATTAGAAGAGAAGATCAACATGTACAGCTTTATAAAATGAATTGGTGTTTCTTACAAATAATTAAAATTATAACAATAGCAATGTTTGGTAACATTAACTGTAAACATTTGGAAAAATTCTTTGCATACTCCATTTCTTCCTCACTGAATTGAATTGAATTGATGAAAAGCATGAAATAGATATTAACATTCCCATTTTCTGTGGGGAAAACTGAAACAAAGATTGATTGCACAAGATCAAAACACTAAGACTTATTTGGATGGTATTTTACAATTGAAATATATAGTATTTTAGTGTAACTTGCAGCCAATTTGTCTAAAGTAAAAAGCAAATATTTCAAAATTGGAATATTTATATTTGATATTTTTCAGATATATAATAGATACGAGAGGATGTCTTGTTGTCATCATGTATTCTTATTTCATACTAATAAACAGGAAATTTTCATAAACTTATTGAACAGATTCAACTTCAGTAAATGTCCTGTTCCAGTGTTTGTTTATATTCATCTTGAATTATTTTTTTATTACAAAGCTGGCCAAAAATGCATATCCCAGACTTTGGTTGAATGGCTAGTGTGTATTTACAACAGAAAACTCACTTTATAAAGCAATTTGCCTTTATCTTGTCTAGTTAAGATTGCACACACTTATGAATGAACTCATATTCCTAGGAATATCCCTGTCAAACAAAAACACTTACATGTATGAATATGGATATGTGTGCAATTGTTGTATTATTCGTGTATATCTAAAAATGAGAGGGACCTTAACAAGAAGAACTTCTCAGTTTCAAGAATAAAGTCTTCAAAACCAACAGTTTCCCATTATATGCTAATTTTTTCTTCCTCATTCCATTGAGGAATGGAGAGGGCAGGGAGAGTTTTAGCCTACTCTGTTTGAGAATACTAGCTACACATATAAGGTTATAATTGAAAGTCATTTGGGTTGTGGCTGTATGTGTGTCATAGCTACAATACATTTACTGAAGTTTTTTTCATCAACATAGATGAAAAAACTAAAAACAAAAATTAATAAAAATAATTTGATGATATATGTTAAAAAGTTCAAAAACATGGAAATCAGCACAATAAAATGTTTAGACATGGATACATAAATAATAATAATAATTCAGGGGAAGTTCTACGAGATAAGAGAAAGGCAATTATCAGGTCTGCATTGTTTTTCTGTGGACACTACACACATGAATTTGAACAGATCACTGAAGCATTATTTTCAGTGTCCCTATTGTAAAGTGAGTATAATTTAATAGGCATATTCCAAACTGCATTATTGCCAGCAATAGTTTAGTCTGTTCTTTGGGAGGTAGGCAGGGGGTGGGAGATGTGTGTGATTTAGATGTGTAGGGGTACTGCACCGTTTTTATTTGTATTGCCTTATTGCAAATGATGGTAACTTTTTATGTGTGTGTGTTTTCGTGCATGTTTTTTGTCATTGGTTTGTTTTTTTAGCAAGCATCTGTTCAGATCTTTTGCTCAGTTTTTAATTGCCTTGTTTATTTTATTGTTCAGTTTTAAGAATTCTTTGAATAATTGGATAAAATATTTCATTATATATAATAATTACAAAATATTTTATACAATCTATGACTTTTCATTATTGGTATCTTTTGTAAAATAAAAGTTTTTAATGTCAATAATGTATAATTTGTAATTTTTTCATTGATGGCTTATGTTATTGGTGTTGTATCTAAAGAGTTATAAAACCATTCAGTGTCATGTGTATTTTCCTCTGGTTTCTCATTGAATTTCTATAGTTCTACATTTTACACACATTATGATCCACTTTTATTTTATTTTCTGTAGTGTGTGAGGTCAGTTCTACCTATAATTTTTCTTTTCATATTGATTTATTTTTGTTCCATCACTGTTTACTAGAAATATTATGTTTGCCATTGAACTGGATTTGCATTTTATAAAAATAGTGTTTACTACTTTTTGTGTCAGTTTATTACTGGACAGTATACATTAGAGTTTTCATGTATTTTACTTATTTTATTTGAAAGGTGAGGGAGTGGAAGAGAGAGAAAAAAGAGAGAGAGAAAGAGAATCTTCCACTAGCTTATGTCCCAAATACCCACAACATCCAAGGCTGGTCTAGGCAGAATACAGGAAAGTGGAACTCATCTAGGTCTCCCATATGGATTGCAAGGACCAACTCTCTTCCAGGATGAGCAAAGGCAGGAAGCTCAACTCAAACACAGATCCAGGACTTGAGCCGACACACTCTAATATGATATGCAAGGGTCCCAAGCATTGTATTAGCCGGGCAAAATTACATGATACAAAGTCATTTTTTTCCATATACCAGCAGTGAGTTATAATTTGAAAAAAATGCCACTTACAATAGATGTCAAGTTCACACTCAACTCAAGCCTTTGATGAAAGACTAGTTAAAGCATTCCCATCTGTTTGTTACTCCAGTGGTCCTGCTCCAGCGCTGTGAGTCTCAGGTGTGTGAATTAATCAAAACCCAAACTTTAAAAATAAAAAGGACATTACTTGGGAACTTAGAAATTGCAATTCTGAAAACACAGTTTCACATAGCTCCAAATGTGTGTTCTAAAGAAAGCAAGGAAATTGGAAGCATTTATAAGTAAAGAGTATTGTTTTATTCCAAAGTGGTAAAAATTACTTTGTAGTGAAATTTCTGTTGTAAGAAGAAGTTGTAAGACAGGGGCTACATGACTTATAGAAGATAGATAAAATAATATATGTATTTAGAAAAATGTCCACAAAGCAAGAATTTGATAATTTATTAATCTGCATCTTTAGTCTGGATACAATTTAATTATCTGATTTACAAGCTTGCAACCAAATGGTGGGGAAAACACAAGTTCATATTGCAGCTGGGCAGAGCTGGACTCTTGGACATACATTGCTTCCCTCCTGGCTTCCTTACTCCATTTGGAAAAGCTTTCAATGCTGCTTTCATTACGCGTTTCCCTTCTGTTTGCACACTGTGACTCTAGATGGGCCCATCTCTCCAGATGACAAGATTTGTTTTATGACCTCAATTTTCTGTTGGCTCTGTATTTTTATAAATTTATACCTATAATGCCAGGGTTTAAAAAAGTTATTTCTTTTTTTTTCTGTTTGCATTTCTTTTTAAAATTATTTTTATTTCTTTTTTTTAACTTTTATTTAATGAATATAAATTTCCAAAGTACGACTTATGGATTACAATGGCTTCCCCCCCATAACGTCCCTCCCACCCACAACCCTCCCCTTTCCCACTCCCTCTCCCCTTCCATTCACATCAAGATTCATTTTCAATTATCTTAATATACAGAAGATCAGCTTACTGTACATTAAGTATGGATTTCAACAGTTTGCTCCCACACAGAAACATAAAGTGAAAAATAATAGATGATTTTTTTTAAATGATGATGAAATCAGAGCAGACCTATTGTCATGTTTAATCCCAGTGAGAGTCAAGTTGGAATGGAAGGGGAGAGGGAGTGGGAAAGGGGAGGGTTGTGGGTGAGAGGGACGGTATGGGGGGGGAAGCCATTGTAACACATGAGTCGTACTTTGGAAATTTATATTCATTAAATAAAAGATTAAAAAAAAAAATCCCAGTGAGAGTCAAGTTGGGAATTGATAATTTCTTTTTTTTTTTTTTTTACAGAAGATCAGTTTAGTATGCATTAAGTAAAGATTTCAACAGTTTGCACCCCCACAGAAACACAAAGTGAAATATATTGTTTGAGTACTCGTTATAGCATTAAATCTCAATGCACAGCACATTAAGGACAGAGATCCTACATGAGGAGTAAGTGCACAGTGACTCCTGTTGTTGACTTTACCAATTGACACTCCTGTCTATGGCATCAGTAATCTCCCTATGCTCCAGTCATGAGTTTCCAAGGCTATGGAAGCCCTCTGAGTTCTCCGACTCTTATCTTGTTTAGACAAGGTCATAGTCAAAGTGGAGGTTCTCTCCTCCCTTCAGAGAAAGGTACCTCCTTCTTTGAAGACCTGTTCTTAAAAAAGTTATTTCTTATCAATATTTGGTTATATATAATGTATATTTGATACTTTATACATGTAAGTATTTGGTTTTTAAGAAAATCTTATACATGTTTTCTCTCTATCTGTTGTTCTCTCTCTCTCTTCTTTTTGAAAGGCAGAGTTACACAGAGAGAGAAAGACGGAGAGAGAAAGTGACCTTCTGTCTGCTGATTAACTCCCCTAAATGGCCGCAACAGCAAGAGCTTAGCTGGTCCTAAGCCAGGAGCCAGAAATTTTTCTGGGTCTCCCAGTGGGTGCAGGGGTCCAAAGGATTGGGCCATCTCCAATTGCTTTCCCAGATGCATTAGCAAGGAGCTAGATCAGAAGTGGAGCAGCTGGGCAGCAGCTTTACCCAGCTGATACACTACAGTATCAGCCCCTTGGCTACTTTTAAGAGAAACAAAAATAATCATCATGTTAATTACCCTAGTTGTTAAGATACTGGTTTAAGACACTCATATCCTAGATCAGAGCATGTGGCATGATAACAATTTTAGGTTTCTGACTCCAGCTTCTAGCTAGTGTTCATCCTGCAAGACAGCAGGTAAAGTCTCATGTAGCTGGACTCCTGACTCCCATGTGGGAGATCTGGACCAAATTCCTAGCTCCCCACTTTGGCCTAACCCACCCCTGGTTGTTACAGGAATTGAGAGAATGAAACTGTTCATAGGAGCTCTCCCATTCTCTCTCTCTCTCTCTCTCCCTCTTTCTCTTTTTCTCTCTCTCAAAAAAAAATTTAAGAATAATGACTGTCTAAAATACAAATTGTTGTACACATATTTTCCCTTGGGGTTCTGACATATGTCTGGAGAAACATGATCTATCTTAATATCAGAAACTTTGGATTCAAAAATTGTTGAAATTTAAGCTAGAATGAAAACTTCAGAAACTTTTTATTGTAAATCAGAAATAATAACTATATAATAGGAATTTTTAAAGAGCAAAAAATAACAAAGATAATGCATAAATGTACTAGAGTGTCTAATAAGAAATGATTAATAAACTAAATTACTATGGTATAAAATTATAGAAAAGAAATTGGGAATCAATGGAATTAAGGACTTGTGTACATCTCTTAAGAAGTTCATGGATATACATTTCCTTTCAAAGGAATTGAAAATAATTAAATTGAGAAGAATAAGTAAATAAAATATAAAATGCAAAGCAATCAATGCTTTTAAATGAGCACACAGAAGGGGCTGGCGCCCTGGTTCACTTGGTTAATCCTCTGCATGTGGCGCCAGCATCCCATATGGACGCCAGTTCTAGGCCCAGCTGCTCCTCTTCCAGTCCAGCTCTCTGCTGTGGCCCGGGAGGGCAGTAGAGGATGGCCCAAGTGTTTGTGCTTCTGGACATGCATGGGAGACCAGGAAGAAGCATCTTGCTCCTGGCTTTGCATCAGCGCAGTGCCGGTCATAGTGGCCTTTTGGGGAGTGAATCAACGGAAGGAAGACTTTTCTCACTCTCTCTCTCTCACTGTCTATAGCTCTACCTGTCAAATAAATAAAAATATTTAAAAAAATGAGTACACAGAAAGCTGCTTTAGGATGATATGAGAAGAAAGGTTTCACATGGTGTTTGAACAAATAAGGAAAGACTTAATCAATGTTTTTAGTTGAATTTTGAGAAAATTGTGTAAATTTCACAAATTGATACACAAGAGCCTTATGAAGAAAGCTGAAATCAATGGATTTTAAGTAGAAAAACAATAAATGATGCAATGCATCTGGAGGATAGTATTCATGTTGATGAGCATGGAGAAAATAAATAAAATCTGGGTTTTCTGAATAAAGAGTATCTAATTAAACAGATCTTCCATTTTTTAAATGAGAAAATGACATGATAAATTGCACAAAAATTTTTGAATTTTCTTATACAAGTTTAAATTTAATATTTAATTGTGAAAAGTTGAAAACTCTTCCATGTTAGTGAATTGGAAGAATTAACATAATCAAAATGTTCAAACCACCCAAAGCAATTTACAAATTCAATCATAATACCAGGGACATTTTTCTCAGATCAAGAAACAATGATCTTGGCTGGTGCCATGGCTCACTTGGCTAATCCTCTGCCTGCGGCGCCGGCATTCTAGTCCCGGTTGGGGCGTTGGATTCTGTCCCGGTTGCTCCTCTTCCAGTCCAGCTCTCTGCTGTGGCCCAGGAATGCAGTGGAGGATGGCCCAAGTGCTTGGGCCCTGCACCTGCATGGGAGACCAGGATAAGTACCTGGCTCCTGGCTTCAGATGGGCGCAATGCACCGGCTGTAGTGGCCATTTGAGGGGTGAACCAACGGAAGGAAGATCTTTCTCTTTGTCTCTCTCTCTACTGTCTAACTCTGCCTGTCCAAAAAAAAAAAAAAAAAAGAAGAAAGAAAGAATGATCTTAAAATTTATATGGAAACACAAATAGCTTAAGCAACCTTAAAAAAAAAAAAAAGCCAGAAACGTAACAACAACAGATTTCAAGACATACTACAGTGAAGTCATAATCAAAGCTGCCTAGTAATGATGCAGAAATAGACATGTAGACCAAGTGAACAAAATAAAGACCTCAGGAAACACTCCATGCATCTACAATTAACAAATCACTAACCATCAGGGAAATGAGGTTTCAGCTCACCCCAGGTAGAATAGCTATGATCCAAAATTCAACAAAATAATAAATTTTGGTGAGGATGTGGAGAAAAAGTTACACTAATGCACTGTTGGAGGGCATGCAAACTAGCACAACCATTATGCAAGACAGTATGGGGATTCCTCAGAAACCTGATATAGAACTACCATATGACTTAGCCATGTCACTCCTGGGAATTTACACAAAGGAAATGAAATCAGCACATGAAAGACTTATCTGTACCCCATGTTTAGTGCAACTCAATTCACAATAGCTAAGATTTGGGATTGACCCAGATGTCCATCAACTGATGATTGAACAAAGAAATGTGGTATGTGTACACGATGGAATACTATTCAGCCATAGAAAAGAATGATGTTTTTGCAACAAAATGGATGCAGCTGCAGAGCACTATTCTTGCTGAAATAAGTTAGTCCCCAAAAGATAAATATCACCTGCTAATACAATATGAAAAACCACAATATATTAGAATGAAATTGGCAGCTTATGATTTGATTATTGTTTGTAATCCTGTCCTGTAAGACAGTGGGCTTTCTCTTTTCTACTTGCTGAGCATTATGTCAGTTGTGCTTTAAGCCTGTGATTATAAAGTAAATTAAGGTTATGTTATTGCAAAAATTAAAGGAAGAAAAAAGAATAAAAAGTAGGAGGATTGAGGGAAGCAGGGAGTGGGAAAGAATGGATTGAATCTATTAAATAAAGAAAATCTGTTCTCTTTTATATTTATAACATTTTTTAAAAAAGAAAACAGAAAAATTCTAATAATCTGGTGATGAGGTTACTGAAACCAGAAGGACCAAAGTGCAAGGGTTAAGTAAGAGGAGACACGTAGGTAAATAAATTAGATAGAGTTATAAGAAGCCAGGTGTTAATACCATCAGGGATGATATATTTCAGGCAATGATGAAGGGTAGTCTTCTGTTGAATGCTGAACTTTAATGTACCTTCTAAAATAGTTCATAATTATAATTATATGTGGTGCCTAAGATGTAAAGAATTTTCAAAGAAAATAAAAATGGAAAGTCAATTTGAATGTTACAACATATTGTAACCAAATATTCATGAAAAAAATAATAAATAGTGCTGTTTAAAATTTGTTTTCACATAAGAAAATTTAAACACTTATTTTTATTTATTTCTTGTTTTCAAAGTTTCTAAACTAACACTGAAAAACAAATACTACAGAGAGTGTGAAGAGGCACAAATGGGAGATATCCAAGGTGGCCATTAAGCATTTCAAAGTAACTCAAAAACTTTTAAGAGGAGGTAAATTTTTTTAGCTTTTTATTTATTTGAGAGGCAGAAAGATGGGGAGGAAAAGGGAGAGAGAGAGAGAGAGAGGGAGAGAGAGAGAGAGGGAGAGAGAGAGAGAGAGAGGGAGAGAGAGAGAGAGAGATCTCCCTTCTGTTGGTTCACACCACCAATGCCTGTAGCAGCCAGAGCTGGACCAGGCCAAAGCAAGCAGCTGAACACTCAATCCAGGCTGCCAGGTAGGTAACAGGGACCCAAGTACTTGAGCCAGCACTTGCTACTTTTCAGGGAATGCCTGAATTGAGAACAAAACAAGGACTTGAAAACAGGCATCCTATATAGGAATAAGCATTCCAAACAATATTTTAACTGTTATGCCAAAATCCACTTTAGATATTGAATTTTAAAGATACATTTGACTATTCCTCATCTAATGACTGACATGGATTACTCCTTCATGAAAATCATTTTAAAAATATCCAATGATACTTCCTTCACCTGTCCCATATTTTTCATTTAATCACTCAATGCATTCAACACATTCATTCAATTATAACTAAAAATAGTAGAGTAGAATAAAATGTTATTAATTATATGCATAGGATATAGTTATCTATTTATTCATAGAGAGGATGTCAAAAGGGTAAGATAATATTAGTATTTCAGCCATGTGAGGATTTGTTAGCAATATCAGTTCTATGCACTTCATGTAGCAGATATGAATGGATTTCATCTTATTAATGATGAGGACTGAATGTCATGTCTATGATCATCTAAAACAATTTTCTGAACTGTAGTAATACTTCTGGTAGGGTGTAAATTTTAGAAGGGGGAAGTCAAAGAGAACTCAAAAAATATGAGGAATAAGTGTTGTGTTGCAGTGGGTTATGGACTCATGAGACACATGAATCCCACATCAAAGAGTTGGTTCATGTCCTTTCTACTGTATTTATGATCCAGTTTACTGCGAATGCATCCTGGGACACAGGAAATGATGGTTAAAGCATGGAACTCTGTTCTGCCACTCATGTGGGAAATGATGGAATTCTGGATCCTATCTTCAGCCTCACCCAGCTATTGTTGTTGTTGGCAGTTGAGGAGTAAACCCAAAGATGGAAGATGGGTCTCTCTCTCTATATATATATATCTCTCTCTGGGTGTCTTTCTCTCTTTCAGGTGGAAGAAAGAATATAAATATGTGCTAAAATAACTAAATGCTAGATTCTTTTTAAATGCACAGCATCTGTCTCTTCAAGTCAATCCAGAAATAAATATTTTTTGGCCAAAGTCTATTTTAAGTATAATTTGACTACATCTTTTTTTGGTATGCTCCTGACCAAAATTATAAAAAAGGACAAGAAGAATTGGTAGTAAATTCAGGGGTTAAAGGAGAATTACCCAAGGGATTCATAAAAAGACTACTTTCACCACAGCTCAGTGAACATGATTGCTGCTGTCTAGGCCAAAGATTCATTTTGTTTTTACTCTAGCTTTCTTTGCCAGTGGGAAAAACTAAGTAATGCTGCTGTCTTTTCAGTCATCCTTATCATAAACGATCACTCTGTGTGGCATGTGTTAATTATTCCAGACCTCTCTTTTTCTCTCTGTTAGATTAATAGTTGCCAATTATGTATCCTCTCTCCTGCATCGCTATTGTGTACACATTTTCTAATTCTCTTCATTACACCAGTGAGTATCTATAATTATGGTGATCAGTTATCCATCTATCTTTTCAAGGACAGTGAGCAATGTAATGCTGTGAGGGCCTGAAGAGAGAGAAAGATAGAGAGTGAGAGAGAGAGAGAGAGAGAGAGAGAGAGAAAAGAGGGAGAGCATCTTGAATAAATATAAACTAAAGGAATTTGAAAGTTAAATTTGCTACATATATGAGTATATTTCTTGTTTAAAAAGAAATGAAACAAGTATAAAAAAAGTCACTAAAATCACCAACTTATTATAGACAGTGTGACAACTGAGGGAGCATATTGCTCTGTTTCTCAAATATCTTCCCCAACCTTCTATGCAACCAAACTCCTCATTCCACTTGAACATTTAAGTAGTCCATAAACAGTGAAAGGTTGAAAATGTAAAAATATGTAACATTGTATCCATTGAATATGCAATACATTGCAGAATTTTATAATAGTCATTATGGTATATCAGAAGCAGAAAACTATTTTTAAATGATCATTTTTATATATTTTAGTTTCCAAAGCTATTTCTCCAAGACTCTTACTGTGTTATATGCATTCTGTCATTAGCGACTTTACATTCTCAAGCTATGAAGTCAAGCCTTCCTAAAACTTTCATATGCTTAAAACCATAATTAAGGTAGGAGGTCTGATTTATGTGTTTTTCCCCTAGTTCAGCATATTTTTTAAAATTGTATTGAAAATATGCAAATTTCAAATATTAAACTCATAAGATTAATTCTATACTAAGTAAAGAATTAAACAAATAGTATGAAAAAAAAAAAAACACTGTTCCTCAACAGTCAAGACAAGTGCTGCTACAAATCAAAATGTCAATTTCACTCCTGTAGATTACCTTTTAGGCTCTCTATTAGTTACCACAGATCAGGAAAACCATATAGTATTTGTCTTTGTAGGACTGGCTTATTTCACTAAGTATAATGGTTTGCATTTGCATCCATTTTGTTGACAATGACAGGATTTCATCATTTAACTGCTGTGTAGTATTCCATAGTGCAAATATAACATAATTTAATTATACACTCTTCAGTTGAGGGGTATTTGGGTTGATTCTATATCTTACCTATTATGAATTGAGCAGCAATAAATATGGGGATACAAATCACTCGTTCATATGCTGATTTCATTTCATTTGGGTGAATTCCCAGGAGTGGCATGGCTGGATCATTATGGTAGATCTATATTCAGATTTCTGGAAGTGGGTAGCTTAAATCCAGGGGACCAGCTGCCATGAAGAGAAAGATGGACAGGAAACAAAGGTGCCAAGTTATAAGACACTCGCTTCCTGCTCCCCAAGGTGATTCTTTCATTAAGCTTTTCCAAGGGTAATGCAATGCTTAGCCCACAAACAGAAGTAAGGAAGAAAGAAAACTCAGTCTTCCATATATATATTTCTTTTCCAAAACACTGGAAAACATGTTGGAAAAAACTAAACAAAGTCACATGATCTCAGGTCAAGCATCTGTGCATTTGAGAAATGAAGCTGTTGCCTATCTGTCCTTGACCTTCCCTCCTGTCATGTAACAGGGAAGTATCAGTGAGCTACAGGACTACCACAGAGGCTTGCATTGTGATTTGCCAGGCCTTGCCAGTTCTTACCTTTATCTTCTTGAGAAGAGGAGAGAGACGTCTTCACTCCCATTCTTTGCAACCTGTGAACTCCTTTTCATGTAAACTCTCATCTCTACAAAGCTCTATATGCTCCTATTTTTTGTACAGTATTTTTGATTCTATTACAAAAATACACACTAAACAAAGATTGCCATTAGATCATTTCCTGGCCATGCAATCTTTCTTTGTCCTGCCAGGGACTGCTTCTGCAATATTTTCCCCAATTTTCAGGTGGATTTACTGGGTATAAATCTTCAGGCCCGTTCTAAAAGCTTCTGTTTTTCTACTGTCCATGGGGAGAATCTGTGCATGGACCTTCAAATCATTCTGGAGGTGTTACATTGTCTAGTTGATGTACCACCCCAGGTTATTTTTGGATTTGTCAAACCCCTGCGTTTATGTCATCTTTTTTAAGAAGGTCAAGTTTTGGAGACTCTTTGCCTTGACAATAAATCTGTGTCAGTGCTTTTGACTCCAGAAGAATGAATGTTTGTGTAATTAGCAATAACTTCCCGTCTCGAATTTGTTCTGTTGGGGAAGAGAGTCACAGCTTTGCATAGTAATTGGAGAGGAGAGGAGAGGAGAGGAGAGGAGGGGAGGGGAGGGGAGGGGAGGGGAGGGGAGGAGGAAAAAACGATCAGGACTTGGAAATCTGAATTCCAATTCCAGAGATAGAACTTATTATTCTGAATTGATTTCAGAAAATTGACTGAAGTTCTCACTGTGTCATGTTTTGTTATCAGTAAAAACAATATGATAAACCTCTCTTTCTATTAATTTTGCCAGAACTCTCTTTGGAAGTAAATTTATAGAATAATAAGGAATAACTTTATATGCAGTGGTTTAAAAGGATTAATGTAAGAACATGGTGTGGGGCCGGCGCCGTGGCTCACTTGGCTAATCCTCTGCCTGTGGCACCGGCACCCTGGGTTCTAGTCCCGGTGGGGGTGCAGGATTCTGTCCCGGTTGCCCCTCTTCCAGGCCAGCTCTCTGCTGTGGCCCGGGAGGGCAGCGGAGGATGGCCCAAGTGCTTGGGCCCTGCACCCGCATGGGAGATCAGGAGAAGCACCTGGCTCCTGGCTTTGGATCAGCGCGGCGGCCATTGCGGGGTGAATCAACGGAAAAGGAAGATCTTTGTCTCTGTCTCCTTCTCTCACTGTCCACTCTGCCTGTCCAAACAAATAAACAAAACAAAACGAAAAGAACATGGTGTGTATTTTTACCCAACTTATTTAGTCATTCGTATAGCAAATCCCAATACTTTAAGAGATAAACTTATATTCTAAAACTTGACCTTAATGTCCATATTTAATATATTCTAGATTCTCAAGTATGTACAGAACATTGAAGATGAATAAACGATTTTATGTTGTAGGCTATTTTAAAAAGAAAATTTGAGTCATATTGCTGAAGGCATCACAAGTCATTCTTAAAATGAGTCTTTTCCTCATCTAATTTAATTGGAAAGATTATGACTTTTTACTTTCCAGGTGTGATTTGATGCCTTCAGACATTTTCTCTCTGTTCACATCCCAATTAAATTAAATTAAATTGTTCCTATGGATGCAATTAACTCATTCGGTTTATAGCAAAGAACTCATTATTGCATAGACCATCTAAGAATCCAGGTTCTTTTCCCTTTTGCTTGATTTCTTTCTATTCTACAAATGTTAATCCCAGTGAGCATGAAAGTTTGCTCTACAATGCTATCAATTGCCCCTCACAGAGCTTGAAGCAGAGCATGAAGAACTAAATGGTTAAAGCCATCACAATGTACTCTCCTCCACAAGCAAGAGGGAGAATGAAAAGAATACAAATTGAGAAAGCAAAGGGGATAGGCTGGTTGAGAAAACTTCGTTGTCAAGATAGGGACCTGTGGATACCAGTTATTGGAGGATTTAAGTGCTTTGCCCCAGGTCACAAGACAAATCAGTAACAAGCAGGAGACCCCAGGAGTTCTTAACCTTTGTCCAGTGAACTTGAATGAGACAGTGTTTCTTTGTCAGGGTAACACAAGGCCATCACTCACTCCACTGTGCAAAGCAAACTGGAAATGTTGTTAGTAAAGAATGAGGGAAAACTTCCTTTCTTATTCTCACTCCCGTGGGGTGCACATGAATCTACATATCCCTTTGTTGTTCCTGACAATGCATTGAATCTCATCACATACAGCTTAGAGAATCTGTAGTAGGTTGAAGTTGCTATTTGGAATGGTAAATGTTTCTTTGTCCAAAAGACTAAATTTCTCCAGGGGTTTTAAGTTCAAAAGAAACCATTTCATTTTATTGTTTAAAATAATTTTCCAAATATAATTGTAAGCCAATGAGTTAAAATAAGCAAAATGTAAGGAATAAAACTATCTGGCTTTGATCTCATGTAAAACATTTTTTTACTTTTGCTAAGTTAATGAATCTTGCTCTGTTTCAGTACCTTCTGATGTCAAATTATTACACAAAACATTCTTAAATTCTAGGAAGTTTGTTAACATTCCATATGTTATAACAACACATTTAACAGTTAAGAATTACTAACATTCTAAAAAAGAGACTATAATTTCTGAACAAGATAGCTTGCTTTATATTCTCATGCTTTGAACTATTCTGCTCCAGAAATATTTCAGCAAATAGTTTATTAAAAATCCATTTTTAGAAAGCAAAATACATGTCTTTGGGATCCACAAAAGAAAAGCACACAAACATTGAAGTGGGTGATCTTGTTTTCATTAACTTTGATCTGATGTCTGCAGAAATGCTGAATGTGTCACATCGTGTAACAATATGAGGGTATTTCAAAATTCTCCTGGGAACTGGAATTAAATGGAATTAATTCATTTAGGTGAAAAAATATTTTGAAATCTGTGCACACTAGGGTTCTTCAAAAAATCCATGAAAATGAATAGTACAAAAAACCTACACATGGATTTTAAAAATTGGGGGCATCAAAATAAGCACCTTATAATTCTGTTTTCCATGTACTTTTTGAAGTACCCACATAGAATTACTTCAAAAGACTATTGAGATGGAGGCTAAATCAGGAACTAGAGAGTTTTTTCCCCCTGGTCTTTGAGACAAAAATGAATCTCCCAACACTGCTTCTCTGATCAGTCTTCAAGGAGCTAAAGTCTTGGACAGTAAGAAGACTGGAATGCAGAGGGTGGCACTGTAGCTAGTGGGTAAAGCTGCCACCTACAACACCATATGCCATGTCCCGGCTGTGTAACTCCCAATCTTACTTCCTGATAATGGCTTTGAAAAGCTGAACAAGATGGCCCAAGTGCCTGTTCCCTCCCCACACACATGGAAGACCCTACAGAATCTCCTGGCTCCTTGCTTCAGCCTGGTTTTTCAATGGCCATGTGGCCACTTGGGGAGTGAATGAGCAGATGGAAGACCTCTCCTTCTGTCTCTTCCTCTCTCTATAACTCTGACTTTCAAATAAATAAATCTTTTTAAAAAATCTAAGTCTGAAAACAGAACTCAAAACTAGATGATATTAAAATTCAGGTTCTTGGGTTAAATATATCGTACATGAAAATCGAACAGTTGCACATTGTTAGTAAGCACACATGGAGGACAGGGTGCTTTTTATGTCCGTACACACTGACAGATTTAGAGTTCAAAGATAAACTTGGTTTTAACTTTTTAATGTCAATATATATCCCCTTACAGTAGGACCTCTTTATAACAATAGAGGTGGGAAAACATCTCTGTTCACTGAGGCAAACAATTATTACTTAGCACTGTTAGGTCAAATATGAAGAGAATATTTCTTGGAAAAAATCTTTACTTGGATGTGTTCAGTAGAATGGCTAGTATACAACTGAAAAACATATCCTTTGTGTAAAACAAACAACTATTAAGATAGTTGGCTCTTCTCTCCATGAAATGTTCCCCCATTGAGTTCTGCTTGACTTCGATATCTATCAGGTAACATAAATCAGATACGAGAATTTTATTACCATGGAGGAATGTTTTGATAGGGGAAACATACCTATATTCTACTAACTATTCCAGAGGTCATACATTTACAAATTATTACCTAATAATTCTTCTATTTTTTTCTGTAGTTAAAGCTAGTACTCCTTCCTCATTGATAATCTTGCATATACATTTTTGCCTCCTCGTTATTTTTTCCAAAACTAAGCCCATTTTTTTTTTTTGCCTTATCAAAACTCCAATTTTGAGTAGCATTTGATCTTCTTGAATAATACTACTATGCTAGACCTGGGGTTTTAACTTCATTACTAGCTATTTCAAATATTTTACTGGTTTCTTCTCTGTGGATAATGAGGCTTGTTAGCACATTTTGACAGCTTATAAGGCGACTGGTCCACCACCAGCCTCAAAGTCTCTTTTGCAGGTTATAATATCACATTGAAGATGACAATTCCCTGTTGGGCACATGGAGGGTGCAATTTCAAGGGCACAGACAATTGTGACTACTCCTTCTTCTTTACCTCTGTTTCTGTGAGACGAGGGAGAAACAATAAACACATCCAAGCAAGCACTGGCCTTCTTCCCAAATGAAAAGAATCTGTCATTTGCAAGTTTCCAATAGCTTCCCTAGGCCTCTCCATTACTGGCGTCTGGAATCTTGACCGTCCCAGAAGATAAAGTTTCCCTAACGAACCCTCAAGGTCAAATTTCCACAGAATCTGGGTTCTTATTCATAACCTTCTGTTTGTCAATCTGAAACCACAGCTCAGCTTCTACTTGTTCCAAGAAGGGTTTAAAGACTGGGAATTCACAATATATAGTGAGGAGGAAAACAGGAATTCACACTTTCTTATTATAGTATCTTCTTTAGTTCCTTAAAGCTAAAATGTTTTCCATCATTTAAGACACTTATATATGGATTAGTTTTTATGGGAAGAGAAGAGGGGAAAGGCTTTGACATGATTTTTTTATGACTTTCAAGTAGAATTTTGCCTTGCCAAAACTTTGATTTCAACCTTCTATTCACTAGCACTGTGAGGGAATACATCTTTTTTGTTTTCAGCTTTTTTTAGTAGCCCTAGAAAACTAGGGCTAATGCACTAGCTAGCACGCATTATACCCTTACTAAATCCAAGACACAATACCTGTGTTTCTCAAAAGATACTTCTACAAAAATAAAAATTTTAAATCATGTTTCTGATAAAACAAAGATACACAAAATAATACACTGTCACTCCCCGTCTTTGTGGAGGAACGACACAGGACCCTGCGCTGTTCTTTTGTCTGCTCGGCCCTCCCCGGGTTTGCTGCTGGTTCTTCCCGGGTTGGCTACCGACCCTTCCACCTCCGTGGAAGGGCGGTTCCCCCTAGCCACTTTCCCCACTTCCGCGGGGGAGCGGCACACCGCTGGCCGGCTCTCTCGGGGGCTGCGCAGGTGTTCCTTCAGATAGATGTTCCCCTTAGATGTTCCTGGTGCATGTTGTCTCTCTCCTCCTTTATAGTCCTCTTCCACCAATCCCAACTCAGCTACCCACACGCCGAGTACGCTGCTCTCCTCCAATCAGGAGCAGCTCCTGCAGCTTGTCAAGTTGGTGAGAGGCAGCTGGGTAGAAGCTGTTGCCTCCTCTCCCAGCGCCATATTGTGGGAGAGCAGATGCATAGAATAAGTCTTAATTCCAGTAACTTAGTCTAGTCCGAGTTGCTCCCCACACTACACATACTTACACTGCAAGGAAATGAATGAGATATTTGAACTGGTAGCTAAACAACAAAGATTTATGAATGTCTACTAAGTTCAAAAAAAACAACATAATTAGAGAAATTAGTATTAAATGTCCTTTATAATATGAAAATTCATGGTTTGAGTCCTTATTGTGTTTCAGATTCAGCTTCCTGCTAATGTGGAGAGGCAGCAGGTGATGGTCTATTTATTTGGGTCCCTACTAGCACATGGGAGACTCCAACTGAATTCATAGCTCTCAGTTCCTCCTGGGTCGACGTGTCACTTGCAGGCATTTGGGGGCATGAACAAGCACGTGGAAGATCTCTTTCTGTCTGTTTTCCTGTCTTTGACTGTGTATTCCTTTCGAATAAATCATTAATTTAAAAATACTCAAACATAAATTTACCAGATTATTCAGACATTCCCCTCAAATGTTTGCATGCAAATGTTCATACAACACTATAAAATCCCCAAGTGGGAAGCCAACCAAATGTCTGTGACCATCACTATACATTAATTTATCATTTCCTATAACATAATTTTAGCTTCTTAAACCCTGACATAATATTTCAATGGCATTTTGGAAATATAATGTTATCATTTATATAGAAGAGGAACCGAATAGAATATCATTGACAGTTCTTTTCAGGAAGAATAATTGCATCTGGAAAATGCCACCCTTAGAAATCATAGTCAGCATCTATTTCAGCTAGAGAATTAGCATGTGTATTAATTCTCTTAGAGATTCCAAATCTGGTGGGGAGGGGCAGTTGCTTAGAGGTGTGAACATTTATTCATACTTTATAAACACATATGTATATTTTCCTGAAAGTGCTTTGGTTCCTTTTCTCTGCTTTCATTAAAATTATGTCTCATTTGATGAGATTTCTCCTATCTTGCAACCTGATTCATTTATGTATTTTTCTGCTTATGAGGATTTGAATAAGTCCTCCAGATTTTCTGTATTGAAAACTTAAACCCTCAATTCGCATGTTAATGTTACTCCGAAGTAGGATCCTTGGGAGGTTAATTGGATCATGAGGATGCTGATTTCAAGAATGGATTAAGGAGTTACTGAGGAGTGATTTTTATAAAAGTGAGCTGTCTGGAATACTTGCTCTGTCTTGCTATGAGATTACCTGTGTCATGTTATGAAGCAGCAAGAAGGCCCACACCAAATGCCAGAATCATGCTGTAGGACTTCCCACCCTCCAGAACCATGATCCAAGTTAAACTTATTTCCTTTATAAATTGCCTGGTCTCAGATATGTTTTACAGTAACAAAAAATGAACCAAGATACCACCAAAAATTACAGCACATACATGAGAATTAATTAGGCCAATATTATGAATTAGCAAGGTATATAATCTCATTGTCATTAACAATATGAAGAGAAAAACCAGAAAGCCAACTTATAAAGAGCAAATTTATGCCATCAAACACATCAGGAAGAAAGGAGAATCAATCTGAGGGGTTATGACATTGAGCAACATATGATCTGTAATTGATAAACACTTCAATAATAGTAATTTTATAATATGCTTTTTTGGTGTATTGTTTGCATATGGCTTGAGTGTATACCATAGGTTCTGATGCTGGGAACTTCACCTCCAGTGTGATAGTGTTGAGAGGTGGTACAACCTTTATCCGTTGGGGTCTAGTGAGGGGGTGTAATTAGACCATGGGGGCACTGCCCTGAAAAGGGACTAATGTAGTTCTTAGGAGACCTTGTTAGCTTGCAGGACAGCAAATTGTATAAAAAGAACAATATTGACCTGTGAATCCAATCCGACCTCCTATCACACCACATGTTCTTTCTGCTTCTAGTCACGTGATTGTTGCTCTGCCATGATGTAGCCATGAGGTCTTCCAAAAACTGTGAGGTAAATAAATGTCATTGTAAAATACCCAGCTTCAAATCTTTTGGAATATCAATAGAAAATGGACTAAGACAGCTAATATCAACTCCTAAAATTAATTCATCTGCAGGTACTGTAATTGCCATAATAATTGTTCACAGACAACATCTCATTTCATTTATGGTCCAGCAGTCTGAAAGACTTGGTGCTCATAGCAGTAAAGTTATTAAATGCATTTCTAACATTCCAAACACAAACACAGTGTATCAAGATACCAGTGGTATCGAGATAGAATGTAAATATTGAAAGTATTTAATTTAAACAACAAAAGCATAGCTGGCAAAAATTTTGATGTGAGGATATGGGGAAAAAAAGGTGGAAGTAAATTTATTTATTTTCCTTCTTGGAGAGGAGAGAAGTACTATCTATAATTTCCAGTTGATAGAGCAAGAACTGGAAATGGAAGTATGTTATTAAAAGTTATAGATGCTATCATAATATAAGTGAATTAGCACTATAGGTATAAGACATCTGTAGAAATTCATAGAGGGCTGGCACTGTGACTCACTTGGTTAATCCTCCGCCTGCAACACCAGCATCCCATATGGGCACCAGTTCTAGTCCCAGCTGCTCCTCTTCCAGTCTAGCTCTCTGCTATGGCCCAGGAAGGCAGTGGAGGATGGCACAAGTGCTTGGGTGCCTGCACCCACATGGGAGACCAGGAAGAAGCTCCTGGCTCCTGGCTTTGGATCCGTAGCAGCCATTTGGGGAGTGAACCAACGGAAGGAAGACCTTTCTTTCTGTCTCTCTCTCTCTCACTGTCTATAACTCTACATGTCAAAAAATAAATAAATAAAAAGAAATTCATAGGAAGGAAGATTTGCATGAATATATTTACATTCTTATATATTATAAAGTCTGTAACAGATGAATTAGAAAGCATACATATAAATAAAATTTCTGATTATGGAAGAAATCAGTAATAAAAATAAAACTAGGGGTGAAACTAAAATATACAGGTATATAATATCACACCAATGATTTTAATGTTATTTGGCTAATAACAAAACATAAATAATGCTTTTTAAAAATATATACTTGTAAGTAAGTCTACACTTACACTATTTACACTATAAAAATTAAGTGATCAAACATTACTGTAATGGCATAAAATAAGACACATAGGCTATCAGAACAAAATAGAGACCTACAAAGTAGACCCAAACAGATTAAAAGAAATATTTATTTTCTTTAAAAGTTTGGTAGAATTCAACAGTGAAACCATCTGGTCCTGGGCTTTTCTTTGTCAGGAGGATCTTTATAATTAATTTGATCTCCACCTTGGTCGTTGGCCTATTTAGGTTTTCTGTGGCTCCATGACTCAATTTTGGTAGATTGTATGTGTCCAGAAATCTATCCAGTTCTTCTAGATTTTCCAATTTATTAGCATATTACTATTTGTAGTAATTTGTGATTTTTTAAAATTTCTGTGGTATTTGTTGTAACATCTCCTTTTTCACCTCCGATTTTATTAATCTGTGTCTCTCCCCATACCTTTTTTTTTGGTTATTTGGTTCAATGGCATATCCATTTTGTTTATTTTCTCAAAAAATCACCCAGAACTCAATCTACAAATCTACAACCAATTCATCTTTGACAAAGTAGCTGAAATGAATCCCTGGGAAAAGGAAAATGCCTTCAAAAAATTACTGGAATATTTGATTTCCACATGCAGAATTATAAAAACCTGATCTTTAACCTTATACAAAAATCAAATCAAAGTTGGTCAAGGATGTAAACCTATGCCCTGATACCATCAAATTATTGTTAGAGAACATTTTGGATACTCTCCAAGATATTTGCATAGGCAAAACCCCAAGAAGCAAGCAAGGCAATAAAAGCCAAAAATAGACAAATGGGATTAAATTAAGCTAATAAGTTCCTTCATAGCAAAGTTACACTCAACAATGTATAAAGGCAAAAGACAGAATGTGATAAAATATGTATAAACTATGCATGTGGTAAAGGATTAATATCCAGGATATATAAGGAGCTCAGGAAAATCAATTACAATAAAGCAAGCAGTATAGTTAAGACATGGGATAGGATATTAACAGGCACTTCCAGATTTCACCTACCTGAGTTAGAATTGGCTCGCACACAGATATCAACAAGCAATAATTGCTGGCAAAGATGTTGAGTGAAAAGGTAGTCCACTGTTGGTGGGAATGAAAACTAATACAGCCCTTCTAGAAGACAGTATGGAGACTCCTTAGCAAGCTAAAAATAGATCCACCACATGACCCAGCCATACCACTCCTGGGAATTTACCCAAAGGAAATGAAGTCAGGATATGAAAGAGGTTTCTGCATCCCCATGCTTATTGCAGCTCAAGTCACAACAGCTAAGATATGGAATCAACCCAGATGTCCATCAACTGATGGATTTATAAAGAAATGTGGTATATATCCCTTATGGAATATTACTCAGCTGAAAAAAGAATGAGATTCTGTCCTTTGCAATAAGGTGGATGCAATTGGAAATCATAATACTTTATGAAATATGCCCATACCAAAAAGTCAAATATCATGTTTTCCCTGATCCTTGGTAACTAATAGAGTAAAAAAAATTAACATATATAAGCAAAATTAGCATTTTGAGATTTGATTATTGTTTACACTCTTGTCTCTACTGATGAGGAACAGTGTTTTTATTTTCTTTCTCTTCTTTCTATTTGTTGAATTTTTTATTTAGTGGAGGGTTAAGATTATGACTATAAAATAAATGGAAAGTATGTTGTAAAATTGGAAGAATGATTAGGAAAGGAAGGAAGAAAAATGGTGGCAGTGCAGGTGGAGGGAGTGTAGGGTGGAAAGTATCCCTATGCTTCTAAATCTGAATATATGAAATGCATGAAACTTGTTGGCCTAATATAAATAAAATTACTTTAAAAATAGATCTTTTTAAAAAAGACTGAATTTCAATAAGAACTCACCAATGCACTTTTTAAATAAATAGTTTTAGGAGAACTGATTAAATAAAATCAAATCTGTATCTTATATGATACCAAAGAAAATTCAAAATGCATTAAAGACTTAAACTAAAACCTGACACAATGGAGCAGTTATAAATAAACATCGAGGAAAGTCTACTTGACATTGGTCTTGACAGAGATCTTTTTAGAGATCACATCAAAAGCTCAGGGAACAAAACCAAAAATTAAAAAAAAAAAAAAGATATGTACTCTATAGAATACTTTATAGCAGTAAAAAAAACAATGAAATCCAGTCATTTGCAACAAAATGGAGGAAACTGGAACACATCATGCTAAGTGAAATAAGCCAGTCTCAAAGGGACAAATATATATTCTCCCTGATCGGTGACAACTAACAGAGCACCAAAAAGAAACCTGTTGAAGTGAAATGGACACTTTGAGAAACAGTGACTTGATCGGCCCTTGTCCTGACTGATGATGTACAACTTAATACTTTACCCCTTTTAGCATTTTTTTTGTTCTACTTAATACTATTGGTTGAACTCTGTAATTAACACACAATTATTCTTAAGTGTTTAAATTTAACTGAAAAGTGATCTCTGTTAAATATAAAAGTTGGAATAAAAAAAACAAATCTAAATCAAACCAAAAAAATCGCCCCACACCAATGAAATCTTCAAAATGAAAACACAGTTTACAGATTGTAAAAAAAAAATCAGAAAGTATTTGTGTTCCATATATGTGTGGTATTAACCTGTGAAGGTTAATATCCTAAATATATAGGAATTCACACAACTCAATAACTAGATAAATAGCCAGATTTGTACAATAGACAAGGAATCTGAAAACACATTTTTTTTCTAAATCCATACAAATTAGCAACAGAGACATTAAAAGGTACTCAACACCACTAATCATCAGGGAAATGCAAATTAGAACTACAATGATATTATTTCACACCTGCTAGGAAGACTATTATCAAAAAGACAAGAAATAACAAGTATCAGCTTGAGTATTGAAAAGGAAACACTTGTACACTGTTGGTGGTAATGTAAATTGGTACAATCATTATGGAAAATAGGTGGAAATTGCTCAATAAATTAAAAATGGGAGTACCTATGACCCCAAATCCCTCTTTTGGACATATACTCAAAGGAAATAAAATTACCACCTCATGGAGATAGCTGAACTCCAATATTCATTACAGCATTATTCATAATAGCAAAGATATGGAAACAACCCATGTGTCAGGCAATGTATAGATGCATAAAGAAACTATTACACATATATGCAGTGGAAAATTACTTACTCTTAGAAAATGAGAACTTGTCATTTGTGACTATATCAGTGAAAATAGAAATTATGAAAAGGAAAAAAATAGAAGAAAATTACTGTATGATCTCACATATATGTGGGATGTGAAAAAAACCAGAATACCTAACCACAGAGAGTAGAATGGTGACGGCCAGAGGCTTCGGTGACAAGAAATGGAGAAATATTGCTAGAAGTACACAAAGTTGCAGTTACATGGAACAAACGAATATAGAGAAGTTATGTAGCTCATGAGGACCATAGTTCAGAATATTGTACTTTGTACTAGAAATTTGCTGTGAGAGTAGATTTCAGTTGCTCTTACCAGAATCACAAACACACACAGAAAACCAAATGTTCTCTAACCTATATGTGAAGTGATGGATGTATTAATTTGCTTAATTTTAGTAATCATTTTATTCTGTATATGTATACCAAAACATCATGCTCCACATCTTAACCATAGACAACGATTTAAAAACATAAACATGCATACATGCATAAATGCTACAACAAGCATCTATTCTTCCTGTGTGTAATCTCCTAAAATCTGCCTTTTTCTTCTACTTCCACTGTACAAATTAATATACATTATTAAGCTTGAATGTTCTATTTTTCATCGCAGGATTTAGCACAGATTTTCATGAAAGAAAAAAAAAACTGCCAACCAACTAGTACCAACTATTTTACTGAATTTTTCACATTTCTATTCAACAATGGATAAAAATATATAAAAAAATTTAATATGGAGTTAGTGTTGGGGTAAAACAGATGAAGATGATTTATTTTTTCTTGTTATAAATCATTTGTCTTTAGGTACATTTCTGAATAAAACTCTGGATATGTTTGGTGGCAGACTCTCCCTGAAGCATCATTGCTCTAATTCTTTTATGGGGCTCACTGATGTACTTAATGTTCTTTGTTCCTACAGTGCACAACATGGCCCTTCATGTAATTTTGTTCATTCTAATTAAAGGAGAGATGTGCAGGAACACCATGGTCAACACCATGGGGGTCACAGGAATTGGCATTCTCTCTACAGTTAGGATCATCCTAACCACACAGTGCTTGTTTATATTCTCTAGCCCTCTTGTCTATTTTGTTTCCAAGGTCTATAAGGATTTTTGCAAGTGATTTTTAAAACAACACAAATCACTAATGCAAAGTATATTCTCTTTATTCTATAACAAATCATGGATGAATAGAAGAAATTATAAAATTATCTATAATCAATTCTTCTAAAATACAGGTGCTTTAATTCTCTATTTTCATACAGGAAACCTTCCAAATAAAAATGGTGATGATGGGGCTGGTGTTGTGATGCACTGGGTTAAGACATTGCTTAGGATAATGGCATCACATAGCAGAGTGACAATTTGAGTCTAAGTACTCCCTTTTTTAAAGATTTATTTTATTTATTTGAAAGACAGATTAATAGAGAGAGATAGAGACAGAGAGAGGTCTTCCATCCGCTGGTTCACTCCTCAAACAGCAGCAATGGCAGAAGATGGGCCAATCTGAAGCCAGATTCCTGGAGCTTCTTGCAGATCTCCCTTGTGGGTGCTTCGGCCCAAGGACTTGGACCATCTTCCACTGCCCGCACAGGCCATAGCAGAGAGCTGGATCAGAAGTGTAGCAACTGGGACTAGAACTGGTGCCCCTATGGGATGCTGGCAAAGCAGGCAGTGGGTTTCCCTGCTACAACTCAAGAACATTAGTTATCTGTCTATCTCTATCTATGTCTATCATCTATGTTATATACACCTATGTGTTTCTGATGCTCTACACATACGTGAGTATATATGTATAACTATGTATACCATATATATTTATAAATATTTAATGGTGATAATTTGTACTTATTGATGACTATTCCATGCAGTTATGGCTATAAGAAAATAAAACATGGGCGTTTGTTACTTCTTTCTGCCCTAAAATGTACTGATGTGTATTAACACAAATGTTAAATAGTAGGCTGATGTCTGCCAAGTAATTTTGCATGAATCTCATCAAAGACTACCTTTTCCTCTGAAGACATGTTTCCTAAGTTCCAAACTAACAGTGTCTGTTACATTTACATAGATGAAGAAATTGAATGCAGTTGTTTACGATATGCACAGACTGGGTTCCAGTTCTCATGGCCAATATTTAACTACTGACACGGCAATTTATGTGTATGTCCAGCAATGTGTAAGCCTACTCATCTATGCATAATTGCACAAAATAGTGCCATAAGTACTTAAGATGCTTGTTGGAATATTACTTTATAACACATGTTATGAATCACAGAGAACATGAAGAGAGTCTAAAGTGCAATAACAGTTGAGAAAGGGGAGTAACCAATATTGTCTACATTATTTCATAAAAGAAAAACTTTTTAAAGATTTATTATTTTATTTGAAAGCCAGAGTTACACAGAGAGAGAAGAGGCAGAGAGAGGTCTTCCATCCACTAGTTCACTCCCCAGTTGGCCACAATGGCCGGAGCTAAGCCAATCTGAAGCCGGGAACCAGGAGCTTCTTCCAGAACTCCCACGTGGGTGCAAAGGCCCAAGGATTTGGACCATCTTCTACTGCTTTCCCATGCCATAGCAGTGAGCTGGATCAGAAGTGGAGCAGCCAGGATTGGAACTGGCGCCCATATGGGATGCTGGCAGTGCAGGTAGTGACTTTACCCTCTACGCCACAGTGCCAGCCCCAGAAAAGAACAACCTGATTCTTTGTATTCCTTGTGCAGCTACGAAATTCCCTAATGTCAATAATAGTCACTTAATAAATATTTGTCAAAGACATGTATAAATTTCTCATTGCAAAAACAATGCATTAGCCTGTTAAGCTTTAAGAATTTAATTTCATCCTAATATAATTATCTTCAAGATTGCTACTATTATTTTCTGCAGCAACAATACCTTCAGATTCAGCAATCTCTGATTTGAGGATATGTTTCACAGCACTGCATTCTGAGAAATTAAGAAGTATCTATGTCCCAGTTTCTTTGTTTTTGAGATTTATTTTGTAAGAGGTCAGCTCATCAAGGCTCAGTCACACGCACAGCTGTAGAGCAATCACTGTGGCTAGAGAGACAGACCATGTTGGCAGATAGTATTTCCCATTTGTATTTCCCAAGAGAGGGGAAGATGGAGAAACAGATTCCCAAGGATAATGCTGTTTGCTCAAGCAAGGCATTGGGCAAAAGAGTTGGAGAACGGTATCAGTCCCTACTTCTCTACTGTATAGTTAAATGTTTTTGTGCATTAATCATGATGGGGACTTAATGGATATTACCTATAGCTTTTAAAAACTTAATTGTGAAGAAACTACTTATTTTATAGATGTGAAACACAGAAGAGAGGGAGGGAGAGAGAGACAGAGAGAGAGAGAGAGAAAGGGAGAGGAGAGAGAAAAGCTCCCATCTTTTGGTTCACTTTCCAAAGGACCATTATGGCTTAGGCTTGCCCAGGCCAATGCCAGGTGCCAGGAATTCAATCCAGATCTTGCACATGGATGTTAAGGACCCAGTTACTTCACAGGTTGCATACTAGCTGGAATATGAGGTCCAGAGTGGAGCAAAGCCTCAAATCCAGGTGCTTAGATGCAGGAGGAAGACGTCTCTAGGGTCATCTTAATCCTTGGACAAAATTCCCAGCCTTATTTCCTGTATTTTACTCATCATTTCTGTAGAATAAGCCAGGATGATCATGGCTCCTGAAGGGATCATACTAACAGCAGAATACTTTTCAAATGTAGCATTAAGGCTATTGTTAGTTTGCTTTCTTGTCTCTAGTCTCACTCCCACTTATCACAGATATTTCTAAAATACAATATTTTTTTTTCATATTATTTCCTTTTTCCAGGTTAAACTGAGTGATTCTCAGGGTGCTTGGAAGAAGGCCTCTTATCCTGAGCCCAGAGCTATTTCAGAATATCTCAGTGGAGTAAAAGCAGTTGTAATGTGAACACTTAACTTCAGCACATTTTGGCATTTTCCCTGTCAGACTCTGGAACGTCATGCATCTCTCCAAGATAAACTCCAATTTCCTCCTTTTTTTCTAAGAAGACTTTGGATCAAAGGCATGTGTCCATATTGCAGAATCCATATAATTAACCATGTCCTATACAGTAGAACACTCTTTCACACCAAATTAGAAGCTCCTGAAAAGCAGGTGCCTGCATTATTATGTCCCGCCTTCAGTCCCTGTCAATGAACTTTTCCTAATTACTCCTACTTCTTATTGTAACGCATGTTATAGCCATAAAGTGACTCTTCAATCATTTGATGTAGCTTAGTCTTTTGGCAAGACTACATTCAAATATCTTCATAGTTGTATCTACCCAAATTAATCTCAGATAAATTGACAGTAATAACTAGTACACTGCTAATATCCATATATATTTATAAGAATTAAGTTTGTTAAGTTGGAAAACAGGGAAGAATTTATGTATCACTGGGAAAGCATAGCATACAATCGTGTGAAATAAAACTCTAGAAAAGCATTTACATCCATCATAAAATACAAACATTTATGCAGAACATTTATGCTTCTTTACAAGCTGACCCCCATATTTTTTTCCGAAAAAATGTCTGCTGTGTGAAATTTCCACAGTAGCTCTACTGGCCAGAACAAGCATGGGATATTCTGTTTATGTGCCTTTTCTCCTCTTTTCTGTAATGTTTTGCCTGGTCCCAGTAACATCATAAAAATAACTTTCTTTATCAATCTGCCACTTTTCTTGCCCAGTCAAGATCACAGAAATTTCTACTTCAGGTGACAAAATAGCAGCCTTACTGCGGTCACTGCTCACTTGACAGTAAATAAATTATCATCTTATGAAATCTTTTAGGAAGCTGTCACATAATGAGACTTTGCTTCTCATATGCATGAACTTTCTTCTCCAGTTCTATTTAAATCCCCTGGAAACAAAACATAATACAATATTTTTGAATTTCCAAATGGTTAACACTTGAGTACAGAATAAGCGTTCAGTCAATGACTGTGGATTAGCCAGTTGAGGTAAGTGATAGCACCTCAAACAGTAGAGAACTACCCAGATGTCTTTCATCATAAACATTGTAACACCATGTTCAAAAGGCATTTCACTTTCTCCATCAATTCCAGGGCACATCGCCTCTTTATTATGTGATGAAGATATCTATCATCATTATGTTATGTTGAATTGACCTACTCATGATCAGATCATCTGCATTAATGTATTTGAAGATGCTGATAATTGAAAGTAACACATTTCAGTTCTTAAACATTATACCCATTTTTATTTAGTTTCAATCTTTATATTCTGTACAATGGAATACAGCCTCCCTACCATGATTCTAACTAATTAGAACTAAGCATACCAATTAAAAACAGAATTGATCACTTTGAGATATATGATAGAGTGCCACTAGTGTGACAAAGAACAAGAAGAGAGAGGAAAATCTATACAGAAAGCCCTGCATTTAATTTCACATAAAAATGAAAATTCAGTGTAATTTTCTATAAATAAAGCCATTACCTCTGTAAAGATTGATCCAACAGTCACTACATATTAAAGTTTTTATTAAGTTGGAACCCTCTGGCTGCATTAAAATTTTTGAAAAAAATCTTGTCTAAGAATTATTTGTTTGAGATGCTCATATTGGTACAATTTTTTATTGGCACACAAAGAATCCAATTTCCAGGTTCATTACCCAAAACAACATAGAAATTTGAAACAAGAAAATAACTTAGTGCTTGAACTATAGATCAAACTATAACTCATACACCTCATTCCCTCATGGATTATTACGATAAGAAGAAAGGAGAAGAGAAAAGGCAATTTTTCTGCTCACTTGATCGATGTCCCATTTGACCTCAGTCATGCCCTCTTGCCATAACCTTTTAAATACCATCTGCTCTTTTTGTGAAGAGTCTGATGGGAAGGAGTCACTTCCAGACAGCAATTGATTATAAGAACATTAATCAAGGGCATGGATTATCTGTAGCATGACACTGTGTGCTGTAGTTAAGCAATTGGCCTTTAGCATGATTGGAAAGGCTAATCCTTATGTGGAAACCCCAAACAGAGTTAGTATCACATGTTTAAAGAGAGTAGAGCAAATAATGCATGAAAATTTATTGGAATCTGTGATAAATTCTGGCAATTTTAGGGCTAATTTGTTTACCTAGTCTAATGAGATTGAATTGATTATAATATGGTTTCATAAAATGCTATACATAGCTCATTTTTTTCTAATCAAAAGGCACAGAAAAGGTTGCATGATCTTTGGTGAGGACTTGAAAAAGCACAGTATTTTCAAATACAGTGTGGCTTGAATAACACTTACATTTGAATTTTACCCTTAGTTTCCCCAGTAATTAGTACATTCTAAAACAAGCACTAGATGGCATGGAAAATAATGTGCAAATGTTGTACAAGTATAAAGAGAAGAAAAATTCTTTTTAAACATTAACAATATATACAAACATTAAAAAATTCAAATTTTAACTTCTGCATAACTTTCAAATGTGTAAAAGTTATTTTGCAATAATGTAAATTACTGTTCAATATTATATAAATATCTGCATTAAGGAGCAATGAGAATGGGTTGCAGAGAAAAAAAAAAACATAGAATATACATGTATACAGAGAGAAAGAGTATGAGAAAGAGAGAGAGAAACTAAGCCTAAACACTAAGCAGTTCCTTAATCAGTTTCATGGTCCTTTAGAGCAGAGAACTTTGTTGTTTATACAAAATTTCTAAGGAAAAAGCACATTATGGGGCCTGCACTGTGGCTTAGCAGGTAAAGCTGCTGCCTGCAGTGCCAGCAGCCCATATGGGTGCTTGGCTGCTTCTCTTCTGATCCAGCTCTCTGCTATGGCCTGGGAAAACAGTAGAAGATGGTCCAAGGCCTTAGGCCCCTGCACCTGTGTGGGAGACTCAGAGGAAGCTCCTGGCTCCTGATTTCAGATCGGCACAGCTCCGACTGTTGGCCAACTGGGGAGTGAACCAACGGATGGAAGACATCTCTCTCTCTCTCTCTCTCTCTCTCTGCCTCTCCTTCTCTCTTTGGTTAGCTCTGATTTTCAAATACATAGATAAATCTTTTTTAAAAAGCACATTACCATTGAAAATGGTTAAAAAATAAAAATGGTGTCAAGTTTTCTGAGCAGATGAGACAGGAAAAATGAAAAAACTGAGTGAATTTTTTTGAAAGAATGGGCAAAAAGACTAGCATAAAAAACCAAAGATATAAAGCCATGTAAGCAATATTTCCATTTTAAAAATTTGAAAACTGTATACCAGTTGTCAGTAATTATATTTTAAGCTACCTACTAACTCTAAATGCATAGATTCTTTAAAAAAAAAAAAAAGACTAGTATTTCATCTGTACTTGCTTGGCAAAAATAACAGTAGGCAAGTTGTTTTCTATTTAAATAAAAAAATCCAAACTTCTGAGAATTTTACCATTATTGAAATCTTTTCCCAGGGCAGTTCTTCTAATACTTTTTTTTCATCTAAAATTACTACACATACATAGTTAAAAGCCAACTAATACACAAAATTGTAGCATTCATTAATTTCACTTACAAGCAAGAAAAATCAAATCTGGTGAATGTGAGCAGAACAAAAAGTTGTGAGAAAGATCTTAGAGAACTCACTGCTAAGATTCATGTAAATGCTGGTGAGCCAGATTAGAGGAAACACAGTAATCAAGAGAATATAAGAAAAGGAACTGCAAACAATTTTGAGTATCACAAAGATTAACATCATTCATCAGTGCTGCTGTTTCCAATTGAAGTTGTTTCCTTGCACAAACAGTATCTCAGCCTGAGCTCAACTCTCATGTTTATACTTTATAGGCCAATATACAGGAAATGGGCCAATAGCCCACCCTGTCTTTTATTTTTAATTGTTGCCTTTTGGAATTATTCTCTTGGACAGTCTTTCATGACGTTATACATATATTTAAATCATTCTGATTTATATTTGCTCTATTTTTTTTCTGGTAAACATCTTTGCTTTGTATAATAGTGAGTATTAAAAATGCACATGACAGGGGTGCTGTGGTGTAGTGGGTAAAGCTGGCGCCTGTGATGCCGGCATACATGGGCACTGGTTTGAGTCCTGGCTTCTCCATGTACCATCCAGCTCCCTCCTAATGCTCCTGGGAAAGCAGTGGAGGATGGCCCAACTGCAGTCCCTACAGTCATGTGGGAGACCCCAAGGAAGCTCCTGGGTCCTGGCTTTGGATTGGCCTAGCTCCTGCCTTTTTAGCTATTTAGGTAGTAAACTAGTACATGGAAGATCTCTCTCGGACTTTCTCAGTCTCTCTACATATAACTCTGCCTTTCAAGTCAATGAATAAATCTTTGAAAAAATGTACATGGTTACTTATGAATCTTTAAAAATGTAAATAATATGGTTCTCTAGCTGGCCATTTTCAGAGCACTCTGTTCTTGCCAGTGTGCCCCCCCTTCCTGAACCATTGCCCACGCAAGTGCTATTTAACTCTTTAGGTGATGGGCTAACGAGAAAGCCACTTTGATTAAGAATCCCCAAAATATCAGTATATACAGGTCCTTCATACAGGCATATCCTTTTATTAAAAAGATGAATTTTACTATCGCCAATACTGAACATTACATCACTACTTGCTGGGATTCTAGGAGTCTGGTAAGGCTGGCTAACTGACATGCCATCTCTTTCCTGAAGAGGACAAAATTTGACCCCTTCCCTGCTGCCCTCTATAATTGCAAATTTAATTAAGGACATGAAAGAGCTCTACAATGAAAATTGCAAAACATTAAGGATATAAATAGAAGAAGATACAAAACAAAATCATGGATTTCACAAATCAATAATATCAAAAAGTACACACTACCTAAAGCAATTTATAGATTAAGTGCAATCCCAATCAAAATACCAAAGATGTTCTTAGATTTGGAAAAAATGACTCTAAAATCCATATGAAATCACAAGAGACCAAGAATAGTTAAAGCAATCCTAAACAATAAAGATAAAGCTGGAGGCATCATAATATAGGAGTTTAAAGTATCTCACAGGGCAATTATCAGCAAAACAACTTGGTGCTCTCAAAAGAATACACCTGTGGAACAATGGAACAGATAATAACACCAAGAAATTAATTCACACATCTATAATCCACTAATCTTTAACAAATGAGCTAAAATCACTCCTTGGGGAAAGGACAGTCTCCCAACAAATGATGTTTGGAAAACTGAATTTCTGCATTCAGAGATATGAAAGAAATCTCTACCCTATACCCTATACAAAAACCAACACACAATGGGTCAGGGATCAAAAATCTTAGACCTGAAATTCTTGACTTGCTAGAGGAAAACATTGGAGAAACACTGCAAGACATTGGCATAGGCAAAGATTTCTTGATTAAGACCTCAGAAGCACAGACAATAAAGGAAAAACAAACAAATGAGATTACAACATGCTAAGAAACTTCTACATGGCAAAGGATAGTCAATGAAGTGAAGGACCAACTGACAGAATGGGAGAAAATATTTGCCAACTATGCATCTGAAAAAGGATTAATATCGAGGATATATAAGAGGCCCAAGAAACTCAACAACAACAAAATAAACAATCCACTTAATAAATTGGCTAAGGATATAAACAAGCATTTTTCAAATGATTAAGTACAAATGACACATGAAATATGCTCAGGATCACTAGCCATCAGGGAAATGCAAATAAAAACCAAATTAGGTCACCTCACTCCAGTTAGAATAGCTATCATCCAAGGGAGGGAGGAAGGGGATAACATTATGTTCTTGGAATTGTATCTATAAATCACATTGAATTTGTTAAAACATTAAAGTTAAAATAAAAAGAAATATACTTCTAAATTAAAATTTTAAATTAAAAAATAAATACATGCTGGTGAGGAGGCCTAGGAAAGGGTATACTAAAACACTGTTGGTGGAAATATAAACTAGTATCAGCATAATGGAAGATAGTGTGCACATTACTCAGAAATTTGAAACTCGATCTTCCATACCGCACAGCCAATGCACTCCTGGGAATTTACCAGAAAGAAATGAGATCAGCATATGAAAGTGTTATCTGTATTAAAGCAGCTCAATTCACAATAGCTAAGATATGAAATCAATCCAGATGTCCATCAACTGGTAACTGGATAAAGAACTTACAGTACATACACATGATGGACTATTACTCAGCTGTAAAAAAAAAAAATCCTGTCTTCTGCAACAAAATGGATGCAACTGGAGACCAGTATGCTTAGTGAAATAAGCCAACCTTTGATTTGTGGTAATTAATCTACAGAGTACAAGAATGTAACATGTATAAGCAAAATTGCATTTTGAGATTGATTATTGTTTATAGTCCTTATCTACACTTGAGGAACAGTAGCTTTTCTACATACTACTTGTTGAATTCTTTATTTAGTGGAGGGTTAAACTTATGACTATAAAGTAAATTGAAAGTATGTCACTAAAATGATTAAAAGAAAAACAATAAAAGAAGAAGGAGGAAGAGTAGGTTGTGAAGTATCATTATGCTTTTAATACATGGAAAGCATGAAATTTGTTAATTTTATATAAATTTAAGCAATTTTATAAGGTCCAGAAATTCATAGACATGGCCTTTCAATGCCTGTTTAATAAATCTCCCTGTTTCCAAGTACTTCAACTTTCCTTCATTTTCTGCTACACTTAATATCTTCTTCAAGATTATTTGGCTTGATTAGCATGATTGTCTAATTCTGAAAATCCCTTAGATTTTACTTACTGCAAATACAGCTAAGCAATTGTCATCAGCTCACAGTTTTGTTATAATCTTTGGGTTTATTTAAAGCTAATAATCCATTCCAGCATTTTTGTCTTTGTTTTTGTGTCTTGGACATTCAAAATTAATTGATAATAAAGGTTCTATTCATGCATGTGTGGGTAAGGCTAAGAGAAATATCAAGATATGTTGCAGTACCTCAGCAATAGCCCAGAGGAGTATACACCACTTTACAAATATTTTACGTAAATTAACAGACCATGGAAGAGACCCACATCTTAACCCTGAACATTTTATCATGCATTGTAACATTAACTTTATTTTTTTAACATTAACTTTAAATTGTAGTTAATTTAAAAAACTTGAAATGGAAGAGTTATCCTGAATTAATCAGGCGAACTTGATCTATTCCCCTGATTCTTAGACTAGACAAGTTTTCCTGGCTATGATCGGAAGGAGAAGAGGCTATGGAAAAATGCTTCATAGATATGAAACATTACAGATTTGGGGATGGAGGGAGGAAGACGTCAGTTTCTAGAGGCTAGACATGAGAAGAAAATACAGATTTTATGGAGAACATTTAGCCTAGTGGTTAAGATGCCTATATCCCACATCAGAGTATCTGGGTACAATACTAGCTACAGCTTCCTGCTAGTACAGACCTTGAGAGGCAGCACTGATGGCTCAAGTGATTGGGTTTCAGCCACTCATGTGGGATATCTAGATATTGTGTACCTTGCTTCTCATTTTGAACTGCCCCAGTGATGTCCTTTGTGGGTGTATGGGGAATAAACCAGTAAAGAGGAAACATGTCTCTCTCTCTCTCTCTCCCTCTCTCTCTCTCTCTCTGTCTCCTCTCATGGTTTTTCTCACTCTCACTTTATAATAAATAAATGAATATATTTTTAAAGAGAACCAAAAATAAATGGATTCTCTCATGAAATCTAGAAATCTGATTCTTATTGACAATTTGATCTTACTCCAGGGGTATGTGTCAGACTTCTTATCTACAGGATTATATGATAATACATTTATGTCATTTGAAGTTACTAACTTTATAGTAATCAGTAACATCCAGAAAACAAAACTAAAACAAGAATAGAATGAACAGAAGAAAAATTTCCAGAACTCACAGAAAATGTAATTCTGGTAGAGATCTTCCCCTTGACAGCTGTAGCTCTCAGTAAAGTTGCTAATGCAGATCATGATGACATGGCATGAATGGTACTAGAAAAGAAATACTCAACAATATGCTTCCAGAATCCAATTTATTTACGTTCCTCCACTGACAAGGGGAAAAAAGGAAATTAAGGGCATAGGGTGAGACTGACAAAAAGTATAGAGAATAGTAGCGTGTAGATACAGAAGGACAAATGAAAATTATTTGGGCCGGTGCTGGCACCTGGGGTTCTAGTCCTGGTCGGGGCGCCGGATTTTGTCCCAGTTGCTCCTCTTCCAGGCCGGCTCTCTGCTGTGGCCCGGGAGTGCAGCGGAGGATGGCCCAGGTCCTTGGGCCCTGCACCTGCATGGGAGACCAGGAGAAGCACCTGGCTCCTGGCTTCAGATCAGTGCAGTGCGCCGGCCAGAGTGGCCATTGGGGTGTGAACCAATGGAAAAGGAAGACCTTTCTCTCTGTCTCTCTCTCTCACTGTCCACTCTGCCTGTTAAAAAACAAAGAAAATTATTTGGTATATATTTGGTTTTATCCTATTATTTTCAAATATGGCCTCATACTGTAGATGGAGACTTACCGTATTAAATTCAGTATTTGAAATAGTCCGTATATCTTGAAAACCAGTAAGTAAATCCATTAATCAGAAATATATTATCAAATAAGCCTTACTGAATACTTATCCATCCTAAACGTGTTTGTAAGCATTTTCTTATCATCAATAAACTTAACATTGAACACAAATTTCCCAGGGAATTACTATCCTAAGTCTCTCTGTGGTGTTCTGTTTTGTTTGTCAAAGAGTAAACTTGCTACTGAGCTGTGAAGTCAGGATTTCTACCCAGACCATCTGGTTCCAGTGTGCTTCTGCAGAGTGTTTAATGCTGAAATCCTGCATCAATAGTTTACATTAAATAAATAATGCTATTTGACGATTTATAGGAAGTTTTCCATATTTTATAATATAAAGAAGAAATTAAAGATCTTTTCTAAATGTAATAAATACTATAGAAGAACTCCTTTAGCCTTCATGCCTTGTCTTCACTATTTAGTTTGTTTCCTTGTTTTTAAGATTTGCTTTTGTGTCAGTGTGTTTGTAATTACTGAAAGGTAATTATTTCACCTAAAGCTTTTAAGCAGGCAGAATCAGTCTGGAATACTTATTGACTTCCTCTGGGTGTAAAGCACTGTACCAGAAAGTATAAGATTAGTGAAAGAGAAAAGTCCTCACAGATAAGTAAACAAACAATTCAAATGAGGGCGATCATTACAATGAGCACAGGGAGCGAGAGGAGGAAAGTAAAAGGATGTTTTACTCACTTGGAAGCCAGGAGGAGTGAAGGTACACTTTTAGGAGAATCTGACCTCAGGGCTGAGGGTCTGCAAGGCTGCCCAGCTGACATTGGTTAAAGCAGGGGTTTAAGGAAAGGTGTTCCAGAAAGGAAAAAGACTGGGAGACACAAGGGGCATCAGGCGAACCACTATGCAGATAAAGACTTGCATTTTTTCCATTTGATTTGATGTGCAGTATAAGAGTTTAAAACTCTGTCAGTGATCTTTGTAAACTTTCAAGTATGAACAAACAACTTATTTCAAATAATTCCCATCCTAAATGTAGATCCTATCTACTCCATTGTTTCAACTTGGATTTGTAGTTTGGCATATCCTTTTCTTTTTCTTCTTATTAAATAACATTTGACATCTGTCAAAAAGAAACAGGTAGGGGCTGGTGCTGTGACATAGCGGGTAAAGCCACTACCTACAGTGCCGGCATCCCACACAGGTGCTACTGCTCCGCTTCCAATCCAGCTCTCTGCTCTGGCCTGGGAAAGCAGTAGAAGATGGCCCAATTCCTTGGGCTCCTGCACCCGTGTGGGAGACCCGGAACAAGTTCCCGGCTGATGGCTTTGGATTGGCCCAGCTCCAGCAGTTGCGTTCAATTGGAGAGTGACCCTGAGAATGGAAGACCTCTCTCTCTCTCTCTCTCTCTGGCTCTCCATCTCTCTCTGTGTAACTCTGACTCTCAAATAAATAAATAATTCTTTAAAAATAAAGAAACAGGTAACCTCTAGTAGTGATAGCTTCTCTCTCTTTTCTTTCTCTTTAAGGAATTTTATTGCTTTACAATTGAGCTATTACATTTCACAGATACTACTCACTTCCATCTCTTCTATCTTCTATTAAGACACATGTGACTGTTAATCTTTCTGTGCTGTGGTAACAAATATATATACCATGCATTTTGATAATTGACACAAAATGCAAGTTATATTTATTTGTTCCTTCTTGTTAATTCTCTTTCACTAATTTTCCACCTTTTACATGATCTCACATGTATCTTCTGAGCAGGAGTTTCAGTAGTTAGCATTTTCTGGAAGTCCTTACTGAGTTACTTTAATTTCCTAGGGGCTTCCTCAGTATTAAGATGGTGATTCTAACACTTGGCTTAGAGGGCACTCACTTTGATCAGTCCACTGTTATCGTTTCTGGTGCCAGATGGCAGCGTTCTTGTGAGTATGGCTATACAGATTCATTGACCAGAACTTCAAGAATATCCCAGTTAGTACAGGATTCTAGTAGTCATATTTCAAACATCTTTTTTTTTTTGCTAATGTTGAGATGTATATCTATTGATTCCCAAAGCACAACCACAATGCTAGGGAGAATAGACCCAGAAGGTTTCTTCTCCACAAATATCCCAAATTTCAGTGCTGAGTATGGGTTGCCATTTTAGGCAGTCCTTAAAAAACTGCAATCCACTTTCAAATTGTCTTGATCTTTTTTTTTTTAACTTTTATTTAATGAATATAAATTTCCAAAGTACGACTTATGGATTACAATGGCTTCCCCCACATACCATCCCTCCCACCCACAACCCTCCCCTTTCCCACTCCCTCTCCCCTTCCATTCACATCCAGATTCATTTTCGATTATCTTAATATACAGAAGATCAGCTTAGTATACATTAAGTATGGATTTCAACAGTTTGCTCCCACACAGAAACAAAAAGTGAAAAATAATAGATGATTTTTTTAAATGATGATGAAATCAGAGCAGACCTATTGTCATGTTTAATCCCAGTGAGAGTCAAGTTGGGAATTGATAATTTCTTTTCTTTTTTTTTTTTTTTTACAGAAGATCAGTTTAGTATGCATTAAGTAAGGATTTCAACAGTTTGCACCCCCATAGAAACACAAAGTGAAATATATTGTTTGAGTACTCGTTATAGCATTAAATCTCAATGTACAGCACATTAAGGACAGAGATCCTACATGAGGAGTAAGTGCACAGTGACTCCTGTTGTTGACTTTACCAATTGACACTCCTGTCTATGGCATCAGTAATCTCCCTATGCTCCAGTCATGAGTTTCCAAGGCTATGGAAGCCCTCTGAGTTCTCCGACTCTTATCTTGTTTAGACAAGGTCATACTCAAAGTGGAGGTTCTCTCCTCCCTTCAGAGAAAGGTACCTCCTTCTTTGATGACCTGTTCTTTCCACTGGGATCTCACTCGCAGAGATCTTTTGCCAGAGTGTCTTGGCTTTCCATGCCTGAAATACTCTCATGGGCTTTTCAGCCAGATCCGAATGCCTCTAGGGCTGATTCTGAGGCCAGAGTGCTATTTAGGACATCTTCCATTCTATGAGTCTGCTGAGTATCTCACTTCCCATGTTGGATCACTCTCCCCTTTATTTACTCCATTGGTTAGCGTTAGCAGGTACTAGACTTGTTTATGTGCTCCCTTTGACTCCCAGTCCCTCCACCATGACCAACTGTGAACTGAAATTGATCACCTTGATCTTTTTTTATAGAGAGGATTGGAAGACTACCTGTGGCCTCATATTTGTGAGCTATTATGATCACTCAAGGCTTTGCTAACCACAGCACTATTAACATTGTGGGCTGGATAATTCTTGAAGGTACAGGGATGTCCTGTATATTATGGATGCCTAGCATTGTTGGCCCCCATCGAAGTCAATAATATCTTGCTAAAAAGAAGTAATTCAGAGGCTTTTGTATTTTAAAATGGAATGAGCACTCACTAAAATGGGAGGGAAAATACATTCAAGAATATTGCAATAGAAGTCAAGACTATTGCAATAGAGAAGAGAGATTAAACTTAACTCTGCATACACACAAAAAAATAGCTTGAGATTTATAACCAAGAATCAGAGTAAAGTGATCAAAGTTTGGAATATTAATAGAGAAACTTAATTAGATATAAAGTGTGATGAAATTTTTTGCAAAAGTGATTTAACAGAATTCTTGTTAAATGCAGACCAAGACATAGATTGAAGGATGAGAGATTAGAAACTTGATCAGAACTCAAAGGTGAGGGTAGGAAGTTGTCTCTGAGTTGACTTAGTAGGATACTTAGCTAAAGTTTGCCTAACATTCCAAGGACATGAAAGGCCAGTGCCAAGGCTTAGTTGACAAGAAGGCTCAGAGGAGTATGAATAAAATTTGTTCAAGGAGAGGTGTTTTTTTTTTTTTAATCTACCTAACCCCAAATGGTGATAATAAAAATCGTTTCTAAAAATTACCCAAGGCTCCCTAGATGGGGCAATATTATTTGGCATTGGAAACAAATGTTCTGTCAGATAATGGCAAATGCTTTTGTGGCTTACAATCTCACTACCCTAGAATTAGACTTTATTTATATTGGTTGATCATGAGAATGAAAACTCAAAATTATATACTGGAAAACAAGAAAAAGTAAATGTTAGCTATTTTGAAATGCGTCATTTATTATGAAATGAAACCTTCATTTCATAGGTTAAATTTGGAGTAACAAGCGATTTTTGTTGTTATTTGGTCTTTTTATGTTAGAAGCATTATTACTAGATATCATATCACTTTCCTATTTTGATTAGTTTTACACGTCTTCTTTTTTATTAACAACCAAAGCATAAGAAAAAATTTGAGGAAGGAAATAAAACAAAATCATTTAGAACTTGTATTCGTAAAAATTACTTGTTTTCCAAAAATAGATTATATTCATACATTTTATATTTTCTGGTGAGCTTATTGAAAGGATTCTCAGGTTGTGCAAATAAGTGGGAAATATTTGATGTGACTATTAAAATTTCCATATTGCAGTTGTTTATGCAAGCTATTTGTTTTAATGATCCACACACATGTGGCTATGTTCTAAAATATTATGCGACTCCCTCTAATCAGACAATATTAAAATTCATTAATTCTATTAGGATAGGCACTGCTTGCTACAACTGCTGCAATTATTCTTTCTACAAAAGAGATACGTTTTAACGCATCTTGTAAAATACAATTCTATTAACAAACACAGTAATTAGATATTGAATATATAGGAAAATATATATACCATATAAACTGTTTGTAAACCAGATAATTAGACTGTTAATTTAAATTGGAAACATTGAGAAGTCATGAAGAATTATAATCTCATTAATCTATCCCTTCAATCTTCATTTAACATTTCATATTCAATGAAACTCTTTACAACTTTCTTTGATACAAATGCTTGCTTTAGCTTTTATATTGTCACCCGTGTAAATTTAAGGTGCATTAGAGTTTAGCATTTGGCACAGCAGCTAAACTGCCTCTGAGGATGCCCACATCCCATAATCCCCACCTTTGTTCTCCATCCCAGCTTCTTGTTGATGCACTTGCTTGGAAGCAGCAGTGATGGTTCAAGTACTGGGGTCCCTGCTACCCATATGGCAGATATGGATTGAATTCTGATCTCCTGGCTTAGTGGGGCACAGCACTGTCTGATGCAGTCATATGGGGAGGAAACTAGCAAGCTAACCAGGTCTCTCATTTTCTTTCTCTCTCAAGTAAAACTTTTCTAACTACATTTTTAGAAACATACATAAATTTGGAAAGCATTAATTACTCTGGAGTATACCATGTATTGCAGTCTTGGGCTTCTATCTGGCACCAATTTACACTGCACATATTTTCAGTTGATTACCATATTTTACATGGAGTATGTAAAATTACTAGGTAATAACTAAAATATGAATTAAGGAAAACATGGGAAAAAACAAAATTTATGATTTGAATTTACATATATTTTCAAAAGAACATTTCAAGTACTAGATAATTAATTTCATGCAAATGCATGACAAAAGTGATCCTGAAAGAAATGATGCTTCTAACAACAAATATAAAATGGATTTTGAATTAGCCTATTTACGAGCAAGTGATGTAAGGTATTAAAATGAACTAAAGCTTTTATTAAGAAGGTAAGATTGTTCTCATTTTTGTTATTAAATAATCATGCACCATTTTTAGTAATGTTACATTGATTTTCCATTAGATTTTTTCCTACACTTTAATTTCCTATTTGGAAGTAATAACTAGGGTCTAAGATAATTATTTTACCATGGTGTTACCAAAAAGTTAAGTGCCTACTTCCACTTAGAGTGTCTAAATGGGAACAAATAACTAGAAAGTTCATTTTAGAGCTAGCCAGAGATATTTTAGTTATATAATCTGGTAAACAAAATGGAGGAAATACATTCAAATAACACTTAATATTTTTGTTCTTTAATCCGGTAAGAAAGGGATGGATCATACAATATTGTCACTTTGCCAGCTAAAATGTACGTTACTTTAAGCAGGAAATCATGGAAAATGACATTTCAATGGTTAAATTTTTTTCTCTCATTGTTTTGTGAATGATGATATTCCACAGTAATTTTCATGTGTTGCTCACTTATAGTACTTGATATCTGAATGGGAAGCTTTGTGTGATTTGTGTACACCATACCCTAAAATACCAGCATCTTCATTATCTTTTAAACAATACAGACTTTTTATTGTAAGAAATCACAGTTTTGCAATGATGACAGAGGTGGAACTGCTTTTTCACATAAGCAACAATGCCTTCAAAAGATCCTTAAAGCTTTTAAGGTTTAAGTGATGACTAATGGTAGTGGAATGCATGTTTTTTTGTTGTGTTTTAAATAGCTCCATGAGGCTGTTTTATGTCCTTATTTTAGATTAAGCAGAGAAAATGACATTACTTTTTCCGTATGTCATAGCTACATAGTAGACAGCATTATAAAGCATTAGAATTATTTGTTTCTTGTAATATATACAATGCCATTGAAAACTATGCTATGGATGTGACATTTTTCTAAGTCACCTTCACAAAAGCTTCTTCAGAAGGAGTTAGTTTGTGAGCTAGGAGAATTTACTCCAGTCATCCACGGATTTCATGTATTCTTTCTTTTTCTTAATCGAATGTATTCACATTCCCTTTAGCATGTGACAGGTTCCAATGACCAAAAGCCAAAAAGTATCAAAATAGATGCATAGTGAAAATCTTTCTCCTAGTGTCTGTCTTGTCCATTCTCCATCTATCCACTTTGCCCTCAAAACAGCAGCTGTTAGTGATTTCCATGTGTCTTCCTAGAACTTTTTAATAAGTGAAGCAAAAGCAAACACTTTAAAATAATTTTAGTTTTATCTACTGCAGTGGTTGGTGTATTAGTTTCCTTTTCTCCTAAATATCCATATGCTAAAGGCTTGACTCCAGGGAGGTGCTACTAGAAAGTGGCAGAAGCTTTATAGGTGAGATTTAGCAGGAATTCCTTAGGTGATTGCCAATACTCTCATGGAAGGTTGTTATAACAAGAGCATTGTTATGAAAGCATGTGTTCTTACCCACTCTCTCCATGTTCCTAGCTCACGATATGACCTCTCACCACAACATATTTCATTCTTGTTCTCCACTCAACTCAGCCGAAACCAAACCAATGGGCTTCCTGATCTTGGACTATAATATGCAAAACTGTGAGCTAAAAAAACCTGTCCTTCCTTTATAAGCAACCATGTCAGATATTTAAAAGTGTTATGCAAAGCTGATGAGTACATCTATATAATAGTATCCACCTAACTCTGTACTTTGCATTTAAAATGTATTCTGTAGATTTTTTCTATCAGTGTGTAAAATTTTCCTAATATAGTGATACCACTATGTGGATATTACAAACTATGTTTTTAGATTGCTTCTGAATTTGAAGTCAGAGAAAGTCATTTTTTTTGCCACAGTGTCTTGGCTTTTCATGCCTGAGAAACTCTCATGGGCTTTTTTGACAGATCTGAGTGCCTTAAAGGCTGATTCTGAGGCCAGAGTGCTATTTAGGGCATTTGCCTTTCTATGAGTCTGCTGTGTAACCTACTTCCCATGTTGGCTCATTCTCTCCTTTTTAATTCTATCAGTTATTATTAGCAGACACTGGTCTTATTTATGTGATCCCTTTTTTTCTTTTGTATGTGATCCCTTTGACACTTAATCCTATCTTTATGATCAATTATGAACTTAAACTGATCATTTAACTAGTAAGATGGCATTGGTGCCAGCCAACTTAATGGGATTTGGAGTCCATGGCACGTTTCTAGCTTTACCCTTAGGGGTAAGTCCAAGTGAGTGTGTGCCAAACTGTATATCTCCTCCCTCTCTTATTCCCACACTTGTTTTTAACAGGGATCAATTTTCAGTTGGATTAAAACTCCTAAGAATAATTGTGTGTTAATTAAAGAGTCAGCCAATGGTATTAAGTAGAACAAAAAATACTAAAAAGAATAAAATAGTAACCTGTTCCTCAACAGGACAAGGGATGATCAATTCATTGTGTCTCATAGTATCTGTTTCACTTCTACAGGTTTCCTTTTAATTTCTCAGTTAGCTGTCACATATCAGGGACAACATATGATATTTGTCCCTTTTGGACTGGTTTATTTCACTCAGCATGATGTTTTCCAGATTCCTCCATTTTATTGCAAATGACCGGATTTCATTGTATTTTTACCACTGTGTAGTATTCTATAGAGTATATATACCATAATTTCTTTATCCAGTCTACTGTTGATGGGCATTTAGGTTGATTCCATGTCTCAGCTATTGTGAATTGAGCTGCAATAAATATTGAGGTGCAGACAGCTCTTTTATTTGCCAATTTAATTTCCTTTGAGTAAAGTCATAGGAATGGGATGGCTGGGTTATGTGGTAGGGTTATATTCAGGTTTCTGAGCAATCTCCAAACTGACTTCCATAGTGGCTTTACCAGTTTACATTCCCACCAACAGTGGATTAGTGTGCCTTTTTCCCCACATCTTTGTCAGCATCTGTTGTTTGTTGATTTCTGTATGTAAGCCATTCTAACAGGGATGAGGTGAAACCTCACTGTGGCTTTCATTTGCATTTCCCTGGTGGCTAGTGATCCGAAACATTTTTTCATGTGTCTGTTGGATGAAGCCATGTTTTCTAACATTTCAGGAGCTCCACAAAATTTGATGATATGTTGAACGCAGGCAGAGCACATCATGTTTCTTTCTTCTTTTGAATGGGTGAGCTCAGAATTATAAATTTCAGTGCAACCAAATGCTATGCTCTGAAATTTGTGCTTCTGACATAATTATGTTCTTTCTATTCACCTCTACCTAGTCACACATGAGTTTTGTTCTTAGGATCTTTTCTATGTTTTGTATTTTCATGAACTAACAGTATTGTTAGACTTGTATATGTCTTATAACTTGCCTAAAGTTTACTTTGGGAGTGAGTTCAGTATCAGGAGTTAAATATGAAAAACATAATATAGAACTTCCAACTGTCAATTTTTTAAAGATTTATTTATTTATTTGAAAGTCAGAATTACACAGAGAGAGGAGAGGCAGAGAGAGACAGAGAGGTCTTCCATCCAATAGTTTACTCCCTAACTGGCTGCAACAGCCAGAGATGCGCCACTCTGAAGCCAGGAGCCAGGAGCTTCTTCAGGGTCTGCCACAGAGGTGCAGGGGCCCAAGGACTTGGGCCATATTCTACTGCTTTCCCTGGCCATATCAGAGAGCTGGATCAGAAGTGGCACAGCTGGGACTAGAACAAGAGCCCATATGGGATGCCAGCGGTTCAGGGCGTTAACCTGCTGAACCACAGCACTGGCCCCGCCAACTGTCAATTTTATACTTAAATTTCAGGCAACTATGATGAAGTTGACTGCCAAGTTATTATGAGAGTTTTCCAAGGCCAAAAGAAATTGGTGTCTATGTTGATTTTCTCTTAAAATTTATACCCAATCTTAATTCATTGTTGTAGTCAGGGTTTTCCAAAAGATGAATATAGATTGATTGTTGATAGATAGATAGATAATAGATAGAAAGATAGAGAGTAGGAATTTATTATGGGAAATGACACAAAATAATAGGGGTTCAGAAGTCTGATGATATGCCACACGCATACTGGAGAGCCAGGAGAGACAAACAGTGTGTAATTGTCTGAGTCCAAAGACTTAAGTATGAAAAAGTTCAGTAAATGTGTTCCTCTAAGTTCTAGGCAGAAGGAATGAGAAATAAGAAGACTGTTGTTGTAAGCTCTGCAGTATGAAGGCCCAAGAACCAGGAGTTCCAATGTCCAAGGACAAAAGAAAATAGATGTCCCAGATCAAGAGGAGAGAACAAATTTTTCCTTCCACTGCTTTTTTTTCCCCTATTCAGTCCTTCACAGATTGGATGATGCTCACCCAATAGTTGTCGGGGTCATTCTTTACTCAGTCTGGTGCTTGAAATACTAACCATCTTCACAGAAGCCCTTAACAATGAAGTTTTATCTATTCTCTGGGTATTTCCCAACTCACTTAAAAATAACTGTTGAATTGACTATTAGAAAAACGTGTTCCACAGGTTCTATGTCGTGGCATAGCAGGTAAAACCGCCCCCCGCAAGGCCAGCATCCCATATTGGCATTCAAGTCCTGGCTGCTCTACTTCCAATCCAGATCTCTGAAATGGCCTGGGAAAGGAGTAGAAGATGGCCTAAGTCCTTGGGCCCCTGCACCCATGGGAGACCCGGAAGAAGCTCCTGGCTCCTGGCTTCGCATTGGCACATCTCCCGCTATTGTGGCCAGTTGGGGAGTAAACCAGTGGATGGAAGACCTCTCTCTCTCTCTCTCTCTCTCTATCTATCTTTGCCTCTCCTCTTCTGTATAACTCTGACTTCTAAATAAATAAATAAATCTTTAAAAAAATAAAATAAAAATGTGTTCCACAACATCTAACATGCTAATATAAGATGTTCACTATGCCAAAAGATTAAGGCATTAAGATTTCTTTTTTTTTACTGACATAAGAACATAAAATCCTCTTTCAGATGTTATACCACATTATTTTGTTATGGCTGTCCTTATCATAGACAGAGTAAGAGCATTCCTTTAGCACCTGTGAATGTCACCATGGATATTAAATCATATCATTGCTGAAGCTTTAGATAAGAGTAAGTTTCAGAATAAAACACCCCAATGTAATTTATATATAGCGAAAGAAAAATCAGAAAAATGAATACTCAGTACTTTATATGAGGATATGTAATTGATGAACAAAAGATTTGGCACAAAACTTGGCTAATTTGACACTTGTTTTAATAAATTTCACTTGAATGAAATGTTTTATTTTTTATACTAGAAATTTTGTATTTGTACATTACACCAAGTATATATTAAAACTGTTGGGATAATAGTTATTTGATATAGAATAAAATAATAATTTTTTGTTTATAGTACTTTGTGTAGGAAGAAAAAACAGATGTTTAAGGAAGTACCTAAAGACATGATGGATCTGAGTGGTTTTTGTACTATGACTTAGTCTTCAGTAAAGAAGATACTTTTAAAATCCAAACATTCAGGATCATGGATTTCTTAGTGCAACAATCACTGTTAGACAACCTGGCATTCCAGTCTTAGAGAGGTTGTTCCTCACTTAAAGTTAGGCATGTAAGAAAGCTGAATTAGTTCTTTCAGGCCATTAGAGACCATTTAGAAAATCACTTCTTTGCAATAATGGCAAAGTGTAAATGAAATAAGTCCATTAGGTTCACATACTGACTAATTTAACTGCAAAGAGTGGCAGAAGCATACATAAAAGAAATGCTGGCCCTCCTGAGAAATCAAGGACTAAAAACGCTAATGAATCAGATTAAATTGTGGGAGGTCAGTTTTGGTGGCATTAATGATCTTTTTGTTTTTGTAAAATTAAAACCACAAATTACTGTGCTCTAATCACCTTACTTTCCCAAGAAAACAAAAAATAACTAATGTTTATGGAAAAAATAAACATACAGAAAGCACTTATTCAACATGTATTAGCTGGTAACTAGTATAGATTATCAGTACATAACAATGCCTAGTGATGAGGTTTATGTGCACAGGGAAAGAAAGTGGGCCATAAAAGTGAAAGGAGAAGCATGTTCATCTCTCAGTTTGGAATATTTTTCTATAGGCAAACTTAAAATTTTATAGCAATACAATAGAGAATTTTGAGGTAAATTTTATTTAGAGAAAGTTTTAAAATATTTTAACATAAACAACTATGCTTTTGGGTTGTTTGTCAATCATTAGGTTATCTTTCCAGAATCAATCACCCATTTGTTGGTATTTTTCTGATGTATTAAAAATACAGTTCATATTTTAAATCTTGATTTGATGAAAGTCAGACTCCATAGGGATACTGGTATAGAGGTTAACTGATTCTCGTTTTTATATACTTTTACTGCATATTGAATGTCTTTTCTCATATTCTTTTCTTGTAATTATTCCATATCCTTCAGATTTTTACATGAATGTCATTTCTCAAAAAAAAAGTTTTTGTATGTCAAATCTGGATTAGGTCTTTCTGTGATACTCTCTCATTTAAAAAACTGTCTTTGGACATTATTGTTATCTGTAGTATGTATTCATAATATGCACTCAATTATTACTAAGTAATCAAAAATACTACAGTATTCAACAGAAGACATAAAATGATACGTTGGACAATGGGCTTTCTGTTCCCAGAATTTGTCTTGCAGCTATTAAACAATGTTTTCTTGGAAGTTATATAATGGTAGCATTATATAGTTGTTTAGACTTCATTATTTTTAAATCTTTCCAATTTTGCATTTGTAAGACTTATAAAATTACAAAACAATGAATATTTTATCAACATAACTGATGAATCATTTTAATATACATTTTCCTGTAATTAGAGAATATATTTGCCAAATAAATCACTCTATAACAATTCACTTCATGACCAACATTGCTGTTTTTCTACCTTTACCACCCATTATACACATTTTAATACCTCAAAAATGTGTGTGCTGTGAGAGAGATACTAATGTAGAGTGAATTAATATCATTCGCAAATATCTTTATCATTTAACTAAATTTTCAGTTGGATTGAATATGCCTCTTTAGAATGCATTTTCTTTTTTGAGAACGCATGCTTTTTATTGAAATAATGATGTGCTATTAAGTGAAGAATGAATTAGTGAGATCGCACCATTAGTAAAATTTAAATTCCTAGCATCATGTAAAAACAATAGTAGGCTTCTACTAAGGCACTGAAGCTTAACATTTAATAGACTATTCTTATTTATAACTGAAATGATTCTGTTTGTGCTCTTTTATTATTGCCTCTAATAATGCTTGAATTTTAGGTATGATTCTAAGAATAATAAGGAATATTTAGGCAAATATAATACAGAAGTCACAGAATAAGTTTTAAAAGCTGTTTATTATAAACAATGAATGTGATTTTTATGCAACGTAGGAATATAAATAGAATAGGACATATATGAAGATATGAGAGTATTTTTAAAAGTTCTTAAAATGAAGTTTGAGTTTATTTTTAAATCCATGCATAGTTCTTTCATAATATACATTTTTCATGTATTATGAAAAAAAATTATCCAAAATTTTCTTGCACCAAAATAAATAACCAAACTGTAATTCCTTTTATCCATGAGGATTTTGGAGTTCCCTCATTTGTTTTAATATGTGTTAGGTTTTGAGTCTCACACAATTTTGTTGTTATTACCCAAAGACATCCTGGTCTAATCCAGCTGACTAATCTGTGGCTTTTTAAATGTTTAGACTAAATTAGGCATTTTTTATCACAAGTTGTCTTCCTCTTTAAAACAAAGAGTTCAAAAGCAGAAACAAATGTATTAGAAATAGATAATAGTAATAAGTTACAGTAGGTACTGTTATTCATTTAGAGCCAATTTTTTCATGCCAGATGCATAGATACATTATAAGCTCTTTTCTGTCGTCCATTTCAGTCACCATCGGATTGTCTCTCATCAAAACAAGCTTATGTCTGGCTTTCCCACAACTGTTATTCTGATCTCATTTTCCATTACCTACTCTCTCTCCTTTCCCATATATGTCTCCTATGCCGCTAAAATCTTGAATACTCCACATATGTAAATAACTTTATATATTCAAATATTTTAAACTACTTTTTGTTCTGCCCTAACATTTAGCTGTCTTTTAAAGATACTTCTTTCACAGTTCCTATGGATGATGAATTGCACACATGTCGCTCCCCCTCTTCGTGGAGGAACGACACAGGACCCTGCACTGTTCTTTTGTCTGCTCGGCCCTCCCCGGGTTTGCTGCTGGTTCTTCCTGGGTTGGCTGCCATCCCTCCATCTCCGTGGAGGGGCGGGCCCCCCTGCCACTTTCCCCACTTCCGCGGGGGAGCGGCACACCGCCGGCCGGCTCTCTCGGGGGCTGCTCAGATGTTCCTCAGGTGTTCCTGGTGCATGTTGTCTCTCTCCTCCTTTATAGTCCTCTTCCACCAATCCCAACTCTGCTACCCACACGCCGAGCATGCTGCTCTCCTCCAATCAGGAGCAGCTCCTGCAGCTTGTCAAGTTGGTGAGAGGCAGCTGTGTAGAAGCTGTTTACTCTTCTCCCAGCGCCATATTGTGGGAGAGCAGATGCATAGAATAAGTCTTAATTCCAGTAACTTAGTCTAGTCCGAGTTGCTCCCCACACACACATACACACAACACATGCCCTCACATAGGCTCAGATACTCAATGACTCACTCTTTTTCATCATTATTTCAAAGTTGAAGTTTATAATTTCAAAAATGAAAATTAAGATCCTTGGATGTATCCACTGAATTGCTTTCCCAATCATTGATGATTCAGCACCCCTCTCCTCTCCTCTCCTTTCCTCTCCTATCATTTTACTGGTAAAATTCCAGACTTGGATGTAACAAAATGCTTATGCACACCTTGACTAAAGCAGAGAAGCTGAATGCTAATTGAAAAAATCACTCTATATGCTGAATGGACTTTCTTATATATTAAGAACACATATCTCAGAAAGGCTTCAAGGCTGTTAGCCAATGTCTTTATATTACTTTGGTAGTATCAACCTTTTTCTGAAATTATTTAAGCATCCTTCTTTTCCATCATTTACTAAAGAATATTCATTTTTTCTTATTTTTAAAAAAATATTTATTTATTTTATTTGAAAGAATCACACACACACACAGAGAGAGAGAGAGAGAGAGAGAGAGAGAGAGAGAGAGTGCTTCCAACCACTGGTTCACTCCCCAAATGGCTGCAATGGCCAAGGCTGAAACAAGATGAAGCCAGGGTCAGGAGCTTCTTCTGGTTCCTCCAGGAAGGTTTAGGAGCCCAAGGACTTAGAGCATCTTCCACTGGTTTCCCAGGTGCATTAGCAGCAGCTAGATCGGAAATGGAGTAGCTGAGGCTTGAACTGGTTCACATATTGGATGCCAGCACTGCAGATGGTGTCTTAACCCACTGCACCACAGTGCTGGCCCCAACTCTTCATTCTTAAATGATGACTTACCACATATTTCATGTAAAGAAGAACTGCCAGTACAGAAACACATTTGTCTATGTCAAATTTTATCCCCTCTCTCCTGCCAACATCTGTACTTGAATATTGCGTGCTCTCCATTGAAATAACGACAAAGTTTTATCATCAACTCTGTCACTGATGTCCTGGATCCCAACAAATTGTGCTTTCCCAAGGGTATAGCTTCTTCACTTTTACCTTTCTGTTCTGCCACATTCCCATTAGAATATGAACAGATTTAGTGAATCTAATCTTTTATAAACCCCTCCATGTTTCATTCTACCAACTATTATATCATTCTTGCAAGCGACTGCCAAATAACATTCCTCAAATAGACTTGTACTGCATCCATGTTTTTCGTTATCATCCCCAAACACTCCAAGATCTTTATCCTTTCTACTTCAGTAAAATAGTTAACACCTATGTCTATTTTGTCTTCACCTTCCCAGATTCTCAACAGATTTAACATTTCTTCCTACATAATCCACTTGGCTTCTATCTGTTGGTCTTTTTTTTTTTTTTTTTTTTTTTTTCATCACTGGCTGCTTCTTCTCAATCCCCTTTGATTGTTTCTCTTCTGTAGGGAAAATAGCTTCTGCCTAAGCACTTTCATTTGAGAAAATACTTCTTCAGAACCCAGACTGTGGGAACAGCTCCTGCCAAAGCGCTCTAAGTTGAGGACCCACTCCTCCTGGACACAGAGCGTGGCCGCAGGAACTGATTAGAAGTAATAAATGATGTGTTATCCAGAAGAGCCTTGGATTCTCATGGGAACGCTGGCTCCCACAATGATGTGCAGCTACTTTCCCAGACTTACTTCTCAAGTAAACCAAGTCACAAGGTGCTCCACCAATGTTTTAACAATCATGTTCTGACAAGTATCAATGGACATCTAACAAGTACTATTAGAACATCCACATGCACTATACAAATGGCTGATGTAATCCTTGTCAATAAAAGACGCACATTAGTGTAGCGTGAAAGTCATAATGGTGGTGCTCTTCAGAAGAGGAGTCCTGTCTTCCTTCCACTTGCAACACACCCCCAAAACTCTTCTTGTATCAGCCATCTCAATATTGCAGTGCTCTGGGATCATTCTCCCATAACCAGCTGCTGTTACTCTATCTCCTAATGGCTCAAAGGGCTGGGGTTGGGCAAGGCCAAAGTTAGGAACTGGGAACACTTTTTGGTTCTCCTAATGTGGATGATGGGGACTAAAGTATTTGGGCCATTTTCTACTGCTCTTTCCTTAGAGAGCTGGTTCAGAAACAGTGTGACTGGGACTTGAACTGGTGTTCCCATATGAAATATCAGAATTGCAGGCAGCAAATTAAATGACCATAACAGAATGTAAGCTCCCAAAATTATTTTTATAACTTTTTAATTTAAAACATTTTCAACAAAAATAAAAGTTTACATATTTTGGAAACATTATGTTCTAATACTTGGAACTTTACATATTGTAATATAATACATTCCAAAATTTGCATATACTATATAATGCCAATCAAGATACATATATCAATGTCATCATACATTTAACATTTCTTTATGATGTACATATCTTAAATCCAATTTACTAACTATTTTTTTTCTAGGGAAATATACAGTGCATTGACATTATCTAGTCACCTTACTGTATAACAGAACCCCAAAACTTTATACTCCTATCTACTTCCGGATAACTATTTATACCCATTAATCAACATTTCCTCATCTCCCTCATTCACTTTCCTCCTCAATCTCTAGTAACCATCATCATAAATTTAACTTCTATGAGATCACTTTTTTTTTGGATTCTACCTATGAGTGTGATCATATGATACTTGTCTTTCTGTGCTTCGTTTAAACCACACACTCAAATTTAAAACTGACTCTCTTCTTTGCTTGTTATTTCAAAGTAATATGTAGATGTAGGCATAAATATTTAAATTCATATCTAAAAATATTCATGTTATAGTTTATTTTCATAAAATAAAAGTTATCTACAAATTTGTTATCAGTGTGTGTTCAACTGCAAATAAAATTTTAAAATAACACATATACAGATCATTCTAGGTACTTAGTAACATATATTGCTAAAACATCCATAACACTATCTCACTTTTTGATGATATTAAGATCCATATACCTTGTACACAAGGAATTTCAGTAAGACAAAGTAGGTAGTTAGCAGTAATACTAACCAGGAAAAGATACTGACACTTACTTGAGTTGTCTTTTTTCTCATGGGGCTGAGAGGATTCCTACATCAAAAGCTCTTTCTGAATTTCCAGCCAATTTTCTGACTGTGAAATGTCATACAAAAAGGGACAAAATTTTTATATTTGATGTTTTAAATGTATTCTCATTTTATTTCAAAGAAAGAGACAAGAGTAAGACAGAGTGAAGTCTTTCAACTGCCTGTTCATTCCCCAAATGCCTGCAACAGTCAATACTGAGCCAGGAGAAAGCCAGGAGTGTATAACTCAATCTAGGTCTTCATATGGGTGGCCAGCACCCAACTATTGGATCCATCACCTGTTGTCTGCCAGGATGTACATTAGCAGAAAGTTGGACCAGAAACAGTGGAAGTAATAAAATTCAGTCACTCAGACATGCGATGTAAGAATCATAAACAACATTTTAGCTGTTGTATCAAATGCCAATCCCAGAAATGTTAATCAATTAACAAACAGAACTAAAAGGAAACATCATTTTTTATTTCTATTTAGTTTATTGAACAGCAAAACAGTGGAGTAACAGGGAAGATACCCACCCCCCACAACAATCAATCAGGGACTATAAAATAATTGCTAATCATTGAGTTTAAAATCAGCACCCTTTTTATAATTAAAATCCTCCCTTTGCATAATAAAATACTCAATATTAGAAGAAGCAAACAAAATACATATTTTAAAAATCCAGAATAGTATATTACCAACAAATATAAGCTAGGGAATTAGAAACTTGAGTAGCTTGAATGGGAATCCTAGATATGGGGAGGCAGACAATTGCCCTAGAGGTTAAAATGCTATTTGGGAAACATACATCCCATATCAGAGTGCATGGGTTCAAATCTTGGAACAACTATTGTTTCCAACTTCTTGCAAATGCATATCTTGGCAGGAAACAGATGACACCTCAAGCAGTTAGGGTCCCTGTGACCCACAAGAGAGAGCTGAAATGAGTTTACAGCTCCGAGCTTCATTGTGGCCCTTTTCCAACTATTTTGGGCATTTGGGAAATGAGTGGAAGCTCTCTGTCTCCAATTTTCTTCTTCTCAAATATAAATAAATAAATTTTAAAAAATAATTCATATATGGATTTTATTTTATATTTTTTTGACAGGCAGAGTGGACGGCGAAAGAGAGAGACAAGGACAGAATCCGGTGCCCCAACCAGGACTAGAACCCAAGGTGCCAGCGCCGCAGGCAGAGGACTAGCCTATTGAGCCATGGTGCTGGCCCATGGATTTTTGTTTAACTTTTCTTTAATGAATATAAATTTCCAAAGTACAGCTTATGCATTACAATGGCTTCCCCCACATAACGTCCCTCCCATCCGTAACCCTTTCCTTTCCCACTCCCTCTCCCCTTCCATTCACATCAAGATTCATTTTCGATTCTCTTTATATACAGAAGATCAGTTTAGCATACATTAAGTAAAGATTTCAACAGTTTGCTCCCACACAGAAACATAAAGTGAAAAATACTGTTTGAGTACTAGTTATAGCATTAAATCTCAATGTACAGCACACTAAGGACAGAGATCCTACATGAGGAATAAGTGCACAGTGACTCCTGTTGTTGACTTAACAAACTGACACTCTTGTTTATGGCATCAGTAATCACCCTAGGCTCTTGTCATGAGCTGCCAAGGCTATGGAAGCCCCCTGAGTTCACCGACTGTGATCATATTTAGACAAGGCAATGGTCAAAGTGGAAGTTCTCTCCTCCCTTCAGAGAAAGGTACCTCCTTCTTTGATGACCTGTTCTTTCCACTGGGATCTCACTCGCAGAGATCTTTCATTTAGGGTTTGTTTTTTTCCCCCCAGAATGTCTTGGCTTTCCATGCCTGAAATACTCTCATGGGCATTTCAGCCAGATCCGCATGCCTTAAGGGCTGATTCTGAGGCCAGAGTGCTGTTTAGGACATCTGCCATTCTATGGGTCTGCTGTGTATCTCACTTCCCATCTTGGATCATTCTTTCCCTTTTTTATTCTATCAGCTAGTATTTGCAGACACTATTCTTGTTTATGTGATCCCTTTGGTTCTTAGTCCTATCATTATGATCAATTGTGAACAGAAATTGATCACTGGGACTAGTGAGATGGCATTGGTACATGCCACCTTGATGGGATTGAATTGGAATCCCCTGGTATATTTCTAACTCTACCGTTTGAGGTAAGTCAGCTTGAGCATGTCCCGAATTGCACATCTCTTCCCTCTCTTATTCCCATTCTTATATTTAACAGGGATCACTTTTCAGTTAAGTTTCAGCACTTAAGATGAATTGTGTATTGATTACAGTATTCAACCAAAAGTATTAAGTAGAACAAACAAAAAAAATACTAAGAGGGATAACATATTAAGCTGTTCATCAACAGTCAGGGCGAGGGCTGATCAAGTCACCATTTCTCATAGTGTTCATTTCAGTTTAACAGGTTTCCTTTTTGGTGCTCAGTTAGTTGTCACCTATCAGGGAGAACATGTGCTAATTGTCCCTTTGGGATTGGTTTATTTCACTCAGCATAATGTTTTCCAAATTCCTAACAGGGATCACTTTTCAGTTAAAATTTAAACCCCTAAGAATAATAATGGCCCATGGATTTTATTTTTTAAAAGGTTTTCAGATGTAGTACTCAGGCCGGCACCATGGCTCACTTGGTTAATCCTCTGCCTGCAGCACCAGCATCCCATATGGGCACCAATTTCTAGTCCTGGTTGCTTCTCTACCAGTCCAGCTCTCTGCTGTGGCCCAGGAAGGCAGTGGAGGATGGCCCAAGTGCTTGGGCCCTACACCTACATGGGAGACCAGGAGGAAGCACCTGGCTCCTGGCTTTAGATTGGCATAGCCCCGGCTGTAGTGGCTAATTGGGGAGTGAACCAACAGAAGGAATAACTTTCTCTCTGTCTTTCTCTCTCACTTTCTAACTCTATCTGTCAAATAAGTAAGATATAGTACTCGTGCAATTTTATGGTGGTACAGTGCAATATTTCAACATACGCATTCAGTGTAGACTGACCAGTTCACACAATCACCATTTTTACCACATATAGAGCTTATAGCTCTTTCCTTCAGATTATATATATATATATAATATATAATTTATATAATATATATTATAATATATATAATATATGTTATATATATTATATATATAAAACTATAGTAACCTACTATGCTGTATAACACTGGAACTAATGATGTTTTCTCTATGTTATGATACACATAATCCAACCTCCTTCCGTCCACCTTCCCAGTCTCTAGTAATCACTATTCTACATTCAGACCAAACTTTTTAAAATTATATATAGAATAGAGAACATGCAGCATTTTATTCCTGTTTATGGTATATGTTATTGAACATGATGATCTCAGTTAAATCTATTTCCCTTTAAATGTTAGAATTGTTTTCTTTTTTATAGATGAACATTTCTTTATTAATCCACTATGTGCACCGAGGTTGATTCTCTATCTTGACTATTTTGGATATTGCCACAATGAGCATGGGATTCCATGATTCTGATGATATACTAATTTCATTTCTTTAGGATATATACATACACACATACATATGCAGAATTTGGCTAAAAGCATAATATAATATGAGATATAATCTATTATAGATCTTTTTTTTTTTTGACAGGCAGAGTGGACAGTGAGAGAGAGAGACAGAGAGAAAGGTCTTCCTTTGCCGTTGGTTCACCCTCCAATGGCCTCCACGGCCGGCGCACAGCGCTGATCCGAAGGCAGGAGCCAGGTGCTTCTCCTGGTCTCCCATGGGGTGCAGGGCCCAAGGACTTGGGCCATCCTCCACTGCACTCCCGGGCCACAGCAGAGAGCTGGCCTGGAAGAGGGACAACCGGGACAGAATCTGGTGCCCTGACCGGGACTAGAACCCGGTGTGCCGGCTCCGCAAGGCGGAGGATTAGCCTAGTGAGCCGCAGCGCCGGCCTTATAGATCTATTTCTAACTTTAAAAAGATTTATTTATTTGAAAGGCAGAGTTACAGAGAGGTAGAGGCAGAGAAAGAGAGGGGTCTTTCATCCACTGGGTCACTCTCCAAATGGCCGCAATGGCCAGAAATGGACCAATCCAAAGTCAGGAGCCAGGAGCTTCTTCTGTGTCTTCCATGTGGGTGCAGGGGCCCAAGAACTTGAGCCACCTTCTAGTGCTTTCATAGGCCATAACAGAGAGGTGAATCGAAAATGTAGCTGCCGGCACTGTGGATGGCGCTTTACCCATTATTCCACAGTGCCGGCCTTTCTGTTTCTAATTTTGTGAAACCTACATCTCATTCTCAATAATGATTATTAATTTGTATTCGCACAAAAAGTGTGTAAGTGTTTCCTTTTCTCTTCACTGATAATGTAATTTTTTTTTATTTTTTAGTCTTTTTGATACTAGCCACTCACTAGTATCTGGTGTGAGATGATACCAAATTATTGTTTTTATTTGTGTTTCCCAGATTATGACTGGTAATGCTTAGCATTTTTTCACACACTTTTGCCCATTTGTATTTCTTCTTTTTGAGAAATGTCAATTCAAATCAATTGCCCATTTATTAACTGGATTT